>NC_035107.1:72120439-72745439 GCF_002204515.2 Aedes aegypti
TCCGGCAGTAATAATCTTAATTGGAAATGTATCCGCTAGGTGGCGTTAGTAACAAATTATCTTCAATTTTATGTATCAATAGTTAACAAGCAGATCAATGTTGGGTGGCTCCAGTTTGTCTTCGGCAAAGTTGTTCATATCGTGGCGAAAATTTTATATTCTACTATTTTATGTTCGACATTTTTCACGCTCGATTTGTAACTTACGCAGCTCAACAGCCACAATACATGAGTTGGAACATCAATTAGTTCTACATGCTTTTTTCACTCAAAGCCTTATATTTTATTTACGAGATGTTTTGGTGGAGCCTTCCTTCGCCGAGTGGTTAGAGTCCGCGGCTATGAAGCAAAGCCATGCTGAAGATATCTTTGTTCGATTCCCGGTAGACTCAGGATCTTTTCGTAATAGAAATTTCCTTGACTTCTCTGGACATAGAGTATCATCGTACCTGCCACACGATGTACAAATACTAAAATGGCAATTTTGGCAAAGAAAGCTCTCAGTTAATAACTGTGGAAGTGCTCATTGAACACTTAACTGAGAAGCACGTTATATCCTAATGAGGACGTAATGCCAAGAAGAAGAACGAGCTATGGGCTAGTTCATCTCGGGATCAACGGCTTTACTTCCCTTCAGAAGGAAGTCGTCACTGAAATTTGTAATGATTATCTCTAACATGGGTCGCATCTCAGGTCCTCAGCGTATGTTCTAACCACTATACCGAGTCCATTTCCACATAGAGTCCAAATTCTTTGTTTTTCTGCTAGAATTATAACGAACCTTTCTAATGTAAACAATAACATTGGGTTTTGACAGACACTCAATGTGTTTCATGATTGAATATTTTCGACGGCATGAGCGTGAGCAAGTGATTTTGCATCCGAAAACCATTCGTGAGTATGAGGAACACTGATCTCACAAGATTTTGCTTTTGTGGGAGAACCTCATGGTTGAGATTTGAATGTCAATGTACCAACACTGGATGTTCAATAGATCAAGGGCCATCTGAAATGGAAAACTGAACCAATATTCATTCGCTATATGGTGCTAGTAACCTCTCCAATATTCTAAATTTGATGATCCTAAACAGCTAAAAAATTATGTACCAAACAGTTCAGAGCCCCAATATCTGTCTGATAGTGATAAAATTGATTTAAATTTTGTTCCCTAGATGTCACTATTGATATTTTCATAGAACTTATCTAATTAAAAAACATGATAAGCAGGAAGGTTATTTTTTCGGCAAATAATATTGGATGGCTGAATTCTACCTAATAGGGATCAAGTTGGTTTGAGTTTTAGTGGCGCTGCCGTATATTTTTTTTAAGAAGAATTTTATTCCATTATCCTACGCTAAAATATCGGTCTTTTAGGATTCCTTAATCTTCCTTAAAACTATCCAACGGAAATGTTAGAGACAACGGTTTGAATGCTCAACTTGCTGCTCAACGCTAAGATTTAAAGTTAGAGCAATCTGAGTCCAAGTAAATGCTAAAGTAATAACAAATAATGTCACTTATAACAAAACTTGTTAGTTTATTTTTTGAGTTTTGAGTTATTAAAAACTTCCATTAGTTGATGTTCTTTAACTCGATATCGAAAACATTAATTTACTGGGATTGTGTGAAAATTTATTTTCATGAATAATCAAAATTCAAGGGGATTCCTGCACAGAAAAAACCGATACTCAACGCGTAATGCTTATATACATATATATATGCACATATATCGAAAAGTTATATGGAATAATTTTGTATGGCAAAAATCGTCTGATAAATTATGTACTTTACGATATTGAAAAATATATTCAGGAAAGTATTTTAAGTATCGGTTGTACATAATGGAGAAACACCAAAATTCCTCACAAACGTCTTTTTCAAACAAACGTTTTGATATTCGGGGATTGCTGCGAAGCTATGGGGATGAATTTTTAATAAGATTTGCTGTCCAAAAATCCTTGGTCTGCTTTGGATGAATTTTTAATAAGATTTGCTGTCCAAAAATCCTTGGTCTGCTGAACAACTATGTCGAAGACACCAACCCTCTAGCTTATCAATATCTCGTTATAAAGAAGATAGAAGAAAATTTGTGACTAGCGCAAGCTAGCGAATAATTTCCCAACCACTATCAGATAGCTCTTGGTCTATTAAACGACTTTGCCGAAGACACCAACCTTCCAGCTCATCAGGATCTTGAGAAATAGAAGATTGAAGAAAATTTGTAACTAGCGCCACCTAGCGGATACATTCACAATTAAGATTGTTACTGCCAGATAGCCCTTGGTCTGCTAAACAACTTTGCCGAAGACACCAACCTTCTAGCTCATCAGGATCTTTAGATAAAGATAATTGAAGAAAAATTGTTACTAGCACCACCTATCGAATAAATGTTCAATTAATTTTGTTATTGCCAGATAGCCCTTAGTCTGATGAACAACTTTGCCAAAGACATCAACCATCTAGCTCAACAGGATCTTGAGATATAGAAGATTGAAGCAAAATTGTAACTGGTGCCACCTAGCGGATAATTCCCCAATTAGGATTGTTACTGACGAATAGCCCTTAGTCTGCTGAACAACTTTGCCAAAGACACCAACCTTCTAGCTCATCTGGGAATAACTCCGGAACCACGTGGACTATATTCCCAAGTTTCCTGGACCATAAACTAGAAGAGTTTTTCGGGAAATTCTGAAAATTTCAACAAAATCCATCGAGAAACAAAAATGTTATGCACATTTTAGTGTATTTTTTGTATGTGAAAAGTATGTTGGCTGGATGAAGGTTAAAGTCGCTAGTGGCTATTTTTGAAGGATACAATACTTTTGAAAGAAAAAGCAAAAATTTTGTTGAAATCTTCGTGAATTTCTGTTGATACCCAAGGAAATCTTGTAAATATTGCGAAAATCTTTTAGGATGATTCAAAGAAATCTTCAAAATATATCTTGAATATATTTAAAGGATTGATTGAGGAATTATTTTTTTGGAATCTTCCCAAGAATAGGACCTGCAAGATTTGTTGTTGGATTCCGGCCCAATTCTTAGTGCACTTTTCTAAAGGTTCATAGTCGAGTTGTTGCATTATTTGTGGTGCATAGCATATGCCATTTTTGGGTGAGATATTTTTCAGGTCTTTTTAATCATGTATCGAACAGAATTGGTGCTAACGAATGTTCATTAAAAATGATAATTTTTTGAGTCAAAAAAATGTACTATTTTTTATTGTTCCAACGAATTCAGTAATTTTCATTAAAAACATTAAACATTTACTTATAGGTATTTCACTAAACAGCTCGAAGATTTATTATCATTCTGTTTATTCTAAAAAAAAACGTAAATTGGAGAAGAGGTTCTGATCAATCGTACGACGCAGCATAGTCGCAATGCTCTCACAAGAGTGCTGGATGGCACTGACGTCCATCTTCAGGATACAATTCCGGATCCTCGTAGTCAACTACTCCGTGTCCGTGGCCCACCCATTGTTTTTGTTCACTAGAGCACTGAAGGAGCCGAAAAATCCTCTATAAATGAATATCTATCGAAGTGTAGTTATTTCAGTCAAATCAGATTTTCATTTTAAACTTTCAAGCTCAAAATTGACTCAGTGCTTATGATATGGACAAAGCCTACATTTTCATAAGCTTCGATTGCATTAATATCCATTTTCAGGGGTCCGTGAGATGTTTAAAGATTTTAGAAGGGGGTTGCAGCTAGATTATTTGCAGGATTTATTTGAAAAAAAAAATTGTATTTGCATCTCGACTGTAGGTACAGTGTGGCCACCAAATTTCGCTTTTGGAATTCCCGCTTTTTTCCCGGTTTTCCCGGTATATTTTACATAATTTTCCCGGTTTTTAATCCATTCTTTCCAATGACTTTAATTGACTTTTTCTATATCAAAAATCGTTTTTGTGAAAAGCACTGCAACATTTGTTTTTTGAAGTCGGTTTAAAGTTTATTAGTTGTTTTTTTTTTATAGTAATTTGATTGTTTATCAATAGGTCTGTTGGAACAATAAGTTGATTGTTCTAATCTATAAAAAATCTTATTCTGAAAACAATGTCATAGTATAATATTCATCTGAATCGATTTGTCTCGCGTTAGTCAATAATCAATGGAGGTTTAGGTTAATATCTTGGAAAAGAGTTGGTTAATTGTGCACATAGAACAGATTCTACTCTTGACACGACAGGGGTTCAAATTGAATGCTATTTGAACCATATCTACCAACAATATGCCCTTTAAGCCAAACTTCGAATTTTCAAGTTCAAGTTTTAAGATCTATAGAACCTGACAACCGTTCGCGTTGAGAATTTGATTGGTTGCATTCTGGTGATTATAAAACTAACAAAATTTCAGCTCAGAGATCTGTTTGCTTCTCTAGACTCGTGCTCTTGAAATTTCGAGGTTTGGCTTTGATTTATAACCTAGGGCTGAAAATCTCCTTAATAAAGCTATAATAATAATTTGATTTATAATCATCTTAAGTGCATCCCAATGCTGAATTTCAGATAATTAGGCCGACAAAAGCCCCACGTGCCTAAGTAAATCATCAAGGTGCCCTAGTAGTTCTTTACCGTAATTGAAATTATTTCAATTCTAAATCCTTTGAATTTTCTTCTCTAAAGCAAACAAGTTCACTCACAATTTTAATAACACCGAAGATTATCATTTTGATACCCACCCACCCTCTCGTAATGCTTTATGCATCGATATCCTACACATTTTATATGAGCTGAAACAGCTTGATCGTTATTAAAATCGTAAAAATCTTTTATAAATAAAGGCTTCTTTTCAAGATTAGTTGTGGTATTCAGCAATTAAGGAAGAGTGCTAAATCAATCTACAATAAGTAATTAAAATTTGATTCAAAACGTCGAGTAAAACAGTTAGAGAAAAGTTCAAAAATATTAGCCCTGATAGTGCGAGAACAATAATTCAAAAAAAATATTTCGAAACATTGCTAAGAAAAAAGTGAAACATTTTTAAGAAATATGGTGTAGTATAGTAGTTAAATCATTAAGATTTGAAAGATATTTGTTCAAAATTGCGGATACCTCATGGCAATAGCATTAAACATAACTATTTTCTATAACTTGGAGGTAGGTTTGTAGATTACAGCTTGAAGATGTTCGTTCAAAACGATTTTCCCGGTGATCTTCTCAGATTCCCGGTTTTTCCCGGTGGATCCAAATTCCCGTCTTTTCCCGCTTTTCCCGTTTTTCCCGGTTCGGTGGCCACCCTGTAGGTATGATGGAAAGGAGAGAGGGTGTTTTCGGCCTTGATCTGACGGTTTCGGTTATATAATTTTTTTTTTCAAGGATTAAAAGCTGTGTTTGAGAACACTTTACACAACAGAAAATAGTCTTTAATATTTGCAAAAGGTTAAATATATAATCGAAACCGTTGGATCAGAAGGGAATATCGTTCAAGCTGCCATCATAGACTGAAACACCCTCCTTTTTTTTTTTTTTGAAGAAATATTGCAGGAAATTAATAGAGTAATTCTTGGAGAAATTTCTCGAAGACTTCTTGGAATACTTCTTTAATAATTTCTTTCTTAAAAATACATTCAAGAGCAAAACAAAATCCTCGGAGAGATGTTTGGGGGTATTCCCCCAGGAATCTGAAGGGTTGCTGGATAAAATCTATAGGAGTAAGTTGAAAAACAGGTATAAACCTAAAGTTTTCTTCAGATATTAATCCTAAGTTTCTTCAGACACTCGTTTATTGATTGTTTAACGGCCTTCTTATGGAATTCCTCCATTAATTTCGTTCAAATTGAGCTTAATTTTGAAGTTAAGCTCAATTTGAACGAAATTAATACAGGATTGCTTCTGATTACACCTTTAGTTTTAAAAGGAATTCCTTCACAAACTCCTTGAAAAACCTTTTGAAAATAGTCTTTCAGGAATGCATGACGTGAAAACGAAGATTTCTTTTTAGGACATTTTCTTGAATTCAATAAGTAATTTCACTGATTTCTTGTGATCCTTCTGTGCAAAGCGCATCTCTTTCAGAAGAATATACACTGATAGGCAAAATAAAGGGCCCACCTTGCCAGTTTCTCCCATTGATTTCTCCCATTGATTTGGTTTAAATTAAAGTTAACACACTTAAATCTTTTTTGATATTTTATTTTTGATATTCTTTTAAAGTTGCACTTGCGAAATTTTGCTAAAAACATAATTTTACTCAAAGAAAAAGAAAATCAATTTGTATTAAAAAAAAAATAGTGACCAAAAAAAAGTGCCCACTTCCTTCTGGGCCTTCTGGGGGTGTTTTTCATGGGGTGGAGTATGAAACCTCGTGAAAATCGACGGAATAATGACGGCAGATTCCTACATCAACATCTTGCGGGAAAATCTGGAGGT
Organism: Aedes aegypti; assembly: GCF_002204515.2. Classification (NCBI taxonomy): domain Eukaryota; kingdom Metazoa; phylum Arthropoda; class Insecta; order Diptera; family Culicidae; genus Aedes; species Aedes aegypti. Next base: position 72,126,810 of record NC_035107.1, read on the forward strand.
TTCGCTGATCCAGACGGGCCTTGAAGAGAAATTCATATTTCTCCAGAACAACGACCCGTAGCATACTGGCAAGAAGACCAAGTCTTTCTTCCGGTCTTGTCGGATTAAACTGCTGGAATGGCCTCCACAAAGCCCAGACCTCAACCCCATCGAGAATTTGTGGGCGATTCTCGATGCCAGGGTTGACAAAACTGGTGTTACCAACAAAAATAATAATGTTGAAGCCTTGGAGCGGGCCTGGGAAGAACTAGATCCACAACACCTACAAAACCTGGTGAAAAGCATGCCGGAGCGCCTCCAGCAAGTCCTTAAGGCCAAAGGAGGACACATTAGCTATTGAATTGCTTTTTATTTTTCTTAAATCATCTTTTCTGGGGCCAAGAAGGAAGTGGGCACTTTTTTTTGAGACTATTTTTTTTCAATACAAATTGATTCTTTTTTTTTGAATAAATTTTTTTTTATCAAAATTTCGCAAGTGCAACTTTAAAAGAATATCAAAAATAAAATATCAAAAAAGATTTAAGTGTGTTAACTTTAATTTGAACCAAATCAATGAGAGAAATTCTAAAACTGGTAAAGTGGGCACTCTATTTTGCCTATTAGTGTACAATTGAAAGCATTACGGATATTCTCGTGGCGTAGGGGTAACGCGCCCTATCTAGCGAATTGTGAGTCGTGAGTTCGATTCTCACCGGGAAGACGTGTAACTTTTTCACCAATTTCACTTCAAGCATTTAATCCATTTGCAAAGTATATGTAGTCAAAGTTTTTACTCGTCTAATTAGCTGTAAACGACAAATCATAATTTTAAAAAAGTAAATAAGTTGCTAAAATTTCTTCAACTCAAAAACTCTAGAATGGACCTTTGAGGATTGTATGAACTGTAGAAATCATTGGAAGATCTGCTGGAGTAACTACTTGAGAAACTGGTTGAAGAATTAGTGGAAAATCTCTAGGATAAATCCTGGAATAGTAGTTTGGAAAATTTGTGTTGGATTTCCAGGAGAATCATCACGGATTAGTGCCCTAAATCATTCCTTAAAAAATCTCTGGAGATATATGTGGATGAATTCCTAGAAGATTTTGTGGGAAATCTCTGAAGGGGACCCTGAAAGTATTGCAGATGAAATCTCTGAAGAAACCACTAGACGAATGCGTATAGCATTTCCTCGAAGGATCTGCTAAGCGATTCCTGGCGAATAATCGCGGAAGGGTCTATGAAGGTTTCTAAGTAATCTCTAGAATTATGCACTAAGATTCACTGCAAGGAGAAAGATAAAAAAATGACTTTAGAGCAGGGCTGGGAATGGTAATAACAGTAGGCTTAAATTTCGCGAAAATCACGTGGATCTACTCACTGAAGTATTTTAAAATAGTGAATCTTATCAAATAACTTATGCTGGGTACATGAATTTTCTAAATCAGTAGTGTGTTACAGCCTTCAAGTAAATGCGCGAAATGCAGCGGCAAATAGAACATTTTTCTACAGTAGTTTTGAGTTGTTCTTAGCAACGGGAGTTTTGCTACTTTCAATGCTTTTTGCTACAGCAGTGATAGGCGTGAATTTCACTGACTTTGCTGACTGATTTGCTACGCTTGCATACTGTAGTGTGAATCTCATTTTTTTCCCACCTCTGCTATAAAGACCATTTTGGTTGAAAAAAAAATTTAAAGACCAAATCTCTAAAAAGAGACCTGTTACCAGCTCTTGTAAAGGCTTCCTTGAACGGAACCCCTACAGATACCAGAAAAAAAACCGGAAAACTTATATGAGGTTTCAGGTAGATTTTTGGATTTTCTGTGGAGGATTTCCAATAGAATAGGATCACTGTAGAAATCCATGAAAATCCGAGAAAAAAAATCCAAATATAATATGGTCGGTGTTCAAACAGACCGGACTAAATGATATTATAGCGTTCTAAAAATACGTTCAGGGCTCCATCAATTCGAAATTTTACGATACTTTCTTAATACAGATGCATCATCAAATAGAAAAGTTTCAAATGTAAATATTTCAATATTTTGAAAGCTTGGGATACATTTTCTTGAAACCATAAAAAAAACACTTGATACACTCTGTCTGAACACCGACCATATATTCAAGTGATTTCTGTACGAAATCGTTGAACCCTGGAAAACTTTTGGCAACTCTCTGAAATCCCCTGGAAAACTCGCTGAAGTGATTTCTGGAGGTATCCCAGTATAAATCCTTGCAGGTATCCTTCTTGTGCTTTTGGATGAATTCCTGGAGGAACGTATAGATTAATCTCTGAAGTAATTTTTAGTGTGGTTTTTTGATAAATAGACAGAAAAATAATTGCAGGATTTTGGAAGAATCGTTGAAAAATGTTTCCAAAAAATCCTGGAATAATTACTTAATTGTTTTCTAAAAAGAACGCTGGAAGAATTTAAATCAAGATCTAGATCTATTGAAAAATCCTGAAGAATCTAGATCTTTGGAAAAAAAATCTTTAAAAAAGAGGAAACTCTTGAAAAAAAAAATACTGACAAACCGCGAGAAAACCTTTGGGGAATGCGTAGAGGATTCGTTAAACGAATCTTAGTAAGTATACTCTGGGGAAAGTCATAGAGAAATTACTGGAGAAATCCCCGGAGAACGTCTTCGATGTATGCGTAGAGAAATTCCACGAGAAAATATTGACAGAATTCTTTTAAGGATATATTCTTCTTATTCTTTTTGGCATTACGTCCTCACTGAGCAGAGCCTGAATCTCAGGCCCAAGTCAATTTAGATACAGTCCTTATTATTCAATTATTCAATTCTTTTCGTTCTTCATAAGTAAGAAAGCTCTTTAATGAACGAAACAATTTATTAGTAGCATATCAAAACTTGTTATTCAATATTGTAAAAATAATTGGTAAAGAATGGCCAGAGGCACTTTAAGACAACGCTAGCCTACATCAGGAAATTATCCGACTAGCCTAATCCACTAACCAAAAGCCTTCCATTCCAAGCAGGAAGTACCACTATTTGACACTTGGCTTTCGAAGTCCACACACAAAACCGCATTCAATCCAGTCTGTACAACGTTTTGCTGCGATCGGGAAAGAAGTTGAATAATATAATTTATGGTATGCAATGCACACATTATTGGAAACCTGGTAGACCCATGTCTCGATTGCCCGTAGACTGCAGAAGACATGCCATGCAGAAATATGGTCATCAGGCCAGATGCCGAGTGCATACAGCGGAGATCGAAGCTCTCGATTACATTTGACCGAAGAACTGGTTCGGTTGCTTTCCTGAGCGAAAGTAAAAGGCTACACGTACCTACCTACCTAAAGGAAAATCAGGAAATGTCAGCCTCAATATGGGCACGTTTTTCCCATGAAATGGGTTTCAGGCCCTTCGGCCAGAGGGCCGCAAATTCCACCGTTGAAACGGGAAATATCGAAAACGTTGAACTCCGATGCAGATGACAGTTTCCAATCGTGATACCGACCTACATATTGCACATCTACACACCAATGGAACAAACCACAATGCAGTGATTATCTGTGCGATAAAAATTAAAATTGTATTAATAGACAAAATTAAAAGCATGATTGTTAAGAGCGTATAATTGTTCTCTTGGGAACCAGTCAAGCTCATGAATCGGAGGGCTTTTTTCTCTGTTCACATGGCGTATCGTCTCGATGAGGAAACAAACGGTATTCCTCTTTTTTCTGTGGGTAATCTTAATTCTCTTCCCACTGACTGACTGGAGTGTGACGACGACTCGCTGGCCGTATGGATAGCAGATCATTTCACGGAATTAGCGAGCAAACCGGCGAACGACAGATACCAAAACATAAACGGCGATAATACGTTTTTGTTTCTACTGACTGGTTGGTTGTTTGTGCATTATTTTTTAATTAGAGTATTTTAGCACACGTTTCACATGAGCTGGTCTGTTTGTGTACCGGGAGTGGTGGATGTTTAGATTCAAATAGCGTTGCTATTGGGAGGAATGTCTAGATTTGTGTAACTTCCCTGACGAAGGAGGAAGTTACCGCAGCTAAATTGCGATTTATACGCAATCAATCTCTTTCTACCAATCGTTTTTTTTGCTTGGATATTGGAGATTCCGGAAAAGAACATCGCCGGAGGAAGCATCGCTTGCAACACAAACATTCCAAATCAGGCAGCATTTGTTCAGCCCTTCCTGCTGGCTAAGCTTTGCATATTACGGTCCAAATCGGATTCGAAGCGAATATTATTTTTGCAGTGTTTTTATCCGGCGTTTAACCCAACCAGGCATTGGCAATGCTCAGCTCATGAGGCAAGTTCAGCCAAATCCCAAAATATTGCCCCTGAATCCCAGAATGTTTACCGAACTCCTAAAATTCCAACTAGAAGTAATTAGATCCACTTCAAATTCAGAATTTCTATGGAAGTCTCAAAATTCTTCACAATGGAATTAGTTAAAGTTTCAAAAGCATTGTCAATATCAAGATTTGTTTGCAAAGAAATGTTAACATCAAGATTACTATCGATGCACGTTTGATTCGTATTCCAGTTGGCTTGAAAATAATTGAAAGTGGAGCTGATAGGATTGAGAATCGCTTCATAGGATATTTGAAACGTAACAGGGACATGATCAGAAACAACATCGGCATGAGTAGGGGGAGATCCCCCAGTGCCGGACAGCACCCAATAACGGACAAAGCCGAAACATTGAGAAATCATGGTCCAATCAAGATGGTGTATTAGTAGAAAAGAAAGCTATTATGTAGAATAACACATCCTTGAAATATGCATGCCTATTTAAAAAAGTAGAAAAGTTTGAAAATCTTTAAAAAATTGACGTATCCACTTAATTTTGAGCCTATTTAGTAAATATTTTGAATATGAAAAGATACTTTGAATCCCGCAAGCATGATCGAACATAATCCTAATTTGATAGTATGAATGTATTTTGTACCTTAATTGAACTAAATATGGACAAATTACAATTTTGGTTAAACATCTCCTGTCCCTCAGTTTCGGACAGCTTGATTTGTTATATGATATCTTTGTAATTATTGCATCAGTGTCTCAGAATACTTTCATTTTTCATGGATTCCGTCGATCATGGTATCAAATATGCAATAAAATTAAGAATAATGAACATTCAGAACAACATCGTAAAATGTGCTATTTTTCATCATATATGAAAGAGGTTTTTGATAGGCATCTTGCAAACTAAGAAAAACTCAAATTATACTTGTAAATGATGCAAATGCATTGAATTGGTAATTATAAACTATTCCTATAGTGTACACATTCGATGATGTTCAAATTTACAGAATTCGAGGCATTTCCAGATCTTGTCCGGTATTGGGTGCCACCTGGGAGGGAGAAACCAATACAAAATTTCTGTACGTCATAGTGAGCCGAGATTCCGCTGTCACGAACTGTCACTGTGAGCCCAGATCTCAAACATTGGACTAACATGAAAAAAGCGCGTAACTGATTAAAACACATTTTCGTATTTCTTCAAAAGTGATAAAAATCGAATAAAAATCAATTCATGCACATAATGCAAGTAATCCCACGTGAGCACCATTTAATCTGATTGAACATAAAGCATTGAAAAACGCATCGTTCTACTTTTTCCAATGAAAATGAATATTTAGTGCATAGAAAACTGTGGTCCTTTTTTCATGTTTGTCAGGAAAGATCGAAGGTGCACAACAAAAGGAAACTACCGATTTTCTCGAAGCCTGCCTTGATTCTTTTTGGCATACTGGAGTTATCTTGCAGTTAAAAATAACGTTGTCTTATATTTCGTGTGTAGTATCGGTGCCTCCCTCCCAGGGTGCAGCCTTTCGAGATCGATCAATTTGGTACTAAAACTCATCACCAAAATGCAATATCAAAATTCATATTTATATTTTAAAATATATTTTTGTACACTATAAAAATGATAATATTTATCATAAATGGGTAACACGCAGTCTTCAAATTTGCCTTTGCTTTTCGTTGATTTGATTCATAAAACAACGAGAAAGAGAATGCGCGATCCTTATTTTTCAATCCAACAAGGCTTTGATTTGATCCTATCATTTTGGTGAAAATACTGCATCATTTTTCTGAATCATTTGTGACTCAATCAACAAGGTAGACTAAGCTGCAGAGGGATAACAAGCTTTGCTGGTAGGCCTAGCAACGCACACTGTTTTCTTTTCATCGCGAATTCACGAAGTGCGCGTCAATGGACCTATGCACGAGTTCACTGATTTGACGTTTGAGCGGTGCCGAATTCACTCGTTGCCATGGTCACGTAAATAACACGGCACCGCTCGAACGTCAGATAGTGAACTCGTGCATCGGTCCATGGTTAACAAGTGATAATATTTATCAAAATGGTACTCGATGTTGTGTGTACAGAGTTATTCAGAATTCAAGTCATCTATGGTTGTTGCTCAACGCACTACTTTACCTGTTATTGAGTATTAGTTGAATTTGCTCATGTATTCTATATAATCGTGAATGTAATCATATTTTTCTTACAGCCACAATCAGTTTCCTTAGTCTTTTCCTACGAAAATGGCATGATATTTTATCATTGGCACTGGCATTGGCGTCATGATCGAACAGGAACACCACCACTGTAGCGCTGTGGGAGCCATGGATCATTTCACGGAGCCCAACTATTATTGCACCGTTCGGAACAGGGCTATATTATATAACCCTGATCTTCAACACTCTGTTATGCATTACTTCACAATATTTTATCCTATGTTTTGTGGCAATAAAAATGTTCTTGGAATGTCTGAAAAAGATCTACCAAATGAAAATATCATGGAACAAATTGTTTTCACATATAATACGCGTCTCTATTCTCACACTCAATTGAAAAAACGTATCAAAAGTCCCCCTTTCTAAGTCCTTTTAACCCGACAAACAAATTCCATTATGCCCGGATGGTCAAGTTTGACCATTAACGTTTTTAACATATGAATTTTACATTTTGAACCAAACTTTTTTTCGTAGATATACCATATATTTAAACGATTTCTGGTACTCAAAGAAATTATTAGTTTTCACCCAGGTATACTATTGATCGAAAATCGATTTGCATTCTCCTTTACGCCAGCAAAATCAGATGGGACATGGATTCGAACGAATAAGATTCAATACGCCGTAAACAAGAATAAGGGTGATAATCTATAGGAGATATTCTATGCCCAGGGACGTCAAGGAAATCGACAGGATGTTTGAACCCAGCCACCTTCAGCTGAAAACCGTTATTCTACACAGCGATTTTTTCTATGCTAGCTATAGTCTATCTAGAGTATGCAGTTTGCTTTGAAATGATTTGAATCAATGATGCATTATTTTTGATCAAGTGAGCACAGGAGCAATTGAATTGAAAAGACGCGAATCCTACGCGAAGCATTGATATTTTCAAAGCATGCTTTTCAAAAAATATGTGCAGCAATGATGATCCTTGAAGACTGGTAACACGAGCCCATAAAATCAATATTTTTCGAATTATGAATTTAGTGGCTTAAGTGTCCGGTACTGGGGCATCTCCCCCTAACCACTTGGCTACAAATGTGACTAGAGTCGGTTAGGGCCAAATCAATCGTAGAAGGATAGAAACCCTTGGCTCAAACCGACTCTTGCCACCTTTGTAGCGAACTGGTTTTTTACGCTGATTTTGAGAAGAGAAAACAAGTAGGGCTATCAGGGTATTGAATTCAGCAATATCCTGAAGAGCACTCATCAAATAAAATTTTGCCGTTGGAATTACTACATGACCGATGTTATGCTTCCAAGTCACCAATGACAATTTTTTTTGACTTATTGCGAGTCAATTTCCGCAAGTCATTTTGAAGCAAATTAACTCGCTGCCCAGTGCATTGAAGAGGCAAATAGGCAGCTATGAAAGTATATTTACCAAGCTTATTGCGAAGAAATACTCAAAGTTTCAAAAACTGAAAGTTTTATACGCCTATGAATGACGATGGCAACTCCCCACCATGCCCCATCAAGTCGATCATTATGATAAACAAAAAAGTTTGGATCCAGGTTTCAAGGGGCCCATATAGCCGTAGCGGTAAACGCGCAGCTATTCAGCAAGACTAAGCTGAGGGTCGTGGGTTCGAATTCCACCGGTCGAGCTGAGATGCAGGCTCTGTCCCAGTGGGGACGTAATGCCAGAAAGAAGAAGAAGATCCAGGTTTCAAATAGGTTTCAGTAATAACTGCTATATGCTCTTTACCATTCAAAGAACGAGCATTCAAATTTAAAATATTCAAAATAATATTCTATTAGAGTAACGTCATTCGATAATAATTTTATTAGTAAATTTTACACCAACTTGGACTGCTTCAGCCATTGTGGTGGTTTTGAACACCGCATCAATCATTCGATGCAATTGTTCAGTTAAAAATCAAAATCAGAGGGAAACATTTTTGCGTGGACGTTAATAATCATCATAGAAGATTATTTCGTTTGTAATTATGAATGTCATATCAACTAGTATTGGTTCATTAGATTTTCATTGTTTAAAACACGTAATTAGTTTGGTCAGTACCACATAGTTGGATAAATGTTGACGATAAAGGAAAAAAACAGGTTATTTCCACTATATTTGTTCACTATAAGTTGCCGGAATATCTGTCGACCGGCGGACATTTCCCAAAGTTCTATAGGTCTTTATAAATCTAGACATCTGTACTGCCCATAACTGCATATTTGTAACATTCGACAAAAGTAGGCATTGAGTAAATGGAACACCAAGTGTGCATATTATGGCAGAATGGGAGGACCCTAAATTTCTAAAAATTACCAGGAACTCAAAAGTGCTTATTTGAGGCTAATATTTTGTACAACTCATATCGCATACTGGGTGAACTGTCAGAAAATAATTCTGATAGAAATTTCATTGCTATCACATTACGAGGCCCATTTATAATCTCGATGTGACTGTTATGCGGTTATAATTACCAATGTGACAAATCAACTTGGTATTTTTTCGAATTTTCTAGAACAATCTCATAGCTTTCAGTAAGTTGATTGAAAGTATTTATCATTTGATGACTCTCCATGGTATTAACTCCATTAAGTCCAAAATGTCGAATGTGACTGTTTTGCAGTTATGGGCAGTGTACGAATCCATTGAAGTTAAAACAAAGACAATTAGTTGAAAATTGTAAAAACGCCGATATCTTGAATTTATCACTTTTGGCTGCGTAGATAGCATACTTAAAATTAGTACAAGCCCAAACTAAAATAACATTTTAGATAATGTACATCTTTATAACAGTGTACGCTAACATAACATTAATTAAGGTACCGTGGGGTAAGTGGATACAGAAAAATCATTAATCAACTTCATTATTACGTACAGCTTACGTAAATAATGTAATTCAAACTTTTTTCTGTGGATAACAAATGAAGGACTAATATACTTCAAATCGTCATTTATTTAGATTTTTCTGATTTTTATGTATTGAGTATGAGGGACTTGAAAATTTGCGCCAAATGATCCACTTGCCTCACCATATGGTGGGGTAAGTGGATCATCACTAATTTTTTTTTTTTTCTCAAAACATATATGGTGTAATCATCTATACTAAGAATTATATTGCTTTCGTTCTTGTTATTAGTGCTAGTTATGTTATGTTTTGATACCATAAAAATTGAAAAGTGTCTTCATTTTATCAAAATATTATTAAAAATATTTATACATTAGTTCACACTAATTCAAACAAAAATAAAACATTGTAGCTAGAATTATTTCGAGAAAATTCTTTAATATAATCGCATAAGTTATAAAGAAGTATTGTAGGATTATTTCTAACGATGTTTTCGAAAATCACTTGTAGTTTAAAAATATTAGATACATTTATTTTGGTTTAACAAATTGAAATCTTCTTATTCTATTTTTGAATGTATTTGTATCATCTGTCTAGAACAATGTATATGGTCAAATAAGGTACGATAACATGTTTTCAATTGGAAAATTTGTATGTTTTGCTCTTTTGCAACTCAGCTTTAATAAACCACGAAAAGTTTTGTTAGAATTTTGCAATATTCATTCTTTTATATTTTCTTATACCAGAAGATTAAAATAAATTTTAGGTGGATTAATTCAAATTTTCTATAGTCAATTCGACAAGTTTAAGCTAGTAATGAGAAACAGTAAAAACAAAACAATATTTGCGAGTATTCAAACTTATTCAAATTATCGTAAGCAGTCTGCCAATAAATGGTAATAATACTTGATCCACTTTCCCCATCCCATTAAAAAGTGGGGGTAAGTGTACCATGTCCAATATATCTGTATTTATTTATAAAATTCGCATATTTTTCATTGTGATTCATACAATTAGAACTGAAATATTCACCATGCGTTGAAAAAACTAATAGAATTTTATTTAAGGCAGAGACACAATGAATTTTTGATTGACGGAAAACAATTTTGAAATTAATTGATTTTTGCAGTCAACAAGTTTGCTTGTGTTAGTGTTGGTGTAGTACAAGTTTTGCATTAGTATCAGTGTGGACGTAAGAACATAACCTAAAACGAAGCAATGCTGCGAAAACATTCAACATATTCAAGTATTTATGCTCAATATAGACAAATGATCCACTTACCCCACTGATACACTTCCCCCACTGTACCTTACTACAAAAAAAAAACAACGTGCTCAGGTTAATTTGTTACTAATGGCTTTTCGTACTCACGAAGCATGCACTAGAGCAGCGAGCTCGATTTGCACACGGGGGCCATCTACACCTGATACCTTCAAGGCCGTTGGGGGACCACTTAGCATTGTTCACGTACGGACTTCAAATTTTTACTTGATTTTTTTCTTACTGAAATGAGCACTTCACAATGACGAACTTATAACATTTCGCATTTTTGATAAGGGACGGCCTACTAAGTATCCTACGGAATAAAACTAACTTGTGAATGAGCATGATTAGCGGAATTTGGGGCAAGTGTGCCATAGGGGCAAATGTGCCACCCCTGATTTTTGTAAAAACTACAAACTATATTTTTTATTTGAGATTAACAATATGTTTCCTTATAGCCCATAATACAATGACCAAAATATGACACAAATTGCTCTATTTTTTACGTATTTACATCGACTTTTGTGAAAACCATCAAATTTCAGTGATTTTTTATAAGATTTCGTTGTCCCTAAATAGCATGGTGAGAGGTAAATTGATACCGAATTTTTCAAACGTACTGTACATTGTGAAGCTATACAAATGTGTAAGTAATTGTGACATTTGAACGAAAAAAAATATTTAGTTTTACATACAAAATCCATTTTGGTTGAAATCTATACTTTTTGGGGCAAGTGTGCCACCTATATGGTAAACAAAAATGGTTGGGGCGAAATTCATAAAAATGTAAACATCATCAACAAAATCATGATAATGAACCAAAATGAGGCACCAGTAGTGGTTTTTGAAGTGTAGAAGAGGAATAGCGAACATTTTTGCTCCCACAATGCTTTTTTTCTCCAAATATTCGATAATAACATGGTTTTAGGCGTTTTAAGAACTATTTTGCTTATTTTCATCAATATTTTACCTTTATTTAGTGCTGATCTAGTGTAATATTATACAGATCCTACATAATGCAAGAGTAATTCATATATCGCATTGAATGGAGACAAAAATAACGATTTTAGTTATTCGAATTGACTAGTAGAGAGTTCCGCATGTGATGAACCTTGTTATAAAGCATCCCCTCATGACGGTAAACCTAAAAATATTTTTAAAATTGTCAATTAGTCTCTGCTTTGTTAGCAATATGAACAGGAAATAATGAAAATTTCATGACAAGTAGAATTACATGAATGTTCATTCGATGGCCGTCTTGCCCCATAAGGGTGGCACACTTGCCCATAGTGTTGAAAATCAGGGTGTTTTGGATGATATTTGAGGAGCTCCAAAACTAATACTTTTTGAAATTATTTTCTTTTTAAATAGCACAGTGCTTATGAAAAGATGTGAAACTAACATCGTGAGGCTGAATTGGCGGGTTTTTTAAGCTTTAGACAAAGTTAGAGAAAAATTTACTTAAGGTGGCACACTTGCCCCAAATCCCGCTATAATATACCTGATGGGTATGATTCTTAAGCAAGCGATCGTTAACTGAAAATTGAGCAATGTTAGAGATTTTGCCCGGGGGATTCCGGGAACGAAAAACGTTACCGTTCATCTGCCTGGTACGAGCCTCGACGATTGTTTTCGCGAAGGGTAGTCCCAAAAGTTAGACTTGTGGTGCCCCTGCAACTAGCGCATACAAACTTTTCGGTATCTTCAGTCACAGGACAGACGACCTAAGTGTGAGAAGAAACTCCGCAAATCATGCAATATTTTGTACCATGACTCAACTTTGGTACCGACGGCACTAAAAATTTCCTCCAGGTTTCTGAAACGGTTCCCATGTCACACGGACATTGAACATAAGTCTTGCTTTTTCTAAAGATATAATATTATTTAGATCACTTTTGCTAAAGTGAACTAAATATTATTCATGGGAAAGCGTTTTCCGAACAATGCCAGATTGGGTTCTCTTTTTCATAATACAGTCAACTCTCCCTAACTCGATATTGGAGGTACCATCGAGTTAGGGAGGTATCGAGGTCCAGAACACAAAACCAGTGCAACTGCGATCCAAGGGACCATTGAGTTAGCCATGAAAACAAACTTTTACTATGGTTCTCTAACTCGATATCGAGATACGGAATATCGAGTAAGGGAGAGTTGACTGTAATTACATGGATTTTGGAATAATCCAAGTAAATCATTTATTCCTTTTTTGATCTCTTCATGTGACTTATAGTACCTTGAGAGACCTTTCAAGACGACTTTGAACAAACGTTCAGTTTTGTAGTCATAAGTAAAAAAATTGTGCTTCTTCTCTTCAAGATGTCTGAGAAGAAGTTTGCGATCTTTAAGAGTTTCCGGCTAAGCGCGACAGTCTCCTTTCTTTGCGATTTGGAAGGAAACCTTGATTCCCCTAATGGAGTTGAAGATCTCCTGCCTAATTCCTCCAAATTCGGAACAACTGATAACGATAGGCGGCACTCTTTGCTTTCTCACTTGAATCAAAGAGCCTGGGCTAGAGACTGCTTCGATTTCGTGTTCGGAAAATTTGTCTAGAGCATCGAACTGATTGCTCATTTCAATGCAATTATCAACATTAACCATTTTACCCCTGGAAGAAAGCGCGCATTCCGGAGAAACGTCCTTTTCTCAATTTTTGTCACGTTTAGTGATAGGTTTAAATCTCACTTTTTGGAAGGAAGTTGTGAGTACAGAGATTCACACTTCCTTTTGTTTGTAGTTGCAACCATGTTTAGTGAATTAACGGAAGAAGACGTGACCTTCGAGAGGTTTTTTTCCCAAAATGTTGTCCAAGAAGCTAACGGGTCCAACGAAAAATCGAAGGCACGGGTCCAAACATGGATCGAAAAGAGATCAATAGAAGAAAAAATATTACTGAAATGTACCGTTTTTAGCACTGAGAAGTACTGTTTTATTGCTTTAGGTAGTTTTAGAAACTTCCAAGAGCAGAGAGAGTTCGTGTACGCACAGCACGACCGCACTACTTTTACCCCATTGACTATTGTTTGCTCTAGGTATTCGTGTCCCCTTGAGGCGTTCCATATTGGACCGGAACCAGCCCTATATTCAATTAATTTTATTTTACGTGTTTCCGTGCACTTCTGAATGAATCCTACGGATGCACTGTGTTGAATTTCGTCGATTTCATGCGCTTTTTGAATAGCGCCCAAACCGTTGATTTTAGTGATATAGTTTGTTTGGAGATGTTTGTAGGTACCGTCGTTGGGGGTGACAATGGGTCAAAAATGGATGTGTACGAATTATTTATTGAATAACTATCGCAATTTTACTCCAATATACTTCAAATTTGGTGTGTATGTACTTTGATGGTACATTAACAACTGTTCAAAACATTAAAGAAAAATATTTGTTCACAACGGCACCACAAGTGAATGAAAAATGACCCAATCTCACCCCATAGAGGGGATGACATTGGGTCACTGTAATTGAAATAACTTGTTTTTGATAATATGGTTGTAAAACCATTCACAGCTGAAGAATATTGATAAAATACGATGCAAACAAGATGAAAAGATATCTAAGATGTTTCACAAGTATGATAAACCCACTTAAAAGAACGATTATACCAAAAAATTGAAGAGCTATGAGAAAAAATATGTAAACACAACATTCATCGTCAAGTTTACACTCATTTTCTATTTTTTTCCCTCGAATTGTCTTCAAAGTCTCATCCCCATTGCCATGAAGCCTATTCTGTTTCCCCAAAGGTGTACTGAAACAGTGATTATTTCAATTCTTCGCAAATAGTTAAATTTCGGAGCGACATTCCACGATCAATACATTTCAGGCAGATGTTGATGTCATAATCACGATATTTCAGTGTTCCAACTCATTTGCACTTCCAGGAGATGTTTCTATAATATGAAAACACTGATAAATAATTAAATAAAAAAAAAAATAATCCATTTGATAAAATTTTACGATGTTGCTGCGCACGAAACACAGTTGCTGGATTGAGAAGTTGTCAAAATGCGTTGCATTGTTATTTAATGTACGGAATCCTCAAGTAAACTAGTTTGATGTTTCAGAGATGCTGTATTTAGAAAGAATAAACACATCTTAATGAAAAAGAGAACTACCGGCACCGTAAAATGTCAAAAAAGTGGACTTGCAATTTCATTTACTGTCGTTCTTGCTTGACCCAATCTCACCCCCATTTTTGATGTTTTAGACACCGTACCGAAAATAATAAAAATTTTGTTGAAAAATCAAATACATTCCGGAAAATACGTGTGAAGTGTAATGAAAAGACTTTAAACCTTCTACTAATATAACGGTAGAGGTTAAAGTACATGCGTGATACTTTGCACAGGAGAAATTTAATGTTGTAAATTTTATCTAATTTCAACATACAAGTTTATTATTTATTAACAAAAACTACTATTTCTAAAAATGTATATTGTGATGAATTATGTGTAATAATATGTTCCCTAACATATGAATTATTAATTTTAGTAATATCACCGTTATTAGCTGAAATATGTCATAAATCATATTTTTCCGTTTTGACCCAATCTCACCCCCCAGACCCATTGTCACCCCCATCGACGGTATATTAAAGTGCATCTTTTGATACGAAAAGAAGTCATGAAAAATGTAAAAAAAAATCTTAGTAAAAAGTTATGAACAAAAATGATTTTAAGCGAGTTTTTTCGTATAATTTTGTATACATTTTGTTAAAAAATTTGTAACTCTTTCACAAGATTTTTCAATTTTTATATCTTCTACAAAGTTGTTAGATATCTTAAAACGCGTGTTTTTGCTGAACATTGCACCTCTCTATCTCTTAAAGTAAAGGGATTATCGGTCAAATGCGTTTTAATAATGCTTATTTGTTTGACAGTAAAAACCCATGAAAAGACGGTTAAAGACAAAAGTTTTTATCGGCTGCGGAAAGGGAAGATATGGTACTTTCATGATTTGTAAGAGTTGTCCGTGCCATTTTGCGCCGAAGGCAGTTTATAGTGGCCTATACTACCCCTTTAGAAAAGAGTATTTTATCTATAACTTTTTTACTTCAAAAGATATGTTCAGCTTAAACACGGGGGTTTTCATGAAAAACAACTTTGTAGAAAATACAAAAAATGTTTAAAATCTTGGAAAAAGTTATGATAAAAAATATTATTCTTAGGGGTCATTCACATACAACGGCATATATCTCAAAAAGCATAAGAGATGAAAAAAACGTGTCTTCGACTAAGCTGTTTCAAATTACCAATTGCACCATGCCAATTGCCGAAGACACCATATGTCTATCTAAATGTTTTGAAAAAATAGTGTTTCTATCTCACTGCTAGGTGGATTGATCACAAAAAATTTCGCATCAAAAAATCAGAAGAACAAGAAACTTCTCCGAACAAACCATATCGCTAAATCGACAAAATAAAACAGTGGGATGTAAGCTTTTCTACGGAAGCGTTCCCTTCCGCAACATCGTCGTCGTATTCTCTCTGTCTTACGAAGCCCATCACACGGTGCCCCGACAGACCGTTATTATGTAAAAAAATGTCCATCAAATCTGAGCACAAGGCTCATTCTGCACCTCTGGGCCAATTTTCAAAAAAATACTTAGGAGGAATCTCAAGAAATCTTGATTTGAAGTTTTTTTTACTTAAAAATTCAATATAATCTATATTAAAATGTTGCAAAATCACTGAAAACCCTACAAAAACGCTGAAAAAGTTGGCCAAACTGTTCGCAACTAGTATACAATTGTTATAGTTGTTACAATTAGAAATATTTACAACTGGCTTAACTTACCAGAGTGGCTTAAGTATATTTTTACAAGGCTTAAACCAGTAAGCTTAGTTAAATAGAATAAGAAAGAAATGTCAATATTTGATTGATGTCTCGTTCGATAAGCGTGAAGCATTCAATGCAGAATATTATTAATTAACAGCTTATTTTACGACTTTCATACTAAGTAACCAGCCCGCGAAAGTCTGCCGTATTTATTTTGCTTAATAAAAATTGCTTTTTGTACATCTGGTTCTTCTCTTGATGTTTACGTCAAGTTTTCCACCGAGTATTGCCCTCAGCACTTAACATAAAAAATGTTTTGTTCAACATTCTCAGCCACAACAGGACACACACACGAGAAACATGATTTTCATATGGTCGGTGTTCAGATAGACTGGACCAAGTGTTTTTTAATGGTTTCAGGAAAACGTACCCCAAGCATTCGGTATAAGTATAATAAAATATGTGCATTATTTGCTGTTAGAAGGGAACTTATTTATTTGAAGAAACATATGTTTCAAAATAGAATTGGAAATATTGCAATTGATGGAGTCCTTGACTTATCTTTGCAAGGCCAAAATGTCATCTAGTCAGATCTGTCTGAACACCGACCATATGTAGCTAGTGGTTGACGATTAACAACTTCAAACAAATTCCCAATAAGTACTATTTAAGTATCAAATTCTCTAGGACTTTCACTCTATATACCTGCAACCCTTCACTTCGTTTTATTTTTTTCGGGATTCATCGTCAATCTGTTTATTGACAAGTCGCGTTCGACTCAGTAATTAAAATTAGCTGCTGCAGGTAATATCAAACACTTAAAAATAAGACTTGAAGCTGATTAAGCTGACAAATACAATCAGGTGTAAGAATTATAGACGAGGAGCTAATTTTTTTTGTTGTAGAATTACTTGGAATAAGAAGAGATGAGTTTCTGAATTTACTGTTCAATATTGCGTTTTGTCGCATTTACTCCTTGATTTGCAGACCAGGACTTTATTGGAATCGATCGCAGTTCAGTAAAGAAGGGTTACACTATTTCAAAGATGGACAACTAGGATAAGCTTGTAATACCATTTACTCTACTCAAACGTATATGGTTGCATGTAGAGAAAGAAGCAGGTTCAGATGTGTTGGTGCCGAAGTAGTGCTTGATTGAGATGTGGATGAATTTGTTGAAGAGCCATATAACACTGGACGTATGATAATAATGTTTCCCTTGTAGTAAAAACACGTGTTCTGGCTGCGAATATCTTCTTTTACGGATTACGTAAAATGACATTTCTACATTGTTGCTTGATAAAGGCTTATCGGACTTCATAGATCCATTATTTCATTAACAACTTTGCCAAAACACCTCGCGATCCTTTATTGTACAACACTGAGAAGTGTTTCGAAAACCAAATCAGTTTTCAATAATAATGCAAAGAGAGCAACGATGAATGCAAGCATGCCTAAAAGAAACTTCACTGTTAATTTGTCATGTATAAAACGCTTATTCTTGGCTCCCTTAGCACATTTATTTGAGAATCAGGTGAAGCTCAGCGACCCCGTGGATGACATCGGCGTATGATCATTCTGTTATTCACTTGAGCGTACCAGAGTAACCAAATCATTCAAAATTTGAAAGAACCGGTAATACTAGCTCTATTTGACTATAAAATACTCTGCTAACTATTATTGTGCTACATTTATTCTCAGATCCTTTTTTTTAAATAACAACATTGTTAATTATTGATTTATTTGGTCTACTTTTCAATCGGTTTAACATGGAAAACAACAATCAATGAAATTTGAACCATGAACTATGAAAAAAAATTGAAGCCAAGCATCATTTTTTTTAAGATCACGAATCTGAAAACCAAACATCCGTTTAAGCTGAAAACCTAATCGACTGGTCTCTAGCTGGTGGTGACCAATTGATTAAATCTTCAGCTCAAACGGGTGTTCGGTTCATTCGGTTCGGTTCTCCAGATTTGTGCTCTTGAAAATTTGAAGTTTGGCTTTGATTTAACTTATTTTATCATTCATATTCACCTTAAGGAGTGGATTAAGTTAAGCACGTTGTAAATATTTCTAATTTTAACTACGGTAACAATTGTTACTTGGTGAGAACAGTTTGGCCAACTTTTTGAGCGTTTTTGTAGTTTTTTTCAGTGCTATTGCAAAATTTTAATATGGATTATATTGAATTTTTAAGTAAAAACTTCAAATCACGATTTCTCGAGATTCCTCCTAGGGATTTTTTTCTAAATTGGCCCAGAGGTGCAGAATGATCTCAGGAATCGAGCCCTGTGCTCAGATTTGATGGACATTTTTTTTTACATAATAACGGTCTGTCGGGGCACCGTGCAGGTTTCGAACCCACGACCATCAGCTTTAGACCTGTTCAAATAATTAAAAATGTCTGTAAATCTACCGGTCAAGCAGTATTCGGAATCCTCATGCCAAGAACAATGTCTGGTCAAATTTTCAGCTCATTTGATAAAGATTTCAGTATGCTTCAAGTTAAAAATGTGTTTTTGGGCTTATTCCAAGGTCCGAAAAATCATAACTAGCTTGTAGAAAATCAAAATCACCTGCTATTACCACTATTTGAAAGCTTATTCTGTTCTGTAAAAGTTTGTCGAACACGTTAATAAGGTTAAATTTTAAGTTATCCAGATATGTTCTACACAGTACCCAGAGCTAACAGTTTTCTCAATATATATGGTACATAAAACACACATTGACATTATTTTTTCAGACCCTAGTCAACGGGAATCAAACATAATAAATTTATAAATTCATTGACCATCAACAGTTTACATGTTGCTTAAGGCAATAAATTACAATAAATGCCCAAAGATCGAACACCGCACCGCAACCTGATGATAGTTAAGGGGGCAGGATTCGTCATTGATTTCTGAATTTTTAAGAGCAGTTTTTTCGTTCAAAATCAAAAAAAATATAGGAAAATGTTTTCACTGTATTCCATTCTCCAACCGAAACACAGTGAACACATTTTTATCGAATAAATTTTATTTATGAACAGAAAAACTGCTTTTGAAGTTTCGATGATGACGATGATTACGATGACAGAGCGTTGATCGTTAAATCATGCATGACACATTTACCGAAAACGGTTGAATTGAACAAGTTAGCATTGCTTTTTCTTTCCGAGTGATGATTGTTTTGATCGCATTTCACTGACCATTTAGAACGATTTGAAAACAATCATCATCATCGACTGAGAAAAGGCAGTGGCAACGTGTTCATTTTTTGTATTCTTTGAAGCTCACGGCGGTACTCTTGGCTCACCCACAGTGGATTTACAAATGTGCTTCATAATTACCTATTTTTTACCATTTATTTTCGTTAGATAAATGGTAACATTGAACGGGATTGACTTTTAGATATGCATAGTCATCATGCCTGGAAATTAAAAATCTGAAATTTTCATGCAGGCATGCTTTTCAGTGAAAACACTCCCCGAAAAAAGAGATTTTTAAGAACCTCGAACCTCCACCAAACTATGTTAAAACTTGCTCCAATCATAAAATCGTGTTCGACAAAAGTTAGTAGAATTGGATAAACTACTATGCAGAGGTATTTCCGATAAATTTCCTCAAAATAGCCCAAAACACATAATTGATTTGAAGCGCACCTAAATTTACTCTAAATTGACTGAAATTTTGACCAGAAATTCATTTAGACGTGAAAAATCAAAGTATTGGTTGACTGGGGACATTTTTGAAAATATGAATAGGTCTAATCAGCATGGTTTGAATAGCTCCGCGTTTACTGTTACGACTCTTTTGATTCTAAATGCCGTTGTACCTTTTTTCTTTAAATTTCAAGTGGTTTTTGGAATTCATTAAAAATTAGTGCTTCAAGTATCGCACCAAGATCTATCCGAATGCCGCTAGGCCTCAATCACGTATCATTTACCAACGCTGTTTGGCATTTCTGGTAGAAGATTGCCATGTCATCAACCTGACAACTGACAAGAAACGATATTGGTGTGTCCAAACGTACATTACCCTACCGAACCACCCCATCATTGCATTCATCAGCAATCGATCGCTTTTTCACACTGGTTCGTGCACAAACCGTAAACCGAAAAGTCCATCTCTCTCTCTCTCTCTCTTGCAATCCGAAACGTGGCACGCTGTGTAATCAATTTTGATCTACTGTATCATCAAGTACCCAAATTGGCTTCATCTTCACCAATTGTGTGCACAAGCTCAACAACAATCTCATGATGCTCTGCTCAAGAAAAAAGAGGGGCAAACACGTTGTCGTCTTGTGTTGTACCTCTTTGAATGTAGATCAACCGACCGAGGCCGCGAGAAATTCAGTCAGAAATAACTTCTCATTTTTGCATAATAAATAGGTGGCAGCGCGCGGTGAGGTTCCATTGTTTGTCCAACCGACGGCACTATGGGCTATAAATCAGAACTTAACTTATTGTTTAAATTCAGGTTAATAAAAAATTAATGATAAAGTTCAAATGGGAAATGCAAAATATACTAAGCTCGTTTTCCAAAAATGTACCATGAACAATCATTCTTTCCATTTCATAACACATGAAAAAGAATTTTTTTTTCGTTAAAACAAAGTTGAACTCTATGAATTGCATTGAAATTTTGTAATAAATCTATCAAAGGCGTTGGTATAAAATCACACATGAACTTCAAAATTCTCAAATTCTCAAAAAAGTTCGTTTGAACTTTTGTCGCAAAATTCTGATTTCTAACCCATAGTGCGACCGATCCGTAACGAGTAAGCCAGGCCGGGCCAAGATGACGATGATGCGAAAATTGAGAGGAAAAATTATGACTTCTTATCACACCACAGGTACCTCCCACCTTCCACCTGCCCTGCTCTGCGCCATCAAACCATGGCGCTTCGCTTGGAATCGACAACTTGTGTCTCATCGGTGAGCTTAAAAGCGCGGAAAAGTAGTTTCTTCTGTCGGATTTGCTACAGTCAGTCGATTCAGTACAGGCCTTTTTCCATCTCAGTTCAGTTCAGTATACGAATCATCATGGGGGAGGTTAATTGCTCTGCCATCCATTCGTAAGAGGTACTTTCCTTTATAAATGAAGAAAATTGATTCCGCTCGAATTAAGACATGATTCATTATTTAGCAGTAATTTGATCGGTAACGGTAAAATTGCTTATTAGCTTTTTGATCATCAACGCTTTTATGTACAACCATTACACACTTGCTTGAGTAATTCAGAAATTGGATTTTTAATATGAAATCATTTTTCAAATTTAATGGAGCTGCTGATTTTTGGTAGTATAAGTTTTAATATCAAACTCAAATGACTCTGCATGCTCTTTAACATTCAGATAGCCCTACGATATCAACATTAGGATAGGTCATATGCAAAAGACCTTGTCCTGATCAGGATTTCACGGAGGATTCCTCCTAGGAAACCTACAGAACTTCTCTAGGGTTTTCGGTAGCCAAAAAGGCTTGGCATTGCTACAGGTTATTTTCGTGGAATTCTTCTGGAGTTTTTTCTTGTTCTTCTGCAATTTCCCACAAAATTTCTTGCTATAGAAAATATTCCTGTCCTGTTTTCGATATTGTTTAGTGAAATCCATTAATAATTTAAGATAATATCCAGGGTTAAAAATATATCCAGGGTTTATGGACGAAAGGTCGAAAGAACAAAAGGTCGAAAGACAAAAGGTCGTGAGTTAGTTGCTTGGTGGGAAATTTTTCCTTCTTTGAAGACAGATTTTCGACCTTTTGTCCTTTCTGTTTTGTTCTTCGACCTTTTGTCCTTTCCATCTTTTGTCTTTCGACCTTCTGTCCTTTCGACCGTTTGTCTTTCGACCTTTTGTCCTTTCTGTTTTGTTCTTCGACCTTTTGTCCTTTCCATCTTTTGTCTTTCGACCTTCTGTCCTTTCGACCGTTTGTCTTTCGACCTTTTGTCGTAGATTCATATCCAGAGATTCTGAGTTTGTTCCAATATGTCACCAATGCCAAAATATTATTCATAGGTGCCATAACGTCTGCCAAACGTATCCTATGGCCTTTCCCATCCCATTAAGGTGAAACATCTCGGAATGCAAACATGGCCGGCACAATGGCCGACTTCTCCACCTACTCATGTTTTTAAAGGCACAAAACTGGAGGAATAGTTGGCAAATGTTCCTGAGCTTCTTATTTTAAGCTTTCTGCTAGTGCACAAAGCCAAAATAAAAAGTGCACTGTTATGGGATGCTTTTTTCGCGAGATTTGTGCCTTTGAAGTTTTAGTGCAATCTTAGAAGTTGATTCCAAACTGTTTCACCTTAACATTCCACAATATCCCGTAACACATATGAGAAGTCGTAGAGTTCTCTGCATCTTTCTTAAGTATGTGTTCAATTAATCATTACTATCATTTCTCAGAATTGCTTAGTGTTAAATACATACAGAGATTCCTCCAAAAGTTCTTACAACGATACATAGCATGGGTAGAAAACTTTCATTTGCCGTATTTGCAGTAAATTTTGGGATCTCATATGTTTTTAGAAATATTTTCTTTTATGCTGGCCAAAACCAGTGCTTTTACTTTTACCCTAATACTTCCAGGTATCTCTCTGGAATTGCTCCAAGAGATTTTTTTTTGCAAGAGGAGAAGTTTCCTAAACTTTTCGAGTACACGACACTCTTAGCGATTAGGCCATTCGTTCCTTTGTTCCTTTGATAAGATTCGTTCAAAAGTTGTAACAGTCAAACTCCGCCTTTTTTCAAACACTCACAGGTCATTAAATTTCGTTCCACTCAATGTATTTGACATCACCTTTCATCATAAAATTATAATTTTTCCAAAGAATTAATGAATAATAGAAGTCTATTCTATTCCATGCGCTTGCACAGACAATATTGAAAAGCATCCTGGAAACATAGAAATTTCTTCCTGTATTTTCTTGTCAGCATTTATATTTGCAGCATATCAGAGATTTGATGCAAACATTAAAATGGGCACCAAATGTACCATGTACAAAACGCTAATAAGACCGGTGGTCCTCTATGGACATTAGAGTGATGCAAATTTTGAAATGTTTGCTCCCCTATGCTTAAACGATTTTATTTATGGTAATTAGCATCCTCCCAAAGTTTGAAATGATTCGGAAGAAATTTGACTGTGCACACGCCATTTGAAGTTTATATGGAGATTACTATGGAAAACGCCAATCTTTTGTGTTCAGCCCTCTATCTCTTCATCATAATATTTTATGGAAAAGTGAACAAATTCTTCTAATGTGAAATTCTCCCAGCTACAACTTTGCCGAAGACCACTTTTTGATAGGACCTCAGGATTAATTGTTATTCATCAACATAAAGTTGGTTTACATGTAGCATGCTTCACCAACTGTTCGGCAGGCAACAGTGTGGCTCCTGGCGGGAAGAATATATCAAAGTAATCCAGGCTACTATGTTCTACAGCAAAAAAGCAGTGTTGCTCTGAAAGTAAGTGAATGATCATCTCAACATAATTTACACTTTGTTATCAAAAATAACAAATTATCCTTAAGTCCCATCGAAAAGTGGTCTTCGGCAAAGTTGTAGCTGGGAAGTTTTCACAGGAGATGAGTGTGTTTACTTTTCCATAGATTATTATGTCGAGCAGTTAAAGGACTGAACACCAAAGGTTTGCCTTTTCCATAGTAATTTCCATATAAACTTCAAATAGCGTGTGCACAACCAAATTTCTTCCGAATCACTTCAAATTTTGGGAGGATCATTTTCATCATAATTGACATCGTTTAAGCATAGGGGAGCAAAAACTCCAAAATTTGCATCAGTCTAATGGACATGAAGCATGGACCATGCTGGAAGAGGACCTGCAAGCACTTGGAGTGTTCGAACGAAGGGTGCATAGGACGATCTTTGGCGGAGTGCAGAAGAACGGTGTGTGGCGGCGGAGAATTAACCACGAGCTCGCTAGGCTCTACGGCGAACCCAGTAACCTGAAGGTTGCGAAAGCCGGAAGGGTGCGCTGGGCAGGGCATGTTGCAAGGCTACCGGACAACAACCCTACAAAGATGGTGTTCGCGTCGAATCCGGTTAGCACAAGAAGGCGGAGAGCACAGCATGTGAGGTGGCTTGATCAGGTGCAATAAGATCTGGAGAACGTGGGCCAAAATCGAAGTTGGAGAGACACAGCCATGGACCGAGTAAATTGGCGTAACATCGTTAACGAGGTTTTATCAAATTAATTGATGTAACACCTACTAAAAAAATAATTAAAATCAGGGCAGGCAATCGTCAGATTCGTCACAGTGCGATGACGAAATAAAAAAAGACATCGTCATCCAGTATAATAACTCTGGCAGGTCGTCGTCTCTTCATCGACGAAAGAATGCACGACTAACTTCAATCCAAAATCGTCAACGAGCAAATTTTTCTTCATCCCGCTTGCTACCCTTACTCACAAGAAGAAGGCGTTTACTGTATATTCGCTTGCTTCGCACCAACCAACGAATGCCATCACATAATTGCTTGTATTGGCAAATGAACCCGCTTCCCTCATGATTCTAAATTAGCTTGGTTGGTAAGCGCGTGGTGTTGACGATTTGGAGATCGTTTGTTCGATTCCAGTCGTGTTTTGTTATTTTCTTTTTGTTTTATTTTTACAAAAAATGCTCTCAATCTGTCGAAGATACGATTCATATTTTTAGTCGGCTCAGTGCTCCCGAACGAAGATTCGCCCGTAACGAAGGAATCGTATTTGTTCGTCATGACGCCGAGCCTCTGCGCCGGATCTCTGCGGCAAATCGTCATCCGACGCTACTTGAGTGACGATGACGATGCTTCTTTTAGTTTCGTCGCCGACTTTTTCCATTTGAAGGTGACGATTGTCTGCCCTGATTAAAATGGGCAGGCCCACGGTGCAGACTTGGGGTTTTAAGGTGAAGATGAATCGAAGCCAAATCTCAAATTTTCAAGAGCACGGATCTGGAGAACCATATATCCGATTAAGCTGAAAACTCAATCGATTGGTCACTCGCTGGTGGTGACCAATCGATTAAGTTTTCAGCTCAAACGGGTTTTCGGTTCTCCAGATTTGTGCTCTTGAAAATTTGAGGTTTGGCTTCGATTCATCTTCACCTTAAGGTTTTCAAAAATAAACAGCGATTGGATTATTCACGAATGAATAACATGATAGACGGAAAATTTGGAAATATTGAGAAGGGCGAAACTGGGACAACCGTACAAACCGTTTCATATAGAGGGATAGTCAAAGCCGTTGGGCTTGGTGTTGCTAAGAAAGTAATGCGCACTCCATTGTTGTTTGTGGTTCCTTCTTGAGTCCTGTGTCCGGTACACGTATTTCTCCCGTATATCCTGGCTCTAGAGCCTAGGCTTAAGCGCCCTTACTAGCTCAATGAAACGATAAGGAAAGTAATTCTGATCTCCCTGCTATTTTACAGCAACCTATCATAACAATATAAAGGAAAACTAAAATTACAAGGAACGTTCTCACCAATTTCAATTAGCTACAGTCTCAAATATCCTCTTCCGTCGAGTCTAGTACACGACACTGAAGACGGCCTTAAAGTTTAGGTCGAAATACGCGTATCTGTCAAAGGATACAAACTTTAATGGAATTAAATGGTATAGTACTAAATTCGTTTTTTTCATCTACTTAAACTTAACAGATTTTTGTAGTCGGTTGAAAATCGTTGGTGCAGTTCTTAATTCTACCATGGATTCGGTAGATTATCAACAAAATTTGTTTGCGTGTAGTTTCTTCTCGTTTAGTACTATTTAGAAAACTTAACTCAGGAAATTGAAAATTTACATTGCTTATATTTCTAAAGTTTCTTGTATCTATTCTGCGAATGTTTGCTAATGTGTACTGACATAATATTCGTATTTTTCTACATTGGTATTGAACTATTATTGAAAAATATCACTTTTATATGAAAATCCATCATGTATTATTTATAGACACTTTTCCCAAAAACTGCACCAGCCGAATCTAAAAATTTGCGGAGACGATAAAAACGAGACAGAACAATTTTCAACACATCCGTTCGCACGCGCTGCCTACTGCGATCTTTTCAGAGACTTAATAAATTATAAAGAAAAATAACCATTTGGAAAAATCGGGTATCATGACGGACAAAAATTAAATCAATCAACTTATCCTGAGCCTAACTTCACAGCTTTTGTTAATTTTTCAAAAACTAGTCTTTTTAATTAGTTTCATTAGCTTTATTTTGTCGCATAGAACATTTTAGCACAAATAATACTGACAGTTTTATAAAATCCGCTGATTAATCTCAAAGTTTTCATGTCGAGAAAGTGAAACAATTAGCAATTTGTTTTAAATCCTGAAATGCTTAGGAAAACGTGATTTTCATGGGCTGTGAATATTTTAAAACCTTTCGGTTATGAAAATATAACCCAAATACTAAAAAAGAAAAATACAGAACTTGGAAAAAAGGTACATTCAATTTTCATAATCCGCTGGTTTGGACATAGTGTGTCCATTTCATTTGATATATTATTTTAAACGGTAATTCACATGTTCCAGCGTTAAATCACCCCAAGTAAAATGATCAATTTAAATCGAATATGTAGTATTGAATGTAGCTAAGCGTTTCAGCAAACCTTGTTCTAAATATTGGGAACTCTTTAATGAGCAATATAAAAGAATTTGGAACATTCGTAAATCATTTGAATTTTCAACGATTCTAGTTCTAACTGTTGCTTCAGGAATCGTATCGAAATAATTTTCATTTTGTTGAGACTATGACATCTGCTAGATATTCAACAGTTTGTGGTATAATCAGTAATCATATATAAATTTAACACATAAACTATAACAAAGCAAAACTTGAGTCTACATTCATTGAAATTGTGTTGATAGGAATGTATCAGAGACTCTATATTGTAAAATAAAGAGATACAACATCTCAATTAAGGTGACACGGGAGACCGTGTTAATTTCCCTATCTTTTGTCTCACTCTAACAATTATCATCAAAACTTCGTGGTAGCAAATCTCGAGTTTTAATGAACCGATGAAGCTGAAAATTTATTGGGTTGTGCACTACATATATAGAATCATAGTGATACATTTTTCGCATCAATATATGAAGTGGCTCTTGTGATTTGCTTCTTCAAATGGATAGGGTGATTATGATGACATCCCGTGCGGCCTTAACTTGAATTTTTCTCCATTTTGTAATACCCATGTAAACGGGAAGTTAACTCCATGTCCATATGAGGGCCCCGCTTTCAGGAAGCATCAAATTGCAAGAAAGTTGCTCTGTTTAGCAGTGGCTGAAGCAAAAACCATACATTCCTAATCAACTTGCTGCTTGATGTGGTCATTTCACTCGCCTAAGAAAGGCGCGTGTGCACTGTGTCTGTTCATCCGCAAGTCGAAGATGACTTGGCTGCCATTCATCTAAACTGCTGCGTTTACACAGCGTATTCATACCCAGAAAGAGCACCTAACCAAGCCCAAAGTCAGATCAACGAAGGGGTGAGGACTGTATCGAAAAGAAATTAGCAACATTCACGATCAGGGGTTGAATTCTGATAAAATTGGAAGTATCCTTCACTTATCGCTCTCTGTTACAATCATGATCCGCCACACATCATACGTCGATTTGAAAAAGTAATCGAGAATTTATAAAATACTTCTGATCACAAAAGTGCCATGCTATTTATGGGTAATCAACAGACAGCCTATATAATAACCAAGTGTAAACTAATATTCTTGGTTCTCTATTTTGTCAGTTTCTTCTTGTTCCCGTTTGGTGAGTTTATGTCTTCACGTAAAAAATCACGCTAAATATTTTCAAAACAAAATCCCAGGTCTCCTGTCAATTGACACCCTTGCGACGATCAGCTGTTTCAAAACGTCTCGTGAAATGGCTTATTGTATATTATAGGATCACATAGCACTTAGAATCACAACAAAAAAAGTAGGTAACTAAAAATGTTGCTTACTACATTTTGGAACAGTCCTTATTGGCTTGGGCATGGACACGCACTTACTTCGCTTGCCTCAAAGTAAACAAGTTTTTCCGTTGAAAATTAATTCAATCGTTCCCGGGCAATAATGGTGAATGCATCAGCTCCTAGACAGGTTTTCTCAAATAGGTTTTCTGTGTAGGTAATCACTTTCGGTTTCGTTCGCTCTCGCTCTTTTCGACACACTAACTTCTGTCTACTACTGGTGAATCCTCCAGTCCATAAGGTTTTTGGCAGCGTAAATTGGCATGACTTCAAATCTGTTGCGAATCGGGAGACGATGATGTGAAGTGCGTGCGATAGTTTAAAATTCGTTTCGTTGAATGAATTTTTTTTGCATCACCGATAACAATATAAGGCATTTGCGTTGGTAATGCTCAACGATGTGGGAGAACATTGATCTTTAAGAGGCAGTCGAAGTTTGGTGATTCAAAACGTACTTTTTTATCATGTTTAATACTGAGAAAGTTGCAGGGTGTTATCGGACCAATCAAATCACGAAAAAATTTTGGAGTATACCATTTGTACGAAATATGTTTATTTTGTTTCTTGAATTCACTAAGCCCCTTAGATGTGATAAATTTTACTCAAATTTTCAAAGTAGCTTACGATTCTTCAAACCAATTAGGCCCCAGCAGTGTTGCCCTTTGGTTCAGCATAGGCCGCTGCAGTTTGACCCTTCGAATCCACATGATTTCAGCTGATTATTGATAATTGAACTGATTTGCAGAATCCTTTAACAATATTAAACGATTGTGCTTAGCTTAGCTTAGCTTAGACTGACTACACATATCAATGGTTGCTATTCCGGGGTTGACCGAAGTCAGTGAAAATGCACAAAGAATCAACTAGAAGATCGGCTGGGATTGGCCATAAACTTCTTCAGTGTGCATAATTCAGTGCCTCTATTTATACATGGTCAATAACGGCGCCGGCCACGTCCTTGCAGTCAGGTGGGATTGGGGGAAGGAATGTTAGTGTGTAACCTTTGCTATTAGGAGACCGTGTTTGCCTCTGCATCTCCACAAAGGTTACTGGGAAGGATTTTTGTTAATGGGGATGATCGTTGGGTCACAGGATTCACATTGATAAGCGATAAGACCATGATAAATAATGATTTGTGAGATATATACATGCTTATATGTCAATATAATATTTTCATTTGGTATGAACAATATCTATGTAGAGAAAAATTATGCCGACACTTGAGGTGACGAACCATTCAAAGTTTGTTAAATAAAGTGAACCTTTCGCAAGTCTACACTCGTAGTGTCGAACCATTCAATTTTTTTTTTAATTACAAAAATAAAAGTAAAAGGAAAAAGGTGTTTTGAGAAAAAAAAAATTGAACGTAAATAATTTATGAATCAGAGTTTATGTCGACACTCACAGTGACGAACCTTTCATAGTTTGTTGAAAAATCATATTTACGTCTCACCGTTGTAACGATTAAAGGTGCAATCATACATATTTTATAGATTTGAAATAGTAGCATGAAACGAGCTCACCAATTGATCCGTCATCCTTGAGCAGCAACAATCCACTTTCAGCTTCACTCGTTTGCTCGGATATATAAAAATACATAGAGAAAATAGGCGCACGACCCGAGAGGGCAAACAACTGACGACTGCTCGGGTTTTCTTGACGCACTGCCCAGGAGCAAGTGTCAACGTCGAAAGATCAAAAAGAACTTATCGAACGCGGCACTTTTTCACTTTACTCGACCGATGCGCGACATGTTTGATCCTGCCCTCATCGCCGGCCCACGCAAGAGCAAGCGTCAAAGTCGAAGGATCAAACACAACTCTTTAACATTGTTAACAATATTAAACGACTGTGTGAGAAAAACTCAAATTTTCGTAAACAATAAAAAAGGTACACTGCCCAGCAGAACGCATGCAGAATGAACCGATTGTACCCCGTTTGGCATAAAGTCGTTTGGCATAATGGTCGTTTGGCATAATGGGCGTTTGGCATAATGGCCGATTGGCATAATGATTGACTTAGAATGAATATCGGCATTTTTGAAGCTTTTACCGAGAACAACACCGGGATCGCAATAATTTTTGGTAGGTTCTAAACAAGCGTGGTGTTTGTTCAGAAATGTTCCATGCTATCAATGTCAAAAATTGTTGTGACATTCGAGAGCACTACTAAATAAAACTCGTGGCGGGTCTGGTGGAAGATCTTTTTGGAATATTTTTTTTTCTACATCCTAGAACATAGAGTATCTTTGAGCTTGTTGTGATATAAATATTTGAGAATAGTAAATTGCCAAAGAAAGTTCGCAATTATTAATAAAGGGAATGCTTATAGAATATTTCGCTGCAGATCAAGCTCTGTCCCAGTTTGGACGTAACACTTGACGAAAATCACTTGATAAAGAAAGGGAAATTTATATGCAAAATATTAAAAGGTCTAATCTTAAAATCTATTACTGCATCATTATTCAAAAACAGCCTATATACGAGAGCAGATTATTTTTCGTTTACAATGTTAAAGGCTCTAACGCAAAAAATCTTCTCACAGCATAACTCAAAGGAACAACACATTTTTAAAAGAAAATATTTGTGGCAAAACTTTTCAACGATTCATCAAAAATACTTAATTGTAGATCAAAAACACCGTCTATTATCGAAAGAAGGGAAAATTTGTGATTGATATAATATTTTTGCCAGCATATCTCAAAAGGAGATCACGCGTCTACAGAAAAAAAGTTGAATATTGGCAGGTTATAAAGTAATTATCATTATAACAGCACGTCTTGTAAGAATTGATAAAACAGCAAAATATAAAAATGGTTGACATTTAGCTTTACTAAATATTAAAATTTAAAACAGTTTAGATATAAAGAACAGCCTATTTTTAAAAGCAGGCAAAATTTATTATGGAACCAATAAAAGGTTGGACGCGAAAAACTATTGCGGAAAATACATTAACAATTGCGTTCAGAATCATCGGAGTGATTGTGATACTTTTCCCCGAATGTCGTTTCTCCAAATGACGGTTCCCCGAATGCCAGTCCTCGAATGACCGGTTTCCCCGAAAAGTGGTGCAGTTTAAATAGGTGCTATAATAATCTTCAGTGGCTGGATAGTGAACGATAAGCCATCAAAAGAAGGAGTTCTTCTGTCGTTCTCGGCTATACACATTTTGGCAAAAAAGCTAAGGACGGTAAAACTCGAAAGAACCGCCAATTATATAAATAAGGGTGCATATTAGATGGCCAGTTCGTTCACCACCCTGACATGTATAAAGTTACGACAGTTATGAGCGCTAAAAACTTTTCGATGAAATGGGCTAATTGAGGAAATGGGATATTCGGGGGACTGGCATTCGAGGAACTGGCGTTCGGGTAAACGACATTCTGGGAACCGACATTCGATGAAAAGTAGGACAACCCATCGAAGTAACTGCAGTAATCGATGCCTCTTTTCGCTGATAACTTGAGCAGATCAATGTTATTGAATGCCGCTCTTTTGTCAGTTAGGAATATAGCTCCAAGGAACAACCTATGTATAAAAGAAGGTGGAAATTATTTAAATTTTGAATTCAACAGTTTCTATACCTATAATTATGATTATATCATATTTAGAAAAAAATATAACGGCTGAAAGAAGGGTAAAATTGTGCTAAATATATAAAAATCTTCAGTGCATAAACTTATTCTAATAGCGAAAGTCAAAAGAAGAATTAATGTTTGAAAGCAGGGTGATTTCTAGATAAATAATAAAATACTATTGGCAATAAATTTCCTAATCTGCTTTAGTTTATTCAAGTGCATATGATTATTGGGGCCCAGATAGCCGTAGCGGTAAACGCGCAGCTATTCAGCTAGACCAAGCTGAGGGTCGTGGGTTCGAATCCCACCGGTCGAGGATCTTTTCGGGTTGGAAATTTTCTCGACTTCCCAGGGCATAAAGTATCATCGTACCTGCCACACGATATACGCATGCAAAAATGGTCATTGGCATAGTAAGCTCTCAGTTAAAAACTGTGGAAGTGCTCACAAGAACATTAAGCTGAGAAGCAGGCTCTGTCCCAGTGGGGACGTAACGCCAGAAAGAAGAATGATTATTGAACAAAGTGTCATTTTATGTCAATTACTCCAAAACAAGCCTGATGTCATCAGATATATTCAATAGAAACGTAAAAACGAACATCTTAAGATATTCTTGATTTCAGACTCATTATGCCAAACGACTATTATGCCAAACAACCGTTATGCCAAACGACTTCATGCCAAATGACCATTATGCCAAACTACTTTATGCCAAACGGCTTTATGCCAAACGACTTTATGCCAAATGACCTACCACCGAATGAACCGTTTTTTTCCGCTATAGACACTTCAAAGAACTGCACCAGCCGAATCTAATGTTTCGCGGAGACGATAAAAACGTGACAGATACATTTTCAACACTTCCATTCGCGAGCGCTGCCTACTGCGATCCATCTCAAATGTAATATGCTGTTACCAAATTGTTAACAAGAGCTTAATTCATTTCTACCAAATTAGGATGATAGTGTTGCCTAACACAGAACACCTAGATATAAGAAATGAATGTTATGTTGATTGAAATGATAGTACCTAATTAAAACAAGTTTAATTCATGCACAAATCCTTAGAAAAGTTCCTGTGAGAAATTTGGGACTTATTCCACAAGAAATTCCTGGGAGAAAAACCTGCAGAGCTGGTAGCGACTGAGTGTGTTAAGTTCCATAGACCTCATGTCTCAAAAAGAGACCTAACAGGAATCAAAAAGATGACCCAGAAGATAAGAATTTTTATTAAGATTTCTTTTGGAATTCGACCAGACGTTTTGAAATACTCTTAGGAACATGAAGTTTTGAACGAGTGATGAGCTTAATGACATGTTTATCGAGAAACGAAGAGTAAAGCAAGCTTATTTTGCAAAACGAATTGCACCTATTTACAGCTCGAGTCTTATCTTCGAAACCGATAAGGTACACCCGATTAAAACGGGGGTTCACGGACAAAATCTTATCAATCCATATCAAACTGTTGCTTCCGACTTTGTGAGGAAATTTTAATCAGAAATGGTGAAAACTGAAATTACCATTGTTCTGCAACAAACTTTAAATTAAGGGTATTATTGTTTGAATTGCAGAACACCTCAAATTGAGAACTCTTAAAGACAAGACAGATTATTAAGAGCTCGAGGAGAGTTCAAGTATAGAAACACAATAAGGGAATAATGATGTCTTACTAACTTCCGCCATCGTTATCAATCAGCTATGAGTCATTTGGCAGAAATCCGTTCGTCATAAAATGATGTATCATATCATTACAACCACCTCACATACACACACTGTTCCAGAATTCCACCGTCAATCAATGATCATAACTCGCTCACTTCGAACATCAAGAGAAACCATAAAACCAATGCATGTTTTTTTCTCCAACGATCATTCACTCACCTGACACCGTTTCCCCAGCAGATCGAAAAGCTGCTCGTTCTCGTCGTTGGTCAACAGCTGGCTCGGGCGGTTGGCCTTACTGGCCTTATCCACCTCTGTCGAGGCTTGTTCCTTCATGGTGCTGCTCCTGCTGATGGTCGTACCACCGTCCCCCCTTTTGGCCGCGTTGAACCCCGCTGTGGCCACGTTTTGTTCTGTCGTCACGTTTTGTTCAAATTTACGGAATTTCACTATAAACTTCTTACGGTAGAGAATTCACTCACGAATTCCTTCAGGTTTCACCCGAATCTAGGTTTCCTTCACTGTAGATGGTGCAAAATATAGTTGACACAATTTGAACTCTTCTGGCACTCTGATGCACGATTGGGGTAGAAATACCCGACCAGTAGATTACAACAAAGTTATGTCACAATTAATTATATCAAAGTTTGTTACATATATTAAAATTTTGTTTCATTTCTGTTAAAAGCACTTTGAGATGGTTGAGGGAATTATTAAAAAATCTGTTATAATAACGCAGGCTGTATTACAATTGCTTTAATTAAAAACTTAAGGTAAAGGTGCATCGAAGCCAAACCTCAAATTACAGTTCATCTGTAATCCACTGGTCGGGATATGTATCGACGACCCCGTGAGTGTAATGATGGTCATGTAACGACGCCCAAAATGGGAGGAAACCCCGAGAAAAAAAAGTCGGACACAGCCAGTCGACTTAATTGTTCTTGACGTGATCGTCTCTCGTCGCCTTCGATGCTGCTGCTGCCGTAGATGTGTGTTTTCTAATGAACAGTAAAACCCAAATATTTTTTTCTGTATCACTGCTGTCTTGTTTATGCTGGATTGCTTTTCACTTCCCTCCTAGATTCTCACTTACAGATTTTTAGCGTACTGTGGCCAGCGGGCTCGATTCTGTTCGAATTTCTCACCTCAAAGTCCATCGGGAGGTGGGTTCTTTCCGTCTTCGCCTATTGCTCTATAATGGTTTTAAAGTTGCACTTCAAAAAGACAGAAAGAAAGAACACTGCGGAAAGCGCAACAGAGTCCACTTGAGAAAGATCCAACCGGCGAAGACGAGTGGGTGGTTGGCGATGGCGAAAAGTAAAATAACACGCGAGGCTTACTTAAGTCGGTGCTTACGCGAGTGAATATACACATTTGATGAAGCTAGATAAATACCGTCACATGGTGATAGTGCGGAATTAGGAGCTGCGGTGATGGCGATTGCAGCAGATAACGGAATCGGTTAAGCCCGAAAATCTAAATCTAATAATAATTCCTACGTTAGAGTTACAGATAAGATACAAAAAAGAGATTATTTTTGCAAATAATGGAAACATAGCGATACAAGTGAAACATTTCAAACGCCCGGTTAATTTCTTATACTGATTCGAAATTCGACATGGACGTCTATTTGTCGCGGGAATTTCCTGTGAATATTTTCCAATAACAATCCTGTACGAATCCATAATAGAATTCCAGATGGTCATTCTGGGGCCTTTCTTAGTCGAGTGGTCAGAGTCCGCGGCTACAAAGCAAAGTCACGCTGAAGATGTATGGGTTCAATTCCCGGGCGATCCAGGATCTTTTCGTTATTGAAATTTCCTTGACTTCCCTGAGCATAGAGTATTATCGTACCTACCACACGATACACGATTTCGAAAATGACTGTGGAACTGTGGAAGTGCTCATGGAACACTAAACTGAGAAGCAGGATCTGTCCCAGTGAGGACGTAATGCCAAGAAGAAGAAGAATTATGGAAAAATTGTAGAAGAAATTTTTAGTTAACACTGGAAGAATTTTCGAGCGAATTTTAAGATTCATAGTATTTGCTAGAGCTTTAAAAGAGTTTCGTAAGAAATCTTTAGTGGAGTTCCTACGAGAAAATTAAATACCTGGAGTAATTTATTGAACTTTGCCCAAAAAAATGTCGAAAAGATAAATACCAGCCCTATTAAAGTAGTTTTCCATCTCAGGCTAGCTCCACTCCTAGAAAATAATCCTTCACGAATTCTTATTTTTGGAAAATTTTTGCTGAAAAGGCTTAGGAAGCTTGTGTCTGGTGTACTTACTTGTTAAGTTTCTAGGAAAATTTGAAAAGGAATGCTTACCAAATTGTTTTGAAGAATCACTGGAAAAGTTTGGGGGGTTTTTCAGTGGTTTCTCTGAACTAATTTACAATTTAATTTCTGGACAGATTCCTTTAGAAATTGTTAATGGAATTTATGGAAAAATATATTGAGTTTTATATTCTAGATAGGAATTCTAAAGTTATTCTTTAAAGTAATTTCTTTACAATCCTTAATAGGAGTTAGTGAGTAGTTTTTGAAATAATTTAAGAAGGAAGATCTGAATGGACTTCGATGAATTTTTGGAGGAACCCTTGTAGCTGTTCGAACGGAATCACTGGCTATTATTCGGTAAAACTCTTTGGGGAGATTTCCTATACTAATTTCTCAGAAAAACACCAGGAAGAATTAGGCGGAATACCTAGATTCATTCCACAGAGATGATGGAATAGGTTTTTCAATATGACGATGTAAAATATCTCAAGATTACTCAAGGTCTGAATTTATTCAAGTTCCACGAGGTGCTAATGTTTATTAATGGGATATTAATTAACCACTGAAGTATTCAATATTTATTTGTGGAAACACACACACACACACTCAAGTTTAACACAAGCGAAAAAAATCTACGATTACACTCTATTTAAAGGGTCATGACTTCAGATAAATCATCCAAAAATTCAATATTTTTTTCTATACGATTACATTCTCCACCCTTTCTCCAGAACGCCAAAAGATACAGACAGCAACTAGACTGTTTAATGAGAAACTTACGACGACAGAAACGCCTCCATCATTCATATAATTGAGGGTATTAGAACTATTTTGGATGAAAACATCATTTCCAAACACAGCGATTTTACGGTAGGGTGATGACGTTTGATCCCGCATTCGTTTTGGCTACTTAAAATTTAAACTCTCATGCTAAGTGTGCTCCTCGCATAAGGGAATTTCTTGATCGATTGATGCAAGACCCCTCTAGATTTTTAGTGCACATTAAGCTTATGGGTATTACTCCAAAGATTTCTTCAAAAGTTCATTTAGTGTTTGTTCCTAAGGAATTCCTCCAAGATTTTTGTTCAAGTTCCTTCAAGAATCCAACTTGGAATTTTCCTAAAGATAATCATCATTGTTTTTAAAACCGCTCCAGAGATTACATCGAGAATTTCTTAAGGACACTATCCAAATATATTTCGGAAGTTTCTCAAGAATATCCCAAGCACCAGGAATCCATCCATTGATTTTTACATCGATTTCCGGATCCTTTTTTTCAACAATTCAAACTTTTTTAAGAAACCGAGTGATTTTTGAAATATGAGCCATGACATAAATGATGATCGGAGGAACTACAGTCGGTGCAAAAGTTAGTAACCAAAAGTTTTTTTCCATGTAAAATGCCCAAATTTGGGGATCTGTATCTCAGCTTCTGGTAGGCCAAATTGACTAAAATTTGGATGACGAACTACAAATAACCTGAAGTTTTGTTTTGTTTAACCAAAAAGTCTCTCGATTACTTACTTTTCTCTTTGACCAACCCTCTGAAACTCCTAGGAAAAATACTGAAATTTAGTGAGCTCGAGCTCAGTATACACCAAACTTCAGGGTATTTGTAGTTCTTCATCTAAATTTCAGCAAATTCAGACTACCAGAAGCTGAGATACAGATCCCCAAACTTGGGCATTTTGAATGGAAAAACAGCATTTGGTTACTAACTTTTGTCACTGACTGTATGTATGAAACCATGAATGAACTTTTGAAGGATCCATGGGGGCTTTTCTGTAGAAAAATTACTCGAGAAATGTTTGGAAGAATTGCAAGATTCATTCCTGCACGGAATGTTATCAAAATTCCTAGAGAAATGTCTGGAGGAACTTCACCAGGAACCCTTTGTCTAATTTCCTAAGGAAGTCCTGGAAGAGTTCGTCATAGGTTCACTCAAAAAATCCCGGGGGGATTTTTTACATAACCCCAGGAGGAAACCTGGGTTGGGTTTCCTGGAAAAATCCCTAAATGGATTTCTTCAAATTCTTCTTCCTGGTAACAACTCATGTAAAAATCTTTGCAAAATCGCAAGGAGTGTGCTGCTCAAACAGAACAGATGCCAGATCTCTATCTGTTTCATGTCAACGAGATCAAATGATCTGGAAGATTTTCCATTTGAGGCAGCAAAAGCCGCGCAAAATGAAAATTTTCTTGCGTGGCTGCTGCTGCCTCAAGGCGCAAATCTTCCGGATCATCAGCCAACAGTTTGGTCAGGTATTTGTCAGATACCTAAAGTCATTCCTAATGAAAAATATCGGTACCGCAACCGTTAGGCAAATAAGAGTTTAGTTTTTTGAGTTTTTTTTATTTTGAATCTGTGGAGAGAAATATTATATTTTCCCATTAGAAAACGATTTACAAGGCTATAACTTAGTGTAAAGGGTGGAAATAGTAGTTTACGGAACAAGTTGCAGAATGATGATTCTGAAAAATCGAGTTCTGCAACGAGTTACGTACAACATTTTTTGTAATTTCGTAGAAGACCACTTGATATTGATACATATCGGAATGCATTCACCATTATTTTACAATTTCTGAAAAATTGTTGTGCTGTAATGATTCATTACGCAACTCAAAACAGTTGCGTAATGAGAAAGCGTTGCGTAATGAATCATTACAGCACTGGTTTCAGTTGCGTAATGACTATTCCCGCACTGCATACTTCAGTGCAGGAAAGTAGGCCGTTTCATGACAGATTGGCGTGATGAAAAACAGCCTATTACGATGAGAAATTGCAAAACAATCGTTCTGAATGTTCTTCAATGGCTTGTTTTCTATTCGTCATCAAACGTCAACATCCCACCGCAAAATCGCTAGTGTTTGGAGGGGATTTTAACCTCCAAATTGCCAAATAACCTCCAAATCATCACCTCCAAGTTAGTTCTAATACCCTCCGTTATATGAAATATGGTGACGCGTCGATCGTCGCAAGTTTATCGTTAAACATTCAATATTATTCCACTGTTTTAGAAAAATTAAGATCCGGCCGTTGAGAATTCTTAGTAGAGATCTGCAAACTCAGTTATTTGAGGTTAGTTTCGTTGGCGACAGAGGGCGCCCTGACCGGGATCTCAGTCAGTCCGAGCGCGGACCTGATTTGACGTTTCTAAATGTACCGTCAAACGGGGTATCTTGCAACAGGGGTGAAACTTGCACCACTTCGACATGCAACCGAATTAACATTTCGGCAACCGAATTAACAATTATTATAATTTATTTCACAGTTCATTGACCACAGGTACAAAACAGAAGATTTTAGCGTGTGTTTGGGTATTGTTTCTTTTTCGGTTGGTTTGCTGGAGCTGAAAATCATATTACACGTTGCATTGTATGAAAA
The DNA here is from genome assembly GCF_002204515.2 of Aedes aegypti. Lineage (NCBI taxonomy): Eukaryota > Metazoa > Arthropoda > Insecta > Diptera > Culicidae > Aedes > Aedes aegypti. The sequence goes on from NC_035107.1 coordinate 72,166,033, forward strand.
TAATGCTGAAAATCGTTCCTCGTACCACACAAACGGTAGAAATATGTCATTCGAGGCTATTAGTATCAGTAACAGTACTTAGTAGTGTACAAATAGACAATATAAAATTTTTGATAATTTCATGCTCAAACACTATAAAAATTCCAAAACGTTTTTGATTACCCTTGTGGGGTAACATGCAACAGCAATTTTAATCTCAACTGTTCGATATTTCTTGCCGCTCGTCATCAACAACACATGAAAAAGCTAAATTGAACATATATTTGTTGAATAACATTCAAATTTTTGTACCTCAATCAATTCAAGACGCGTTTGGTACAGATTATTCGAAAATTTACATGAACCGCATTATAATTAGAATTAGTTTTATTTTCTTCATGAACATGATGAATAATTTTGAAAATTTGTATCAAAATTACCTAGCAGATCTGCCATTGGGAACTTTTTGAATGAAATATTACACACTTAAAAAAACTTACGGATTACGGTGAAATTTCACCGTAATCTCAACAGCTGAAGGTACGGTGAAAAATTACCGAACAATCTGTAAAATCATTGAACAAAATAATAATGAAAAACAAGAAAATGGTTCGACTGGGAATCGAACTCGTGACCTAAGGATCAGGAACCAGGCTTGCTACCACTAAGCCAGCTTCCACTGCTTGATAGTGGTGTGCAAAAACTGAAACAAAAGGAAGCTCATGCCTGCCAGAGCGGCTGTCACACGATTTCACAGGAGTTCGGTTAAAATAATGCTGTTACCGAACTGTCCGTTATTAATTCACAGGGTTACAGTTAAATTGTTTGTTTCACGGATTTTTTCCGGTAAAAAGTAGATTTCACGGATTTTTTCCGGTAAAACAGTCGATTTCACGAATTTTGTCGGTAAAATAGTAGATTTTACAGGAAAATCCGTATTTTTGTTGTTTACCGTTCAAATTCGGTGATTTATTTCACAGGATACTGCGATTTATTTTAAGTGTGTATGATAGTTATTCCAAAACACCAACAGAGATTATTGTAAGCATACATATCAATATGTGATACGTCACATTGATTGAAATATGAACAAAAAAAAAAGTTATGTGAAGTATTTGTAGAAAAGCTTGTTTGTATTTGTAGAAAAGTTGCATGAAAACGTTTTAATGGCGTTCCAATAACTGTAAAGACTTATAACATGCTAGAATTTCCCCGTGTAGACACCCTATGCGATACCAATGGAGATTTTAATCGAATTGGCTTAATACTCATAATTCAATCAATAATAATTAGTTTTCTAAGTGTAGATCATTCTGTTTTTGGTAATTGTTATGCTTTTACTGCTGAAAATTATTGAATGTTCATAATAACACGATAAAGGCTATGTTTTGAATAGTGAGCTTTTCGTAGCACTGTGTGTTGCATGTTACCCCACATCAGGGGTAGCATGAAAAATGTATGTTTTTCGTCTCTCCTGATCCCAGAAAACCAAATACTGATAAAATGAATACCACGTGGTAATCTTTACGTGGCGATTAGGATACTAGATGGTTTTTGTCTCATCTGAATCCATAAATTTTTCATCTATATAGTTTTGAAGTCAAAAAGTGTTGCAAGTTACCCCGTTTGACGGTAAAAAAGCATCCCAATGCAGGGGTGGGATCCAAATTTACCACGATGTATACTCGTAGGGTTGAGCAAACTGTGCCACATCTCGAATTATTTTTCAAAATGTGGTGAGTATCCATGTTTTCGAAAATTTGTAAGAAAATCAAGAATGCATATAAACAAAATCTAAAGGCGTTAATATTATTAATTGAAAATGATTGTCTTTCGAAGAAAAATAGAAAAATTGGGGATTAGACCTGACGGAAATGGTCTCATTCCATGAACAGTTTTGGAGAACTTCTTGACGAATTCCTGGAAGAATTAGTTGATTTATCTCTAGAAGGACCTCTGGAATAATTCCTCAAAAAGTTTCTGAAAATATTCCAGAAGTAACTTCTGCAGAAATCACTAGAAGAATTACTGAAATTTTTCCCTAAGGAATCTAAAATGAAATTTTTGAAGAACCTGTGGAATAGTCGCCGCAGAGTTTCTGAAGGTATCTTTGGAGCCTCTAAAATTTTGCACCAGAATTCCATTAAAAATAAAAAGACATGACATACATCAAACAGTGACCAAGTCTCTAATAAAAGATCTGTTACCAGCCGTGCGATAGACATTGCTAATATCCATAGCCTATAGCTATATTTGATAGCATTTGGAGCTATTGAGTGTCGAATATGTTATATTCCAAACCCTTTAATATTGAAATTATCACCATTGTCGTGGCTTTGCATTATCAACTCCCGAAGAATTCTTCAAGCAATGTTAAAACTTTTAAGCAAATAATTCGTGCAATCTGAATGCGAACTCTTGACATTTGTTCACTCAAGTTTACTGTACCAAAGAACACTTCAACACCATGTGGCGGTATTTCCCAAGCACAAACAAATAGATGAATAATGAACCGTAGATACAGAAGTGGTTGAGTAGGGTGCTGGTACCAATGATTATGAATGTATAGTTCACTCTTTATGAAATAGATTCTAAATATACCAAATTAAAACGACATGGGCTATGTTTTGGCGGATAGATCGCCTTTAGTTTAGTCAATTTGGCAAATATCAGCTTTTTGTCTGAACTAGCCCTATAAATAATTTAGTTTTAGCAAAAATGAATAAAAGTCCTAAAGACGATCTTTATACTAAATTTGAAAAATTCTAGTTGCTGCTCCGATAGAAAAATGTTAAACCTATGTGAAAATCAACCAATTAATTTTTTTTTTATTCCTCAAGGATCTTCTTAAGAACGATCGTAGACCATTTTTGTTTACAGAATAACCCTTTATAATACGGTAGAATCCACAAATATACATAGACGTCGCATAATAATGAACGCGCTATACACTGCTCGATTAGACCACATTTTCATAGACTCCCTTCCCCCTAATGATGGACGTCATTTTTGGATGACCCCATATCTAAAAGTCCAGATAATTTTGGAACTTGGGTTTGCTTTGGGTGTTCAGTAAAATTGATTTAAAGGTAAAACGCTATCTGATGGTATCTCATTTAATTTGGAATTTGATCGCTATGTGGCGCTGGTAGAAATAAAACTTTTACTTTTATTTTACAGATATCTCAGAAGCCTGTCCATTGAGAAAGATGGCGTCTTCGGCAAAGTTGGTCAGTCGCTCAAGGGCTGTCATTATTTGATCCAAGAAATTCGATGTATTGCAACCAGGCGGCGATAGCGAACATGAAACTTTTATTTTGCGGATATTTCAAGATCCTGCTGACCACTTATAATAATGTCTTCGAAAGTAGATCATGGTCTATAATTATTTTAGTTAATTGGCGATCAAAAGGGAGGATAGGTTGCGAAAGTTTTGCAAATTGAAATGAATATTTACGGTTTCCTGTGCCTTAAATTGCAAAAATCTTGCCAGTTAAATGATTGTGGTGATTTTTCATCCAAAGTTATCATTAATAATTTTGATTAAGATGCACTAATCCCTATTCTAGAAAAGTGCTAAATCCCAGCTGGAAATGCTTCAATATCTGTAATGCAGATTGCCTTCGGCCATCTATAAGCACAGTGATATAAAACGTAACTCGACATAACGTAACTCGATATAACGTAACTCGATATAAAATAACTCGATATAACGTTATTTTTACCTCGATATAACCTAACTTTTTTTTTTGGTTCCATTTATTTTTACAATTCTCGCGGAACATTACTAAAGGACCTATGTACAAATGAGAGATTCTCTTCTCTCTCATTCTCTTTCGATTATAACAGTGGAATAATAAAGATTTTGGGAAGTTTTTCACTATAGATCGAAAGTCAATTTTCTTGACTAGCGTTTCATACAAAAAACGCAACAGAAGAGGTTAATGTGACACAGTTATTAATGAAAGAGAAAGTAAGCAAAGAGAGCCTCTCAATGTTAGATAGGTCCTTTAGTAATGTTCGTTCCGCGAGAATTTTAATTAAAAACATGGTTTATGAACTGCAATAAACATTTGTATGAAAACTTCAATAATTATTGATTTAGAGTTTGCATTCAAAAAGACTAGATCAAGTGCAGATAAGACTTGTGTATCGCAGATCCATTTAAAGCATATATGATATTTTTTTTTCTTAGAAATGCTTAAGGAAATATTAAGCTATTGTATTGGGAATTCTTACATATATCCTTCAAATGGTTTCGCCAAGAATTAGATGTTTCTCCTGAAATTTCTACACGGATTTCAACCAGAGTCATTCTGAGGATGCCTCCAGAGAATCCGCCAATAATTTCTCCATGGACTCATCTTAAACTCTCCTGGTATTCATGTATAAAACTTAAAACATATTCTTAAAATAATTCCGAAAGACATATTCCAGAAATTCCACTAGTTAACCCTTCTGATATTCATGTTTCTAAGATTTTCTTCGGAAATAGTGCCAGGGATTCCACCTGTTTTTTAAGCGATTTCATAGATTCCTCTAAGAGTTTCTAGGAACATTTCATCAATATTGACTTATCGGATTCCCGTTTTAAGATTGACTTAAGGAATTTCATCAGAAAGTTCGCATTCAATTCCAATTCAATGATTCATATATTCCTTCAGGAATTTCTCCAGAATATGTTCCAAGAACTGTTTCCAAGGAATTCCGGATTCTAGGAATTTTAAATTCAACCATTTCGAATTTCCCCAATAGTTTTTTTTAAAGATATCTATAAATTCTACTGTGTCTTTGTACACAAAATTCATCAAGTAATTTCTCCAGGATAAAACTGAGTGAGTTCCGCAGATCCCCCAGAAAATTCTCCTACAATACTGCCAATAATTCCACCACGTATTATTTTAGAAAATTCCTCAAAAATAGTTCTAATTTTTAATGAAATTTTCTAGTGATTTCTTCGATAATTCTGGAAAATACATTTTCCAAAGAATTGTTGCGATATTTATTCTAAAATTCTGTCAAGAAATTACAAAATGATTTTCTCAAGGAGTTTTACCACGAGTTCCTCACAAACAAAATTTTTGAAGTTCCATATTTGCCTGCTAGAAATGTTCATGGATTGCTCACAATTACCTTTTTCAAAGATTTCTGGAAGATCTCATTTATCATTTTCTTATATAGTTTCTCCGAGTGTTCAAGGATTTCTCCGATTTCTCCATTTCCTGAAAACATTAATTTTTCCGGAATGCATTTCTTTAAGGATTACTGCAATATAGAGGTAAAAAAAGTAATAGAACACTCACCCAACACATATTGAATACGGAACATTATCGAAAAAATATGTAAGATAAACTTAAAATGCCTGCTAGTTCAATAATATCAATGTAAGACCCATTTTCTCATTAAACAATACATGAAGAACAAAATTTAGGAAAATATTGAGGTTTTACTGTAATAATAATTATCATTATAAGGATATATTTAAGGAACAGCATAGGCGAAGAGTGATTGATCGCTGTTACGCTAATGTATGTGCATTCAAATAAAGCTTGGAATAATTTTCGCACAAACTACGAAGAAAGTAGATTCAATCGGTATTAGAATAACGTGCACCCGAGTTATTTTGAACGCTACCTAATGCAACTGCTGAAGACGCCATCTTTATAAGTGATCAGGCTCCAGAGATATTTGCAAAACAAAACTTTTATACACACTGGCGACGCCTGGTGCCGGAATTCTGTAACTGAATGACCATCTCATGTTAGCCCTTGATTTCCTCAGCCACTTTGCCGAAGATGGGTTTTCTATACTACATATATAAAACCAAGGGTGTTGTACAAAGTATACAAAAATCAGCGCTGCACCCGAAAAGTTAAGGATTCAATAACAATAGGGAAGGGAATTTGAAGTATTTAAATTATCAAAGATTTAAGAGATTTTCCATGGAATTCCTCTATTATTTGATCCTGGAATTGCTCCAGAGAATTAAAAAAATGGACATTTTAAGGGATTTGTGAACTATTCCCAGGTAGTATTTCAACAGGTTATTATAAGGTAATCTCTGACAAAACTCCATCAGAAATACCTGATGATCTACTGCAAGAATATCTGAAAGCACTTCTGGACCTTTGAGTATATGCAGAATTCTTTAGGAAAACTACTAGAGCAATTATTGGAAAAAATACCAAACGAAACCCTGGATAACATCCTTCAGGAATTTGCGGAGAGAGCCTGAAAAACTTCCCGCGGGGATTCCCAGACGAATTTGTTTAGGAATAGTTGGAGAATTTTTTGAAATCATTGCTGTAGCATTTCTAAGTGACAAACCTGGAACAAACTTGAAAAAAAAACTCGATAATTCTTCCCAAGATGTCCTGTAATAACACCGAGGAACACGTTTTTGTCTCAAGCACCAAAATGCCGCTATTCACTCAATTAAGGGTTGCTGAATCCATTGCCGTTTTCAAATTTATCATAGCACGTCAAGTTTTTGAGATATTGACTGTTGAAAATGCAAAAATTGACTATTTTAGCCAATTTGCATGCAAGTTTGCCAGCTTGTAAGGCAATTTATTTGCTTAATTTGCCACAGATTTCAAATTTTACGTGTATAACAATACTTATCGGCAAAGTTTATAATACTTTCGATGCGGAAAAGTTATTCTTTGATGGTTTAAAAAAGTATTGTATTTTACCATATAAGAGAAACGACGAATTTTGTATGGGGACAGCAAGCATGTCGAAAAAATCGGTTTAATCCAAATTTAATCGCGCAATTTCAATCAAATTTAATCCAAAATAAAAATTTAAGTGCAAAACAGCATGATGTGTGGATTAGATCACAAAAAAGTTTGATAAATTATACTTTAAATTCTATGTAAACATCAATAAAACCAGTGTTTTATACAACTTTGGCGACCTGTAGCTAAAAATTGTGACGTGCTGGAACATTTCTGAAAATGGCATCAGATTCAGCAACCCCAAATCTACTCGAGACAAATAATTTAATTCTTGAGACACGCAAAAATGTAATTTTTGTTTCGCTGTGTAATCGGAGAAATCCATGAAAGAATCATCAGATGGGGACGAACCTGGTGTAGTGTTAAAGCACACGCCTCTCACGAGGACCTAGGATCGAATCCCACCCCCAAAATAGTCACTTATGACGTAAAAGCTAAAGTGACGACTTCCTTCGGAAGAAAAGTAAAGCCATTGCTCCCGAGATAGACTAGCCCAGGGCTAAAATTCTCGTTATTTTTTAGGAGGAAACAGAAATCGTTGGGAGTTTTACTAGAAGAATTTAGAGAGCAATTATAGGATTAATCTCTGAAATATGAACTTCAATTATACATGGAGAACTTGTGGAAGAATTACCAGTTTTAAAAATACCCATGTTATAAGGCAAAAAGAGCCAAATTGTGTACACTTTGAGCATGTTTTGCCAACACACTCCGTCAGCATAACTCTTTGCGTAATCGCTTACACTCTCTTTCCGACTGCGTGTCCTCATTGTGTTCGTGTTGTTACACTTTGCGCGCGTCTGTCTCCTCTTTGTGCAGTGGCTAAATTCTGCTCTTTGCGCGCATTGTGCGAGTTGATGCCAGCCCTGATTACCACTACTCTCTTTTCTTTTGACGTTACGTCCCCACTTGGCTGCTGGCTGCTTCCAGTGACATGATTAGAGAGCTTTTTTATGCCAAAGTAAAAGCCAGAATGGCATTTTGCTTTATAACTGCGGATTTTACCACAAGACTATTCTTATCAACTCCCAAAGAATGCTTTAAGCCATATTATACCCTTAAGCAATCCCTTTATCTAATTTGAATACAATTTGAGACCTATGCCTCCCAAGTTATTGAATCAATGAACACTTTAAATAACACTTCAACGCCATGTGACGGTTTTTCCCGAACAGAAACAAATAATGAACCGCAGAGACGGAAGGGGTTGAGTATAAATATTTCTCGAACGAAAGCAAAAAAAAACGGGACTCGCAAGTCCCCCAGCACAGCGTATGTGCTGAGTCTGCTCATTAAGCTTCTCTTACCCAACTCTCACTGCTTCAGCACCGACCAGAAAGGCCTATTTTCCGGAACACAATACGCTTATATGGATTGATTTTAATAGCCCCAAGGGAACTGCCTAATGACGGATTCCATTCCGTCATCCAATCGTCCTAAATACAATCACCTTGTCCAAAGGAGAAGCGTGCCACCCGCAATCCTGTCCAGCAATGTTCCGTAAATATGTATGTTTATCAAGCCATTCGTCATCCGTCCACCGTCAGTAACTTCCGCTTGAAGGGGTTTACAGAACCATAAATTGAAAACACACACGTACGGCACTAACGACGACGAAGACAGGGGGGACACTTCTCCCTCCGCCGCTCCCAGGAACCAGACATCCAATTCCTACGAACGCAATGATGTCACCAAATCCCAGACATTTGCGTCCGTCTTCTTCGTTCATGTAGTTTGATGCCCAGCCACAGACCTTGAAAAACTGCACTTCACTAGAAGAAAAACTGATCACTTCGCGACGAGCAATCGGACCGAAATGTTCCTTTGCGTAACCGACGAAATCCGGAACTGAAGGGCTGGGTTTTCCGTCCAGCAGATCGGGACGAATATTTCCGGAGACGAGGCCACGGCACGGCACTGAATTCTGTTTGTGGTGTTGCTCCGGGAAATGATAACTTTCGAATGGGTTCCGAGGCGCGGACGAGGATGGATTTTTCTCACTCATTCACCACTTCAAAGCACAGACTGACTGACGGATCGACGAGACGACTCCCCACACAACACCAAACTTCCACCCAACAGCGAGCGCAAAGTATCTGTAATGGATTCCTGAAAATTTGCTCAGCGACATGTTCACCTGAGAGAGAGGAGACAGCTCACTGACAACTGGCTTGTTTTCTTGGCTTCTTTGATTTCTTCTTCTCATGTTTGGGTTGTGCACAATGGTTCGGAGAGCATAAACTGGGTCAAAACCATTTTCACATCCCATTTGTTATCGAAAAGATCATAAAAATAAAAAACTAATCAATTGCAATTTGAATCCAATTGACAATATTTAAATATTCAACAATTTTATATGCGAGAGCACACGAAAACAACCTGAATTTTCAATCACATCCAGTTTAAGTTTGGCCAAATTTTGACGGTTTTTCACGCTCTGCCCTTCGAATGTGCGGTTTTCCAGTGACAGTTGATGACAGGTTTCCTTGACTTTTGCGAGCTCGCAATCTAAGCCAGCTGTCTCCTCTCTCTCAGATGTTCACGTTAGTTTCTATTTTATCACAGATAACAGATGTTGAAGCTAAAATTGTAAAACTGTGTAAGGCAATTAACGGTCATTTTGAATGGCAACACAAGTACTGCGCTGTGTTTATAAACATCGTAAGAATGCAGCGTCACACATGTCATTATAACAGTTATGTCGGGAACCAGTCACACGTCGCGTGTCCCACACGCGCGTTCCGATTTAGTGGGCGCGTGACAATAATATTATTTTGTTTTATTCCGATGTTTCGGCAACATTTTCTCAGTTCAACAAACGTATAAAAGCTTCATTCACATATTTCATAACGCCAAAAAAGGCGATTTTTGGCGTTCACACATCCCTTCCTAATGCTTTTATATGAATAATCAGAAAAATGGACTATCGAAATACATCGAAACCTCTTATGAAACTCCATAAGAAATCAGGTTGAAATTCAAAGAAAAATGCCTTATGAATTCAATTTGAAAACAAAGTTTCAAGGCCATCTGGGATCGATCAAGCTACACACTTGTTTACCAATGGCTTTTTGGGCGAGATCATAAATTAAGCAAGAAAACTTAGTGAAAATTTAATGCAAACTGCATAACAATTTTTTGTTATCTTGTAAATAAATAATTTGAAGAATACATTACCTTGTATACAGGAGCTTTGGATTCTTATTGGAAAAAGTGTAAATACGCACCACACACAACGTAAAAGTTGTTCCACATCTACAAACACAGCAGATGTCACTTGGAGGGAGATGGGTTTATCTGTTTTCGAATGTTGTCGGGCTGATGTTGGAAGCGATGCGCAGCAGTGACATCTGCATCTGAAAATCAAATTAAAATTACTGCGCATTTCATTCAACACTGGACTATTAACACCAAAATTTATTGAAGGGTATGTTCAGCAGTCTAAGCAGTCAGTGGGTGCGGAGTGAGGTCAGCTGCAGGGGAAGTGGAAGTGACAGCTGGCGAGCTAGTTAGCTGGCGGGTTTGTGTACTCTGTTCTTCAATCTACCGTTTCTATAGAATTGTTAGAGGTTGTTTACTGCAATTTTTTAATTTAATTTTCTCGCGCGTCCATGAACCTTCTTTTCGCGGCTTGAATTTCAACCAATACAAAGTCGCCAGCTGTCACTTATTGTTTCAAAATGGCGGAATGAAGAATCTAGCAGATTGGGTTACCTCGCCTCTAGATACCTGGATTAATACCGCAGTAAACTTTTTATTTATCCAGCTTTTTACGATAGCCATAAAATAACTGGGGATGATTCGATTTTGTCATTTCTTGCCTCCGGATTTTATAGTTGAATCAAAGTAGGCTGTAATTCTAGTTTGTTGATTCTAATGTCAAATATTTTCACAACATTTGCAATGCAGTCAGGATCTGTATTTCGTTTCTTTCATTTGTCTCATATTCATTCAATTAATTTGTTTTACACAATTTTAGGCTTTCCAAGAGGATTATGAGCCATTTTACGAGACGTTTCGGAACAGCTGATCGCCGCAACGGCGTCAATTGACAGGAGACCTGGGAATAAATCCAGCGTGATTTTCAACAACGCCTCACCTTACCAAACGAGGACATGGAGAAAATGACAAAAATGAGATCCAAAAATGTTCGTTACTGCAACATTACACCTAGTTATTGTATCAGCTACCTCTTTGTTACCCATATTGCACATAAAAAAGCACTTCTGTGATCAGAAATATTTTAATAATTTTTCTCCATTTAAGTTTTCGCCTGGATGAAAAGCTACGCTAGAAATGCGCACAGTCATCAACCATCATCATCGCGAAAACTGACGACGATGATTGAAAAATCCCAGGTCTCCTGTCATTTGACCAGGCTTCGTAAAATGGCTTATAGAGGATGCGTCAGTATTAGTCTTATAATTTGTCTCTTGATGAAAACACAATGCTTCCGATGTGGCTCCCCGGAGTTCATGACATATCCATATTTTGCCTTGTACATATGAGTCACATGATATGACCCTTTCCAGCATCTCAAACTCTCTTATCCGGTATTCGGTAGAGTGATACAATAGACCATTTCCGTGAAAATTTTTATTAGCTTATATGCTTTCTGTCAATTTACTGAACAAACTTTCCTTAGGAACCGATATGTTTTGGAGCCTTTAACTGTTAGAAAACAATGAAAAACTTGCGGCACGTTAGTTCACCCCTCGGTCCCCTACAATTTGTTTCACCTCGAAAAAAAAGCAGACCCCTTTTTCCCCTATGGTTTTGCCACCACGTTGTGGTGAATTTACGATCAGCTGGCATGACCAGATGATTTTTGTTTATGTTTTCATTCATCATAATTGGCTCCGTTGCGGTTTCGCTCCCTCCTTCCTTCACGGCTCCTGAAGTCTCCGTAATCACCGCGCCGGCCGGTTATGACCGCACCCGGCGAACACTACACGGTTCTGTAACGCAAGGATTGTAGTCGACAGATGCCTGAACTCTCTGCTTTGTGCCGACGAGGATTGAAGGGATTGAATATGCCGGAAGATTCCCGCCTAGAGACAGCAACAGCCGCTCAAAATTTCCTTGCGCGGCTGTTGCTGCCTCAAGGCGGAAATCTTCCGGATCAACAGCCAACATACAGATTAAGGCATTTGTCGGCATGAATAGTAAAAAATAGCCTCTAATAGAACTAGCGGTACCGTAACTGCTGGGTGGGTGAGAGATTTGTTGTTAGGGGGTGGTTTTGAATTTTGAATCTGTGGAGGAAAATATATTTTCCTAAAGGAAGACTTGAATCGGGTTGGAGTTGGAACTGTGATCAGAGCGGGTTGCGCCAGTTCCAACCTGGTTTGAAAACGTTTGTTTGAGTAGTTTCGGTGGCGCTCCTGTTTGGGGCGCCCTGACCGGAATCACGGTCAGTTTGAGCGCGCACCTGATTTGACGTTTGCAAATGTAAACAAGCATCCCAATGCAGGGGTGAAATCGAAAAAATGTTGCAAGATCACCACGCTGATACCCATAGGGTTGAACAAACTGTGCCGCATCTCGAATTATTTTTCAAAATGTGGTGAGTATCCATGTTTTCAAAAATTTGCAAGAAAATCAGGAGTGCATATAAACAAAATCTGAGAGCGTTAATATTCATTAAAAATGATTGTCTTTCGAAGAAAAATACAAAAACTGGGGGTTAGATCTGACGGAAATGGTCTATTCTGTTAATAGGAAGACGGATCGCATTTTTGAAACCTTGGTTTACAGGGGAGGCTTTGAAAGTACAATCACAGACAAACAGACGTAACACTTAGAACAAATCTCGATCAAAATCATAGTCATGAGGACATGTACGCCCAATGCTAAAATCAATGTGTTAGGCCGATCGGCCAACAGATGGCGGTAGTGTGTAAACGTCAAACACGAACAAAAACGATGCAAGCGCTGCTGGTGGAGGATTGGCCACCTACCATATTTTTGAATCGACCGTTAAAAAGGTGGTCGATGGACAATGATGAGAGTGTGACGTCTGTTTGTCTGTGGTACAATATGCGTCGTCTGCTTATTGCAAAGATTCAGACAATCCGACAGAGAAACCCCCCATGTCAAAGTGAATGTTATGGCTTATAGGCCTATTCACATGACATCTCAAATCATCTGATCGGGAAGCACTTTGACAGTTCTTCTATGAAAATGACAGGTCCGTGTTTGCACCGGTCCTCCACCGATGTAAACAAATGCATAGACGGACCTGTCACATGAAAAGGCCTATTAATTGTTTTAGCTGTTTGTGCTATTTTTTTTTAAATAGACTTTCTCCACGAATGACTTCTAGTTAAATACTTTGTCAGTCATTTTTCTTCACAATATCATGTCATCATATGACACAACTTGTAAAGTAGTTGAAGGGGCGAGACAGCATAATTGCACATAATTTAGTAAACAATTAACGCAGTCTATCCAAATAGAACGCTTGCAACTACTTCTAGATTGTTTTGCAGTGAAAAAAAAAACGAAAGTATTTTAATTGGGTCCTAAAATTTTTAATAAAATCTTGTTTTTATTTAACAACCCCAAAGGGCATGTTATTTCAACTACTTTAGCATTTTTTCCCGCTCAAATAACGGCTATATCATATTTAAACTTTAATTTGAAAATTGGGTCCATAAATGAACCTTGACACTTGAGATCATGTTTGACGTTCGCTTAGTCGACAAAAACACCACAGGGGTTTTAGTTTTAACACTGGGGTTGTTCCTATCTGACATTTCTGAAGGGACACGGAAAACAAAATGCACCCAAAATTTGAGTTTAAGCCAAGGGGTGTGACAAAATCTAAAAAAAATGTTTTTTGGACTTAAACCAACGGAAAACATTAGAAAATTGAGTAAACATGTGTTTTTGTCCTAAACTTAAGCGTTTGGCACTAAAATCGGGACAGGGCTTTAGGACCCTATTTGTTGGATCATTGTAGCTTCTCCAAAGTGAATTCGAGCCAAAGTCACAAATTTACTGCTGGGAGATTGTTGCACATCGACCTAAAATAGTAGAATGATTAGAATAGAAATAAGCAGCTTGATTGGATCGATTTTCATTTCCTAAAACACAATATTGTGGGCTTGACTTTTCTATGTCAACATAACTTTTTTTCACTGCTAAGCTTGCTTTAATCTACCCATAAAAATTTTAGTGGGTGCACTAAAAGTCAATCGGGGGTGATTCAAAAGATTATGGCTTGCTAGCGTAAAAAGCTGGATAGAAGCACGGAAGCTGCGTATAAAAGTTCGCATTTACATCAAATCCCAGTGATTTTCGAAAGCGATCAATAATGATTCGTTCTCGTTGGCGGTTGCTATTGACTTCGCAGCACCAATCTGGAGTTCGCCGGTTGGACTTCCGAAGCGAAGTTTTGAACGAACTAACTGTCATTGCTCTGCCGGCTCGGCTTTTATCTCGACTGTTTTTGAAAACAGTCCAACATCACGTCGACGGAAGAAGTTTCACCACAACGGAGGATTTGTCAATTCGAGCGCGCCAAAATCCTTCCGATTGAAAATATGTTGGCGGTGCTTAAGGTGCAACTGTTTGCTATCCATAAACGATGATCAAATTTGTAGTTTTGGGGATGTGATATCGGTTCTACCGGACAGAGATGAACTGAAAGTATATCAACATGCCTGTTATCAGCAAGCATATGATCCGATAGATCACCGAATGACCGATATGATATAAAACAGAAATATTTTCTTTTCAACGATAGTTTGAACATAGATTTTTCATGGATGCCACGATGAGTCTATCGTGTGTTACCTTAAGTTCGTTAATAAAGAAGAGGAAATTGAGCGAAGTTCTTTTTCTGAATTTTATCAGGATGCACAATATCCTCGGACAAAGGAGCGACTTAACACTATGGTCACAGACAAACAGACCTAACACTGATAAAATTTCCATCGACCACTCATTTAATTATCATTTCAAATGCGCTATTACAAATCTCACAACCAGAGGCGCGCGCATCGTTTTTCTTCGCGTTTGACGTTTCACACTACCACCATCTGCCGGTCTTGTTGCACGAAACACCTTTTCGTGCAACATGCTCACCAGATGATGATGGTGTAACTGGGCGATGAATTTTGAAGAAATTTGTTCTAAGTTCTAAGTGTGTCTGTGCTACGGTTTTTCCAAAGATAACAGACATTTAAGTCCGATTGTAAAATTAATGTCATACAATTAACGGTCATTTTAAACGGCAACACAAGTAGCAACATCTTAGTGGCCGACTAACAATTTAGGTGGCGATTTCTTTTAAAGATTTTAACTTGGAATTTCTCTAAGGATATCTTCAGGGTTTACTCCAAAGATTCCTCCTAAGGTTTTTTGGGAATTCCTGCAACAATTTCTTGATGTATTGCTTCGCGTTGAAAAATGGGTTAAGCAACGTGCGAAGTTTTCATCGCACCTATTTTCAATTTCCTTCCAAACTTTCAAACATTTTCGTTTGAAACGCTTCTTTATATTATCGTCTAAAATTTGAGATCACTCACCGATATCACATCACATAGTAATATATGTAATTCTTCTTCTACTTTCTGGCGTTACGTCCTCACTGGGACAGAGCCTGCTTCTCAGCTTACTATATCCACAGATAACAGACGTTGAAATCTGATTGTAAAACTGTGTAAGACAATCAACGGTCATTTTGAATGGCAACACAAGTAGCAACATCGTTGTGGCGCTGTCATCGCTGAATTCCCATGACGATGTCAGTGGTGAATATGAAATATTTCAAGATAATGATATTCACCATTGATAGACGCAATTCGTTGTGTGGCGGCGCTAGTGATTGCAAGGAGTTTCTGTTTGAATATTTACACAGGTTTCCAGAAACTTTTTATTGTAGCTTAAACATCTGTTATCTGTGCTATATCAATGACCATTTTTGCATGTGTATATCATGTGGCAGGTACGAAGATACTCTATGCCCTGGGAAGTCGACAAAATTTCCAACCCGAAAAGATCATCGACCGGTAGAATTCGAACCCATGACCCTCAGCTTGGTCTTGCTGCTGCGCGTTTACCGCTACGGCTATCTAGGCCCCTTAATCACATAGGTACACCACAGACAAACAGACGTAACACTTAGAACAAATTTCATTACAATCCATCGCCCAGTTTACACCATTATCATCTGTTGAGCTATTTGCATAAAAAACACTGTTGCGTGCAACAAGACCTGCAGATGGCGGTAGTGTAAAACATCAAACACAAATAAAAACGATGCGCACACCTCTTGCTGTGAGATTTGTAAAATTGCGAATTAGAACTACACGCGGCACGAGCCTACAGCTAGATTTATGAATGATTTCAACAGACTACAGGATGTAATTTCTATTAATATGACAAATGATGAAATTTGTAGAAAATTAAGGATATTTTTAAGAGACTACTAAGAAAATTGTTTGTTAATTTCAAGTAAGGCTAACGGGCTTGTAGCCTATAGTCCAAATACAAATAGCGAATTAGAAATTATCGCTAAATGAGTGGTCGATGAAAATATCGTAAGTGTTACGTCTGTTTGTCTGTGGCATTATCTTCGTCTCCTTTACTTAAACAAGCGTTGAAGTAATGAGAACCAGTGCTAGAAATCATTCCAAGGAGCCTCTACGTGTTGAACTCTCCTGTCCTTTGTCGTCCACCAAAATTTATGATACCGATCATGCTGATGGAAAAACCACAGACAAACAGACGTAACACTTAGAACAAATCTCGATCAAAATCATAGTCACGAGGACATGTGCGCCCAATGCTAAAATCACAGACAAACAGACGTCACTCTCTCATCATTGTCCATCGACCACCTTTTTAACGGTCGATTCAAAAATATGGTAGGAGGCCAAACCGCCACCCGCAGCGCTCGCATCGTTTTTGCTCGCGTTTGACGTTTGCACACTACCGCCATCTGTTGGCCCGTCGGCCAAATACAATAATTTTAGCATTGGGCGCACATGTCCTCGTGACTATGATTTTGATCGAGATTTGTTCTAAGTGTTACGTCTGTTTGTCTGTGCACCAATGCATTGGTCATACTCCTAGGCGCACTAGAGTCAAAGCGCAAGCAGCAGTAACGGCAGTACACAAATGGGCTTCTTCTGTTGGTTTTTCCCTCTCCGCAGCTAAAAGCGTCCGCGGCCATGTTTGTAACTCGCGACATAAACTAGTGAGTCCAGGAATCAAAATTGACGGGCAACCCATTCCAAACAGGAAAACTGTCAGGACTTTAGGAATTTTGATTGACCGTAATCTGCAGTTTAAGGAGCATTTCAATGCCGTCAAAACGAACTGTCGTTCCCGTCTGAACATCATTAAAACGATATCCAAGCCGCATAGATCCAACAATCGGTCAACGCGTTTCAGGGTAGCACAAGCTATCGTAGATAGCAGGCTACTTTACGGCCTCGAGATCACCTGTTTGAGCCAACAAAATCTGCTTGAAATCCTCTCACCGATTTTCAACGGATACGTCCGCACTCCGGTTTACTTCCATCAACCCCCGCCGACGCAGCTTGTGCAGAAGCTGGTATCCTCCCATTCCGCCATCGAGTGTACGCAGCCATCTGCCGCAAGGCGGCTACTTATGCTTCAAAAACAGCTGGAAACGATAGAGTCGCTCTCTTTGATCAAGCAGATCGTATCCTCCGTGAGGTTGCCAATTCCAGTCTTTCCCCTGTGGCTAGAGTACACTGGCACGGAGCGAGCAGTTGGCAGCTTCCCCCTCCAATCGTAGACGAGCAGATAAAAAAGACCTTCCATAGTGGCGATGACTCAATGGTGCTAAGAGCGTCCGTGCTGGAACTTCTGCGCACTAAATACCCGGAACTCATACACCGTTACACAGACGACTCTCTTTCGCAGCTTGGAGTAGGTATCGGCATCTCTGGTGCTGATCTGACACTCTGTCAAAGCCTTCTAGCTGAGTGTTCGGTGTTCTCTGCCAAAGCAGCGGCCATCTTTTATGCAGCCATCTCACCAGCGAGTGCTCCAATCCTCATCATCACCGATTCCGCAAGCGTCCTATCAGCCTTGCAGTCAGAACGGCCGTCCCACCCGTGGATACAGGGTATACAGGCCCATACTCCAGAGACAGTCACCTTTACCTGGGTTCCTGGGCATTGCGGTATTCAAGGAAATGTGGCTGCAGACTTGTTAGCTGGTACGGGACACCAAATGTCTCGTTTTACCCTTTCCGTTCCACCACCAGACGTAAAACGCTGGATCGCTAAATCCATCAGAGACTATTGGGCCCATGAGTGGCACCAAAATACTCAGCTTCGGAAGGTAAACGGAGATACCTCTAGCTGGGAAGAGCTCTCCTCGCTCCTCGGTTTTGTGTAGTGTTCATGGGTAGTGGACGCTTTTTTGCGATGGCCCATTTGATTGAATAATTTATCGGTGCAATCGTCTAATAATGCGTGTCTAGCATTCTAATACGTGATGTACTGTGCAATCACAGTACAAATGTAGTGAATTTCAGTAATTGTGACTGTGCATTTTGAAATATTGTGAAAAATATTCCTTATATTAGCATGACATGTTATAGCCCATTTTAGGTTAAACATCGTGTTTTTATTTATAGTATACAAGAAGGTTTGTTAACTTGTGCATGTATGCATTTAGTTTTCGCTCTTGGTGGATGCATTCTCACATCAACGTTGTTCTCATGTGCGTATTGGAAACAAACGTTGGGAATGAAATTCTCTTCAGGAGAGCTAGTGATGAGGTACTAGATCAGACTGGGTGGTCTATGTATACTCGTCTCATCAATCTCTTCTCTGATCTACAAACGCGTGTGCTTACAGCGCATGTAGTTTTCCAGAGAGTGAATACGTTAATATTGTTTGTATAAACCCCCTACTACGTATACGAAAAGTATTCAAATCAAAATCATTTTGTGAATATAATAGTAGTATAGGAAGATATTCAACATTTGCATTGCAATGCCTGGTGTAGTATACGAAAAGCATCGTGTCGCCTCGCAGATTCTGTGTGTCGTTGTGAGGATCTCTGTTTTGTCTACGAATGGAGATCAACCATACAGTGATGTATGAATATTTGCAAGCGATCCATGAACACTCTTACTGCGAATTATCGTCGGTCTGTGTTAGAATTGGAGGTCTTTTATGTCTCATAAACTCTCATCACAAATGATCGTGTTGGTGAACTAGCAACTTCCATCGGGTCTAGAGATGATCTGATTCCAGAATATCTTTCTTTTCCCTTTTGGACGCCTTTGATTGCTGATCGCTTCATTAGAGCTTTTGAAAACCGCTGCGTTATCATGGCTGACTCTCTGGGTAATACTATCGGTGGTTCAAATCTGCATTCTGGGTCTTCTTCAGAAGTATCTACTGGACATACTTTTGAGAGAACTCAGGATGCTGGTAAAGAATTACCGACCGCAAACTCTTGTACACCAGCTGGTGATGTTGAAGCTAGTTCTTCCTCTAGAGGGAAAAATTATGCGAAGAATCAAAGAAAGAAGTTAAAACGCAAAGCTGCTTTTTCAGCAAAAGTGCTTCTTCATGAAGAAACAGCGACTAACTCACGATCTTCATTGTGTTTTCAGATAAAGCTTGAAAACGGCTTTTTTCACAAATTCATTGAAGGATGAGTTACTTTGCGATCTTAACATCTTTCTATACCAAACGTCGCCTGGCTCACTGATCCCGTCATTTTTTGGTTGTGGAATCAGGTATGGCCGGATGTGGTTTTCGCCTGAAAATCAGGAAAGCCATGACTGGTTAAAACACAAGTTGATTATGATCAATGAAAAGGCGATTGACGGATATAAGTTTGTATTCGAACCATTCAGTCTTCATACAAACAATATTTGTTTGCGCGTTCCTTGGAATGCGAAAGAAAATCTGAATC
Organism: Aedes aegypti; assembly: GCF_002204515.2. NCBI lineage: Eukaryota > Metazoa > Arthropoda > Insecta > Diptera > Culicidae > Aedes > Aedes aegypti. The sequence continues at coordinate 72,185,670 of NC_035107.1, forward strand.
AAACAGATGTATTGAATCGCCTAGTTTTTCAAAATCCTTCGATTTTGGCAAACTTTTGGAAGATTAATAATATCAAGCCATTGCAGAACGGGCATCGTCTGTTCTTTTGCAGTATTGGCGATGATTCTGTTGATCTTAAAAAGCAAAACTTTAAGGTTAACTACGGTTTCCATAAGATTTCTGCTTGCCTTCTAACGAAGAAATAAGCTCCGAATGGCTTTTTTTTTCAACGTCTTCAACGACGGACTTATACCACAGACAAACAGACGTCACACTCTCATGATTGTCTATCGACCACCTTTCAAACGGTCGATTCAAAAATATGGTAGGTGGCCAATCCACCACTTGCAGCGCTCGCATCGTTTTTGTTCGCGTTTGACGTTTACGCACTACCGCCATCTGTTGGCCTGTCAGCCAAACGCACCGATTTAAGCATTGGGCGTACTTGTCCTCGTGACTATGATTTGGATAGAAATTTGTTCTAAGTGTTACGTCTGTTTGTCTGTGCTTACCCGGATAACTATGAACCATATCAATACAGTTTCCCGTATTATCCATAACCATTCGTGACAATATATGAACAGTTTCCTTTAACACCAAAAATAACAATAAGACTACAGTTCCATGAACGGTTTTGACAGTTCGGGAAACGGTAATTGGGAAAAGTACAATGTGGGGAATAGGCGGTTAAGTTATGTAACCATTTAAAAACGCCAATGTTCCCGAACATTTTTTTTCGTTCACTGTTTGCTAAATTGTTGATATACTATCCATTTTTTGCACAATTGACTGTTAAGCAAACTGTTTGAAAACAGTTTAACCATTACGTTGGAATAAAAATGAATAATGTACGTGAAACTGTTGGTTTATTGTGCTTAATGGTAATGTAACCCTATACTGTACTGTACTGTTGTATTTACATCATATGAAAAGAAAGGATATTATCGCTCAATAGGAAAAAAAAATAAAACAAATAAATAAGTGTATTAAAAATTTACTTCAATTACAACAAGTAAAGTGTTTTCGTTATTTCACTTTGTGTCAAAACAAACATAACATCATGCACGCAAAAAACTCACAAATACCAATGCGTGCAACTGTTTGCCAAACTGTTCATAATAGGTAACATATAGTAAAATGCCAAAGTGTGAGTGCGTAACGCAAATTTTAAATCCAACCATTTTGTGAACGGTGGCGATATATTTCAACTGTTTCCACAGGTTTTCATGCTCATAACATTTAACAGTATCCGAACACTACAACAAACTGATACCATTTGAAATGAGTCACTTAAACAGTTCATTATAGTCTAAAACTCTATGCCTCATATTATTTAACATCAAAGTTACAGTTTGTGATTCGGTAACCGTATCAGTTAAATGGAATTTACTGTTTTGAATGTACGACAAAATGTATTTTTCTATGCGGGTATACTATGGCTAGTATGAGAATGGTTGTTGTTACGGATGTTGAACTGTTTGAATGAGTTTAAGTATCCTTTAGGGGGTGCTGAACTGGATTCTATTTATTCATCTATTTTTTACGACAACATAAAAGAAAATCTCATAATGTTGGTCTTCTTTTATTTTTGCGTTATACAGGGTGTTTGGTTCCATGTTTTTAATAATTGGAGGGTAGATAGGTCTCCATGAGATATGAAAAAGTGCCCATGGAACATAGGGTCGCAAATCACTGCTAAGTGAGTTATTCACGATTTTAAGATTTTCAACTTGTTCATCTTTGGAACCACATATCTTATTAACTATGCGTCATACATTTAATCTCAGCGCATGAATCGAAAGCTTATGATCTAATCTATCTTAGTTTCTTGGACGTAATTTTTGTAGAAAATGATTCAAAGGCTCAAATTACGAAAAGTTTGCAAAAAGTGACGGAAAAATCAGCATTTTTCGACGTATTTTTACGAATTTTATTAAAATTATCGTAATTAATGTTAAAAAAATTCTTCTACAAAACATGCATTACCTTGTTAGCTACCAAAGTGTCTTTGAGAGCAAAAGTGTATCTCTTGTAGATTCGTCACAATATCATTTTGAAAGTTGTGCTTCAAAGAGCAAAAAAATCAAAATAAATATCGGCTGATAACTCTATTCGTTCGTCCGTTCGTGTGTTGATGCCTCCGCGTGTGGATGAAGTGCTCGGAAACGACAGATGTCGGTCGTGCCGAAGCGAAAGGGGAAATGAAATCGCTTCGCAACATACGCCATATTTTTCTTCTCTTCGCGGCGTTTGGTTTGCAAACAGACGCATAAATAGATTTAGTGCGGTCGCCGCACGACCACCGCAGTAGCGAAAGTGTGTTCATAAAGACTGATCCCTTTAAATTCCTCGCACTAGTAGCTGAGCTACGGTGCAGAGCAGATGGGGGGTGCGCTTGCGCGTGTAGCGAGGACTCAATTTATGCATTTCTCTCCTATGACGTGGAACTTTTGATGCATTTTGAAGGGTTTTAGGTCGTCTATTAATTACATAGAGGTGGACAAGTGAGAGTAGAATTTATGACGTGCCATTCACGCCGTTGTAAAAGTACAACACTACCAAGTAAACCTCGCCCGTGATACACAGCACGAGCGAGGTGAATTCTTAGGTTCAATAAAGTAATTTAGGTATCGCACTAATGCTCAGCGTGAACTGTTGGAGCAGCAGGATGAAATATCTCACAAAATTAGTGACCGTCTATCCTACTACAGCTTGGTTTTCTGTATAAGGTTGCTTACAAATTATGTTCAATAGATCAATAATCTCTCAGTTAACTATTTTTATAAAATCAAATAATAGACCTACATGTAATATTTCATATAATTTTCAGTGTCGTATCCAGAAAATTGCTCAGGGGAGACGAACGACGCAAAAAAGTGGATAGTTTTACAAAAATTGGGATGGCTTAAGACGGTTCAACCACATCATTTTGTTTTTCTTTTATCCAGCAAAATAATAGAATAACTGCATAAAATTAAGAATTTCTTTTGAAATTGAGACTTTGGCAGTTTAATAGGTTCTATGTGCAGTCACAACAATTAAAAGTCACAATTTGTAGATCAGTACTTTTCTTAAAAAAAGCCTGAAGCCTTGCAATGTTTGTAATATGAAATCAAATATTTTGAAAAAAAAAAATCAAATAATTCATCAAATTCCAACATTTTTACTTCATTATTGAAACAATTTATGATAGATTGAACAAAAACGACACAATTTTATCAAGCAGGTTGATGCGGTTCTTGTACAAGAATAATAAAATATAAATAAACCTTTTGTTATGCTCTAAATCAAATAGTAATCAGATCAGTACCCAAATATTTGTAGTTCAAAATTTCATTTTTCTCTCTCTCTCTCTCTCTCTCTGTTGAGTTACTGAGTCTTATTTTTTAAAATTTGAATTAAAAACCAAGAGAAGTGTTAATTTTGAACGATAACATTTGAAATATTTGCAGTTTGCCCTAATAGATAGAAAATTAGAAATCAAATTGAATATAATTTAACAATTAAATGTATTAAAATGAACTTAAAACAGTCACAGTCACAATTAGAAATTGAAGCTCTTTCCAAATTTTAGTCAAGTTTTAATCATCAAGTTAACTGTAACTCTAGCGATGGCAAAATCATTTGAAATTTGACTCATGGAACATATTCAAGGCATAAATGTGTATGATTTTACACGAATTAAATTTAAAAAAATACCTGCTGGAAACCCACCAAAACCCGGAAATATGAGAATATGTCATTTTTCAAACAAAACTAGTTTCATGTTATTTAAAGCTCCCACAGCAATTTACGGATGCTAATGGTTGTCACTATGGCAAGCCTGTAAAATTTCGTGAAGGGAAATATCCTGCATCATTTTAGTAACAGAACCTCCGAAATGTCAAGAAGGCGAAAGTGTAAACAAGACACGTAGCAACACATTTTTTGGGATGAACAATATTTCATTAATAGTATCAAGAACTTGGGTGATCACTAAAGCCTCTCACTAATTTGAATTTCAAATCCAAATGTTTAATTTTAAAAATAAAATTCAATTCACATTTTCAAAACTGAATAAGCCAAACATGGTTTTAAGAGCATTTTTCGTATTTCAAGTGGTTTCACACCAAAAACTTACTCCAAAATCCACTAAGGTGGAGAGGGAGGGAGGGTTGACCCTCAAACACATCCCCTCCCACTGATCACTTGTTTCTGTTTTGTAGACAATATGATCTTAATTTTCTTTCTGGCGTTATGTCCCAACTGAGACAGAGCCCTGCTCCTCAGCTTAGTGTACTTATGAGCACTTACATAGTTGTTAACTGAAAGGTTTTCTCAGCCAAAGTTGCTGTTTTGTATGTGTATATGGGCAGAGGCATATACGTTTTAAATATTTTATATGGGACAAAGTCCACGAGACCCCTCCCAGCTCTGAAATTCTTTGGAAATGAGCATGTAGCTTAAGGACAGCCAAAAAAGCACTGCAATATTAAATAAATGAAAAAAAAAAACTCTAGTGGAATTAAATGGTATAGTACTAGATTCGGGTTTTCTTTTATTTATAGGTATTCCACTAAACAGCTCGAAGATTTAATACACAATATTCTTAATTTTTCTCATGATCTCAATTAAATGCTTTTCACACAAAACAAAAGCATGATTACTGCATTGACATGAAAATATTAATTTAGAAAATATTCAAGATCTATCCTGCAATTTCCAAGTTGTTCCAATAATTTCTCCACAAATTCCTTCAGGAATTCTTTCAGTTAATGTTCTCAGGAGTTTCCCAGGGATACCTTCAAACTGAGACCACTTGAGGAATCCTTTGTCGGCCAATACCAGGCTGGTTTTTGGGAGGGCCGATCCGACAACGAATCAGATATTACCAGATACATCTTGCAAATGAACTTAGATAAATTCTTGGAGTATAACTAGCAGACTCACCATCTGTTTGGATTGGAGACGAGGTGTCAATGTCGTGTGTGAATTTAGATGGAAGTAAGGAGACGCACTTTGGAATTCATTGTTCAACATTGCACTCCAGGGTGATATTAGGAGACCAGCGAGCAAAGAAATGACACTATTATGACTCGGTCACATCTTCTTCTTCTTCTTGACATTACGTCCTCACTGGGACAGAGCCTGATTCTCAGCTTAGTGTTCTTATGAGCACTACCACAGTAGTTAACTGAGAGCTTTCTTTGCCAAAGTTATCATTTTCGCATTCGTATATCGGGTAGCAGGTACGATGATACTTTATGCGCAGAGAAGTCAAGGAAATTTCCATTACGAAAAGATGCTGGACCAACCGGGAATCGAACCGAGACACCTTCAGCATGGCTTTACTTTGCAGCCGCGGACTCTAACCACTCGGCTAAGGAAGGCCTACGGTCACATATGGTCCTTGGTCTTGTGGACGATATCGGCCTCATTTAAATCGATCGCAGGTCAGTGGTGGAGGTTTTCGAGGCTCTGAAGAATCTGAATATCTCCAAGAATTCGTTGAGGAATATCTGCAAAACATCTTTCAGCAATATTTTTAGGGATCACCCCTGATACTCCTTCAAGAATTATTTTATGAATTTCTCCAGGATTTTCTCCAGAAATTGTTTGATAAATTCTGGCAAATTTTTTTTCAGGGATTTCCTATGAGAAACATCAAAGGATTCCTCTAGGAACTCCTCTAAAATTTCTTCGGGGATTTCGCGGATTTCACCTAGCACTCCTTCTCTTAGGAATTCCACTAGGAATTTGTTCAGAATTTCTTCCAAAGATTTTAACAGGAATTCTTCCAAAGATTCTATCAGGAATACCTCTTTGAATGCCTCCAGAAATATTTACAAGGATTTCTCGTAAAATACTTCCAGAGCTCCCTCCAGGAATTCCTTAAATTACATTCCTTCAGCATTTTCTCCAGAAATACCACCAAGAATACCTCCAAGAGTTTCTCTGAGGATTCCTCTAAAAATACGTCCAAGGTTTCCTCCATGATCTACACAAGAAATAACTTGGGGACGGACCTGGTGTAGTGGTTAGAACACTCGCCTCTCAAGCCGAGGACCTGGGATCGAATCCCATCCCCGACATAGTCACTTATGACGTAAAAAGTTATAGTGGCGACTTCCTTCGGAAGGGAAGTAAAGCCGTTGGTCCCGAGATGAACTAGCCCAGGGCTAAAAATCTCGTTAATAAAGTCAAACCAACCAACCAAGAAATAACTTTAAAATTCTACTAAGAATAGCTCCAGGGATTCTTTAGGATTAACTTCATGGTTTCTTCCAGGAATACCTTCAGGTAGAGGAATATCTTTCAGGATTCGTCCATAAATTACTGCTAACTGGAATATCTCTTATGAATTGTTAGGAATACCGGCAGAGTTTTCTCTAGCAATCAATAATATATCCATTGATTTTTTTCAAGAGTACCACTAGGGTTTTCTCTAGGATTCCGTCAGTTATAACCCGATGAATCCTCTAAAGCAGTGATTCCTAAAGTGGGCGAATTCGCCCCCCTAGGGGCGATTTTCAGGTCCAAGGGGGCGAAAATTTGTAAAACAGAAATTGGGGAGCGAAAATCTAGAAAAAGCTGACATGGGAGCAGTTGAAAATTGTTACTTATAACCTTTGAAGAACACACTCAAGTACAACTATACAACAAGAAACTATTACTAATGCATCTGAAGGAGAATCATTTCTAAACTAAACCATTTTCATGATTTCCTTTATCTTAGACTGCTTAGAACTCTAAGCATGTTCCGTTTAAAATTATGATAGAAAACACTGAATGATTGTCAAAAACAAAATGTTTGTAATATGCATTCATTTTTTCCATATCATGTGAATGATCGGTATTTGAGATTTTCTCTGAATCGAAAAGATAAATCACTGATATCATTGAGAACACAGATAACATGTTTTGAAAGTTCAAAACATTTATCTGAGAATTTTAAGTAATTATCCCAATGTTCAATATTGAATACCAGGAACTTTTTTGTATGGAACTTTGAAATTAAGGACTGTTCATTTTATAAAATGGACACTTTGTGCATGCTGTAACTTTTAAATTTATTAATGAAATTTCAATCGGGTTTCTGTACATCGTTCGACTAGTATTTTACAATGTTGTGATAATAAAAAATCTCCAAAATAATTAAATTTCACACGAATATAGAACAACGATTAGAACGGTCGATTTTTGGAGGTTATCAAAACCAATGATTGCTCAAATTGGCTGAAAAATTCGACAATTTATATTTTTTATTTTCATAAAAGGCTTGTTCTTAGAAAACATCATCAATCAGAAGCCCCTATGGTAAAAATCGAATTATTTTTGGAGCAACAATTTTACAGATATCATAAAATCATTTTTCCCCTATATTTTTTAGAGAAAAATATTTTAAATTTGAATGGAACTAATATGATTAGATTTTTTTGGTTTAAAGTACGTCCTGACGGAAGTGCTAATATAGTATTAATATGAAAAATAACTTACGCCTTCACAGAGTTACTTATTAAGTCCCAATGTCACATTTAAAGCACAATAGAAACACAATTGCTTCATTCTTAGAAGACCATTCAAAGTACATTGACAATCATCAAAATTGGCAACACTGCTGTTATGAAATGGATTCTATTTTTCACATATTGTTTTCATAATATGTTATTCTGAGATTACCTATCGAAATATTCGAAGAAAATCGTTAACAATTTGCTGTAGATCGATAAATATGCGTACAAAACAGAGTTGTTAACGTTAATCAACGATTAACGTCGTTTCGTTAATTCGTTGACGTTAACCTTAAACAGTTTACGAAGCATGCGTTGATTGCGTAGAAATACGAAGGAAAATAAGCAAAATAATAAACAAGCAGACGTCATCTTATGCACCTATATTATTTTGAATCACGAAAATTTGAACTAGTATCCTTTGATAATGGGCATAGCGACGTAAGGAAAGAAAATCAGGAATGAAAAAACTACAAGACTAAACTATCCATATCTGCATATTTGTAACATTCGACAAAAGTAGGCATTTAGTAAATGATATACCTAGTTAGCATTTCATTGCAGTATTGAAGGAAACTAAAATTTCAAAAAAATCACTATGAATCCATAATTGCTTATTTGAGGCTGAAATTTTGTACAACTCATGTTGCATATAGGAAGAGTAGTAAAAAAATAATTCTGATAGAAATTTTGTTGCTACTACATTATGAGGCTCATGTATAATCTCAATGTGACTGTTATGCGGTTACAATTGCCAATGTGACAAAACAACTATGCATTTTTTTTTCTAGAACAATCTCATAGATTTCGGTAAGTTGATCAAAAGTATTTGTCATTTGATAACTCTCCCCGGTACAAACTCGAAATTTTCAAAAATGTCGATTTTGACAAATATGCAGTTATAAGCAGTACATCGATCGACGAAGATATCGACACATGGAGATGATAATTATATGCAGAATAAAAGGACCGAAGAATTCATCGACATAGGGTGAGATATCAAGATGTGGATAGTCGGCTGTATAAAATACTGTTCAGTTAATCGTTTTTAATCATTGTCCGATAACCGACAATATTAAGGGATATGCAAATCGAAGAAATTTTTTGGCATACATATGTGTTTCATAAATTAAAGTGGCGATTCCAAAAAATATAAGCCTAAAGGGGGCGAAAGTTAATAAAGTTTGGGAAACACTGCTCTAAGACGTTCCTCCAAGAATTCCTTTAGGATTTCATCCAACAATTTCCATAGGAATCTCTCCGATGATTCCGTCCGGAGCTTCTTCATTGGTTTCGCCAGGAATTCTTCCAGAGTTTCTCCCTGTTTTTAAGAATGGATTGATTCCTGAAGGGGTCACTGTAGACATCTCCATAAGAATTCTTGAAAAGATCATGAAAAATATCCTGAAATTATTCTAAGAAGGATTCTTTTAAGTTCCAAGAGAAAATCCAAATCGTTATTCTTAAAAACAGGGAGGAACTCTGGAAGAATTCCTGAAGAAACCAATGGAGAAGCTCCGGATGGAATCCTTGGAGAGCTTCCTAAGGAAATCGTTGGATGAAACCCTAAAGGAATTCTTAGAGGAACTCTTTAGAGGAATTCCTGCAGGAGTCACCGACGAAAAGTTTAAACAGAATTCCAGAAAGACTCCCTGAAGGAAATTTTCATAGTTTACTTGGAGCAATCTTTTGAGATATTCATGGAGGTAGGATATTTCTGAAGAAATCTTTGAACGTTTTCCAGTAGGGATTCATGGGTTTATAACTGACGGAATCCTTGGAGGTATTCCTAGAGAAAACCCTAATGGTACTCTTGAAAAAATCAGTGGATATGTTATTGATTGCTAGAGAAAACCCTGACTGTTTTCCTAACAAATCATTGGAGATATTCGTGGAGGAAAAAATGAAAGTATTTCTGGAGGAATTTCTGCAGGAATCTCCGGAGGAGTTACAGGATGTTACTAGACAGCTCCTATACAAATGACGGAGAAATTGATAAAAATATCCTGAAGTTTATCTGGAGGAACCCATGGTCTAATTTCAGGAGGAATCTTAGAAGCTATTGCTATTGGAATTCCTAAGAGAAGGAGTGCTAGGTGAAATCCGCGAAATCCCCGAAGAAATTTTAGAGGAGTTCCTAGAGGAATCCTTTGATGTATCTCATAGGAAATCCCTGAAAAAAAATTTGCCAGAATTTACCAAACAATTTCTGGAGAAAATCCTGGAGAAATTCATAAAATAATTCTTGAAGGAGTATCAGGGGTGATCCCTAAAAATATTGCTGAAAGATGTTTTGCAGATATTCCTCAACGAATTCTTGGAGATATTCAGATTCTTCAGAGCCTCGAAAACCTCCACCACTGACCTGCGATCGATTTAAATGAGGCCGATATCGTCCACAAGACCAAGGACCATATGTGACCGTAGGCCTTCCTTAGCCGAGTGGTTAGAGTCCGCGGCTGCAAAGTAAAGCCATGCTGAAGGTGTCTCGGTTCGATTCCCGGTTGGTCCAGCATCTTTTCGTAATGGAAATTTCCTTGACTTCTCTGCGCATAAAGTATCATCGTACCTGCTACCCGATATACGAATGCGAAAATGATAACTTTGGCAAAGAAAGCTCTCAGTTAACTACTGTGGTAGTGCTCATAAGAACACTAAGCTGAGAATCAGGCTCTGTCCCAGTGAGGACGTAATGTCAAGAAGAAGAAGAAGATGTGACCGAGTCATAATAGTGTCATTTCTTTGCTCGCTGGTCTCCTAATATCACCCTGGAGTGCAATGTTGAACAATGAATTCCAAAGTGCGTCTCCTTACTTCCATCTAAATTCACACACGACATTGACACCTCGTCTCCAATCCAAACAGATGGTGAGTCTGCTAGTTATACTCCAAGAATTTATCTAAGTTCATTTGCAAGATGTATCTGGTAATATCTGATTCGTTGTCGGATCGGCCCTCCCAAAAACCAGCCTGGTATTGGCCGACAAAGGATTCCTCAAGTGGTCTCAGTCTGAAGGTATCCCTGGGAAACTCCTGAGAACATTAACTGAAAGAATTCCTGAAAGAATTTGTGGAGAAATTATTGGAACAACTTGGAAATTGCAGGATAGATCTTGAATATTTTCTAAATTAATATTTTCATGTGAATGCAGTAATCATGCTTTTGTTTTGTTTTAAGAATATTGTGTATTAAATCTTCGAGCTGTTTAGTGGAATACCTATAAATAAAAGTAAACCCGAATCTAGTACTATACCATTTAATTCCACTAGAGTTTTTTTTTCATTTATTTAATATTGCAGTGCTTTTTTGGCTGTCCTTAAGCTACATGCTCATTTCCAAAGAATTTCAGAGCTAGGAGGGGTCTCGTGGACTTTGTCCCATATAAAATATTTAAAACGTATATGCCTCTGCCCATATACACATACAAAACAGCAACTTTGGCTGAGAAAACCTTTCAGTTAACAACTATGTAAGTGCTCATAAGTACACTAAGCTGAGGAGCAGGGCTCTGTCTCAGTTGGGACATAACGCCAGAAAGAAAATTAAGATCATATTGTCTACAAAACAGAAACAAGTGATCAGTGGGAGGGGGTGTGTTTGAGGGTCAACCCTCCCTCCCTCTCCACCTTAGTGGATTTTGGAGTAAGTTTTTGGTGTGAAACCACTTGAAATACGAAAAATGCTCTTAAAACCATGTTTGGCTTATTCAGCTTTGAAAATGTGAATTGAATTTTATTTTTAAAATTAAACATTTGGATTTGAAATTCAAATTAGTGAGAGGCTTTAGTGGTCACCAAAGTTCTTGATACTATTAATAAAATATTGTTCATCCCAAAAAATGTTTTGCTACGTGTCGTGTTTACACTTTCGCCTTCTTGACATTTCGGAGGTTCTGTTACTAAAATGATGAAGGATATTTCCCTTCACGAAATTTTACAGGCTTGCCATAGTGACAACCATTAGCATCCGTAAATTGCTGTGGGAGCTTTAAATAACATGAAACTAGTTTTGTTTGAAAAATGACATATTCTCATATTTCCGGGTTTTGGTGGGTTTCCAGCAGGTATTTTTTTAAATTTAATTCGTGTAAAATCATACAAATTTCAAATGATTTTGCCATCGCTAGAGTTACAGTTAACTTGATGATTAAAACTTGACTAAAATTTGGAAAGAGCTTCAATTTCTAATTGTGACTGTGACTGTTTTAAGTTCATTTTAATACATTTAACTGTTAAATTATATTCAATTTGATTTCTAATTTTCCATCTATTAGAGCAAACTGCAAATATTTCAAATGTTATCGTTCAAAATTAACACTTCTCTTGGTTTTTAATTCAAATTTTAAAAAATAAGACTCAGTAACTCAACAGAGAGAGAGAGAGAGAGAGAGAGAGAAAAATGAAATTTTGAACTACAAATATTTGGGTACTGATCTGATTACTATTTGATTTAGAGCATAACAAAAGGTTTATTTATATTTTATTATTCTTGTACAAGAACCGCATCAACCTGCTTGATAAAATTGTGTCGTTTTCGTTCAATCTATCATAAATTGTTTCAATAATGAAGTAAAAATGTTGGAATTTGATGAATTATTTGATTTTTTTTTTCAAAATATTTGATTTCATATTACAAACATTGCAAGGCTTCAGGCTTTTTTTAAGAAAAGTACTGATCTACAAATTGTGACTTTTAATTGTTGTGACTGCACATAGAACCTATTAAACTGCCAAAGTCTCAATTTCAAAAGAAATTCTTAATTTTATGCAGTTATTCTATTATTTTGCTGGATAAAAGAAAAACAAAATGATGTGGTTGAACCGTCTTAAGCCATCCCAATTTTTGTAAAACTATCCACTTTTTTGCGTCGTTCGTCTCCCCTGAGCAATTTTCTGGATACGACACTGAAAATTATATGAAATATTACATGTAGGTCTATTATTTGATTTTATAAAAATAGTTAACTGAGAGATTATTGATCTATTGAACATAATTTGTAAGCAACCTTATACAGAAAACCAAGCTGTAGTAGGATAGACGGTCACTAATTTTGTGAGATATTTCATCCTGCTGCTCCAACAGTTCACGCTGAGCATTAGTGCGATACCTAAATTACTTTATTGAACCTAAGAATTCACCTCGCTCGTGCTGTGTATCACGGGCGAGGTTTACTTGGTAGTGTTGTACTTTTACAACGGCGTGAATGGCACGTCATAAATTCTACTCTCACTTGTCCACCTCTATGTAATTAATAGACGACCTAAAACCCTTCAAAATGCATCAAAAGTTCCACGTCATAGGAGAGAAATGCATAAATTGAGTCCTCGCTACACGCGCAAGAGCACCCCCCATCTGCTCTGCACCGTAGCTCAGCTACTAGTGCGAGGAATTTAAAGGGATCAGTCTTTATGAACACACTTTCGCTACTGCGGTGGTCGTGCGGCGACCGCACTAAATCTATTTATGCGTCTGTTTGCAAACCAAACGCCGCGAAGAGAAGAAAAATATGGCGTATGTTGCGAAGCGATTTCATTTCCCCTTTCGCTTCGGCACGACCGACATCTGTCGTTTCCGAGCACTTCATCCACACGCGGAGGCATCAACACACGAACGGACGAACGAATAGAGTTATCAGCCGATATTTATTTTGATTTTTTTGCTCTTTGAAGCACAGCTTTCAAAATGATATTGTGACGAATCTACAAGAGATACACTTTTGCTCTCAAAGACACTTTGGTAGCTAACAAGGTAATGCATGTTTTGTAGAAGAATTTTTTTAACATTAATTACGATAATTTTAATAAAATTCGTAAAAATACGTCGAAAAATGCTGATTTTTCCGTCACTTTTTGCAAACTTTTCGTAATTTGAGCCTTTGAATCATTTTCTACAAAAATTACGTCCAAGAAACTAAGATAGATTAGATCATAAGCTTTCGATTCATGCGCTGAGATTAAATGTATGACGCATAGTTAATTAGATATGTGGTTCCAAAGATGAACAAGTTGAAAATCTTAAAATCGTGAATAACTCACTTAGCAGTGATTTGCGACCCTATGTTCCATGGGCACTTTTTCATATCTCATGGAGACCTATCTACCCTCCAATTATTAAAAACATGGAACCAAACACCCTGTATATATATACAAATTTAAATTATACTAGCATCACATCTGGGGTGCTTGCAATAATTTTTCCATTCTCCTTCCCCCTTCCATTCTTTTGCTCCTGTCCCATCTGTCCTTCGGGTAAGTGATGAGATGGCTATGACGTGCGAGGCACAAATCTCCCATTTGTAGGGGAACGTGCCGCCTGAGCCACATTTTCTGATAACTGATACCTGGATCGCTGGATCGCTAAATCCGCTGGATCGCTAAATCCATCAGAGACTATTGGGCCCATGCGTGGCACCAAAATACTTCGGCTCAGCTTCGGAAGGTAAAAGGAGATACCTCTAGCTGGGAAGAGCTCTTCTCGCTCCGTGACCAGAAAATAATTTCGCGCCTTAGGACCGGACATACCCGTTTTGCCTATAACTTTGATGGCAGATCCTTCCGTCAAGAGTGTGAACAATGCGGTGTACACAACTCAGCGGAACATGTAATCTGCCACTGCCCTCTCTACGGACACCACAGAAGCACTAATAACATTCCCGGAAGCATCCGCGATGCCCTTGCAAATGACCCCGCATCATTGTCGGCCCTAATTTGCTTCCTTAAGGAAACCAGACTCTACTACTGCACGTGACGACTCTACAACCTGATCTCAACTTAATCCAGGTCAGAGAATACGGATTGGACGATCGGTGGGCTCCCTGAAGACCTTTCTTTCGGAGGTAAGTCCCATCCAACCAACGTAACTCCTAACGCAACCGCACCATCATTTCAATGAACCTGCAAGAATCTTCACACCGCCGCGACCGGTGGGCTCCCCGGAAGATTCCGTTTTCGTCAATCAATCGCAACCACGCCAACGATCCTTTCTCTTTTTCTCGGCTGCAGAAGACGTCGGCCCAGCAAATGCGACGTACCCCTTTTTTAAGTTTTTTTTATCGTCTTACGATAAAAACCCACTATGGTGAGACCCCATGGTTGGGCTGGTCCCTCTGACTATCCTTCTTTACTCATTTTTCGTGGGATGCCCATCTGGCATTTCCAGTCAGGTGAAGAACTAGCCATTCGTCAATGTGCTAAAATTCACCTTAATAAAGAAACAAAAATAAAACATGAACCACCCATATAACATTAATTTCAAATTTACTATGTTCCAAACCTAAAACCCAGAGACATGCGCATCGTTTTTCTTCGTGTTAGACGTTTCATACTACCGCCATCTGAGGTTTTGTTGCACAAAACAGTGTTTCAGGGGGTGGGGGTGATCGGTTTAATATAAAAAAAAAATATATCAGCCTATTCATTTATTTAGTTAACATCTAAACAGATAACACTGAATCAACAATTTCACGCCACAATACTCGGTTCGTGGCCGCATCTCTCCATCCTCGGTTCTGCCCCACGCCTTCTTGTACCAACCGAATCCGAAGCGAACACCATCTTTGCAGGGTTGCTGTCCGGCATTCTTGCAACATGGTGGTGGTTCCATCCTTCGCCGCCACACACCGTTTTTCTGCACACCGCCAAAGATTGTCCTAAGCACCCGACGTTCGAAGACTCCAAGTGCTTGCAAGTCCTTCTCGAGTATCGTCCACGTTTCATGCCCGTAGAGGACTACCGGCCTTATGAGCGTTTTGTACATGGTACATGTGTGGTGCACACCTACCGCATATAAAAGTGTAGCAACAGCTTAAAGATTAGGCTGCGTACATCGATTCGATAACCAGTCGACATCCCTATGTCAACCGAACTCAGCGACAACGCGTTTCCGTCAACGACAGAGTGCATCACTATCACTCACCATCTTTTGGATTCGTAGCGTCGAGAAGGTAAGACGTGTTTACGGTAAGGCAGAAATTCACAGTACATTTGGTGCGGGTGTGAATCTTTTTTAACCGCAGCTGCTTGTGGAGGCCATAGTAGGCCCGACTTCCGCTGATGATGCGCCTCCGTATTTCACGGCTAACGTTATTGTCAGCCGTCAGCAAGGATCCAAGGTAGACGAACCTGTCGACCACCTCGAACGTATCCCCGTCTATCGTAACACTGCTACCATGTCGCGCTTGGCCCCACCAGCTAGCATGTACTTTGTCTTGGACGCATTCACCACCAGTTCAACTATCGCTGCCTAGTGTTTCAGGCGGGTGTACAGGACTGCAACCTTTTCAAATGTTCGGCCGACAATGTCCATTTCATCCGCGAAGCAAACAAATTGTCCGGATCTCGTAAAAATCGTACCCCGGCTGTTGAGCCCGGCTCTCCGCATAACACCTTCTAGCGCAATATTGAACAACAGGCACGAAAGTGCATCACCTTGTCGTAGTCCCCAGTGTGATCCAAACGAACTGGAGTGTTCGCCTGAAACCTTCACACAATTTTGCACACCTTCCATCGTCGCTCTTATCAGTCTCGTGAGCTTCCCGGGAAAGCTGTTCTCGTTCATGATTTTCCATAGCTCTACGTGGTCGATACTGTCGTATGCCGCCTTGAAATCGATGAAAAGGTGATGCGTTGGGACCTGGTATTCACGACATTTTTGGCGGATTTGCCGTACAGTAAAGATCTGGTCCGTTGTCGATCGGCCGTCAACGAAGCCGACGTGATCTCACGAACTTGCTTACTATAGGTGACAGACGACGTAAGATGAACTGGGATAATACTTTCTTCTTCTTCTTTCTGGCGTTACGTCCCCACTGGGACAGAGCATGCTTCTCAGCTTAGTGTTCTTATGAGCACTTCCACAGTTATTAACTGAGAGCTTACTATGCCAATGACCATTTTTGCATGCGTATATCGTGTGGCAGGTACGAAGACACTCTATGCCCTGGGAAAGTCGAGAAAATTTCCAACCCGAAAAGATCCTCGACCGGTGGGATTCGAACCCACGACCCTCAGCTTGGTCTTGCTGAATAGCTGCGCGTTTACCGCTACGGTTATCTTTGTAATACTTTGTAGGCCGCATTTAGAATGGTGATCGCTCGAAAGTTCTCACAATCTAACTTATCGCCTTCCACTCCTCCGGTAGCTGTTCTGTTTCCTAGATTGTGCCTATCAGCCGGTGCAGACAAATGGCCAGCCTCTCCGGGCCCATCTTCATGAGTTCAGTTCCGATACCATCCATCCTCCGCAGTACTGACGAAGGCATTTCCTCTGTTGTCCCGACCTTCATTGCCTGTGCTCTCAGCGCCATTCAGATGTTCGTCGAAGTGCTGCTTCCACCTTTCGATCACCTCACGCTCGTCCGTCAAAATGCTCCCATCCTTATCCCTGCACATCTCGGCTCGCGGCACGAAGCCGTTGCGGGATGCGTTGAGCTTCTGATAGAACTTGCGTGTTTCTTGAGATCGGCACAGCTGTTCCATCTTCTCGCACTCCGTCTCCTCCAGGCGGCGTTTTTTTTTTTCTCCCGAAAGAGGCGGGTCTGCTGTTGTCGTTTGCATCTATAACGCTCCACGTTCTGCTGGGTCCCTTGCTACAGCATGACCACCCGCGCTGCTTTCACTGTTCTCCAGCAGTCCTCAAGAGGGGCTTCATCCAGCTCACACTCTTCCGATAATGCAGCCTCGAGGTGCTGCGCGTATGCAGCTGCGACATCCGGTTGCTTAAGCCGCTTTAGGTCATACCGGGGCGGTCGTCGGTACCGTACGCTGTTAACGACAGAGAGTTTTGGGCGCAGTTTGACCATCACTAGATAGTGGTCGGAGACTATGTTAGCGCCACGATAGGTCCTGACGTCGATAATGTCGGAGAAGTGCCGTCCATCAATCAGAACGTGGTCGATTTGTTATTCTGTCTGCTGTGGTGATCTATGGAAGGCTGTGCTGGAAGTAGGTGCTACGAATGGCCATATTCTTGGAGGCGGCGAAATTAATTAGTCGTAGGCCGTTTTCGTTCGTCCCCGGTGGGACGTCGTGGCTTGGACAGCTGTCGTACTCGCGTTCGAGCTGCGCGTAAAAAGCGTCTTTATCATCATCAGTGCACGTTTATTATGCTGAAGTTGAAGCACCGGCCTTTTAGCCTCAACTTGCACATTCTCTCATTGATCGGCCACTACCCGTCATATCACTTTAAAAGCTGTTCCCAGCTCGTGTGTGTTGCCGCAGCTCTGGTAGATGGCATGGTTACCTCTAAACGTTCGCACCATTCATCCCTTTCAACACACTTCCTGCAGCGCTACGATGCCGAATCCACGGTCCTTCAGCACGTCGGGGAGTATACGTGTGCCCCCGATGAAGTTGAGAGATTTAAAGTTCCACGTACCGAACTTCCAATCGCTAGTCCCTTTCTGTCGCTGTGGTCTTCGCCGATTGTCCCGGTTCGTATTCTCTTGTTGATTATTCGTTGCTTGATTTTTTTACGGCTGGCTTGCACGGCCTGATACCAATTCCCTAGATTTCCGGAGGACCATTTCCCCTAAATGTTCGGGGGGCCATAGTGCGCAGTTTAGCTTAGAGTCCTTCTCTGGCACTCGGACGATGATCAGCCGCCCCTGATATGGGGAACAGACGCTGCTGTTGTGAGCCACTCCTAACATGGAGTACAGACGCTCCAGGTTTGCAAAAGCAAAAGCAAAAGCAAACCCCCCTGTCCTGTCAGCATACGGCCAAGGTTCCCACCGGGGGTTGGTTACCCGATCTTCCCCAAGGTTACTCGTACCCCGGCCAGTACCGCGAGGAGGTAGGGATAGGAGTTGCTGGGCAGGAGGCTAAGAACCGCACAGTGGGGTCTATTTTATTCCTTCGGGTACGCGAGGCACCAATGGTACGCCATGCCCAGCCGTTTACCAACCATCAATGCAAAATTTTTTTGATGAAAAATGTTATGCTACAGGAGCAAGTCAATTGCAGCAATTTTAGCAAGTATAGAAGAGTATTTCTATGGGAAATATCATCTATGTTTGTGGTATAACGATTTCAGAAACATCAATTTAGTTCATACGTTTATCTTTTATTCTTGGATTTTCTCAACATTCTTTAAACAATTTGTTCCATTTGTTCATAATTTTATTGCACACTTATTTTTCTTTAGGTAGCTATATGCTTTAGAAACAGATTCGACATCTTTTTCATTTATCTTTATTTTGGATAATATCTTTCATCGGTATTTCTGTCCCGTCAATCTTAAGCTTAAAGATCATTGCACTGTTTTAACATTGATTTTATTTCCAACAATTCGCTCTACTTTACAGTAATGATATCGTCCATAATTAGACTTTAGATGTCGGTACATATGCTACTATTTGGTACTATAAAAGCACTATGCGTTGAATCGCCAATGCTATAATAACGTCGTAAACTTTATCCAAATATGTAAATATATAGTTGTATTATATAAACCGATAGCTCACACCAGAATACTTATCTGTCAATAAACCACGTATAAATGAGATCTCGCAAAATCGCAATAAGTTTAATTGCGTGTTTTTTGTTTTAATTATTAATACTTGCATTGTAAATTAACTTGGTTTACCGGTTTCAAATTATTTACACGAAAAATACCAATTGCTTTACCCGATTGTTAACTATTGCGGTATTTTAGTTCATTATTTTCTAAATTAATTACTTCTTAGGATGATAAATAAATTAAACTACAAAAATATACCTACTCCGGTTGAGAAGACTTAACTGAAATCTTTGATAATGATCGCTTACGGTGACTTTGATGATGGTCCTCCGCATAATAATGTTACTATTGATAGAACGGCTCACTCGCTAGATTGCAATAACGGCACATTTGACTAGAACGGAATTTTTGGCATCAACATTTGTGACGACGGAAAACTAAACTCTACTTAAGCTCATTTTGGACTTGTTAACGGTTTTTTTTACGATTCGAGGCTAACATGAAATCTATGCAACTCGGAGGATTTCAAATCTTTCTTTGGGATGGATTACACTTCTTCACTAAAATTGATGGGTTTGAAACTGCGTTGCTACCAATATTTGAATACAAGTAAAATTACCTAAGTTTACATACATCGATTGGCTGTCTATATTTAGTGTCTGCACCATAAACTGCTATCGACAACGTTTGTCACAAATTGTATGTTTAAGTCACATTTAAGTGTAGTTTTTAATAGAATGCCACCAAGGGTGACATCCCTAAGTTTAGAGCAGAGTACCGAAATAAGCGACAGACGAGTTAATGCTACCAGGATTGATGGAAATTCGTCAAATTGTCATAAACTGCTGGCATAAGTAGAACAAATATCGATTAGAGCGACTTAATATTTGATTCAATGATATTTTTAACAGCAAATTTGAATATATTATAAGTTTGTGGCATCTCTATTCTAAGCAAAATATTTCATTCGCAACCCCAATCGAGAATTCTTTTCAGCATTTGAAAGTATCCTTTAGAAAACTTCAGTCGGGATTGAGCAGAGTCCCAAAACAAAACCTCAGTGCGGATTCAGTAGAATTACAATCGTAATGTAGCTGAATCATTCAGCAAATTTTTCCAGTTGGGATTCAACTGATTCCCAGTCGGGATTCATCAGAATTCCAGTCGGGATTCAGCACAATCCCAGTCGGGACTCAGCACAATCCCAGTCGGGATTCAGCACAATCCCAGTCGGGATTCACCAGAATCCCAGTCGGGATTCACCAAAATCCCAGTCGGGATTCGACAGAATCCCATTCTGGAACTTACAGAATCCCATTCAGGAACCGACAGAATCCCATTCGGGATTCGACAGAATTCTAGTCAGGATTTGACAGAATCTAAGTCGGGATTCAGCAAAATCCCAGTCGGGATTCAACAGAATCAAAGTCGGGATTCAACAGAATCCCAGTCGGGATTCAACAGAATCCCAGTCGGGATTCACCAGAATCCCAGTCGGGATTCGACAGAATCCCATTCTGGAACCGACAGAATCCCATTCTGGAACCGATAGAATCCCATTCTGGAACCGACAGAATCCCATTCGGGATTCGACAGAATTCTAGTAAGGATTTGACAGAATCTAAGTCGGGATTCAGCAAAATCCCAGTCGGGATTCAACAGAATTCCAGTCGGTCTAGTGAACATAAGATCTAGTGAATAGTTTAATTTGAAATTTATCGCTTATTTCTGTAGTCTGCTCCCAAATAGTATGAAATATGTCGCATTAGCTAAGTATATTTAGTATAACTCTTTGGCTCATATATTTTTAGATATAAAAATTCACTTTCTAAGCAAAAACTATGTAAATTGACTCATTTGCCATGTAAACAACTTTTAAAATAAACGAGATTCACTTCGCTAACACGTGGGATTGGAATAACGGGTAAAACGATAAGGTCAATGAATAAAACTCATTCCATCGAAACAGAACCCTACCCAAATAATCTACTTAGAAACTCAACAGAACTCAACTAACGAACTTCCCCTATCCAGATTTCTTAAACGGTCGTCTCCCGGAAGATCATGGAGCTGCAGGCCGCTCCACCTACCGCCGCAGCCGTTTGATTCTGCTGGTAGAATACCGTATCCACGTCGTCCACTTCGACTCCACCATCATCCACACCGGTCGAATCTTCGTCGTCCACCGCCGCCGCCGCAGTCCGGATCGTCGTCTGCGATCGTCCGCAGCAGATCTCGTCCGACACGCTGCCACTTCCGCTGGAGTCCTGCGATTGCCTCGGGGTGATCTGGACGTAGTGCGTCTTGAGGATCAGTCCGCTTCCGCCCGTTGCACAGCGGGACGGTTCGTCGCTGATACGCGCGTTCAGGTCGTCGTATTCCTGAAGGCGGGCGCGGAGCTCGTCGGCGGAGATTTCCCGGTGGGTACCTGCCGTTGGAAAAGGGGATCATGAGAATATGGAATCGATTTTTCCAGTTTTTGGATTTTTGGATTACCTATGAATGAGGCTATTCTGTAATTAGATTATTGTAGGTGCACTGATCAACGCAACACTCTAACGAAGCATTATCAATTTCAACGAGTATGCAGGTATGAGAATGAATTGAACTCAAATACAAAAGCACGTGCACTTAAACAAGAACTGAAAAAGGTGATTAACTATGGCGGGATCGTTCAAATATGTACGCGCAGTATCTACAGGGACTAGGCTCCACAAGACCACTAACTTTTGAAGATTCAAAGTGTGCGAAGGTTTACGAAGGTTCGAAAAGATCCACAAAGGTTCTTCGCTCTTAAGGTGAAACATCTCGGAATCCAAAGATGGCCGGCACAATGGCCGACTTCTCCCCCTACTCACGTTTTTAAAGGCACAAAACTGGAGAAATTGTTGGCTAACGTTCCTGATCTTCTTATTTTAAGCTTTCTGCTAGTGCACAAAGCCAAAATAAAAAGTTCACTGTTGTTGGATGCTTTCTTCGCGAGATTTGTGCCTTTGAAGTTTCAGTGCAATCTTAAGAGTTGATTCCGAACTGTTTCACCTTAAATTAGAAGGAGCTCCTCTTCTTCCTAGCGTTACGTCTCAACTGGGACAGATCCTGCTTCTCAGCTTAGTGTTCTTATGAACACTTCCACAATTATTAAACGAAGATTCTCTATGCCCTGGGTAAGGTAGATGTATCACTAGTGGAGGTACTAAGGACGATTGAACTTCAATTAACCGGCTAAATTTAAGAAGCGCAATTAATGTACATGTTAATGTTGTAACGGAAAGTAACGACCATTAACTCAACAGGGGTATTCACTTAAAGCTGCGTAAATAGAGTGTTTTCGTAAATAGATTGATGAAATATTTCAAATGAAATGTTCCTGTTCTGACTCAGAGCAGAGACAGATCAGATACTAATAATCTAGTTACCTATCATAGTCTATCACAAGCGTCAGACATTTGAAAGATTGTAATTGTACAGTTAACTCTCCCTTACTCGATATTCCGTATCTCGATATCGAGTTAGAGAACCATGGACCGATGCACGAGTTCACTATTTGACGTTTGAGCGGTGCCGTGTTATTTACGTAACCATGCCAACGAGTGAATTCGGCACCGCTCAACCGCCAAATTAGTGAACTCGTGCATTGGTCCATGGACCAATGGATCAATGCACGAGTTCACTAATTTGACGTTTGAGCGGTGCCGAATTCACTGGTTTCCATGGCCACATAAATAACACGGCACCGCTAGAACGTCAAATAATGAACTCGTGCATTGGTCCATGCACGAGTTCACTAATTTGACGTTTGAGCAGTGCCGAATTCACTCGTTGCCATGGTCACGTAAATAACACGGCACCACTCAAACGTCAGATAGTGAACTCGTGCATCGGTCCATAGTAAAAGTTGGTTTTCATGGCTAACTCGATGGTCCCTTGGACCGCAGTTACATTGGTTTTGTGTTCTGTAACTCGATACCTCCCTAACTCGATGGTCCCTTCTATATTTTCTATATTTTCTGGATAGTTGTTGGTTTAGTCGAAGCCTCCCTGTTCCTTAAATGTGGGGAATGTTCCTAATTCACCGAAAATAAACAGACTCAATGTGACTGTCTTGTGGTTGGATTTTATATTTTACTGGTGGTCATTGTTTTTAGATCGTTATGAAGGTCAATGATCGCAAGCAAAAATATGATTTCATTTTGTAGGCAAGAAATGAAACCCAACTCAAACTTTCTTATGATCAAGTTATTTTATTAGACGGAAATCAATTGATTGGGGATTGGGAATTTTCTATTATATTTTATTATCACACGTACAAAAGGTTAAAAATGGGATATTGATATCGATTGGTAGCTTGAACGTAATCCAAAATGGCCAGTACATCTTGAATGGCTTGGAAAAATGGATGAGTTTTTTGATTGCTAAATCCACCACCGGCATCAGTTCGAGCACTAATCGCTCTCCGGCGACTTCCTCCTCGAAAAATATGGACAAACTAATTACAGCCTGAGAGAGAGGAGACAGCTGGCTTAGATTGCGAGCTCCCAAAAGTCAAGGGAACCTGTCATCAACTGTCACTGGAAAACCGCACATTCGAAGAGCAGAGCGTGAAAAACCGTCAAAATTTGGCCGAACTAAAACTGGATGTGATTGAAAATTCAGGTTGTTTACTTGTGCTCTCGCATATTAAATCGTTGATTGTTTGAATATAGTCGATTGGACTCAAATTGCTATTGACATTTTTTTAATTTTGATATCATTTCGATAACAAATAGGATGTGAAAATAGTTTCGACCAAGTTTGTGCTCTCCGAACCATTGTGCACAACCCAAACATGAGAAGAAGACATCAAAGAGGCCAAGAAAATATGCCAGTTGTCAGTGAGCTGTCTCCTCTCTCTCAGATTACAGCTATAACTCCAGTCGTCTCGAACGCCTCGTCAAATAAAATGGTCAAAATTCTTGGCTTGAGATTCTTTAGTAGGTAAGTTTTCTTAATCTACCGTTTTCGTGAATGGAAAGAGATTGTTATTTTATGATGACAGGATGATAAATGGCAACGACAAAAGCATTCTTGGATTGTTAAACTGCCAAACTGCAACAATTTGAAATGTTTCGTGCGCAGTTAACACATTTCAGTGAAAGATTTAAAATATTCAGTTTAGCACGATATACGCCAAGATTTACGCCGGTTAGTATTGCAATTTTAGGGAAAACTTTCCGTTTTACGGTTCAACGAAAAGCTACCGCAGCTGTCACATCACTGATTCGCACTGGTAAATCATCAGTAGGCTTCAATGATACCTTGGATACCGTCTTGATGATCGTTGTTTATTGCTATTTTTCATAGCGTTTTCTCTTTCAAGCATACTATGATTGAATTGTTTGCTTCAATGATGGAATGATTTCGAAGCCTGCGGTAGAACTTTGACAGCTGCGGTAGAACTCTGCGGCTACCGCAAACCGGAAAATTTTCTTAACAACCGTAATAAATCCCCCTAATGAAAAAAATGATTTCATCGCAGTAATCCACGTCATATAAGTGAAAAATAATACCTCCACACAGTATTATCCTTTAGTAACGGTGTATTTTTAATTTGTGTTCCTATTGTTGCGGTATCCGTCGTTTTCTTATGGGATCCTCCACTATAGGAACACTTTACCGTAACTATTGGTACAAGTAAGACAAGTTTTAGCAATTTTAGTGATTTTCTATCGGTTTTATAGCAATTTGAACACTCTTTTCAACTGTTCCGTGTATCAACAAGCCAATACGTCGAATGGCAGTGTCGGTTCTGCTGCAATGTAGGGGAATTCGGGGTAAAACCGACACCCTAAGCTTATTGATAAAATTTGTGTACTTTCGCTTGTTAAACGAACCTAAAATTGTTGTAGAATCACATATTGGTTATAAATCTATCAATCCTTGCAATCGCTGGATGATATATTAAGCTTATATAGTGATTTTAATCAAATTGAAATTTCATCATTTTTAGGTGAGACAATTAAGAGTGCGGGTAAGATCGACACCCTGTTGGGTAAAACCGACACTTCCATTTTGAGTAGAATTTATACGTTGTGAACATCACCATCACAATACATATTTAAAAGAATGCTTTAAACGTGACTTTCGACATTCATGACCCCTTACTCCAAAGGATTAATCACATATTACGTAAATTATTGAGGAGAGGCCAAAGATCCACTAAATATATGTGGAATTTTCAAATGTCCCATGCTAAGGTTACAAAGTTGGGGTGAATACACATGGATATTACTAATTTGTGTTCATGGAATGTTTACGAAGATGAAGTTGTAGCGAATGATTGGTTTTGAAAATAAATACTGTTTTATTTTAACAAAACAGAAAAGTGTTATTATTTCTAGATGATAAAAACTGTCGAACCTCATATTTTGTAAATAAATAATAAGATTAATTTATGTGAAAATATTTCAAATTCTATTAATTCTTCAATATAAAATGAGACAAATTTCTTCAAGCTTCATCAAATTAGTTGAAACGTGATAACATAGAAATATTTTTTTAATACTTAATGATAGCTTGTGGCAAGTCATAAAGTGTCATATTTTACATGTTAACAAATTCGCCATCCATGAACTTCACTGTAATTCGAAAATAAAGACTCACATAAACTACAGAGATAGTCTTCCGATTAGAAAGATTCCCTGAAGTTAGATTATGAAGCAAAGAAAGGTGTCGATTTTACCCCAAATGAAAGTGTCGATCTTACCCCGAGTGTACATTTATTTTTCAATAGCATTTTCATCTGTCGAAAAACCAAAAATTAATTTCTCCTTCATGTTGTATCAACGTAATAATAGTAAATGATGATGTAGACGCAGAACAAAAAATGACATAAAAATTTCACATACGAAATAGTTTAAGAATAACAGGGAAATATTGCAACTGCTGTTGCTTCTATGTTATCCAATATGGTTTTGTTATTTATTTTGGCAGTTTATTGGTAGCGTCAGTTGTAATGTCATTCGAAACACAACATTTCACAAGTTAAGATAGAAAGTGGTGGAAATTGCATGAAAATCTGCTCAAAACATGAAAAATCAAAGGGTGTCGAGCTTACCCACAGTGTCGGTTTTACCCTGATTTCCCCTAATAAAATCAGTGAAAACGGCACTACCGCAACTATAGGAACACCCACAACTAAGGGAACACTTATCCTAGTCAAAAAATTTACGTTTCGCGAAAAGATCCTCGATCGGCGGAATTCAAATGGGCCCCATCAGAGTGAATACTTGAATACTCGCATAATCTGGGATAACGCCCTAAAAGCCATTGGTAACCAGGTGTGTAGCTCGTTGTTTCTGAGCAAACGAAAGAATAAGCATCCAAACCATCACCACTGGCAGGTAGATAATGATCCTTTCTTCACCATAGCGCTGTTAAAAAACGTGTAACTCCATTTAAATGCTCAGAAACAACGAGCTACACACATGGTTACCAATGGCTTTTAGGGCGAGATCATAAGTTTTGCGAGAATAGGTAGAATAGGCCTTTTCACATGACGTTTCAAATCAGCTGATCCGGAAGCTTTTTGACAGTTCTTCTATGAAAATGACAGGTCCGTGTTAGCACGGGTCCTCCACCGATGTAAACAAATGCATAGACGGACCTGTCACATGAAAAGGCCTATATCACGGAGAAAAAAATATGGTAAACACAACCAAATTTTAGTTATTTTCAAACTAAAGTTTAGGTTAAATTTTGCACAAACAAAATTTTAGTTTGATTCAACCTTGTATGGTGGTTAAATGAAACTAAAATTTTAATTGTTTTTTTTTCACAGCTTTACATTTGAATTCAACAAAAACTTGTTCAAAACTAAATAAATATTAATTGTTCATTTTGACATTTGTAGAAACAACCAACGCTTTAGGTTGTTTCAAACAAAGCAAATTAGTTTGAAGTTACCACTTTTGAGTTTGTTGCAAACAAATTTCTTGTTTGAAATAAACAGATGGGGATTTTTTTTATTACCGTACGGGTTTGGGCCGAAGGGTCTCAGATTTTCATGAAACTTTTTCCACAGGCAGGGCTCATGGATATATGAATAAAAAGAATTGAGAAAAATTCAGGGTCGCCTATTTTTCCGGAAAACTCAGGTGGAAATTTTTTGTTTTCCCTTGACACTACTTACTTTGAAAAATCATAACTCAAGAACGAAACATTGTAGAAACAAAGTTTTTATATGAAAATTTAAGCAAATTTTCTCAGAAATCCAAAAAAAATATGAACTGGAAAAAGTTTTCCACAAAATTTTCCACCGTTGGGGAAATTCATAAAGAAAAGCTGGAAAATCTATACTCGCGGAAATTTTTTAATAAAATATTTTTAAGAAAGAAACTTTATAAACTTCAATTCTGGTAACATTTAGGATGTACTTTTCTTTAGTTCCTGATCTATGGTCAATTTTGTAAAAAATGCAAAGATTTGTCATACATGCCTTTTCGTTTAAAAATCATGATTCAAGACTCATCATGACTTGTCGAACCGGGTTCAAATTATCTCAAAAATATGAAATTTTTGAAATGGAATCAGTTTCCCAGGACATTTTTCACTGTTTATGAAAACAAATAATGAAAACCCGATTAGCTATTCCAGCTTTCAAACAAAGTATATTTGAAAAGAGCGATCAATAAGATCCAATCCTACAATATTTTTCAATACGCTCATTTTTCGTTCTTAAAACATGATCAAATATTGTTAGGATGAGCTGTTTGAACCATATATTTACAAATTTATAAGTTCATAAACAAAATTTCTTAAGAACGAAACTACATAGAAACAAAGTTTTCTTCAATCAGAATGTAGGCAATTTTTTCCTGTTAGGTAACTACAAAATTGACAGTTAAATAAATGGGTAGACAATATGACAAATAGGTATTTACCAATTCAAGTTTAAAGCGTTGAAATGGCTTGAGAATCATAAGTTTACCAAAAACTAACAAAGAGCAGTGAGAAAGTGCAAGTGAGTTGTCTATCAGCTGTATATTCCTCGTTATTATTTTTTGTAAAGTGAAAAAAGTTTTCCCGAAGCTGTTGAAATGGACAAAGTTTAATGTTACGAATACAATTCTTTATGCTGTAACCCCTTTGGACTGGACGGCCACAAATCAGTAAGGACAAATCTACGATCGATCAGCCAAGGCCTCATCAGTAAGGTTCATTCGAATGGAGTTCGGTGGATTACGGAAAAGATGAAAATTTGCGTGAAGTGCTCCATTACCGGTGACCAGAAGGCTCTCGTAACGGATCTTCCAGAAGCAATGGCGTTTGAGGAACAAGTTTCACCACTATCTTCGTTGGCGTCGCCAAAGGAAACTCCTTCCTCGGGTGAGTCAGTTGGTTCTATAAATAATGTACAAAAAATACAAGAGCTTGCTAAATTCTTGGAAATTTCTTTTCAAGTAAAATCTTCACGTTTGGATGCTTCTAGTAGTAACTATCGCAATGCTTCTATGGACGAAATGTTCAATCAAATTTTGAGTAAAATAAAGACTTGGTTTCCGCCTAATATTGTCGATGTTACAGAGGATTTGAATTCCGTTTTATTAAATTTGAACTCAGCTGTTACAAAAGCCGAACCTGACAAGCAAATTGAACTTCTAAAATTACTTCCTAGGAATAGGTCATATGCCAAAGTTAAAGCTCATTTTGACGTGTCTCAACACGTTATAACTGAATCAAAAAAATACAATTTAGGGATTCAACCACTTTCAAAAGTAGGACGACCCTCGCATGGATCAGATGTCCAAGACATAGTTTCAAATTTTTACCTAAGGGATGATATCAGTCGGCCATTTCCTGGCTTGAAAGATACCATATCTATTAAGTTACCCAATGGAGTGCGCCAAAATGTTCAAAAACGCCTTTTGCTTGACCCTTTGGATACTTTATATAAACAATATTTGGAAACCTGTAAGAGTGAACAGGAATCTGTCTCATTCACATCGTTCTGGAAACTTAAACCAAAACGATGTGTTTATACAAAGGATTCATCGGCCATGAAAGTTTGTGTTTGCATGATACATGAGAATATGAAATTCATGGTTGATGCATTGAAAAAAACTAATTGCTTTGAAGTTCATAATACAGAAAAAAAACTTAACACCTTTTTGACTAGTCAAATGATATGTCCAGATAGTACAGATGATTGTTACTTGAGGTCCTGTGAGGATTGTAAATTAAAGAAATTAGATTTTGTTGCCAATCGCTTAGATGAAAACAACGTTGAAGAAGTTAAGTATTGTTTTTGGATTATTTCTCCTCGTTGTGAAATTATCAACAAAGAGGAAAATGTAAATGATTTTATAGAAAACTTGAAAAATCTCACAGAGAAGTTTCTTGTGCATCAATTCAAAGTAGATAAACAAAATAAATTTAAAAGAGCTAAAAAGGAATCACTAGTTGAAAACAAAGAAATAATGTGCCAGATGGATTTCGCGGAAAATTATTCGTGCGTGATACAAGATTCCATTCAAAGCCATTACTTTGTACGACCTCAAGTAACAATACATCCATTTGTAATTTAATACAAAGACAAATCTTCGATCAAAGTCTTAAATTTTGTTGTAATTGCTGACATAAAAAAGCATAACACGACATCAGTTTATGCTTTTCAAACAAAACTAATTTCAAGATTGAAAAATAAATTTCCTGAGCTTGAAAAAATCATTTATCTTTCTGATGGTTGTGGAGAGCAGTACAAAAATAAATAAAATTTCAAAAATGTATGCAACCATGAAAATGATTTTAAAATTAGAGCAGAATGGCACTTTTTCCCAACCTCACATGGAAAAGGTCCATGTGATGGTATCGGTGGCAATATTAAGCGAATGGCTAGAGATGCTAGTATTAGAAAGTCAGCGGAAATTAATAACGCCAAACAATTTTTTGACTGGGCTGTGTCGCAAAAGGTGAAAGACCAATTTAAAAAAGATTGGGAATTCATCTATGCAACTGAAAATGACTATTCAGAGGCTGAAAAATTACTTCAGGAGAGATTTTCTAACCTTGTTCCAATTCCTGGAACAAAAAATATCATTCATTTATTCCAAAAGACGAACGAAGCATTTTTGCGAGTGAATTCTCAGATGCACATGAAAACCAAGAAAATACAGCATGCTTTGTTCTTCATACTACAAAGAAACGAAAATCTTCTGGTGGTAGCAACCAAAGGCAATCTTCCCGGTTGAAAAAATAGATAGTTTTAATATAAAATGTAAGTTATGTACTGAATAATTGAATAAATAAAATTAAAGAAAAATATAAAAAGAATCTTATTTGTTCCATAGAAAAGAAAGAATCCCTTGGAATGGAAAAAACAGTTTTTTCAGCTTTGCTTAACGGTGTAATGTTTCTTGAAAAATATAATCCAATCCGACTTATACTTCATTAAAACCAATCCCATATCGTTTCATTCAGATCTTTTAGAAAATTTGCAATTGCTTTGATAAAAAAACCTTGTTTTTCTGATGCTTCGATTGAAATATGGGTTTTCAAAGAAAAGGCTAATATGGTCATTTTTCACAAAATTGACCATAACTCAGGAACAAAAAAAAGTACATCCTAAAAGTTACTAGAATTGAAGTTTATAAAGTTTCCTTCTCAAAAATATTTTAATAAAAATTTTCCGCGAGTTCAAGCATAGATTTTCCAGCTTTTCTTTACGAATTTCCCCAACGGTGGAAAATTTTGTGGAAAACTTTTTCCAGTTCATATTTTTTTTATTTCTGAGAAAATTTGCTTAAATTTTCATATAAAAACTTTGTTTCTACAATGTTTCGTTCTTGAGTTATGATTATTCAAAGAAAAGTCTTATATGGTACATCTGGACATTTTTCACAAAATTGGCCATAACTCAAAAACGAAAAAAAAGTGCATTCCAAAAATTTCAGTGATTAAAGCTTATAAAATTACCTTCTCGAAAATATTTTTTTGAAATTTTTCCACGAGTTCGGGCATAGTTTTTCCGGCTTTTCTTTACAAATTTTCCCAACGGTGGAAAATTTTGTGGAAAACTTTTTCCAGTTCATATTTTTTTTGGATTTTTGAGAAAATTTGCTTAAATTTTCATATTAAAACTTTGTTTCTACGATGCTTCGTTCTTGAGTTATGATTTTTCAAAGGGAAAACAAAAAATTTCCACCTGAGTTTTCCGGAAAAATAGGCGACCCTGACATTTTCTCAATTTTATTTATTCATATATCCATGAGCCCTGCCTGTGGAAAAAGTTTCATGAAAATCTGAGACCCTTCGGCCCAACTTGTACGATAATAAAAAAAAAATCCCCACTTCAGTAGGCGGAAATATCTCGCTTCCTGTACACAACAGAAGCGTGGTGGTTTTGACGGTGGCGAATCGCGCGACGTCTGGAAGGTCTTGTCTTGAAGTCTTGAAAACTTCCATCTTGACAACTTCCATCATTAACAGATAGAGCTGACTCCCATCTACTTAGAAGAGATGTAAAATAATGAGAATTACTCAAGATAGACGAAAGAAGCTTCGGTTCATAAAAGTGTTTTTACCTTTTTGACATATGTCTTAAGAGGAAAATAACCATCATTGTTTTCCAAATTTTCAAAACCAGTTTTTTTGCTCAAAATTTATGCGATGTTCAAGAAAATTTATCATTGCACTACACTTGCTATCTGAATTGCGATGATAGATTTTTATAAGGAATTCTTTAAATTTGAACGAATAAACTGGTTTTTCATTTTTGATGATTGCTGATGATTGAATGATGGATTCTTGAGCCTTAAAGAAGGATTGTTTACATAAACCTCATTCCTTTTTGCGACAAAACTGCATCCTTAGTCAGTAGCGTTAACAAATGTCTCAAAAGGGTTTTCCAGAAATTTGTAATTGCTTCTCCGGGGTTTCCAGGAGTTCGCAGGAGCTATTAAGAGGTTTCAGAGTCTCCCAGTGGCTCCTTAAACGTTTCCAGGAGTTTTCAAATTGTACTTTTAAGACTTAGTTATTCGTGGTGCACTTTCAAGGCTTTATTGAGGAGTTTGCCGGGTGTTTTAAGGAATTATCATGGGTTTTGCAGATATTTTTTGAAGCTAAGAGTTAAGATGCTTGAGTGATTCGAAAAAAAATCAAAAATTCATAATTAATAACAAAGGCTTTTTTACGGAAAACAAACATTGTTTTTGTAAGGATTTAGTTGACTAATATCAGTAAAACCTAGACATTTTTTCTTTCTTTAGGTAGATCTGCTTTGATGACTAGTGATAGGAAATGTAGCAACCAATTTTGAACAATGTAATCAACCTTAGGTAGTTTGGGGAATATTAGACATGCCTAGCGTGCAAATTCAAGCGTAAAAAGTCAAAAGACAAATGTTTTAAATGCATAAAAGCAATCGAGGGTACAATGATTTCGAAAAGACAATACTCAAAGCATAAAGTTTTGTCCTTAATGATTCATTACGTCAAGCTTCGAGGACATCGAAAGTGGACTCGTTCTTGGAGTTTAAACAATACAAAGGCGGCAGAAACGAACCAAACTCGGGAAACATATAAGCAAACAAATAAAACAAACAACTAATAAAAATAAACCAATTTTAATTTCTTGCTTTGTAGTTTTTCTTTGAGAAAAACGTGATACCACAAACAATAATTCCTAATCGTATAAGTACAATCAGAGCAACACACATAACATAAATAACTATATGTATATAAATCTACAGAAACGCGCTCCTCGTTGATCGAGGACTTTCAATCTGACTACGAAATTGCACAACAGTCCCACCGCCGGCAGCAGTCCACCAGTTTCCGATCCCCGCCCCGTTCGGCATCAAGCAGGTGCCGCCGTGGTTGACCATCGCCCCCGACAAAAATCACCTCCTCCACCTTTCCCCCGAGACTAGATTTTCCCGCCGATTGGTCCTCGTCGTCCAGCGGTTGGAGTTCCTCACCTAGTGTGGAGTTGGCTGCCGCTGCCGCGGCCAACGCCTTCGTCTCCTGGTAGGTTTTCCGCCGGTCTGAGATTCGTTTGAGCTTTTCGAGGCGAGATTTGAGCTGTCGAGGTGAAACGCCTCCGCTTATGGAGGTGTTCTTCTTCGAGGAGGAGTTGGTTATGGATACGTTCGGTTGCGTAGTCTCGTTTAGAGGTTGCTTGAGGCTGTCGGTCGTGTCCAGGTCCTGGTCCAGGTCCAGTTCGGCGGATTGAGATTCATCGAACTCGGGTTTGGTATCGGCGCTTTCCGGCGCTGGCGAATGAGATTCTACACTTTCTGGAGTGTAAGGTTCGAATTGACGGTTGGCACCGCCTGCCGTCGAAGTGATTCCTCCGGCCGTGGTTGTGTACGTGTTCAGGTAATGCGTATCGATGCGATTGACGATGATGTCGTTGGCCAGCATAAGTCGTCGCGAGATAAGCGTCTTCCGGTGTTCCATCGGTTGATGCTTGATGATGTTCCGACAGTTGGGGCATATTTGTGGATTGGTCACTCCGCCACCTCCACCGGTGTCCACTTGGGATTGATCGAGACAGCTTATCGAGCCCGCTCGACTCCTTCTGCATTCGCCTCCCACCAAGCTGAAACTACTGCTATACAAGGAACACATGCACACGTTGGAATTGCTATCCGTATCGAACACGCTGATCCTCACTGGAGGTCGCGCTTTAACGAGATGAGTTCCATCCAGAGGCATCTTTTTGGCTGGGGTGCTATCAACGGAACCGGCGCCATCTGCACACGTACCGGCCGGAAATTCCAACTCCGACAGGATTCGATCGAACGTGGACTGAATGCGATCGAAACAGGTCAAACAGTGATGATGGTTAGCAAGTGGTAAGGAGCTTGTAAGGGTGCTCAGAGCAGCAGTGCTGGTTAGGGCTGTGGAAGGAGGATGGTTGTTATCGGGGGGATGTGCCGCCGCCGTCAAGACAGAGGGGAAACCGATGCTGTTGCTGGTTAGGCTAGTGGTGGTGGCGTCGTTCACAATGCTATTATTGCTAATAAGTTTGCTAACTAAAATACTACTGCAGCTATTGTTGTTACTATGATTAACATTAAGATTAACATTAACGGCACTATTGCTACTATTGGGATTGTGTTCAACACGTCTAGGCGCATGCGTATCACAGGAACAGTAATTTAAAATACCTTGAGTCGTTTTGATTCGTACGTTGAGGAACACCGGCTGAAAGAGAGAATGAACGGTAATTAGAAGAATACGCTTCCACTGATGAGATCGGACCACTAAGTTACACGTAGTTTTTCAAGATGTGCAAAATTATGCTTGTTTGAGAGCTCTTGTCGAGGAGTACGTGTTGGCATTGAATAAGGCCCACGAACCCCGTCTGCTACTCAATCGGAACTTTTTTTACTACTACATCTCCGTCATCGAACACGAAGCCTTATACCAATTTCACGGTTTCTACTTAAACACGATTCCAGCTTTAATCGGCTGCAAATCGTGTTACTTACGAAGCTTTCCTTATCCGATCGAAGGTTTCGTTAAGTTTTCACTCTCTTCTATCTTTACACGCTGGTTCACATCGATTTAGATCGAAGTGATTCAATTAACACGTTCAACTTGCTTCTAGTACACGCACAATGTGTTTAACCCTTTTATTAATTCTTCCTACCATTAATGCAAATTTGGGATTGCTGTGAATTATGAACTTTTATAATAAGTATTGTTGTGGTGAAGATGCATCGAAGCCAATCCTCGAATTTTCAACAGCACAAATCTAGAGAACCTAATAACCGTTCGCGCTGAAAATTTGATCGATAGGCCACCACCAGCGAGAGACCAGTGAATTATTTTTTTAGCAGAAACGGTTGTCTGGTTCTCTAGATGTGTGCTGTTGAAAATTCGAGGTATGACTTCGATGCAGATACACCTTAAACACATGAAATATGAATTTAGTGGCAAATTAGGCAAATAAATTGCCATACAAGCTGCCAAACTTGCATGCAAGTTGACTGAAATAGTCAAATTTTGAATTTTCGACAGCCAATATCTTAAAAACTAGACGGGCTATGATATTTTGAAAAACGGCAATGGATTCAGCAACTTTTAATTAAGTAAATAGCGATATTTTTATGCTTGAGACAAAAACGTGTTCCACAGTGTTATTCATCCGCTATATGGTGCTGGAAACAAATTTTCTCCAACCTCCTGTATCTAATGATCCTGAACAGCTAACAGCAAAAAAATTTGGTGTTTTTACCAAACAGTTTAAAGCTACAATATCTGTCTGATAGTGGTAAACTTGACCCAAATTTTGTTAGTGGCATCTAGTGACATTTTCAGAGAATTTTTCTATTTCAAGAACATGATGAGCAAGAAGGTTGATTAGTTTTTTCTGCAAATTAGATGGTAGATACCTGATAGGGATCAAGTTGGTTTAAATTTTGTTTGTTTAGCGGCGCTGCCGTACTTTTACAGAATATTACTATCAGTTGGACATGGTCCTCACAATCTCTCGGGTCACCCGGTGGTCTCGAATGTGTCACTATTGTGGAACATTCACTTTGAGTCTACTATCACCCCATTCATGACAAGAATGAGCTGTCGCATGATAGATTGTGGTGTATAAAATCGTGATGTGCCCAATGGCAACGTTTCCACAGGGCACCTGGCGGAGTCAAGAGTGGCCAAATAAATCCACGACTTATTTTCAATCTATTACAGGATAATGGAGCATTGGAGAAATTCCGGGGAATGGCCATGTCTTGGTTGCTTCTGTACAACCTTAATGGTCATCTTGGCTTCGGAAATACTTCTGCTTTTTCCATGTGCAGCAACTTTTTGAAGTTTTTCTGACATGCTTGCTGAAATCACTCCATAATTTTACTGATTACTGAATATGGATTATAACCGGTATCCGATGGCCATAGTTTAGTACTGGAGGTACATCCACGGAGATGAACTATGGGCCTTAGTTCATCTCCGTGGATGTACCACCAGTATGAAAACAGCACTTCCTGGGATCACATAACACTTTCTTCCAGGGATTCCATCAGAGGATGTTCTAGGAATTTCAGCACGAATTCCTTCTGGGATTCTACCAAGATTTTTTCCACAGATTCCATCAGAAATTACACTAGAATTTTATTTTGCAGGGATTCCATCAGAAATTTTTCCAGGTATTAGAAGTAATTCTAAAGATTTCATTAGAATTGCCTTCCGAAGGTTCATCAGAAATTCATGTAGGGATTGTTGCCGCAAGTCTATCGCACCAGTACCGAAAGGGTGAAGACCAATAGCGGATGGTGTCATAACACCTGTCATCGAGAAATCCATTGTTCGGCTGTCACTCATCAGCTCTTCTGGTCAACGGGATTAAAGTGTGATTGAGAAGGTGGCATGCAAGTGATCCCCTATTGTGAGCAGGAAATTTATTAAATAATATTCGTTTATTTATACCTTCATCAAACTAAAAGTATTAAAATTGAATTCAATCATCTCTTCACTAATAATTAGATTTTATATTTAACTGTTGATAGGTTTGAAGAGATATATGCGGAAATTTGTTATACCCTAACCCTATTCGTGAACTTAAAAGCACTAAATTGTAAGTTACCCTTTGAAATCTATAACTGCTATGATCCTTAATATTATGATTATTTATAGCTTTGAAGCTGAATAAAATATAGCTGTCGAACCTTAGTGCAAGGGTTTTTATTACCGCAACAGGGATTAAACCAGATATTCCTACAGGGATTGCATCGGGGGTTTCCCTGTGGTTTCATCAGGAGCTCCAGTAGGGTTTCCATCAGAAGTTCTCCCAGAGATTCCACTAGGAGTTCTTATAATGATTCCATAGGGAGTTCCTGTGGGGATTCTACTAGAAGTTTCTCCAAAAAATCAATCAAGAGTTCCTTTAGGGATTCCATCAGTAATTGCTCCACAGATGTTACCAAAAGTTTCTCATTGAATCCATCAGAAATGCCTCCAGAGATTCCATCATAGGATTCAACTAGGAATTCCTCCTAAGAACGCGTTTATAGTTATTCACAATTTCTTTGTCAGCTCGAAGGTTGAAGTGTGCTCTTAGGTACAGTCAACTCTCCCTTACTCGACCTCCGTATCTCAATATCTAGTTAGAGAACCTTAGTAAAATTTGGTGTTCATTTACTACCTTTGCACTGTTTTAGTATTCTGTAACACGATATCTTCCTAACTCGATAATCCCTTCATTATCGAATTTTGAAGAGATGATTGTACACTAGAGTGATGCAAATTTTGAAATATTTGCTCCCCTATGCTCAAACGATGTCAATAATGGTAATTAGCATCCTCCCAAAGTTTTAAGTGATTCGGAAGAAATTTGACTGTGCACACGCCATTTGAAGTTTATATGGCGATTACTATGGAAAACGCCAACCTTCTGTGTTTAGCACTCTATCTCTTCGTCATAGTATTTTATGGAAAAGTGAACAAACTTTTCTCATGCGAAATCCTTTCAGCTACAACTTTGCCGAAGACCATATTTTGATTGGACGTCAGGAAAAATTGTTATTCATCATCATTAAGTGGGTTTGCATTTTACATGCTTCACCAACTGTTCGGCAGGCAACATTGGTGCTCCTGGCGGGAAGAATAGATCAAAGTAATCCAGGCTACTATGTTCTACAGCAAAAAAGCAGTGTTGCTCTGAAAGTAATTCAATGATCTTCTCAGCATGATTTAGACTTTGCTATCAATAATAATAAATTATCCTTACATCCTATCAAAATATGGTCTTCGGCAAAGTTGTAGCTGGGAAGATTTCGCATGAGAAGGGTTTGTTCACTTTTTTCATAAAATATTACGACGAAGGGATAAAGGGCTGAACACAAAAGATTTGCATTTCCCATAGTAAATGGCGTGTGCACAATCAAATTTCTTCCAAACCACTTCAAATTTTGGGAGAATGATTTTCACCATAATTGACATCGTTTAAGCATAGGGGAGCAAAAACTTCAATATTTGCTTCAGTCTATTGTACACCATATCTTGTGGCTGCTTCTCGTGCGCTCATTTGATTTAAAAGATGATGTTTACAGCACTTTATAAGGACTCCGACGACCGAAAGTTTTGTTGTTTATGCTTTTTTTGTTGCTGTTTGTTTTTTGTAAGAAAAAGAGAATTATAAATTAGATCCCAGTTATCAGGTCAATATTTTCACTGTCCGGTCATAGAGGACAAGAGGTGTCCGGCCATTTAGGACTTGCAATGGTTTACAAAAAAGGTTGCTTTTCATTGAAATTCTACATTTTCTGATAAATTTTGCATTGTGATTGATGCAAAACTTACTGAAGTCAACGTACGGAGACAATTCAGCTTAAATTATTAGAAACATTTGTGGCCACACTTGTATGAAATTTTACCGTTTCACATTTTTTTGGTAGATTGTATCGGTTTGAAACATTTAACAGCTACTGTTTGTTTACGTTTGAACATGGAAACGTCATAGTTTGTATACACTGCAAAAATGTGTTTTGGTATAATCCTGGAATACTAAAATCTTAATATCATTATTCGTTTTTGGGAAATTCAAACTGTCCGGCCATAGAGGACTTCCCCCTATTTTGGATGAAATAAAAGTACAAATTCAAAAATACAATGTGTTTTCCATGAAAGGAAAAGATAATGTAAGATTATATGGTAATTATAACAAATCACATTACATGTATGACTTTCTTATTCTGGTGAACTTACTTAACAAAAATCAAAACTTAGCTTGGATAATTACCGTTTTGCAAGGGATTTTTCAAATTCTCTATATCACTTGTGAATGGTTAAAAATTAACTCATAACAATCATCAAAACTGTTCTAAAGAAACGATTAAAGATCATTGAAGGTATTGTAGAAGATCATACAAAAAGTTAATTACTCAAAATTATTGATTTAAGTTTAGATGTACTTTCAAATTTGCTTTTTCAGTCTAGGATTATAAAACAGGCTAATGTTGAAAAGAAAAGCGTGACAACTTTGCAACTTGACAAATAAAAATATATGTTGCGTACTAGGTAAATTTGTCTTTTTATGAATTTTTAATTACTCGTTTATTTTCTTTTTTATGATGGTTTTCTATTTTATCAAAAAAGCTTGATAGTGCGGAAAAATGTCATTGAAATTAAGTGCTTTTCATCAAATTCTAAGTACATTTCGGGAATCCCGGGATTCCCGGGACGTCAGAACTAAAATCCCGAGAAACGGGAAATCCCGAAATTTGTCAAATCCCGGGATATTTTGTCCCGGGATGGACACTCTAGGCTGGACGAATTACTGGTAAATCGACATTGGAACTCTTGGAGGAATTGTTGTAGGGCTGCCAAGAGAAATTCCTTAACGAATTTCTATAAAAACTGAGGAATAAGCCTTTGAGGGTTTTCTTGTACGAGTCTTTGAAAGAACTATCGGTGGAAACATTGATCCCTGGGAGACTTTTGAGAGAAATATCTGTGAGGATTATTGAAAGTAGTTATATTAAATGAACATCTTCCAGACTTGCATTAAAATAGTGACCAAGTTTCATTAGATGATTCCCAACAAACATTTCAGCGGAATAAGACTCCAACAAACCAATGTTAAGCATATTTCAGATGAATAAACTGTTATTCAAATACTAATGTTTCTTGTGATGTTCTTGTCCGTCTTCGATTATAGCCATTATTGGTTTTGCTGGTCTTCTCAGTTTGATAATTTAAAAAAAAGGTTTTGCTTAATTCTTTGCGCGACCCTTCATGTAGGGGAAGGGGTGGTAAAATGAACACCTTAAGGAAATCATCTTGTTTCTGATAGAAAAACGAGGAATTTGTATAGTTCAACCGCACAACATCAAAAATAGGGATATAATATATAGTAGCTGCATGGATCCAGACTAAAATAGCTAAATTTTCACATATTTTAATAGCTATCAAAAAGCGATGCAAATGTGCATTTTACCTGCACTATGTGGGTAAAATGAACAGCGATTGGTGGTAAAATGAACACCATGCAAAGAACGTGAGCAAAACAAATATTTCTGAAAATTTGCATTGCCCCACCAAAAATACATCCAATAATGATTGTAACCCATTCAAAAAGAATTCTAAAAGTATCAAATTTGACATCATATCATAACGATATTCACCTCACTGAAAAACCCCAAGTCTTCCGAGCTAAAAGTTACGTCAGTTCTAAGATTCAAACGTGGTTTTCTAAAATCTTAGTTTTTGTTGACATTTTCACTTCAACTACTTACTTACTTATTTGGCTTTACATCAATTATCTTGATAAAGCCTCGCATACAATATTTCGTCAATTCCCTCGGTTCATGGCCGCTTCTCTCTATCCTCGACTGTGACCCACGCTCCCGGTCCTGGTGCACCTGGTCAATCCACCTAGCTCGCTGCGCCCCACGCCTTCTTGTTCCGACCGGATTCGTGGCGAACACCATCTTTACAGGGTTGTTGTCCGGCATTCTTGCAACATGCCCTGCCCAGCGTATCCTTCCAGCTTTAGCTACCTTCTGGATACTGGGTTCGCCGTAGAGTTGAGCGAGCTCGTGGTTCATCCTTCGCCGCCACACGCCGTTCTCCTGCACGCCGCCGAAGATCGTCCTTAGCACTCGGCGTTCGAAAACCCCAAGAGCTTGCAAGTCCTCCTCGAGCATAGTCCACGCCTCATGCCCATAGAGGACTACCGGTCTTATGAGCGTTTTGTACATCGTGCATTTGGTGCGGGGGTGAATCTTTCTTGACCGCAGTTTCTTGGAGCCCATAGTAGGCACGACTTCCGCTGATGATGCGCCTTCGTATTTCCCGACTAACATTGTTGTCAGCCGTCAACAAGGATCCGAGGTAGACGAACTCGTCCACCACCTTGAAGGTATCCCCGCCTATCGTAACACTGCTTCCTAGGCGGGCCCTGTCGCGCTCAGTTCCGCCAACCAGCATGTACTTTGTTTTCGACGCATTCACCATTAGCCCGACTCTTGTTGTTTCGCGTTTCAGGCGGGTGAACAAATCTGCCACCGTTTCAAATTTTCTCCCAATAATATCCATGTCGTCCGCGAAGCAAACAAATTGTCCGGATCTCGTAAAAATCGTGCCTCGACTGTTAAGTCCGGCTCTCCGCATGACACCTTCAAGCGCAATATTGAACAACAGGCACGAAAGTCCGTCGCCCTGTCGTAGTCCCCGCCGAGACTCGAACGAACTGGAGAGTTCGCCCGAGATCTTCACGCAGTTTTGCACACCGTCCATCGTTGCTCTGATCAATCTTGTGAGCTTCCCGGGAAAGCTGTTCTCGTCCATGATTTTCCATAGCTCTATGCGGTCGATACTATCGTATGCCGCCTTGAAATCGATGAACAAATGGTGCGTAGGGACCTGGTACTCACGGCATTTCTGGAGGATTTGCCGCACGGAAAAGATCTGGTCCGTTGTCGAGCGGCCGTCGATGAAACCTGCTTGATAACTTCCCACGAACTCGTTTGCCATAGGTGATAGACGACGGAAGAGAATCTGGGATAGCACTTTATAGGCGGCGTTTAGGATGGTGATTGCACGATAATTTTCACACTCCAGTTTGTCGCCCTTTTTGTAGATAGGGCATATAACGCCTTGCTTCCACTTCTCCGGTAGCTGTTCCGTTTCCCAGATTCTGACTATCAGCCGATGCAGACAAGCGGCCAACCTGTCCGGGCCCATCTTGATGAGTTCGGCTCCGATACCATCCTTGCCAGCGGCTTTGATGTTCTTGAGCTGTTGAATGGCATCCTTAACTTCCCCCATCGTGGGAGCTGGTTGATTTCCGCTGTCCGCTGTGCTGACGTAGCCATCGCCTTCGCTGTCCT
Organism: Aedes aegypti; assembly: GCF_002204515.2. NCBI lineage: Eukaryota > Metazoa > Arthropoda > Insecta > Diptera > Culicidae > Aedes > Aedes aegypti. Next base: position 72,227,436 of record NC_035107.1, read on the forward strand.
GACCTACTGTGCCTGAGTTCTCTGCGCCATTCAGGTATTCATCGTAGTGCTGCTTCCACCTTTCGATCACCTCGCGTCCGTCCGTCAAGATGCTCCCATCCTTGTCCCGGCACATCTCAGCTCGCGGCACGAAGCCTTTGCGGGATGTGTTGAGCTTCTGATAGAACTTCCGCGTTTCTTGAGAACGGTACAGCAACTCCATCTCTTGGCATTCCACCTCTTCCAGGCGGCGCTTTTTGTCCCGGAATAGGCGGGTTTGCTGTTTCCGCTTCAGTCTGTATCGTTCCACGTTTTGCCGCGTACCATGCTGCAGCATTGCAGCCCGCGCTGCATTCTTCTCCTCTAAAACCTCCTGGCACTCCTCGTCGAACCAATCGTTTCTTGAGCTCCGTTCCACATATCCGACAACGCTACGTTAATGGCTGCTTTGACTGTCCTCCAGCAGTCCTCAAGAGGGGCCCTATCGAGCTCGCCCTCATCCGGCAACGCTGCCTCAAGATGCTGCGCGTACGCATTGGCGACATCCGGTTGTTTCAGCCGCTCGAGATTGTACCGGGGCGGGCGTCGGTACCGTACATTGTTGATGACGGATAGTTTTGGGAGCAGTTTCACCATCACCAGGTAGTGGTCGGAGTCAATGTTGGCGCCACGATAGGTTCTGACGTCGGTTATGTCGGAGAAGTGCCGTCCATCGATCAAAACGTGGTCGATTTGCGATTCTGTCTGCTGAGGTGATCTCCAGGTGTACCGATACGGGAGGCTGTGCTGGAAATAGGTGCTACGAATGGCCATGTTCTTGGAGGCGGCAAAATCTATCAGTCGTAGGCCGTTCTCGTTCGTCAGCCGGTGGGCGCTGAACTTTCCAATCGTCGGTCTGAACTCCTCCTCCTGGCCAACCTGAGCGTTCAAATCTCCTATGATGATCTTGACGTCGTGGCTTGGGCAGCGGTCGTACTCGCGTTCGAGCTGCGCGTAAAATGCGTCCTTGTCATCATCAGTGCTTCCGGAGTGTGGGCTATGCACGTTGATTATGCTGAAGTTAAAGAATCGGCCTTTGATTCTTAACTTGCACATTCGTTCATTGATCGGCCACCACCCGATCACGCGCCTTTGTATATCACCCATCACTATGAAAGCTGTTCCCAGCTCGCGTGTGTTGCCGCAGCTCTGGTAGATGGTATGATTACCTCTAAATGTTCGCACCAATGCTCCTGTCCAGCACACCTCCTGCAGCGCTACGATGTCGAAACCGCGGGTCTTCAGTACATCGGAGAGTATGCGAGTACTTCCAATGAAGTTGAGAGATTTGCAGTTCCACGTACCGAGTTTCCAATCGCTAGTCCATTTTCGTCGCTGTGGTCTTTGCCGATTGTTCTGGTCCGTATTCTCTCGTTGACGTTCCTGTGCTGATGTGTTTTTACGGTTGGCTTGAAGGGCCTGACACCAACCCCCTAGATTTCCGGAGGACCATTCCCCCTAAATGTTCGGAGGGCCATAGTGCGCAGTTTAGCTTAGAGTCCTTCTCTGGCACTCGGACGATGATCAGCCGCCCCTGACATGGGTAACAGACGCTGTTGTGAGCCGCTCCTAACGTGGAGTACAGACGCTCCAGGTTTGCAAAAGCAAACCCCCCCTTCCCTGTCAGCATACGACCAAAGTTCCCACCGGGGGTTGGTTACCCGATCTTCCTCAAGGTTTCTCGTACCCCGGCTAGTACCACGAGGAGGTAGGGATAGGAGTTGCTGGGCAAGAGGCTAAGGACCGCACAAAGGGGTCTATTTTATTCCTGCAGGTACGCGAGGTACCAATGGTACGCCATGCCCAGCCATTTACCGTCATTTTCACTTCAATTGACCTCCGTATCAACCCTAACAACTCGGATTTATGCTCTAAATCGTCCGTGAGTGATAAAAATTCATCAAAATTTGTTTTTTCTCGGCTTCTTCTTGGCATTACGTCCTCGCTGGGACAAAGGCTGCTTCTCAGCTTAGTGTTCTTATGAGCACTTCCATAGTTATTAACTGAGAGCTTTCTTTGTCAAAGTTGCCATTTTCGCATTCGTATATCGTGTGGCAAGTATGATGATACTCTATGCCCAGTGTTGATAGACTCACACTCAAAATCTCAATCAATACGCTCTCCCGTGAGAGCAAACTCATTAGAGATCTGCTTCGCAAATCTCACGCTTGAGATTTTGATGCAAAATCAACTCAATGAACTCAAACCGTAAGAGATGATTCAGTCGCAAAACCCGGCAAAAACTCGTGAAACCCGAATGTTGTTGTTTACGTTAGAAAAGATTATCATAATCTTACCGGACTAACAAGAAAAAATAGCCGTGTGTGAGTAAACTGTGGATACACGAGACAATGAGTCAAAAAGGTCAGCCAACTCATCCATGATTTTTTGACTGCTGAGTTGAATGATTGACAACTCACGCATGAAAAATCTCAAGCGTGAGTTGTGAGAAATTGAGTTTTTCACAACACTGTCTATGCCCAAGGAAATTTTCATTAAGAAAAGATCCTGGACCTACCGGGAATCGAACTCAAGACACCTTCAGCATGGCTTTGCTTTGTAGTCGCGGACTCTAACCACTCGGCTAAGGAAGGCCCCAAATCTCGGCACAATCTCGCGAAAGAATCATCAAACGACTGTAGAATTTCCTATTTTATCTTTGTGCACTAATAGAAAGTTCGAAATAAGAAGATCGACTTCGTACGTTAATTATTTTTGTAGATGAGTGCCTTCGAAATCGTGATTAGGAGAACAAGAGAGCAATTGTGGCAGCTATGTTTTAATTCCGTCGTGTTTCAGCTTAAGAACTACATCAACTCAGAAATTTCTTCAATGATTCCTAGGCATTTTTTCTATTTCTTTATTTGACAGGCTCAAGCGCACTAGGCATAACGGAGCCGAAAGTTCCGAACAATGAAATCGCGAAATAATTAAATTATACAACCTTGTCTACACTATTCCTTTATCCTCTTCAAGCATAGTTTTGAACATTTTGCAAGACCAAGTGCAAATAGTGGACCGATCTCAGCGAGAATTACCCCAACTTCCATCGAACCTACCTTATGATCTCCCATGCAAACAACTTCCCCCATGATACCGTAGGTACCTTTGGCACTCGACGTCGCAGCCGCCGTCGTCATTCCACTGGTTTTGCCATTTTCCCGCTCGTCGTCGATAAGTTTGCGTGCCGCAGGGCTGATCAGTATCCGGTCGCACCAGGCCGGACAACGGGTACTCATGTAGCTGCCCGGCTGGCCGGGGTCCTCCTCGTACGGATAGGATGGCGGGAATGTAATCGGATACTCGTGCAGTATGCTCCGGAGCGAATCGAGCTCCCGATCGAATTGACGCAGCTGTCGTGCAAGAGAGGCTTCATTATTTCACACGGATTACAATTTATGATGTTTGTCAGTATGTTACGATTATTTTGTTGCAGTAGTTTTTAAATGTTAAATGCGTTATTATTAATATTTAATATTCCAGATAATTGTAGAGTTCTCCTACACATAAATATGTTCAAAGAAAGAATTTTCAAAGAAAGTTAAGAGTCAAGAGTTAAGCACATAGCCCAATCGTCTGAAAGTGGTACAGTGGCACAATTTATATCCTCGACTGAATCGATCCCTTTTAAATCAACTATTTGATGTCTGGGGTCGAAAAGTATTAAAATACCTACCTTCAGGCTATCGAGCTGTGCTTAACTCTTTGATTTCTTTAAGAATTCCTGTTGAAACTTTGTAAGATTTTAGTTCTTTTTTCTTGTATTAGACCTTTATACATATTCTGGGCATTTCGTTACAAATATCGCAAAACACTTACCCAGCTCTCTTTGAATGTGCTCTGATCGTGGTGGTTGAACTCCTTCTTGCCCAGTGTAAGTACGTTGGCCCCATCTGAGTCCCGGTACTGAACCTTAGAGTTGTCGCTCTTTGGGTGCGGAATCCGATGCATCGTCAGATCCTCGGTGAGTTTCTACGGGTGCAGAAAGAGAATGCGGAATAATTAAATTGTAGATATGGGATTATGGTTGATGTGATGCAGTGCAATGCATGAGTGACGGACGACGAAGACGACGTCCAAACGATTGACGTCAAGCGCCATCGATATCGAGAACTCTATTACGCATTATAACGGCCGGCACTTCAACGCCGGTATGCAAACGTTCGTTGCACGTTGCATAATGTTTTGTTTGTTTCAGTTGGAAGAAGCAAAAAAAAAAATAACTAGTACAAATTGTGGAAAAGTGCAATGTGGAACCATGTGACCGAACGCAGAAAGAACGACTTGACATGGCTTCTTTCGCACCTGCATGGCTTTTGATATAAAATCATACATTGCAGTTCAAATCGGTGGCATCAGAGGTTTGTAACAAATTATGTCATAATATGCCGCGCTTCTAGGATGTATTGTAAACAGCTTGACTTACTATCTAGGTCTACACAAGCAATAATCAGCATCATTCACATAAAATAGTTTTTTTTTGTACCAACATACGACGGATTTCACGCCAACTCGACACGCGATTGGCAGCACCCCTTCAGAATTCAATGAAACTTTCTGGGTGTGAAGACTATGTGAAACTAAAATACTTAACATACTTTGTTTTTTCAAAATCGATCTAGACTAACATTTGGAAAGGGTCAAAGTTTATTTTTACTTTTTTTATAAACCCGTATAACTCGAAAACGGTAAGACCTACAAAAAAGTGTTGTATGGGGGACTATCGTGAAATTTCCTGAAGTTTTAGAAATATTGAAAAAATAAAAACACATTTTCTACACTGAAAAAAAAAGGTTCAAAACCGATTTAAAAAAAAACGGCCACTTCAGATTTTGATCATCCTTAAGCAAAAAGTTTCGTAATTAAATTTACTAAAAGTCATCCATACATTGCAAATTGGGCATATTTTAGGGAAAAAAGTTTTTCTAACATCGAATTTTTTAAGTCCCAAAGTTTTTTTTTGCTTTTTTTATAAACCCGTATAACTCGAAAACGGTAAGACGTACAAAAAAGTGTTGTATGGGGGACTGTCGTGAAATTTCCTGTAGTTTTAGAAAAAAAAATATTGAAAAAATAAAAACACATTTTCTACACTAAAAAAATAATGATTCAAAACTTTAAAGTCGATTTAAAAAAAAACGGCCAGTTCAGATTTTGATCATCCTTAAGCAAAAAGTTTGGTTTTTGCTTAAATTTACTAAAAGTCGTCCATACATTGCAAATTGGGCATTTTTAGGGAAAAAAGTTTTTCTAACTTCGATATTTTTAAGTCCAAAATGATTTTTTTATTTTATTTTTATTTCGCTTTAAATAGTCTAGTATGATCATATTTTCAAATGGTAAATGAGTTTTAATCACAAAATAGATTATATTTGTTTTATTGGGAGCAGTTGAAAGAAATAAAACGGAATTATACAGTTTTTTTAATTAAATTCAATTGATCTTAAATCGACTTTAAAGTTTTGAATAATTTTTTTTCAGTGTACAAAATGTGTTTTTATTTTTTCAATATTTTTTTCTAAAACTTCAGGAAATTTCACGACAGTCCCCCATACAACACTTTTTTGTAGGTCTTACCGTTTTCGAGTTATACGGGTTTATGAAAAAGAGTAAAAAAAAAACTTTGGGACTTAATAAATTCGATGTTAGAAAAACTTTTTTCTCTAAAATATGCCCAATTTGCAATGTATGAACGACTTTTAGTAAATTTAATTACGAAACTTTTTGCTTAAGGATGATCAAAATCTGAAGTGGCCGTTTTTTTTTAAATCGACTTTTAAGTTTTGAATATTTTTTTTTTCAGTGTAGAAAATGTTCTTTTATTTTTTCAATATTTTTCTCTAAAACGTCAGGAAATTGCACGACAGTCCCCCATACAACACTTTTTTGTAGGTCTTACTGTTTTCGAGTTATACGAGTTTATAAAAAAAAGTAAAAAAAACTTTGACCCTTTCCATATGTTAGTCTAGATCGATTTTGAAAAAAACAAAATATGCAAAGTATCTTAGTTCTACATACTTTTGACATCCAGAAAGTTTCATTGAATTCTGAAGGGGTGCTGCCAATCGCGTGTCGAGTTGGCGTGAAATCCGTCATACACAGAAAAAAAATCCGTTGCCTAGTTCCGAGAACGTTCATGTAAACATGATGGAAGTTCAAGGTGTATTTTTGACAGTTCACGTTTTCCAGAACTCTTTTTTGAGCATGTATCATTGATAAAACTCGTACGGGGAATGATGATGATGATAATTTATGATGGAAGCCATAAATGAACTTTTCAAAGAATCCATGCGAAATGGACTTTCCTTAGTCGAGTGGTTAGAGTGGTTTCGGGTCCGATTCCCGGTCGGACCAGGATCTTTTATATGCTATGATTTAGTAACAAAGATATATATCGACACCAAACCATTGAGTATGCCTCGAGAATACTCAACAGTTTTTGTTTCCAGTCAGTAAAGTAAGCTCTTTATAATGCGGTAAAATCAACAAATGTACATAGAAGTCGCATAATTATGAGTAGACCGCAATTTTAAATCGGTATATCTCAAAATCCAGAAAATTTCGAAATATGGGGTCTTCAGTAAAGTTGTTCTGGAGATGGAGCGCTATCTGATTAGTAATCCTTTATAAGAGAGATTCGCGGAAGCTGACATTTCTGTCAAAGTGTGAGCCAATCGAGCAGCGAGTGCTGTCAAAGTGTGAGCCAAACGAACATGCGTTATGTTTGTTTTGAACTTTTCTTGAAGAGTAATGTAATCCGCTTGAAATTATTTCGGTAAAAGTAATTTTGCATGAAGCAAAAAAATGAGATATTTTTCTTTTTTAAATTTTTGTCAATGCGATTTTTAGTTGTTGATTTTTTCGACTGTTTATTAGTTTGGATATGTATCTCAAAGATCTATAAAGAAACAAAATACACTTTTTAGCTATGAGGAAGTCATGTCCGTGTTACAATATTATTCTCGACGCCGAGCAAAATCAGCACTGCTGGTCTGTTGCCAAATCATTCCATTTTACTTCCGCTTATCTCTCTATAAAGGATCACTATATCTGATGGTCTATCGTTTATTTCAGAATTTGACCGCTAGGTAGCACTAGTGAACATGGAACTTTTATTTTTGTTCTGCGGATATTTCAGGATCCTGACCATTTAGAAGGATGGCATCGACAAAGTTGTTCAGTAAGTTAAGGACTATCATTGTTCTAGCTAGTTGATTCAAAATTTTGCCACCAGGCGGCGCTAGTGAGCATGAAACTTTTGTTTTGCGGATACTTCAGGATCCTGACCTTTAAGAAAGATGGCATCTTCGACAAAGTTGATGCGTAGCTCAAGGACCTTCATTATTATTGCTAAACTTGAACTTCAAGGATCAAATAAAGAAAGCATTTGAGCTACCGAACAACTTTTCCGGAGATGCCACTTTTCTAAGTGGCGTACCGCTAGAAAATTTCTTTATCGATTGTGCAATAAATTCGCCACAAATTGACGCCGACCGAGAAATACGTCCAATCGAGGATACATATGCCTACAGAATGATCCGCTTCCATCATACCAGCGACCACGACCCTACGCTAAGGATCAATTGCGAGGAGCTTCGATCGAGCTAGTTTGGTTCGCTTGCTTTTCCGAAAGCTCAACCATAGACCTATCTGAGGGATTCCACGGAGGCATGCAAGTCGATTCTGATCGACCATTTCAAAAATATCTGAAACTTTGCACAGTTTTTCAGTTCCATCTAAATCGTCATTTTCCGATATCAAATCTTCAAGTTGAGTCACGACTAACTTTTCAAAAGGGTGTATGTGAAAATGGTTCAAAAATATTCAAAAAGCTGCACAGCAAAAACGGTTCGTTCGATTGTTAGACAACTAAAGAAACAAAGTTAGACAACTAAATAAAGATTCCAAAAAAATACACACAGTAAAAATTTTTTTTTTTGCATTAAAAAAACATCATTTTTGTCACAAAAACTCAAATATCACAAAACCCTATCGGAATACCAACGTAATTTTTTGAGGGAAAACGGTCCATTATATTAGCTATCTACCATAAAAATTTGGTGATGGTAAGCCAATAAACAAAAAAGTTATGACATTTCAAATATTTCACAAATTTGAAACATAGTGAAAAAAATTTTTTTTTCATTGTTAATTTTTTTTAGGACCGCAGTTTGTTGCTGAATTTTTTGTTAAGGGTACCACATGAGGTTAACAAGTTGTTTTCATGATATTTTATTTAATTATTCATAACTATTATAGCATCTATTAGAAAGTTAGACGCGATCCAGTGTTGTGATCTAAAGTCTTGATAGTGTCATATTTTTTATTGTACGTAACTGAAGAAAAATTCTCTCAATAGTGTTGAAACCTTTTGATAAAAGAAACCTATAATAAATCTAATATTGAAGACAAAAGCTACAAAAAAAGTTTTCTATACAGGTATACGATAAGTTTACCTGCAAAAAGTTTACCTCGTAGAGAACAAGGCGGGTCTATACCCAGGTGATCTAGTATACGTAAAGCAGGTCGGTTTTCTCGGCGCTGGTTTTCTCAACAAAGTTAAAATCTGATTACACCTGGGTATAGACCCGCCTTGGTAGAGAATAGACTTTGTTAATCATATTTGGGAGAAAGCGAGTAACTTCAACAACATCAAAAACATGATAGCTACATACCATGAACATACTCACGAAAAAGCTAAAAATATACTACCACTATGGTTATAAAAGATTTAATTGTAAAATTTTTCTTCAGTCAAGCAAACGACACCAAACTAGTCAGTAAAAACTTAAAAGTGATTTTGTTTATTAAAATCTAACGAGCAACATGAGTAGTCGCTTTCTCAACTGTTGCAGGCCGTTTGCAGAAAAAAAGTGTTCGAAAGAGCTACGAAATCTCACCGAAAGCACCATAGATAAACTGAAAGCGGCTGGTTATGCTCCAATGTCTACATTGAATACAAATTTACGCATTTGTACGTCCTGCCGTTTAAACGTTGACAAACGGGCAATCTGTACATCATCGGTGGATCAGGTTGCAGGAAGTTCGAAAACAACAACAACTGAGGAATTACTAGATGCACTGACAACAACTGAGGAGTTACCAGAAGTACCAAGTGCAGATAGTCTTGCCACGGTACCATCAGCGACATCTGTTTCAACAAATCAATCAGAAGATGAGTGCATCCAGAAGGTCAACATCGAACGCTTCAACGAAGGGATAGCTGGAATAAAAGTGACTCCGATTAAATGGACGAAGATGGGTTACGTCAATTATCCCGAGAAAAAATACCGTGAAATCAACGAAGCTGTACGAAGAAACCTCTTCAAATTAGGACCTGAGGATGTGGAAAATACAGACTACGATGAGGTAATTATGAATATGAAGGAAAGGTTCTCGAATCTAGCCACGACAAGGAAAGAAAAATTATTGATTTTGTCGATGCTGCCAAGCTCGTGGTCTATTCAAGACGCCATTGATGAGTTCAAAACCAATAGAAATACAGCAAAAGAGGCAAAACAATTAAAAAATAACTGTCTTGCAACCAAAAATGCTAGGTCGAGTACTTCATTAACAGATGAGACAAAAGAAAAAATAATTCAATATTTTGAAGACGATGAAGTAAGTAGAGCGATGCCTGGCCAAAAAGATTATGTATCTGTAAAAAAAGATGGAAAGCGTCAAGCAATCCAAAAACGATTAATGATGACTACTTTGAAAGAAGCGTATACACGCTTCAAGGAAATTAACGAAAATATTAAGGTAGGTTTTTCCTCATTTGCAAGCCTTCGTCCAAGGCAATGCAAGCTTCTATCCAATTCAGGAACAAATAATGTTTGTGTGTGCACAACACACGAAAATATTAACCTAATCTTACATAGTTTGAAAAGAATCAATTTATCAAAGGATATTAAAATGTTAACTGGTAGTCTTTTGTGTGAAAATACAACATCAAATTGCTATCTACGATCTTGTTCGGATTGTCCAGATTCTTCATCATTGGAAAATACTTTATTCGCTGAGTTTGAAGAAAATTATATTGATCAGTTATCATTTGAGCAATGGGTGACCACGGATAGGTGTGACCTAGAAACTATTGTAAAACCTGTAGATGAGTTTATGTCATTTTTTTGCTTGAAATTAGAAAGTTTAATTCCTCACGACTTTATTAAAACAGAGCAATCCCGCTTTTTAAAAAATACGAAAAATACATTACAAGATGGTGAATTTTTAGTCATTTGTGATTTTTCTGAAAACTATAGCTTTGTATTGCAAGATGAAGTGCAGTCCCATCACTGGAACGTACAACAAGCTACAATTCATCCATTCGTTATTTATTTCAATGGAAGTACGCAAATTGAACATTTTAGTTTTATTGTAATTTCCGAAGATTTAAGACACGACTCAGTATCTGTAAATTTGTTCATTGCCAAAATGATTAACTTTTTACGCGTTGATAAGGATAAAGAAATCAGAAAGATATATTTCATGTCTGATGGAGCAGCATCGCAGTACAAAAACCGTAAGAATTTTTCGAGCCTATGTCAATTTAAATCAAAGTACGGAATTGATGCAGAATGGCATTTCTTTGCTACGTCACATGGCAAAGGTCCTTGTGATGCTATTGGAGGAACCATAAAGCGCATGGCCACAAGAGCAAGTTTAGCCAAAGAACGTGAGCATCCAATTAAAACTGCAAAAGAACTATTTGATTGGGCGAATCGCAAAAAAGAAGAAGATTCAACAAAATTATCATTTTGTTTTACTACTACTGAAGAGTACGAATTAACGGCATCAGAGCTCAGCGAGCAATATAATAACGCAAAAACGATCCAAGGAACCCAAAAATTACACTGTTTCATTCCATTGTCAGAAAATAAAATTAAAGCAAAACTATACTCGAACTGTACTGATAATGATGCAAAAGTGTTCGATATTGTAAAAAAAATTGAATAACAATAAATAAATAAATAAATAAGTATTAATAAAATGTTTTCATGATCTCATAACGCACACCCAAATACAAAACTTTTAAAGTTTATATATAACATTTAGAAACTCATCGATAATACTCTAAAAAAAATATCCTGGTAAAAAAAAAATTATTTTCGTGTAATCTGTTAATTCATTTTAATTTATACATATATACATATACATATAATATTTATACATATACATAATATTTATACATATAATATACATAATACTAATGAATACATGAAAACGACTTGTTTAATTCACGCAAGGCCCTTAACAATAAAATCAGCAACAAACTGCGGTTCCCGTAATAATTTACACCGAATTTTTTTTTTCTACTAGATGTGAAAATTGTGACATGTTTGAAATGTCATAACTTTTTTGTTCATTGGTTTACCATCACCAAATTTTTATGGTAGATAGCTAATATAATGGACCGTTTTCCCTCAAAAAATTACGTTGGTATTCCGATAGGGTTTTGAGATATTTGAGTTTTTGTGTCAAACATTATGTTATTTAATGCAAAAAAAAAAAATTTTTTACTGTGCGTATTTTTTTTGGAATCTTTATTTAGTTGTCTAACTTTGTTTCTTTAGTTGTCTAACAATCGAACGAACCGTTTTTGCTGTGCAGCTTTTTGAATATTTTTGAACCATTTTCACATACACCCTTTTGAAAAGTTAGTCGTGACTCAACTTGAAGATTTGATATCGGAAAATGACGATTTAGATGGAACTAAAAAACTGTGCAAAGTTTCAGCTCAATAGAAAAAAAATGAATTAAAAAATTTACCAAATTTTGGTGCTGTTGCTTGGAATCACTCATCTGTTTCCAACGCTAGCCTGGACGCCTTCCATCTCACTTACTGATTGTCAAGCCGAATCAACCCGTCATGCGATTAACGAGCACACTCACATTCGGCTGTCGGCTCTACTTCAACCCGAAGCATCCATCTACTCTCATCTCGTCCACGCTAAGCCTGCTCAACGCAGCCCATGTGTTAAATCTACACAGAATGAGGCGACCAATGCAGGACTCTCTGGCTGAGTGAAAATTCTGTGTAAGTCGCACTCATGCTATGTGTAACCGATGTGTTGGCCATTGGCTGTGCGCGAATCGATGGACACGGAACTGTCAGTCATCTCCCGCGCGGCAGCAAACAGTTGGCCGTTGGTAAGATAGGGAGTTTTCAGCGATTTTTTTCCAGCGAAAAGCCGGAAGAAAACTTTAAAATCGGCATGTTTTTTCTATGTTTTCAGAAGCAAAACAAACATGGAAGCGAATCCGCATTCCAAGCGTTCCTCCTCTGTGCGCTTTTCACTCATTCGGTTTGTTTACCACCGTTTGCACAAAACTGTGTACAGCCCCTTTTGCACAGAATCTGTGCTGCATGAAGAGAGGCCGATTTTGTGTACTCGGCACTCATTTCTGAGCGGATGAAGTTTAGCGTGTACGGTAATACTTGGAGTGAGTCCTAAATAGAGCGCAAAGGCAGCACCAGTAAAACACTAGCAGGGGACGGACCTGGTGTAGTGGTTAGAATACACGCCTCTCACGCCGAGGACCTGGGATCGAATCCCATCCCCGAAATAGTCACTAAAAATTTCAGTGACGACTTCCTTCGGAAGGGAAGTAAACCCGTTGGTCCCGAGATGAACTTAATAAAGATAGAAAAAAAAACACTAGTAGAAATCCAAAAACAGTTACGCAGTTACCATTATGCTGAGGAATCATTGCAAACATCTTGAGAGAAATCTTAGGAAAGTGCTCCTGGAAGAAAAAGCGTAGAAAATCCTAAAAAACTGCGAGAAATACATTTTAAGCCAATCGGAGCACTAGGTTCACTTGAGTATTTTGTATGGAAAACTACTTCTTCTTGGCATTACGTCCCAACTAGAACAGAGCCTGCTTCTTAGCTTAGTGTTCTTAAGAACACTACCGTAGTTATGAACTCATAGTTTTTTTTTGCCAAAGTGTGGCAGATGCGATGACCGGGAATTGAATTCATCATGGCTTTGGTCACCACTTAGCAAAGGAGGGTCCCTGATGAAAAAGTCGTAATTTATTCTGTCCACTACTGTATAGTCCAGAAGATACTCAACCATGCAAAAAACTAAACGAAAAACAGATCTTAATTTCAACTCAAAAATTTTCAGCATAATCTTACTTCAAAAGAAAAGCATCGTTCCGTATTCAATCAATTGTAGCAATTCGTTTGGGCTATCATTCTTTCATTTTGCATGTAATCATCAAAACACATGCGACTTAATGTCTCATCCGGTTTTTTTTTCAGCATTGAAACCAGTTTTAATGTTTGACGTCACTAGGCAAATTCCTCTTCTAGAACTGATAATACTGAAAACACTGGGCAACAGATACTCCTCTGCTAAACATTCGAACATTCCTTCGGCAGGGGCCAAGAGGGGTGCGGTGGTATATTAAGATTACGGAATTGCTACGACACAAACGAAATTGATTCTCCAGTCCAGTAGGAGCATAAATTAGTGTCGTCAACTGTTAATGGGACACATTGCTGCGCGTTTGCATTCCTCTATCGGATGAAGTTTGAATAACTGACGCAAATTTTGTTCCCCTACTGCATATGTATTAGGTGGCAGCGCAGTGCATGCTGCATAATTGAATAACTGGCTCTTCGTACGATATCGTGATTGAGCATCCGTATATAAATAATGAATTGATGTTGTGTCAACGATGATATGGTAAGGATACTCACCTTGACCACTCCTTCGGTATCACATCGGAAGTTGAAATCACCAAAGACGAAGTATGGCACGGCTTGGTTGACTGAATCCTGGTGAAATCTAAAGTGGTGTATTAGAGCTATGATTAGGACACGGAAGCAGTACAGCTATGCCTCGACGTAGGACGGTGATTGATATCGTGTGTAGAAGGAAACCACCTAGATGGAGACCCGTAACACTTAGAACCACGGTGTACAATATTAAGAAGGTGATATATTCCGAAAACTTCCAAAAAACTTCAACATTGTCGAAGACTCGTAACTTCTGTGTCGTGAAGCTACGGGTCTTCATTTATATGAAAACCTTCGAATCCGTCCTACATGAAAACCACGTAGAAGAAGTTTGTCCTACATCGGGGGACAGCTGTAAGTGCAAAGACCACCCAAAAGACTGGCCACTCACCTTTCCAACGTGTGGACCAACGCCCTCCGTCGGCTCTTGCAGTAAACCGAGGGATACTCCTCGCAAGCCGCCAAGTTGGAAGCGTCGTGAAACAGGTGGATATTGACCAGATCGAAGACACTCCCGTTGAGGGACCAACGCGTCCGCAGGAAGCCTTTGCGTGACCATTTGCACTGAAACAAATGAGCGTCATCTTAATCTGAGTTTAGCCTTGCTATAGCCGACGATGAATCGTGTCCATTTTAGCACTACTTACCTCCGGGAAGAACTGCTGCGGGAATTTGGCTTTCTCCTTTGATGCCACCGATTCAATGTTTCCCGTGTGGATATTTTTACCCTCTACCGTTTCCCACTCGTGTGTGAGGAAGTTCCACATCTGCAGGCTGTCGATGGTCCGGATTGCGAAGTACAGATTGCCGAGTGCCTGTTGGAGAGAATTAGAGATAATACAAAGAAAGGCTTTAGAATGGGTTCAAGAACCAAATCCACCTCTCACGCTCCCATGACTAAACCAATATTTGCAGTGAGGCTCTAATTCACCGCCATAAATAAGTAACAAAACAAGTGAGTGACTTCCATTTCTCCATTATCTACCTCCGGTTTTACCGGTGGATGCTAATGATCTGGACTCGAATTAATGTGCAAACCGCACAATATCTGCTCATGCGCGTAGCCAGGGAGGGAGCTTGTGGTTTGCCGACTTAAACAATTTGTTCACGCCAAAAATTACCTACAAATTGCATAAGAGAACTCTTGTGACATCTTTTCTTGACTTCTCACTTTCATAAAATTATCATGCAACACATATCGTTCAACTTTCACATGTAATTCTTGACGTCATCATTAGAGGTCTTCTAAATATCTTTTTTTCTCAAATTCAAATAGCGATTTTCTAAATACTTAGTAATTCTAAATAATTTCATATTTAGGAGGTATCTATGAATCTTCATAGGATACCTTATGATATTATGATGATCTTATAATATCCATCCATATTATGGACGCAATAAACGATGGAAGTTACAATTTTTTCTTGTGAGTTGTATTAGTTAGCTGTTTCTGTTTCTTATGTCTTTATTCCATTAGAAATTCGTATATAAGTTACATGTGTTTTTTTTTATAGAAAAACGACTGATTTTCAAAAGTGTCATTAATCATTGTCATACGCACGCTTAGTATTCCATAATAAAATCGCGTGTCCTTCAAACTTTCCGTTTCCTTAGTGAATTCACGAAAACGATCCCAACTGCGCACCGTTTTGTATGAGAGATATCTATATTGGCCAAAGTGGAGTCCAAAACGAGACTAATTTCAATTTGTTGGCTGAGTAAGCGATTCAATTTAAAATCTTATCAATCTGAGTTCTTTAGAGTGCCGTTTTTATTCATATTACGGTCAGCTTCAAATTCCAACTCAGTATGGGGAACATTTCAAACAAAAAGCTTCAATTTTTACCGCTCAAAAGTTGACGAATCCAACTGATGATTTGATTTATCTCTCTATGATTTTCAGAGGCTGTCCGAAATCAAAATGTCCGAAATATGAGGCAAAAGTATGGAAGCGTCCGGAATATGAATAATGAAAAGTCCACACATTTATATTAATTTAAAATTATTCCTGTTGCAGAATCAAAATCTTCACCCACTATTCAAAAGTTAAGTGTCTTGAAGGCTCGATATTGTGGAGGAAGCATACAGAATTATTTATTTTATATGCTGTTTGATGAGTTATACTTCGCTTAGGCCTTAAGTGCTCCCAATATGAATCAAAACTGTACACGACTATTGGATAATATAAGAATTTCCACGAATTCTCTAGTATTATTCCATCCAGCTTTACTTCCAGGAAAACTTCATTTTTTTCCAGGCATTGCTTATAGAGTTTTCAAGTTTTTTTTTTCTTCAAAATATATTTTTGGCAACCTTTTAGTCAAAAATGTTTCAAATCATTCCTTCCACATTGTTACTTTATAACCCCAGGGGATTACTTTATGAATGTAACCACAAATATGATCAAAATCAATCGATTACAGCCTACCAATAGACAAACATTGCACACAATGATTAAAAACTATCAAACGATGGTGATCAAAAACGGTTCATTCAAAACGATCATAAAACAATAAAAACGGTTCAAAATAATCAAAACCGGTCAAACACTACACAAAACGAACGAAATATGATCAAAAACTATCAAAAATGGCCTGACGATAGTCAAGATCAAAAACTTCCAAAAACAATGAAAAATTATCAAAAAACGATCAAATTTTATTTAACCCACACGGCTAATACAAAAATTAAAACATATTCGTAAAAAAGCGTTACGAGGGGGTGGGTGGGTGTTAAAAAGGTTATTTTTGGCGTTATGAAATATGTGAATAAACCTAAAGACGGTTGGAAAATGATCATCCAAAACATCCTAAAACAATAAAAAAAAAGTACGATAAACAATATAATAAAAACAATCAAAAACATCCTTAAACGATCAAACACTATAAAAAAAAACGATCGTAAACGGTCAAACATTACCCAAAACGATCGAAATATAATCAAAACCAATCAAAAATGGCCTGACGATGGTCAAAAACCGCCAAAAACAATAGGAAAATGATCAAAAACTATCAAAAGACGGTCAAATACAATCAGAAACGGCCTGACGATCAGTGATGGAAAGTAGTGATCATTGCTGGTTGCTGATTTACTCGCATCTGTCGTGCTCGCGAGTGAACGAAGCTAAAGCGATTCGTAAACGTGTTCGGAGTCCATTACGCTTTTCGGAAAAGAGCTATTTTCGCTTCAAGATTTCTGGTTTTCAAGGGTTTTTGACTAAAACCTGAAGGTTTACTGTCGATTTGATGGATAAACAAATGACAAATCTGTCAAAACCATAATAAATCGCACCTGCTTTGGTAACTCGCAAATGAAGGTTCGCGAACTTTTTGCTGTTACTTTTGGTATGTTCTCCCGAACAGTCGGGTGCGAACCTACTCACACCAAGTCTGTTGTGTTTGTTTTGCATTGGTTCACACTCGTGAGGTGCTTCGTGAAACTGATTTTTTCGTGATTGAAAACTATCAAAAGCGGTCAAAAACTAACGAAACGATTGAAATATGATTGAAAAAAAAAAAACATTTAGAAAGGGTCAAAACTGCCAAAAACGATATGAAAATGATCAAAAACGATCAAACGATGGTTAAAAACATACGAAAACAATAAAAAACGACGAACAAATGAATTCAGCAGCATTCATGTGTTCGCCGTCGAGCATATTATGCTCGAAATATTGTCAACAAGTTTACGGAGGAAGTGGGTGGAAAGGTGGAAGCAGCACTTCGATGAACATATGAGCGGTGCTGAGAGCACGTGTAATGGCAGCCAA
This sequence comes from Aedes aegypti, assembly GCF_002204515.2. Taxonomy (NCBI): domain Eukaryota; kingdom Metazoa; phylum Arthropoda; class Insecta; order Diptera; family Culicidae; genus Aedes; species Aedes aegypti. The sequence goes on from NC_035107.1 coordinate 72,244,973, forward strand.
GACAGCGGAAGAAATCTTTGTAGATTGTTAACCAAATGGATTAAGGTGATTATAGAACGAAGCCACACCTCAAATTTTCAAGAGCACAAGACTTGAGAACCAAACAGCGCTCCGCGTTGAAAATCTATCCCATTGGTCACAACCAGCAAACATGCAATGTGATTTGGTTTTCAACGCAAACTGTTGTAAGATACTCTCGTCTTGTGCACTTGAAAATCCAAAGTTTGGCTTTGTTTTATAATCACCTTAAGGTGGAATTGACTAGTTTGTTGAGCTGTTTGAATACAACCACAAATCGATATTTTTTGTATAGCCCTCCAAACGCTTCCCTTATCAATTAGTCTTCGACAGTAAAATTACAATTACTAGACGTCCTTTCCTGTAGTCTACCGTGTAAAATTAAATCTTTAATGCATACAAAGTTGACTTCAGAGGCTTTAAAAGTAGATTGACGACTTTTACGCAAACAAAAAACGATGATTTTTAACACCTGCCGTTTCCAACTTCGCCGACTTTTTGTGTAAGGGACATCCATACTGGGCAAAGTGGAGTCTAAACGAGACTAAGTTCAATTTATCGACTAAGTAACGATTCCAGTTAACAGCTTGGAAAATTCCCAATTGTAATATATCTGAAGTCGTCTTAAAGACCTGGTATCAATAAGAGTTGCTCTGAGTACATGACTGTTGGAGTGTATAATAACAAGGAATATCATACAGTTCCTCCACGATTTTTTTAGTATTCATACCTCCCGAATTTTTCCAGGAATAATTCCGATTTTTTTCCAAATGTGTTGTATCAAAAAACTACTTCGCGCATTTTACCAGAAACATTCACAAATGTATGATCAAATCAAAATTCCAACTAGATTAAGAAAATGACATTTTTAAACTATATAATATTAAGTTTAAAATTGTAACAAAATGGTCTACTTCTGTATGTCGACATGAAATTAATTAATTAATTAAAAAAAAATAATAAATGGCTTGAAAATGGTAAAATTGCCAAGAATGATCAAAAACGATCAAACGATGATCAATAACATCCAAGAACGATCAGAAACGATCAAAACTAATTCAGACCGTTCAAAAAACAATCAAAAAGAAATTGTACAAAACGACCAAATTATGATCAAAAATGGCCTGAAGATGGTCAAAAAGGTGGTAGGTCATTTGGCATAAAGCCGTTTGGCATAATGGTCGTTTGGCATAATGAGTCTGCAAACCAAGGATTTCTCAATTTTTCGTTTTTACGTTTTTATTGAATCTTTCTGATGACACCAGGCTTGTTGTGGAGTCAATTGATGCAAAATGACACATTATTCAACAATCATTCGCTTTTGAATAAATTTAAGCATATTATGAAAGTTTTTGCCAATAGTATTTTATTATTTATTCAGAAATTACCCTTTTTTCAAATATTAATTCTTCTTTTGAGTTTCGTTATTGGAGAAAAAAATTTGCATTGAAGATTTTTATATATTTAGCATAAATTTACCCTTCTTTTAATTTTTTTTTTCTAAATATGATGTAACCATAATTATTGGTATGAAAACTGTTGATTTAAAATTTCTCCTTCTTTTGTGCATAGGCTGTTCTTTTAAGTATTTTTTTGTTTCCAACTGACAAAAGGGCGGCAATCGATAACATTGATCTGCTCAAATTATCAGCGAAAAGAGAAATCGATTACTGCAGTAACGTCGATGGGTTGTGCTAGTTTTCCCCGAATGTCGATCCCCGAATGTAGTTTCCCCGTACGCCAGTTCCCCGAACATCCCGTTTCCCCGACTAGCTCACTTCCCCGAAAAGTTTTTAGCACTCATAATTGTCGTAACTTTATACATTTCAGGGTGGTGAACGAACTGACCATCTAATATGCACCCATCTTTATTTAATGGGCGGTTCTTTCGAGTTTTACCGTCCTCAGCATTTTTGCCAATATGTGTATAGCCGAGAATGACAGAATACTTCCTTCTTTTGACTGTTTATCATTCTTTCTCGTCACCACTTTTTGTTGGAACCAGCCATTGCCGCAATAATTTTTGGCGTCCATTTTTCTATTGGTTTAGTTGTAACTTTTGCTGTTCTTTATATTTATACTGTTTTGAATTTTACTATTTAGTAAAGCTAAATGTTAACCATTTTTATATTTTGTTGTTTTATTAATTCTTGCCAGATGTGTTGTTAGAATGATAATATTTTAGAAGATCTCCTTCCGAGATATGCTGGAAAAAATATTATTTCAATCACAAATTTTCCGCGACCTTATGTCAAACGGGGTACAATCGGTCAAAAACGATGAAAAAATGGTCAAAAATGATCAAACGACGGTCAAAAACATCCAAAAACAATCAAAAGGAATTGAAAGCGATAAAAAAAAACTATCAAAACGGACAAAAAGATATAAAACGATCGATACATGATCAAACACGATTAAAACCAGCCTAACGATGGTCAAAAGCTGTCAAAAATAATAAAAACGATCAACCAAAGGGCAAAAACATAAAAAAATGATCAAAAACAATAAAAAACGGTCAAAACTAGCAAAACCGGTCAAGAAATACCCAAAACCATTGAAATATGGTCTAAAACAATCAAAAAAGATCTAACGATGATCATAAACTGCCGAGAACGTAGAAAAATTGATTAAAAACATTAAAAAACGATCAGAACATCCAAAGACATCATAAACGATCAAATACTATCCAAAATAATCGTAATATGATCAAAAACAATCAAAACCGTGAGAAAAATGATTAAAAACGATAAAAAAAACGGTCAAAACTAGTGGTAAAAAAGGCATGACTTTGATCATCGTTGACAGCCAATGATCAAAAATAATAAAATATATGGCCTGACAAAGATCAACAATTGTCAAAAATGATCAAAAACGATCTAACGATGATAAAAATATCTAAAAATGATCAAAAACAATAAGAAAACGGTAATAAAACTCCCCCAAAATTATCAAAATATGATTAAAAACGGTCTGACGATAGTCAGAAACTATCAAAAACAATTACAAATGATAAGCAACTACATTCAACTCTCCCTTACTCGATATTGAAGGGACCATCGAGTTAGCGAGGTATCGAGTTACCGAACACAAAACCAGTGTAACTGCGATCCAAGGGACCATCGAGGTAGCCATGAAAAGCAACTTTTACTATGGTTCTCTAACTCGATATCGAGATACAGAATATCGAGTAAGGGAGAGTTAACTGTATTAAATGCCGATTGTAAACACCCTAAAACAATCAGAAAAGATAAAAAAAACAGTTCACTACGAATAAAAAAATCAAAACGGCATGTCGATGATGAAAAACTGCCAGAAACAATGAAAACATTGTCAAAAACCGATTACAATTAAAAACGATCAAAACTACACAAAAAAAATCCAGATATATTATTAAAAAGTGCCAACAACAATGAAAAAAAAAATGATAAAAAAAAACAATCAAAACACCTAAAATAAAAATAAAAAAGCAATCAAATACGGTTAAATACTATCCGAAACAATCTAAATACGATCAGAAACAATCAAAATCGACCTGATGATCGTCGGAACTGTCAAAAACAATGGGAAAATGTTAAAAAAAAACGATAAAACAATGGTCAAAAACATCCAAAAACAATAAAAAAAAAAGACTAAAAGCGATAAAAAACGGGCATAACAATATAAAACTTAAAAAAAGATCGATATATGATCAAAAACAATCAAAACCGGCAGAACGATGCACAGTGGTCCAGGAATCAGTTTTACGCGGAAAGATGCATTTTGAGCTTTAGAATGAAACATTAGACGAAAATGGTCTTCTACAAAGTTGTTTGTATTAGTAAGGTCCTTTGTTTGGTGTTATTGAAAATTAGGGTGGACCACATTTTCATAGAAATTGTGTAACTAACTTTCCTATTTGTAGAAATTATATTATCATGCTTCAGCAAAGTTGTAGACCATTCAATTTCAAGCAACTTTGCCAAAAAAAATTTTTTTGTAGCTCTTAAATTGACCGATTTTCAGGGGGCCGATATGATGGACATATTTTGTTGCCTCTTATCGAACGCAAGCAGCGCTCACCAATACTATTACGCTATAAGCAATGCAGCTGGTGTGAATGTGGGAAAATGAACCTAGGCACACAAAATCTACGCATATTGTTCATTATTATTTCCATAGCGTAGCTCGCGGTTTAGAATAAAAGTAAGTTTCATATATATCATCATAAAAACCACAATGAAGTGTTGTTTCTTTCTTTCGGTGTCGATTCTCATAATCAGAAGAACAATTATCACGATGATAACATTTCGCATCACAAGTTTCCAACCAATATCGATGCGCGGGATAGATGGCTAAATGCCATTGCGAACGCGGATTAAACCACTGATAAGTAAACCGAAGACTTTCAATGCACATTCTCACATACCAGCTTTGCGCAGTTTTTGTCTTGTTTGGCGCATTTTGTACCATTTTCACTCATACGGAAGGTAAACATTCAACAAATACATGTGCGTGAGAATTTCAACTGGAGTATAAATTTATGCTCCCGATAAGAAGGCACAACAAGAATTGTCAAATACCATAGTGAAAAACTATGTGCCATCCCTCTGGCTTTTTTTACTACGGTGAGATAGGGTGGCCCGAACAAAACTGGTTTTCTGGCTCTAGAGTTTTCAATTCAAATTTCTCATCAAAGTAGTCTATGAAACACTTTTAGAGCTTCAAAAAATGCGTAATTTGGTGAGGTTATTCTTCTGGGATTCTGCATACGAATTTCATGAAGATTTAACTCATAGATGGGGATTTTTTTTTTATTACCGTACGGGTTTGGGCCGAAGGGTCTCAGATTTTCATGAAACTTTTTCCCCAGGCAGGGCTCATGGATATATGAATAAAAAAAAATTGAGAAAAATTCAGGGTCGCCTATTTTTCCGGAAAACTCAGGTGGAAATTTTTTGTTTTCCCTTGACACTACTTACTTTAAAAAATCATAACTCAAGAACGAAGCATCGTAAAAACAAAGTTTTTATATGAAAATTTAAGCAAATTTTCTCAAAAATCCAAAAAAAAATATGAACTGGAAAAAGTTTTCCACAAAATTTTCCACCGTTGGGAAAATTCGTAAAGAAAAGCCGGAAAAACTATGCCCGAACTCGTGGAAAATTTTCAAAAAAATATTTTCGAGAAGGTAATTTTATAAGCCTTAATCACTGAAATTTTTGGAATGCACTTTTTTTTCGTTTTTGAGTTATGGCCAATTTTGTGAAAAATGTCCAGATGTGTCATATAAGACTTTTCTTTGAAAAATCATAACTCAAGAACGAAACATTGTAGAAACAAAGTTTTTATATGAAAATTTAAGCAAATTTTCTCAGAAATCCAAAAAAAATATGAACTGGAAAAAGTTTTCCACAAAATTTAGCACCGTTGGGGAAATTCATAAAGAAAAGCTGGAAAATCTATGCCCGAACTCGCGGAAATTTTTTAATAAAATATTTTTAAGAAAGAAACTTTATAAACTTCAATTCTGGTAACTTTTAGGATATACTTTTCTTTAGTTCCTGATCTATGATCAATTTTGTAAAAAATGCAAAGATTTGTTTTCAAAGAAAAGGCTAATATGGTCATTTTTCACAAAATTGACCATAACTCAGGAACTAAAGAAAAGTATATCCTAAAAGTTACCAGAATTGAAGTTTATAAAGTTTCTTTCTTAAAAATATTTTATTAAAAAATTTCCGCGAGTTCGGGCATAGATTTTCCAGCTTTTCTTTATGAATTTCCCCAACGGTGCTAAATTTTGTGGAAAACTTTTTCCAGTTCATATTTTTTTTTTGGATTTCTGAGAAAATTTGCTTAAATTTTCATATAAAAACTTTGTTTCTACAATGTTTCGTTCTTGAGTTATGATTTTTCAAAGAAAAGTCTTATATGACACATCTGGACATTTTTCACAAAATTGGCCATAACTCAAAAACGAAAAAAAGTGCATTCCAAAAATTTCAGTGATTAAGGCTTATAAAATTACCTTCTCGAAAATATTTTTTTGAAAATTTTCCACGAGTTCGGGCATAGTTTTTCCGGCTTTTCTTTACGAATTTTCCCAACGGTGGAAAATTTTGTGGAAAACTTTTTCCAGTTCATATTTTTTTTTGGATTTTTGAGAAAATTTGCTTAAATTTTCATATAAAAACTTTGTTTTTACGATGCTTCGTTCTTGAGTTATGATTTTTTAAAGTAAGTAGTGTCAAGGGAAAACAAAAAATTTCCACCTGAGTTTTCCGGAAAAATAGGCGATCCTGAATTTTTCTCAATTTTTTTTTATTCATATATCCATGAGCCCTGCCTGGGGAAAAAGTTTCATGAAAATCTGAGACCCTTCGGCCCAAACCCGTACGGTAATAAAAAAAAATCCCCAGATCTCAAACTTAAGGGATTTCTCAGGAGTTTTACAATCTCCTCTCGGAGTATTTCAGCATTCAGGTGCTTCTTCAAGACCTTGTTCTAAAATCGGTCTAAAAATCCTTCAATGAACTCGTCCAAGGTTAAAACATTAGGGCTTTTTTGTTAAGAATATTCTTTGCTTTAATAGTGAATATTTGTGGAATCCGTGAAGTAATATTTTCCAGATTTTTTTAGGGATGCACTAGAGCAGTTTTAAAGCTGTTTTAGAGCTATTTCTGGATAATTCACAGTAATAACACTTGAACTAACTACTAAACTATTAATGTATTCTTTTAAAAAATCTGGGTTAACGGATGTTGGAATCCAGAAAAAAATATTACCGAGTACCCCCGTTGGTTTGACCATATTTAATCTGAACACTTTTTAATTTGTACCCCGCTAATTTGCACATCGTTCAGATTAAAAATGTTCAAACGTCATTCAGCTCATGGAACGGAGTAAAGTGAAATGGAACGCTGTGGAACGGAACGCAGAATCAAAACAAAACAGTGAAAGAGGTTACCAGGAATGCGATTTTAGGGTGACTAGATGTTCAAATTAAAAATGAACCCCGATGGTTTACATGAGGTACCGTTCAAATTAACGGGGGTGTAGAATTCCCATGGAACAAACAAATCTATAAAACAAATTTACGAATAAATGTGTTATACTTGAATTTCTAGTTGAACTTCTGGATCATTTTTCGGGAGAACTCTCGAAATCTCTGCAAGAGTTTCCTGAGGATTCTATAAAGGAATTCTCAAGATATATCCACTTAGCATTCCAAGATTTAATACATGGAAAAATCGCTAGTGAAAATGCTGAAGATTTCCAGGATAAGGATTAAGTAATATCTGGATAAGGATCCAGTAATATCTGGAGCAATTTCTAGAAAAAATCAACATGGTGTGGGTGAAAGCATGTGGAGGAGAAATTTATTTATCACACAATTTATCCAGCAAATTGTGTGATATACATTGCTGGTAAAATAACTCAGGATACTCTAAAAGAATTCAAGCTAGTGGACTTCATAAAAGAAATACAGAACAACATTAGAGGGAATCCTGGAGAAATCATGAATTCATGAACGTACTATCCAATTTACTGTCTCGGTAATAATGTGAACCATCATATTTAACACATTTGAAACAGGAGCAGGAAACGAGCTCACCAGTTGATATTGCTTTTTTGCATGCTCGGGAAAAATCTGCCCAGCACAACGCAAAAATGAAATAAAACGTTCACTGCGGCGATGCTAAAACGAACCCGCTTGTTAGGGCTTTACGAAGCGCACACTGCAATACGATGTCTTCTAAAACTCACAAAATATTAACATTTTTAAATATTTTTTAAATATTTCTTGGTTTTCTACTTCTCCTTCTTGACATGACGTCCTCTCTTGGGTTTAAAAACTTTTAAAAACTAGTAGTCCCGGAAAACGTCGTCTTGACAGATTAGTTTTCTCCAGTTTTCTTCGAATATTCCGGACTTTCCTAAACTTTTTCTACGCACGGCACGTCGCAGCCTTTAACCCCTCTACCGGCAGCTTCATTATTTACCGTTAAAAAAATATTCAAATAGCGATAACTTTTTTGTTTCTCGATATTTTTGCACCATTTCTTCACAATATCTCAAAAAACTCTTCTAGTTTAAGAATCCGTGTCGATATTAATGATTGATGATCTTGTTTTAAAGATATTCCGATGTTCCTTGGGGGACCGACATTCTCCATATATAATGTCTTTGGCGGCCATTTTGTTTTTGGTCAATTTATCAAAAAAATAAAATGTGTACTACACAATATCAGGTAATGAAGAGCTTCTCTGAAAAAATCATACAAATCGGCTCAGTATTCTTGAAGAAATCGGAAAATGACGATATGAGGTTGTTTAGAGTTTTCAAGATCTTTATTTGTCCAGGCTGGTACCAGAAACATAAATGCTCATTACTCAAATATGGCTGCACCAAATTGCATCATTTTTTCACAACATACTCGCATTATGTATCATTTCGAGGAGTGAATATCCGAATACGATAAAGATTCTGTCTCAACATCCCAAAAAACCCAATTTTTTAATGTTTTTCTTTCAATTTCATGAGAATTAATGTTTTTGTAGGACTCTTAAAAATTCCCTGCGAAAATTCAGAAACTTTCAGCTTCAAAAGATTTTATGAAAGAATTTTTGAAAAAAAAAATCATACATGGTTTCCTTAGAAAATACCAGGAGGTATTAAAAAAAAAAACTGGAGGCTCATTGGAAAACAATCGAAGTACTTTATGGAGAAAAAAATATAGAGAAGTCCATGAAGATATTATTGGGGGAATTCCTGGAAGAATCTAGGGAATATATTTTGAAGAGAAAATTCTGGGGAAATTTTTAGAGATATCTACAAAACTATTACATAACAAGTAATTATGTTGTTCCTTGGAGTCACATAACAATTTTTTGTCAGATTCTTCGTTAGACTAAGGACTGTTGATAATATTTGACAGAAGCCAGATATTTTAGTGGACTCTGAGAAGACAATGTTTGAAAAAATCGAACGCAACATTAATTTCTGTAGAAACCAGAAGATTTCTAAACATTCTACACCGACCAGGCAAGTCTCCCTCTAACTACGCCTATGTACTTTCGTTTCGAAATCTCCGTCATAAAAGCTACACCTGCGATGCGAAGAAGAACGAACGACGCAAATGACCGGGACACATTACTGTTTGGAGAAGAGAATATTCCGCCACCGGGCATGACAGTAGGTACTGTTTGGATAGATCAGATTGCTAGTACGGCCGGTCGGTGTGGCGGCCATTCATTGTCGTCATCCATCGCTGGTTTACTGGATGGCTGGCGTCAACGTCTTCCCTCGAATGGGAAAAATATCATCATGCCCTAGGGAAAGGATAACCATCAATAGTTTGTCCATGAACAGCCAATAAAATAAGTCGAAATAAGATTTTTTTTAATTTTGAAGAGCTTAGTTTAAATTTTTCATTGGATTTTGTTTTCAATTGTTTAGTGCTAGTTTTTATTATTTTTTCTTGGGATATTTTAAACTATCTAGTGTCTAGTGCCTATTTTAATTTTGTTTAGTCTTTTTTTTTAATTTTTATTGACTTTTAGCAACTGTTAGTACACTTAAATGATTGTTTATAGTAGAACATATATTTTTAGTGCTTTTTATATTTTTTTTTCTTGCTATAAATGTTCAAACTATTGCTTCTGTCTTATTGTTTTATTGGCTATTTTTTGATAAATCAAAGTGTGTTCCCCTTCTTTTAATGCTTGTTAGTTTGGTTGCCTTCCTCGCAGAGGCACACTCGAATGAGGAAAATTATGCGAGAAAGCGAAGCGGAGCTGTTTGCGGAATGAATACGATTTTGCGATTTGTTTGGAAGCCATATCAAGCCTCTTCAAAATGTAAATCATCTCTCCCGTGTACATCCACAAACGTCTAACATTTTTATGGTGTTTTGGACGCTTGGAATGGTCGTAAATCTTATGGGCGGTAGGTAACATACTAAGATACTTTGGAGGCACTAGAACGGGATGATCCATCATCATATTTTGGATATTCATAAGCAAACTTTGTGGCTAGAAACCGAGATTACCTTCCAAAGTCTGCAGTACATGGGTTTACTTCATAGCGGTGGACATAAGCACGAGCTTAGGAAGTCCCCTAGACACATGACAAGTCAATACTGCTTAGTATGGGAGCAATGGAAAAAAATAGTATAAAACGAGCTCACCAATCGATCTAGAAGCCTCCTGCTCGTACATCAATCATCGGCTGGTTGAAAACTAACTGTGCAACCGATCGAGTCATGCCACGAAACATAAAAAAAATCCAATCGTTACAGCAGCACACTCGATGAATGTTAACGAAAAATGATTCAGATAGGGTCGGTGTTCCCTTAGTGGACAGTCCCCTATAGTCGCACTAGTGACTTTTCACGGCCGTTTTGCTATAAATCTTTTCAAATCATTTTTTGACATGAAGGTCAGGACCTATTTATCTAAGTACCATTGATTTACATTTGGATTTTGCTCAAAAAATGATCGAAAAAAATATTTTTGCTTAAAATTTGAGCTCCCTTGCGCCTATAGTAAACCTGTTGTTCCTATAGTAGCACTACTGAGAGAAACTATTTTTTATTATACGAATTAATTGATGAATTAATAACTTTTTTTACATCAAACGAAAGCTTGAGATCCACACTTTGTAGGAAAAAATATAAAATTTTTGTAAAAATATGGTTTTGATAAGTATTTTGCCGACGCCGTGATGCTAGTGCTACTATAGGAACAGAAATTAGAAATAGTGCTACTATAGGCACATGTATTCCTATAGTGGCACACGCGATAATAAATACAAACATTTGAGTTTTCGTAGGTTTTATATTTTTCCCACAAAACCAAGATAAAAAGCTATCAGATGATGTAAAAATAATGACGCTAGCATTATTTTTCGATTTTATACGAATTTTTGTTCTTAGCTATGCGGCTATTGGTACATCGACCCTAATCAGACTTTCTTCTATGTACAATACAAAATTATGGATAGTAATTCTAGTTTGTTTTGCTGAGTTTTTCAAATCAATTAATGTACAGTACATTATTATTTTTGAAATTTATGGACGAATCTTACAAATAATTCAGAAACAGAATGATATCGTTCGTGTCTCAAAACAGAGTAAATTTCACAATTTTGAGATTACTGTATCTCAATGGAAACTGGATTATTTCCTTCGGATTTATCTCTTTTACGACAGAACACGCTAACTTGTTCCACTCGGTTGTATCTTTCAGTAACCGTAGATTACCCCCACCATGGGTGGGTTCCCATGCATTTCCAGCTCATATCTCCAATAATCTCTTGTTGCCTTCTGGGTGACAGAGGAAGCATTGTTTTCGTTTATAATTTGCCTAGTAAACACACGATTGTAGACACTCCAACAACGAAAAGCACACATGGCCTGGCCGCTGAAAGGGCGCACTTGTTTTCCTGTTTTACATTGGAACATTTTGTTCGTGCGAGCGAATGCGCTCGTTGTCTTACGCTGCCGAACCCCTTTTCGCTTTTTAAATATGCAGTGCAAGTGCATTATTGCGCCCAAGTGCCCCTGCCATCGGCCGGAGAGGAAGTAATCTCGGTTGAATTTTAAATATGTTCCACTTTTAACCATGCATACGAGGACCGAACCGGTGTGCGGTGCCCGAATAAAAGTTTACAATTTGATTTAATAGTCGAACTTTTTCAAACACCATACAATAGAGCCTATAACGTATTTATTGTTGATTTTATTAGCAAAATTAAAACATTCTTACAGAAATATTAATAAGCATACGTCCAAGTTTTCTTTAAATAATTCCACCATTAAGTCCCCTGAAACTCATCCAGGAATCTCAGGCATTTCACCATACTTTTAATCTTTCTAAGAATCTCCACAAAAAATGAAAACATGCCCAAACAACCAGAATGTACATACAATGAAATCACCTTTTACGTTATGCGATGCTTATATGTGCAGAGTTTCACGTATAAGATGTCGCGAAAGGGCCGATATATGTGCATATTTTATATGATGAAAAATAGCATGCAGTGCGAGTGTGTTGATTTTATTGCGAATTAATCTGAACTCTTATGCGACTTAATTTGTGATAACAAAGTTGATTTGACAGCTGCTACGGATGGTCCGACTTACTTTGCACGAGTATACGGGACGAAACAAAATGCGCTGATGAACTCAGAAAATAGCGTTTTATGCGAGAAAACTAGTCACTCAAACGATTTCTGTCATCGTTTTGTGCGGGTGTGATGTTATTTGTGCAAGTGAACGAGTTTTCGCGTTAATTCTTATGCGACTTCTGATTGTCTGGGTGGATACCATCAGTAATTATACCAAAGATCTATCTATCCTCTATTAGTTTTTGTAGACACTTTTCCAGAGGTTCCGTTAAGAACCCCTTCAAAGATTTTTTTTTCGGTAATGACCCGAGAAGTTTCTCCAGGGACTCCTCCATGATTTCGTTTAAGAATGTCTCCAATAATTTCACCAGGCTTTCTTCAAGAAATTTAACAAAAACAGAACACTGAATTCTCTTTAGAAATGCCTCTCGTTTTTTTTCTGAATCTTTCACTGATTTCTTTAGGATTAGCTTTACAGATATATCTAAGAATTTATCTGGGTGTTTTTGAGAATAATTCTTTAGGATTTTAGAACGATTCTATTTTGAATTCTATGACGTATTCTGCCTCGACTCCTTCAGTTTTCATGAATTATTGCACATTTTCTCAAGAGTTTTTCTGCGCTTTCTATTGAAAACACGCCAGAAATTTTTCGTTGAATTTGTCAAGAAATTTCCAACGGAGATTCTCCCACTAAAAAAATAATCTTTCACACATCCCTCTAAAAACTTATGCGGAATATTCTCCAACCAATCCAATCATTCTTTAGAAAACACCCCTTCAGTAATTCTGCCCATTTTTTCAAATATTTCTTTTTGAATTTCTCAAAAGTTTCTTTTAGGCCTTGCTCCAAAAGTTTTAACAATGATCTTTGCAGGGATTCCTTCAAATATTCCTGCTAATTTGTTACAGGTTCTATTCAAACTCAACAGGATTTTTTGTGGAAAAAAATTCTCCAATATTTTTTTTTGATGGTTTTGTTACTTTTCCCCGAATGTCGTTTCCCCGAACGCCAGTTCCCCGAATGCCAGTTCCCCGAATGGCGTTCGGGGAAAAGTAGCACAATCTTGTTAGATAGTTCTCAATAGATTCACCCAAGTTTTTTCGGAGATTGTAATAATATTTTTCACAGGAATTCTTGCTAGAAATTCTTCAAGTATACGCTTAAAAATGACACCAGAGGGTTTTTTTTATGTGTATTACTATTTCTTTATGTAGGAGTTCGATCTCCTTCAGAATGATTTCCGGAATTACTGCTGCAATTTCCTCAGAGATCTTTTTCTTTCAGAAAAAAAACAACACTAAACAACTCCATTTGGGATTTCTCAAAATTTTCTCCATGTATTGCTTTAAAGATTCCTCCAAGGGATTTCTTAATGAATTTTGCCAGTAAAATCTTCTGGAATTTATCCACGGATTTATTCAAGAATCACTCCAAGTTGCTCGAGTAATTCCTCCAAGTAATGCTCAAAACAGTTTCAGGCCAGGATTCTTCTTATAAGAAGATATGTCCATATATTCCTGATAGAATCAATCATTTCGAGAGTCGTGCAAAACTTTCTTGAAAAATATCTGCAATAAATCACATACCGATTCCATGAAAACATTCTCCAAATATTTTTGAAAGAATTTGCAAGGATTTTTCTAGGAGCTAATAATACATGGTCAGATCGGTCAACAATAAATTGAGTTGCTCCTGGGATGATTTCTTCTTCATTTTTGCAAAGAATATGACACAGGATATAAACAAGCTCCGCAATATTAGTTGTTTCTTAAAGCTAAGTATGCTGTTTCGCTCAAGAAAAGTAAAGAAATTCCTTGACTGAAAGAGTGAAGAAATTTCCTACAGAGAGCCCCCTTTGAAGTGACATTTTTTCTCAACTGCGTACTGCGATCAGAAAAATGTGATTTTCTTGACCATTTCTTGGAAGAAATTTTCCACGCATCGAGGTAGGCGATTCCTTTTCTTGTCAGTAGCAAACCGGCCTTAACGGGTGAAAAAAAATAAGCAAAATCAGCACAAAATAGATTTTCGGACATGTGCGAAAATAACAGATACGTTGTGTTTTTGTTCAGCTATTAATGCAAGAAATACTTCAATAATCCCGACCAATGGATTACAAAGTTATGTTGAAATCAAAACATATTTTGTTGTTTCGTAAGTTGGTTAGTGGATTGATTGTGATTGATCGCAGCAAGCCGCACACGTGAAAGGCTGCTTTTGTTGTTCTGTCACGGTTTTTCTCGATTCCGGTATTTACATTTCGGCTTTTTTAAGAGTGAATGGCGGGAATTTACCATTTTTCGCAAGTTTCCACGATGGTTGTTAAAAGTGAATCGTGAAGAGCATAATGTTTTTACTTGTTTTGTGAACCAAGAGCGTGTAGCAATTTCTGCCGGAATAAAACGAATGAAGCACTTTTTCAGGACGTCCAGGCATTTGGTGAGTTTGTTCCTTTTAAAAATAACCGGAATTAATTGTATTCGTTGCTAAAAGATCTTTGCATTTCGGAGTTCGTATAGGCTTTCGATGAAGGGCCCAGATAGCCGTAGTGGTAAACGCGCAGCTATTCAGCAAGAGCAAGCTGAGGGTCGTGGGTTCGAATCCCACCGGTCGAGGATCTTTTCGGGTTGGAAATTTTCTCGACTTCCCAGGGCATAGAGTATCTTCGTACCTGCCACACGATAGACACATGCAAAAATGGTCATTGGCAAAGTAAGCTCTCAGTTAATAACTGTGGAAGTGCTCATAAGAACACTAAGCAGAGTAGCAGGCTCTGTCCCAGTAGGGACGTAACGCCAGAAAGAAGAAGAAGAATGCTTTCGATAGCCGTCGGAGGTAACGGATCAAACGGTTTTCCGTTAGCTTTTTTTTCTATTTTTCCTAGATTATTTGGAGTGATGTTTATTTGTTTGATTCACCCGTCGCTCAGACAATTTATTCGTTTGCGGCTGCGGGTTTTTATATGCGCGTTTCGGTTGATGACATTTCTTTTGCGTTCAAAGTTTGCCATTTCTGTTTTTTTTTTTTGCTCGTGTTCGGAATAATTCGATGACCTTCAAGGGATCGGTTTTGCTTTTTTACTTTTTAATGAGCAGAAAATCATTACCGTTGAACGGACAATCTTTTTTCTTGTGTGAGACAATACTATTCATACTGTAAGTCTTCTTATTGCCGGCATTCAAAGGATTAAATGAAAAAAAAATAAACATCAAATCTTCTGGGCCCATCACCAACTTTTAAGGCGAATCCAGGCTTAATACCCTTCCCAACCTCCAAATCTTTAGCACTAATGAGGGTTTCACTGAGTCGGAGGCCTCTCGTTAAGTAAGTGCTACATAAACCTTTCCTTCCTCTATCCCAAGTTACGGTAAAGATGGGCGTGACCGGGAATAGCGATGTTCATTATTTTGGTATTCTTGTTTAAGATTGGATCAAGGTTCCCTCCCCAACCTTGTTCTTAAAAGCAGTCTAGATAAGATTATCAAAAGGAAAAAGAACATTGCTAGTCTCCAATCTACGAAGTATACCGTAACTTAACGCTAAACTAAAACATATGTTGTTGATATTGTGTTTCATGTGGATAAGCTTTTATTATAATACTTTTTGTTTTAACTATAAACACGTCAACATTGTAACGTATTTTGTTAGAAAAAACGCGTTGAGTAACAAAACCTGTAACATTGCTGTTGTAATCCACTGGTCGGGATTTTCCCAGGTTTATTCCACTATATTCTACCTGTTTTTTTTTTCAAAAAATATCCAAAACTATTTTTTAAGAATACTTTTTTATAATTCTTATAGCAATTTCACCATCAATTTATCTAAGTATTCTTACAAAGTTTTCAGATTTGTTTTATCTTATCATACGCAAACTAGGAATGGTATATTTATGGTTTGATCATCTTTGTGGTCTTCTGAATTCCAAGAGGTAATCTTATCAAAGGTAGTTGAAAACAATGACAGAACTATCAAAACTTTTGTGTTGAAATAAATAGGTCTTACGAATAAAGTCGTAAGAGTAGTAATTGCCCAGTTTGCTCTAAATGTGTAAAAAGTAACTGCGGACATCTCAAATGTTTTTCAAGTTATTTTTCGCAAGAATTTTTTGTACAACGTATAGGGCAAACGCTCCCTTAGTGGAGGTAGCTCCAATAGTGGAGGTAGTGTGTTTTGGCATATTTCGCGCTAATAAATGCTTATGTGATATTTTTGTATTATGTACGATGCGAAAATGATACAAGTAATCGAATAATATTCACGAAATTTAACCGTAAAACTATTTAAAACATTTATTTTGTTTAATTTTTTTGCTCCTTTGCACCTATAGTGGTGCATCAGTACCCATAGTGGAGGGTCCCATAAGAAATCAATGGTTTGCGCCACTAAAGGAACCATCCTTAAAATATACCTCCACTAAAGGAACAGTGTTCCTATTATTGGTGCAAGGCTTTTTGCAGGGAAATTTCAAATGAATCGTGATTTTTATACATTTGAATGATAGAAGGATTTGAGATCTATCGAATGATACGTTAAAATCATATATTTCATGATCTTAACACCGTGTTTTAGCAGTTTTTCCTTAGGTGCACCACTAATGGTACACTTGCCCTACTAAACTAAAATAAAAGCTTATGGAATCACAACGCTTTAAAAATCAAATCAATCCAATAACCATATTACCTTTATTCTTACAGTAAATTATGTAAAGATTTATAACGACTCCCCGTTTTCATTGTAAAATGCTATTGATGATAGTCAAACATTCGTCATTTTTCGCGACGTTCGTTTCGCTTCCATGGTCAGCAGTCAAATGATTTCTCTACACTCATCCACTACCGTCACCTCTTACACACAGCACGAGCGGTAGACTGAACATAGAGAAACACAAAAACTGTGAAATGAATGTCGCATGACATGATGACATTCTCATAAATCTTGAATTTCGCAAAGGTTTCAAAAATACCCGATCATAAACAATAAAGAACAATTTAATCTTGCTTGTTACGTCGAATGCGACACACATACAATAAAAAAAGATCTTATTAAGAAAAATGATAGAAATAAACAAAACCGTACCGTTTTCTGGTGACGCCATCATTGCCAGCTGCATTCAATTGACATTTTTCTTTCGTAAGTTCCTTTGATCGCTCGTGTTGTGAATGCTGAAGACAAAGTCTGTCGAATGTCAACAAAATCGTGTCGACTACCGTGATTGCTAACAAAACTAGTCTCTTCAAAAAGCTTTTTAAAGCGTTTTAAACAATTTTTTTTTAACATCCCATACTTTTTTGTCCCAAGTTGTCCGAGGATAAAATTGTCGAGAAATTACTGTACTACATATTAATGAGCTCTTATATGTAGTACAGTAATTTCTCGATTATATAACGGATCCAAAAACATTTTGCGTGATATACCGAAGCGTGATATAAAAGAATGTATTTTTCTGCCATTAATTTTCGTCAAAGTTTTAGCTTTGTACTGCAGAAATAGAGCAAAGAAATGAAAAGCACGTAAGACATGGGCCAAGTGAATAAATGATGATTGTTTGTCAATGTAAAATGTATGAGTTTCCTTTAATGATTGCGGCGTGATAATATCGAACACAAAACCGTGCTAAAATCGAGAGTGATATAATGAAGCGTTATTAAAACGAGTAGTGATAAAATTGAGAAACTACTGTATAATGGACCGTTAACAATTTTGCTGCACATATTTGCACTTTTTTTTCATTTAGAGGCC
This sequence comes from Aedes aegypti, assembly GCF_002204515.2. Lineage (NCBI taxonomy): Eukaryota > Metazoa > Arthropoda > Insecta > Diptera > Culicidae > Aedes > Aedes aegypti. The sequence continues at coordinate 72,262,842 of NC_035107.1, forward strand.
AATCGGACCAACCTTCGGTTTACAGGACCACCCTCCGTAATTGCCAATTTGACAAAAGCTATGATTTATTTCTTCGAAACTATTAGACATAGAGAAAAATGGTAACTTTCGAAAGGTAATCGTTTAAGGAGTCTAGGAACAAATATTTTTTTAGGTTACAGTGTTGTCAAGTATACTTGTTTTCCAATTTTAAAACATCAAATCAATTTTTCGTCGAAGAGTATTTTTAATTCCAAAAATTTTGATTCTATCGTGTATATGGCATGTTTTTTTGGCTTCTTTAAATTCTTTATTCAACTCTTGGGTTGTGCACAACGGTCAAATGAACTTATTTTGGTCAAAATCATATTCACTTCTGCAACTTTTTTTAAGATGTGAACATTTATGTTTTTGGTACCACTCTGGCCGTAGCAAGTTTTTAAAACTTTAAAAAACATCTTATTGTAGTTTTAAGATTTCTTGGAGACAATTCAACCGATTTGTATAATTTTTTGAGCTCCTCGTCTATGAACGACTTGTAGAACTCAGCAAAACGCAAATTTTTTTTTTTTTTTTTTTTGTCGGTAGCGATAGGGGTAGTACTGGCACTCTTAATCTGCCCTAAGCTCCTTCCCAGCATTTGCTTTTATAAGCCTCTATTGCGTTCATCACACAGACGTTCCTAAGCAATGTTGCTCAAATGGTCACTGTGTACACTAGCAGCAATCAGCCCTTACCGTAATTTTGCAGTCTAGTACTTTAGACTACTATCAAACTATGATAAGACATGAAATGCTACTAGAGTGGTTAAAGTGAAGAACGAAATAGTTTTATTGAAAGGTCCTCATTCCCCATTTCATTTCATCACTCACTATCGTCACTTTTATTTTTGACACTATCACGATTATCACCGATTATCTCTCATCAACTTTCGTAATACACTTCAGATATACTTTCCATTATATCACTTTTCACATCACACCATTTTCATATAAATTCATTGTTATTAGTATTTACCATCTGTTAGCATTACTGAGCAATTAAAAGATATTCAATTTAAATGTTTCATTATTTTTGTTGCTGTAGAGTCATTATTATTCAAACTACAATTTAGCACTATCAACAAAGTTACAGTAAAACAAAATCACTTCGATGCATTCTTCTGCACTCGCTGTCATTATTAACACTTTTATCATGCATGTTTGAAGAACTAGGCAATAATGTTTATATTCAGAAAAATGATTGCAAAATGTATTATGGCCTTTATTAAATTAGTAGAGTTCACATCATTATACATCATCATTATTATATTTCTAACAAAACTATCAGAATCACTTCCAATTTCATTTTCAAATTTTCATCACCATAGATTTTATTATAAGCACACTATTAGCACCAACACAATCACTAAATTTAATAACAACAAGTGTTACACGCAGTTCCACCAAACATCCATTCTTATGTTGCATTATAAAACGATTGATCACACGTTAGCTTCGAAACTTAACAACCATTACTGATTAGTACAAAGGATGCTACAGCTCGTGGTAAACGAACTGAACCATCAACAACCAGCACTGGTTTATAAGTAACTAATGAGCCCTGGCGGTCCCTCCGTTCGAAGAGGACCTGATAATATGCCGATATTATCAGATCCTCCGCCTGAATGCAGCCGTTTCATGATAAATCATGAATCGTTAGAGGTGTGCCAAAGTATTGGGAAGGTGATATGTTTCACAGACGGGTATTATTATGGTGCACCTTCTACTTTGGCACCGTCAAACCCTGTGATCGTGGCCAGGGAACTCAGCAAAACGCAAATTTACATGCAAAAAGATTGGTGATATCTATTTTAGTTCAAAAGTTATTAAAGTTTTTGTGATAATCATTCGTTTTTCAAGACATTTTATAAGAGTTACAAAAATAACACATCTGTTATTTTTTAATATAATATACGATTTTATTTTGTCTTTCGAATGCCGATATTTTTTATGTTTGCCCCAATCAGAGATATTATCAATCAAAGTAGGCATGTTTTTGTGAGGAAAACAACAATAACTCCCAAACGGAAGGAGATAGCGAGTTTCTTCACTCACCAAATGACGCATTTTTCAAAGCTCTAAAAGTGTTTCATAGACTACTTTGATGAGATATATGAATTGAAAACGCTAGAGCCAGAAAACCAGTTTTGTTCGGACCACCCTATGTCACCGTAGGAAAAAAGCTCTAAATCGGTCAATTTAAGATATACAAAATAAACTTTTTTTTGGCAAAGTTGCTTGAAATTGAATGGTCTACAACTTTGCTGAAGCATGTATAATATAATTTATACAAATAAGAAAGTTAGTTACCCAATTTCTATGAAAATGTGGTCCACCCTAATTTTCAATTACACCAAAAAAGGGCTTAACTAATACAACAACTTTGTAGAAGACCGGTTTCGTCTAATGTTTCATTCTAAACCTCAAAATGCATCTTACCGCGTAAAACTGCTTTCTGCACCATACATTGATCCAATGTCACACCCTCAATGTACAGTGATGCCAAAGCGTCTCCGTCAACAAATTAACTTGCAATATTATTATTTTTTTTCTTTCTAATATATTCAAGAAGTCTTCATCTAGAATTTCATGGAGATTAGAGGAAAATTAAGTTCTTTACAATATTTCAAAGAATATTGCCAAAATTCATGTATTTTTAACTCCCTTGTAAAATTTGAATACATACTCGCATACATATCACACACAGCTAAAAATATGTCGTGAATTTCAATTTATTTTCATTCACATATTTGAAGCATTAAAATAAACTTAAATGTCAACGACAAAACGCCTATTTTTCAATCGAATGAACTTTAAATTTACACGATCTTGTAACATTCAAGTATCTTTAGTTGAAAATTAAACGTGATGCTGTAACAATAGATGAATTTGATTTACTTTTACTATACTCTTCTGTTTAAGCTACATTGAAATTTAAATATTTTTTTCTGTGCACTAGACTTAAACGGGGCTCTGCACAAAAATCATCCTCTCTCTCTTTCACTCTACCATGAAATTAGTAAACAACAAGGCCAGTAAACGTCAAAAGCTCATACACGGAGAAATCAGAATACCCAAAAAATAAGTTCTTTTAACTCAAATTTGGGTAAACTGCATTTAGTTTTTACCCACGGTTGGGTTGTTTTGCTTCTCTCGCAACAGCAATGTTGTCAAAAACAGAGAGAGACGCACCGACCCAGCGTCGAAGTTCAATGGAATTAGCCAAATTTGGGTTCTTTCGAGTTTACCTAACGTTAAGTTGTTTTAACCCATCACGGAGACTTCGAAAGCTAACGCTGGGTAGATTTTTTTTGCATTGAGTTGTTTGTTTTGCCGCTGTCAAATCGAAACAACCCAATGATAGGTATATAGCAGTTAACCCAAATTTGGGTTATCCCACGGAAGAGCCGAATTGCGTCAAAAGAAGTCAAAGTTGGGTTGATTTGCGGCTCCGTGTACAGAATCAAAATAGTGCAGAGCCCAATTGTAATGTTTTCTGTAGAATTTCTGAACACCGAAGAGCCATCTTACTTATCAACACTGTAGTATTTTTCAGTTCTGTATTGAGAGTTGGCAAATTAATATCTGAGTAATTCAATCGAATTGCTTGACTTAGTCAAGTAGCTTCTGATTCTACATTCGTTGAACGATCCGAACCGACCCAGTTGAGGGATTCTGAGTGAAAATAGGATCGATGCCTAATATAATTTGACGATAACAACAATTATCGTAATAACAAAACATGTTGTATGCAACTCGTTGCAAAACTTGATTTCTTCAGCAGTCGTATTTATCCTACACGACTAGCCTTGTTGGATAAATGTACGACTCGTGTTGAAAAAATCTTCATTTTACAACTTTTTGATTGAATAACTGTCATCGTTTTTTTTTTGGCGAAAAATTCGATGAAAAAACATTTTATTGTTTTGATCTGAATTTGGTATGGACAATTTTTCAAAATTCTGTTGTAACGATACATAACGAACCTTATTTTATTATACAAATTATTTACAATTAATTCAATAGAACAAAACAATAGAATCAATGGCAACTGCATTCAAACATATAAATTTCATTCTATGGTAAACCTGTTGGAAAATATGGTATTGTTATAATAAAACATATTGTATTTTAGTAATATTTTTATCCGGGTTTGTAGGGCTCTACTTTGATGGAACGCGGGGTTTGAAATTGCGAGGAGGAAACATTCCACTCACCGGCAGCCGGGCAGGATGTGTAGTCGCTACTAATCCGACCAGGGCGAGGTGCCATGGCACATTTACCCTTCTACGTTAACGGATTTGTTGCCGCTTGGTTGGCGGATGTAATGCTTTTCGCTTTTTTTACGTACCTACGTGCATGCCAAGGGAGATGAATTTTTCATGTGTTGTTTTTTCGCTGTGAGCGGCTTTCACCTTGAATATATTTCGGGTAAGAACGGAACGTGGAATGTTGGCAGGCAACAGGGGAAACCAAATTTTTCGTAGTGAAATGTAATGCTTATTAAATGTGACGGAGCTATGGATGCTTGGAAGAGCAGAGCAATGTGATCTACCTACAGCAGATTACGTTGAAGAAATTTGTTGCTTCTTTATCTGGAGATTCCTGTGGAAATTACCCAAGGAATTCTTTGAGGAGTTCCTCTATTTGGTTTAAAATTTTCTAAAGGTTGGTACGAAGCATTCTTCTGAGAACTATTCCTTAACAGATACTTTTATTATTTTTCTTTTGAATTCCTTTTTTAAGCTAGGTATGCTGTTTCGCTCAAGAAAAGTAAAGAAATTTCTTGATTGAATGGGTCAAGAAATTTCCTACAGAGAGTCCCATTTAAAATGACATTTCTTGTCAACTGCGTACTGCGATCAGAAAAATGAGATTTTCTGGAGCATTTCTTGGAAGAAATTTCCCACGCATCGAGATAGGCGATTCCTTTTCTTGTCAGTAGCAAACCAACCTTTACTCACAAATAGTGATTAAATTTATGATTTATCATTAAACCTCTGAATCAGACTTTGTTCCAGTCAGAACGTTGTTAGTTTCAGGATTCCTAAAGGAATTCAAAAAATATCGTTTGAGGAATTATTTTGATAATTTTCAAGGAATACCGGAAACAATTCTTGTAATAGTTTCTTGAGTATTACCCGAGAAAATTTCAGAATAAATATTTGGGGGAATTTCTAAAAGTATCACAAATGTTAATCAGAAATCGTGATGTTAATCGTTAAAGCTCTGGAGCTGACTCTTTTCAGTCAGGACGTTACGCCACAAAGAAGATTTTTTTTCCCACAAGCAGGTGCAAGCAAGTGCAACCTTTTGACCACTTGTTTCTCTCGCACAGTATATACGTCACATTCGAGAGTCGATCCGAGACGAAACCGACCAGAGTGTGTAGTGTATACAAAACAACAATAAAAATAGAACCATTTTGTACAAACAAATCGTCTGCTGAGCAGTGCAACAACGCCACAATCAGGTCCCATCTCATTCACGTAAGTAAGCGCCATCATTCGGTACAGCTGAGCCTACCAGTAGGGTGGGTAAAATTTGAAAAATGTTCGAAAACTCCGTCTTCCATGTCTTTTTTTACAATCCTTATGATATGAATAGAGCTCCGTCAAATTTTGAGCCACTTTGGTCTAAAGGTTGCCCATAGATGTTGAAGGTTTTAGTGAAACTTTCTAACATAGCGTATCATAGCATACATAGACTGACTGTACATGTCAATGATTGCTACTACGTGATTGATCGGAACAGGTAAGAATTCCACTTCGACCTAAATGAATAAGGTTTCCGGTGAATTTCCGGTTACTCTCGAAGTGCACATTTTAGCAGCTCTCATATTATTGATCAATAACGGAGCCGGCCAAGTCCTTTCAGTCAGTTTGGATGGGAAAGGAATGTTAGTGTGTAGTGTTTGTTGCTTCTAGAGACTGAGAATACCTCTGTATTTCCACAATCACCACGAGAAGGGTGTTTGTTAGTGAGGAAGAAAAAAGGTCTGGGTCGGTGATGCGATCCATGAATGAAGAGGAAAAACTAGTTTTGCATTTTCTGTCTCACGATGAAAAGTTATTGGTTAAAGATTGCCAAAATACGTCAACATTCATAATGTCAAACTATTCAAAAGTTGTTTTTAGTTTGTGACAGGTATGGAAGGCATGCGTATATAGAAACAGAAATGAGGGTTTATACCGACACTCGCAGTGACGAACTATCCATAGTTTGTTTGATAATTACATAAAAGTAACGCTGCCACGATAGAAATGTGATGTAACAAGCATGAAACGAGCTCATCAGTTGGCGAAACGAACCGCACCGCTTGGGCCCAGCAAAACGCGCGAAAACGAAACAAAACTGCTCGGCGCTCCGAAAACAAACTGTCTTGCTTGTGATTTCCGAAGAACTGCCTCAAGATTGGTTAGAAAATAACAATGTTATAATAACTTCACTGAAGGTCATGTTTTGACAACTTGAAAATTGAACTTCAAGTCACTTGCAATGCACCTCCTCTAAATCTCAATATGTTTGGCTCAAACGTTGAGCTTCCTCTTTTGTTTTGTAATTTGAATTTAGAAGGGCACACGAATGTTTGGTTTTGAGTACTTTCGAAACACAAGCCGCACCCTAGGGACCAGTAGTCATATGACGACGGGGGCACAGAAATGTTTAATCTGATTTGCAATCAAGCATGGTCATTAACATTATAAACAGAAAGACCGACGACGATTGCGAGTTGCGAGTCGAAACCCCGCTTGGACAGATTGGGTCTAGTTGTTGTCATTCTAGGGCATGTAAATAGTCGATTAGATAGACATCTAGCTAAGCTAGACGACTCGCTCTCGTTGGTCGGATGTAATATATTCCCGTGTGCAATATGTACAGCAGGGGTTTTCAAACATAAAAGAAGCACACAATCATCGAGTTCAGTCCTTGCAGAGATTGAATAATTATTTAGAAACTCTATCGTTATGTGACCTATGAGAGTAACATAAATCTATGTGCCAATGCGATTGACCCTCTCTTTTCAAAGTTAGATTCCGATTCCCATCGAACTCGACGAATGATATCCATAAATTACTAGAATATTGGATCCGATAGTTATTAGAGTGAACCAACAGTCAAGTAAAAATTAACTTATTATAAAGCTCTATTTCAATGTCGGAGTTGAAGAATTTTAAATTTCCGCAGAGATACTAGCTTTCTGAACGTACCACTCTTTTGCAATCCTCCGAAGAAGCAAGACAGTTAAGGAAACACTGATGCACACTACGAAACAAGATTTAAATCGGAATGAATGATGATGATGATGGTGATGATACGGTGTAACCTCTGAGATGTAGAATCTCGTTTAGATTAAATTTACAGATTGTCACACAACATATAATTGGACCTGTGAAGTAATGTTCCATACGTAGCATTCCACTCACAATGTCAATTCCAAATTTGTTGTATTGATGTGGTTCCGGTGGCTTTAGTACATGATTTCCTGCAAATTATCCCTTTCAATGTTACAATTAGATAACTCAAAATTCAAAACTTTGGGATATCATAACCTCAAATGTCGCTTGAGTCACATCTAATTGTAATTCTTTGCTTAAATTAAAAGGTTTTTTTTTATGGAATTAGCAAAACGAAAACTTTTTTCAATTTTTCAGCCGATAATGCCTATATCATCCGCAAAGCAAACAAATTTAATGGATGTACCGTTTTCAAGAAACATCAACACCTGAAAGCGTGAAAGAAACACCTGAAAAGCATACATCAAGACAACGAAGGTAATATCTACATCTAGTGCAAGGGATGAAGACAAACATCCAGATTCCACTGCAAGTGAAGTATTAAACTGGTAAAGCTAAGTATGCTGTTTCGCTCAAGAAAAGTAGAGAAATTCCTTGACTGAATGGGTCAAGAAATTTCCTACAGAGAGCCCCCTTTGAAGTGACATTTCTTCTCAACTGCGTACTGCGATCAGAAAAATGTGATTTTCTTGACCATTTCTTGGCAGAAATTTTCCACGCATCGAGATAGGCGATTCCTTTTCTTGTCAGTAGCAAAGCAGCCTTAAGCATAACGCCTACAAGTAATACGAAATCTATTCAGATAATGATGGATTCGATAGCCTCTCGAAGACCTTCCTTAGCCAAGTTCATGCTCAAGTTGTCTGGGTTCGATTCCCGGTTGAACCAGGATCTTCCTTCGTTTCGAACAAAAACTCTTATAGGGATCCTTCGATGCATTCATGGAGATATTTCTGTGGAAATTCTTAGAGCGAATATTTGGATGAATTTTCGGAAGATTCTCTGACTTCAAAGGATTCAGGCAAAATACCTGAGGATGTGACCGAATCCTTTGAAAAATCACTTGGGATATTAATAAAAATACTTATATGAATTGTAGGACGACTTTGTGAAGAACTTTCAGTAAAAATCCCTGATTAAATTCCTGTATTAATTCATGGAGAATTCTGATTTTTAATGTGTGGTGGATAGTGTTGTACGTTCCTTCTACAATAACTATTTTGCGCTGGTATCCGAAATTGAAAAATAGGTTGATCGATTGCCTCTCAAATGAATCATAAATTTAGCATCAATGATTTTATTTCTGACGAAAACAAATTTGTCCATTCGCATGTGTGCACCAGTTTGTTTACCTATCGAATTCACGGCCAACGGATACGAACGATACGCATCCCAAATCGCAATAAATAATACGAGAGCACTCTTCATCCCAGCTTTTGACGCGCTGTGGTATACAAACTCAACGTTACGATAGGTGATTTTTCAGCATTTTTGTGTCCACTGCGATAGACGCCTGCGCATGTCATGTAGACGATCGTCAGCTTTCGAATAACGTGCATATCGTCATCCTTCGGGCTAGAATGTACCGTTTGGGTTTAAATTAAGGAAAGGCAGCCGTATCCTAGTGGTGGAATTTTTGACTCACTTCGTTAAAACATTTCGGAATCATGGAGGCGCCAAACTAGTTCTTTGCCCTAGGTGATTTTTCTCATTCTTCGTCTTGTTTTTAGACAATTAATCTATAAAAGGGTAGAAGCAAGCCATAGCATACCGAAAACAAGGCCTAAAACAAAATCTGCACATATCCTTACATTTCTAAAGAAAATGTAAGATTTTGAAACAGAAATTGTAAAGTTTCCCAAAATTTGAGTTTAAGACAAGGGTGTGACAAAATCTCAAAAACTGGAAACAATTGTTTTTTTTTGGACTTGAACCAAAGAAAAATGTTTAAAAAATGAGTAAATATATGTTTCTGGCCTAAACTTAAGCGTTTGGTACTGAAATTAAGACAGGGCTTTGAGAACCAATTGAGCTACTTATGAACTACTTCACAACCTTTATGAAAAAGTTCGCAGTTCGATCCACGTCGGTAAATAGTAACCTTAGCGGTGCAAAGTAAATTTCCTATAGATAGATGGTGGGTGGCAGAATGACTCGATCGATATTGTTTACCTACATTGTGTGGCGTCCGTTTATAATCTACCGTCACGGACGGAAAAGTAAGCCATTCATCTCTATCCATCGCGGATCATCGTCCCGCTTGATTGCAATTGCTGTCTGACGTATGTGCTTAGGGGACTGTGGTTCAAAACGTCGTATGAGGAATTTCTTAAGCCCTTATATCCTTAATTATAGGTGAATGGCAAATCATAAACACAGTGACAACGAATTGTGCCATCACAATTAATTTAGATACTTTCACGAAAAACTGAAAATATCATTGTTATAGCAAAATGTTATCATATCAAAATATGTTATTTATTTGTTCTTTTTTAACATCAATCGAAACTCTTGGAATAACCTTTGCGCCCTGACTTATTTATACAACACATTTTCGTGATCTTTTGGCTATAATTTCCATAATTTTCAGCCGATATAAATACTAATATTATGACACAACTTTATTCGTGACCTGTACTGGGAACCTTAGTCCGATGGTTGGTTCGGAATTTATACGGATGTTTCGTAGGATCTGTCCGAAGGTTATTTGAGGCATTTTCAAAATTCTTTTGCAAGGGTCAAATAAAATCTCAAGAATTTCTATTCGTGGAACAAGTTGAGTTGAGGTTAGGAAATCACCACTGCTACTGAACATCCAATTTTGTTATCACAACTCATCCTGTTATTGCTGAGATGTTTACAATCTCCAATGCAAAAAAATTGGCATCAGTTTCTCCTATCATAGCATATTTACCCACAAAATGAGTCTCGGATTTTGTGACGAACATCTCAGCCATTCCATGAAAAACCGATCTAGTGGGTCTCCGAATTCCGTGAAAATTTGCTATTTTGTTCCTTATCCGAAATAAGGATACACGTATTTTTGGATTTTTTGATTAGGGTGACCATTTCCAAAATAGGGTGACCAGAAAAATCGCGATTTTGCAAAATTTTTATTTGTAAAAAAATTATAACTTTTGAACCGTTCGACCGATTTTCAATCTTTTTGGACGAAATGAAGGCTAAAGATTTTGACTTTTCAGGAAAAATATAAAATTTCACAAAAATTGTGTTTTTTACATGAAAAAACTCAAAAGTTTCCGTTTTTTCGTGTGAGACCAAAGGGACTATCTCTGTTCTAACTTTTTCTTGAAAGTTCAGAAAATTTTACGTATACTGTCAAATTTTCAGCGATGTATGTTTTTTAGTTTTTGAGATATATATTTTTGAAAATAAAAAATCAGTAATTTTTTATCGGCACACACTGTAGGTCTCAGCGCATAAGATTTGTAATGTTTAAAAAAATATATATATATATATATATATATAACTTTTGAACAGCTTAACCGATTTCCAATCTTTTTGTATGAAATGAAAGCTTAAAATTTCAACTATTCAGACAAAATTGAAAAATCTGATAAAAATATGTGAAAAAATATAAAAATTTCTAGTTTTTTTTAGAAATTGTCATATATTTTAATGTGAATTTTTTTTTTTTCAAGGTTTCCAATTTTTTTCTATTTTTTCTGAAAAGTTGAGACCTTAAGCTTTCATTCCATAAAAAAAGATTGGAAATCGGTTGAGCTGTTCAAAAGTTATGATTTTTTTTAAACATTACAAATCTAATGCGCTGAGATCTACAGTGTGTGCCGATGAAAAATGACTGATTTTTTATTTTCAAAAAAATATATCTCAAAAACAAAAAAACATACATCGCTGAAAATTTGACAGTATACGTAAAATTTTCTGAACTTTTAAGAAAAAATGAGAGCAGCAATAGCCCCTTTGGTCCCGAGGCCTTCAAAACACGAAAAAACGGAAACTTTTGAGTTTTTTCATGTAAAAAACACAATTTTTGTGAAATTTCATATTTTTCCCGAAAAGTCAAATTCTTTAGCCTTCATTTCGTCCAAATAGATTGAAAATCGGTCAAACAGTTCAAAAGTTATAATTTTTTTAAAAATAAAAATTTTGCAATATCGCGATTTTTCTGGTCACCCTATTTCAGAAATGGTCACCCTAATCAAAAAATCCAAAAATACGTGTATCCTTATTTCGGATAAGGAACAAAATAGCAAATTTGCACGGAATTCGGAGACCCACTAGATCGGTTTTTCATGGAATGGCTGAACTATGGTTCATCACAATATCGGAGACTCTTTTCTTCCCCTGAAAAACTACGTCATTTATGGACGGTCTCTCACTATGTCAACAATATAACTGATTTTCTTATTTTTCTATCTTCAATAATGGATTTTTTATAGATTGTTGTTTGTTCCTAAAATGGCTGTATTGGGTTCCATATTAGCACACACTCCCTTGCCCATGCATGAGTATAGTGGCCGTCAAGAGACTTGATATTCACGCGATGTAATTTTCGCGCGCTCTCTTGGGCACGATATGGCGGCATACCTAGGTGCAGAAACTTTGTAGCGACCAATGATATTGTCATCATCACGTAAAAGTGTCATTCCTTGAATGTTGATGTACACATATTGGCACATGCGATGTGCAGTGTTTTCATAGGATATGGCTTTTGAAAAAGTAAGTCAATGAATAAGGCGAGCCATGTGATTACGTAATGTTTAATGTCCTGAAGTCCACTTTGTGTGTCAGACACGAATGCCACTCAGATATGTGGTAAAGTGTCTCTAATAAAGCATAATAATAATAAAACTTTGTGTGCATTCAAGTTTGAATTATACCCGGTAGACTACAGGGAAGGGCGTCCAGTCGTTATTTTTCAATATCAAGCCTATCCTCGCTGTCTGAGACTAATTGATAAGAGAATAGTTTGAAAAGCAGCACAAAAATATCGTATAAGCTTCTCTATAGTATAGCATAACCTTACTAAAAGTTAATTCAGATAAACTTTAAAATGTTTACAATTATTTTAAAATTTTCAACAAATTACATATTCCATTCTACTTTTATTCATTTGGTTCACAAACTATAAAGGTTCCCTCCGTTGTCTTGACTTTCATGGCATGTGCTCTCAGCACCGTTTAAATGTTCATCGAAGTGCAGTTTCCATCTTTGCACCCTTCGTAAACGTAGTGACAATATGTGCTCTCAGCGCTATTCATGTGTTCGTCGTAGTATTGGTTCCACTTTCCAGTCAGCACTTCCAGGATATCATCCAAGAGTTCCGCCGCTTCTGAACTCCAGGGGCATTAGAATAAACTTGATTGTCCGCACATCCGTACATCGTTGCTGTGGCTTTAAGATTTTGTAGCATTTTTGAAGGCATACTTAGAGATCTGGTACGTCTTTGGTGGGCTGTCGGACGAAGTGATCGCCGATTGAAAATGTTCTGAAAGTTGCCCAGAACAGTTATCACTTTTTCACTCTGCAAATCAATCATTACCTGCAGAGTTCATGCTCGTATACAGTCAACATTCCCTAACTGAACCATAGTAAAAGTTGGTGTTCATGGCTACCTTGATAATCCCTTGGATCGCATTTGCACTGGTTTTGTGTTCTAAAACTCGATAGGGGCGGTCCATTAATTATGTAAGACAATTTTCGGGATTTTTCAAACCCCCCTCCCCCCATGGTAAGTGTTTTTGTATGAAAACTAAAAATAAATTGTATGGCGCGTAAGAAATCTCAAACTCCCCCTCCCCCCATAAACCCTTACGTAATTAATGGATCGCCCCATACCTCTCTAACTCATTGGTTCCTTCTATATCGAATTATGAAGAGTGGACTGCGTTTTTTTATACTGAATTTCACTCCCAGTGTTTATTTCTGTTGCACTAGCCGAGACATTGGGTGATATGAATAAAAAGCGTTGAACTTTACTACAGGTAGCATCTACTCAAAAACAAAATCCTCAAAGTTTACTACACTTTTGGTATGAATAAAAAACCTTTCGAACATGTAATACCTACTACTTTCGAACATGAGCAGAGACTGATGCTGCACATTATGAAAATTCCATTCAGAGTGTAGAGTTATTTTGCACGTAAAGAAAAATCTATTCAGAGTGACGCTTAAAATTAATACAATCATGCATATGAAGGAAATGCATGGAATCTAAACGATTACGCGACAATTTGCACAAAATCACGAAGGTGCTATAATTTGGCAAGAGTTGTAGTGTAATTTTGCGATTAGTCTGGTATTCTCTTTAAGTGTAGAATTTATTGGGTGGTTTACGGTCTTCGCCAACGCCAGTGATTGACGATTTTTTTTTAAATTTTAGCTTAAAATGTATGCAGAGATCTTGAGATTACAGCTATCAAATTGGGAACCACATATTTCCTAGCACCAGCACTGAGATTCTGGTGAATTTGCGGTAGAATTTTGGGACTGTGTATTTTCTTAAGAGCATTTTGAATTCCGGAATTCTACATGTTTTTGCGATATTCTCGTTATTTCGGTGGGGTTTCTGATAGTATCCTTGGAATTTCTAGAATTTAGAATGTAGAGATTTTTATTGGAACTGTAGTGACTCCATTGGTAGTCGTTAGAACTAAAAGAGGATCTCACCTAAAACACCAGGGTTCCCTTTGAAATTTTTAAAATTCTTATCGATTTCACAAAAACCCCATTGAAATCTAGAAAATATTTACCGACATTCAAAAGGATTATATTAAAGCTTTGCTTCGAAATTGCAACAAAACTGGAGATCAACGGAATCTTAAAGGTTTCTACAATAATTAAAAAGATTGATTTTCAGAATTACAAATATTCACACAATAATTCGCAGGAATCCCACCGAAATCTCATAGATTCTTACAAAAATACCGTTTCTAAGATACCCACAGAATTCCAAGAGATTAATAACCGGAAACCCATTCCCACCCCAATTATAGAGTTTGTAGCCGGCCAGAGAGGCTGAGCATCCGATCTACTAGGGCGTTCGAAATATTGAATAACAAATGGCTTACGCGCCACCTCCTAAGAGGACCACTTGTCGTTTAATTGCCCGGCAAAACTCAAACCCCAGGGCGAGTTCAATTTTCCTCAACTACCCGAACGTTCTAGTAGATGCTCAAAGTTCTTCAAGTAATCAGAACGCTACTCGTAACCAACGCAAAGGTAATCAAGAACCCGACTTCCTACCGAACGATGACACAAGGGCGACTAGTTCTCATCACAGGCCAAACTATCTCGAAAACATCAATCTACACGTTTCACAAGCAACAACGAGGGACTGAGATTCCCAAGCAGTCCACACTTGGAGTACAACACTACTAGACCTTACAACAAAACGACCGAAACGTGAGAAGACTCTTCAGACCAGTGTAACAACCAACGGGAGAACTTATTGAGACCACATTCAACTACATGAAAACTAACAACAAATTCTTCAATTTTAAACATACATATATTGCCATCACAATTTACTCGGGTACCCTACTTCCTTTCCTGTTTCACCAAGCTTTCTTCTCTTCTCTCCTGAACTCAACTGTGCGGATTTCTATTCTACTTACTTTTCCTTTCTATCAAACTTTTCACTCTCTAAAGCTCTGCATGCATGCAAACAATTATCAGGCTTCTACTCACTTTGTCTTCTGCTTTACCGACGTCCCCCTGTCTGCTGCGTCGCGTCGCCGGTGCTGATTCACCCAAGTGAACACGATGAATATCTCACTCGCTTTGCTGCTGAATTGGCAAATCCGCCGTCGGCGCGTAATGAGCTTTGGCGGGAAATTAGCTCTTTCCGGAGTGCTTGGTTGACGGAGCAACTCCCTTCCAACTCCGGCCGGTAGTTGGGACCTTTAATGCTGGCGCGTGGGGTCAGCAGTGTGGTAGAATGACGTGGAAGGCTGGTCGATAGGCGCGGGGTGTGGAGCGTGAGGTAAAGCGGACGAACAAAAGCTGACAATAAAAGCCGTCGAACGGCTTTTATCGAATTCTCCAGATCACGCACAGTACCGCACTGGCTAATTACTAATTAGCTAAATTAGCACTATACCTTAGAACACACACCGCGAAACTAAAAGAAAGACTTCACGCTGCTGCCTCTTCCACGGGTCAGATTAAAGTGGACGAGATAGACTTTGGTAGATCCTCAGATAGGTCGCAAGATGGGTTTTGGTCTTCGTTCCGGAAATCATGGACCGATCTTATCAAAGACGAGTCCCGATTACCTTATGAGCCGATCAGTTGTTTTGTCCTTTTCCCTTCCAAACTTTTCGCATCTAGCTAGCCCGTTCAAATCATTTTTCGATTATGTAATTTCTTATTCTTACAACGACAAGTGCTCCAGTTGGGAGATAAATCTCAAACCAACGGATCCGAACGCATGTTTCGTGAGATGAGTAATTTGCGCACCAAGTGAGTGAACCGACCTTAAAATGAGTGAACTTTTATGCAGGATTTACTTACAAGCTATATGGATTCATTTTTGTATGCAAGATTATCAACTTATTGGATTGTTCTTTTTCAACAGTGACTGAATCATATTACTATTCGTTATTATATTATGCAATAATACTAATTAATTTAATTAATTTCGGAATACCGCTACATAACACCGGACTTCTTTTACGAAAATTTGGTTGTAGGAGTACAACCAAATTTTCGTAACTTCAAACTTAACAGATTACTTAACTAGAGACAAAAACACATTGTAAATAAATTATTCTCATACATAAATTTCCATCAATATAAACACAGTTTTAATCAAAACGCAACATCCGATCAATATATGAATTTAACGGATAACAAATAAATAAATAAACAAGCAATTGTATGAACGAATAAACAAATACGTTCATAAATAAATAAATAAATAAATAAAAAATAAATAAATAAATAAATAAATAAATAAATAAATAAATAGATAAATAAATAAATAAATAAATAAATAAATAAATAAATAAATAGATAAATAAATAAATAAATTAATTAATAAATAAATAAATGAAATTAATAAAAAAAATGACTGAATAAATAAATAACAAAATAGATAAATAAATAAATACATAAATAATAAATACATGAATAAATAAATTAATTACCTACATACAAGATAAATAAATATGTAAATAAATAATAACCATGTAAATAAATAAATATGAAAATGAGCTATATAATTTATGTTTACAATGGTTGTCTCAAAATCTTCAATATAGTACGGTTCTTTGGTTCATTGAAGTAATCAATAAACTTGCTCAGCCATGCTCTAAAATGACGACAACGAACTCAACATCGATTAGAGATCGAATCTTATCCAATCTCCCACATAGGCTGCAATACGCAACGTAACCGGCTCATCTATGAATGAAGCTACCCCATACCTGATGATGAGTAACATACTTCAAACTAAATTCACCTCACTGTTTGCCCTCAGATCGAACATCGAGGCTGAACCTCGGTACACCATCTTTCTAAGGTACAAACTTAAATACTTACAATTTATCATACATATGATCGTGCATCAACTTCTATACCAAATGCATTGGCTAGGAAGAGAGCACTTTCATATTATAACTTAACCCAACATACGACATATGCTGAATTCATTCTTTCTACATACCACTTCTCTCATGTTTCTCACGTCGAGACACTAACTCGACTAAATGAAACTTGTGAGAAATGAACGACATAACCCCAGCTAATGAACTATGAACATGTTCATCGATCACTCACAATGAACCGCCGAAACGTCAAAACATTATGAGCTGCTACGAAGTTGTTGTGGTTTTAACAGTGGATTCAGTTTTAGTTATTAGTGAAGTAGACTATATTTTTAATTGTGAATTTAGAAAAGTAATAACGTTACCATTTGGATTTTGAACGGTAAGAATTAATGTATATTGATTGGTTTGTCTTCAGGTAGACGATGGAATGGATGAGATGGATGCGGTACAGAACCAGACATCGATTTTGGTTTTATTTTGGTGGAGAAACGGCCTATTGCTGAAGAAACGCTGGACAAATAGCCTGTTTTTTTTTTGGACCTACGACTGGACGGGAATTGTAGTTTCTGGATGAGAGCTTTACATTGGACAGATAAGTTGGATTCCAGTTGCAGATTGATAATTGAGCATGCATTAATTATTTTGCTTTCTTTTAGGTGCAATCAGACAGTGGCGTTACTACAAAACGGTTCTAGCGATGCATATGTGGAAAAGCTCATGGGCACTTTGATGACGAAACGGAATGAAGCTTCCAAGCGTATTTTCACCTCGATATTCATGGGCAATAAATAAATACACAAACATCTAATAAATATATAAATCATCTAACAAATAAATAAAGAAAATAAATAAATAAATAAGCAAAAAAAAAGAAAAACAAAAATAAAGTACATCTCTTAGGGCCGATTTCTTCACCTTCGCTTAAGCCGTAAACCACGTTTACCCATACGATTAAACCAGGTTTAAGGCCTAAGCGGTGGTGAAGAAACCGCTTATTAAAGCTATAAATATTCCATCTACTAATGTAAATAAAGCATCAAATAAATAATCTATATATATTATTAATAAATAAACAATCTAATAAATAATAAATAAAAATTATATTTATAGACTTTCACAAATATTTACAATGAGAGTAATAAATCATTTAGCCTTAAGTACTAAATTAGTCATAAGACTCGATGTGCACTACTTGCTAACATTCATCGAATGAAAGAAATACCCTTGATTGGTCACGTATATGAATTAAATTTGAAAAACGTCATGTTTGATTGGTTTCACGATCTAGAAGACTCTGAATAGGATTTTAAAATACAGTTCCTTAGTATCTAAATTCTTTTTGCAACTTAGGCTGTTCTGTAAGCTCGATTGACTTAGATTGCTCTTCACTGTCGGTTCTCTTTGGACGACATCCGAGTCTTTAATGCGATCAACGTCTGAGCATCCCCGATCTCAGACTCCCGCTTGAACTTCCCTTTAAGATACTCCTCGTCAGCGCTTTCTAAGCTCAGAGTTTATGTTTAATTAGGTCATCGTCCTGATGCACTCATCGAGGACTCGCTCTATCTTCTTGTCGAGGGGATAGGCAGTTCCAGAACAAGCCTGATTGTAAATAGAATTTACTATCCTAAGGCGGTCGATAGATAACATTGACCAACTCACTTGTGAAGTTTCTTCTTGGGCTTGAACGGTGTCCTCGCACCAAGGATTCCCCCAGTAAATAGAGTTGTTGTGGGGGCTGCATCAGACTACGTCTGATGCTAAACTTCACAAATGGTGGCATAGCGTGTTCGCTGCAACCAGAGCTAATGCATCATGGTGCAATTGTCACTACTCAACTAGTTGAGAGCTACATAGCTTGACCAAGTAAGAAATCAGCTCTACTGAACTAATTTCTTCAAGAATTTGCAATTGAAAATTCCTAGCCTTTTTCCATTTAGGTCTTCCAGATCATAACAGTGGCTGCCCACTACTTTCCTAACCACTGCCTGGACGTATTTCGGTGCCAGTTTTGAGCAGAACTTTTGCCCTTTGTCTGATTGCTCCATGCTCTTTTTGAGGACTTTTTCTCCTACCACGTATGTTGGGCAATTCTTATTGGAGCGTAAATTGTAGTATGAAGCGTGCTTTTCGTATGCCTTTTTAAGATTTTCCCTGACTTCTTCTAGTAGTTTTTCCTTTTCTTCTGTATTTAGTTGATGATTATTAGTTGAGTCAACATCTCGCAGTTTTCTATATTCCCTTCCATCTGACACAATGTTACGTCCGAACAGCACGAAGTATGGCGTATAGTTTGTTGCTTCATGCACCGAATTACGAACAGCATTCGCTATATATTGTATGTTGTTGGACCATTCTGCGTGTTCTTTTTTAATAGATGCTCGGATTGCGGTAGTGATAACCCGGTTCACTCGCTCCGTGTCATTTATCTGGGGATGATAATTGGGTGTTCGCCAATGATTGACATGGTATTTAGCCAATAGAGATTGGAACTGTTTAGAGGTGAACTGAGTACCATTATCCGAAAGGATTACTTCTGGCACACCGAACAAAAGGAACAGCGAATTTTCGACGAATTGTGTCAAGGATTCGGCTGTGGCCTGCCGAAAAGGTTGAACAACGACAAATTTTGAAAATAAATCGGTGACTACCAACAGACATGTGTTTCTGTTTCGGCCAGATGCTGGGAGTGGGCCTACATAATCCATGGCCAAAAACTGCCAGGGGTATTGTACCATTTTCTTCTGCTCTGACATCGGTGGTGTTGTATTTTTGTTTGTGGCCTTACTGGTTTGACACAACAGGCAACTTCTACAGAACTTCTTGATTTCTACCCCCATTGAGGGCCAGAAATAACGTTCTTTAATTGCCGAAATCGTTTTGTCAGCGCCCAGATGAGCCTGGTCGTGAACATTCTTGAGAAGTTCTGATCGTCTTGATTTCGGTGGGTACATCTTCCACTGAAATCTGCCGTCCTCTAGTTTGTTGGCCATTTTAACAAATTTATATATTTGATTATCAACGATTCTAAAGTCAGGGAACTTCATAGGATCTTGCTTAATCTTGTTTTGCAGTTCCTGATATTCTGGGTCTATCGCTAACGTTCCAATCGTTTCTAGCGATCTCGAGAGACAATCTGCCAGAATATTGTTCTTTCCCTTTCTGTACTCTAGTTCAATATCGTATGATTGAATCTTCAATGCCCATCGAAGCAATTTAGAGTTTCCAGATTCAACCCCTATGGTAAATAACCATAACAGACTTCTTGCGTCGGTGACAACCTTGAAGCGTGTTCCCTCAACGTAATGCCGAAAATGCTCAATTGCTAGGAGAACACCGAGACATTCCTTCTCAACACTAGCATACTTTTTCTGTGTATTGCTGAGCTTTTTGCTAAAATATGCTATGACTTTTGGTTGACCGTCTTGGAGTTGAATTAAGGCTGCCCCTACCGCGTTATCTGAGGCATCTGATTCAATCACAAATGGACAGTTGAAGTCGGGATTACTGAGAATGGGTGCTGACACCAAAGCCGCTTTAAGATCACCAAAGGCTTTCTCTGCTGCTTCTGTCCATATGAACTTACTTTTCGTTTTTTTGAGCAGATCTGAAATGGGTGCCACTATCGAACTATAATTGCGTATAAACCGCTGGTAAAACCCTGCGAGACCGAGTAATCTTCGGATGTCTTTTACGCTCCTAGGACGAGCATAGTCGAGAATAGGCGAGATCCTAGAATTGTCGATTGAAACACCGTCTTCCGTCAACAGGTACCCAAGGTAAGATACCTGTTTTCGGCAAAATCGGCTTTTATCGAGCGAAATAGTTAAATTTGCAGCTTTCAAACGTTCAGCAACTATTTTCAACAGCCTGATGTGGTCTTCGAATGTATTCGTGGCTATTACTATATCATCTAGATATACAAAAACGTTGGGTTCTAAATCGAAGCCGATGACCCGGTCCATTAATCGGCACATTGTAAAAGGGGCGTTGGTAAGGCCGAATGGACAAACCTTAAAACGGAATAATCCTTGTGGTGTTCTGAAGGCTGTATAGTCTCGAGACTCCTCTTTTAGAGGAATCTGAAAATATGCGTCCTTAAGATCCACCACCGAAAAGAACTTCGCACTACCTAATCTATGGAAAATCTCTCCCATGTTACGCATAGGGTACGAATCTTTTTTTGTCCAAGCATTGACACCTCGGGAATCCAAGCAAACTCGTAGCTTACCATTCGACTTGCGAACTGGCACTAGAGCGCTGGCCCACTCGCTTGAACACTCTTCGATGGCATCCATTCTCCGGTATCTGTCCAGTTCCGCTTCCATTTCGGCTTGTACCGTCGGCGAGCACCTGTACAAAGGTTGCCGCCTAGGTTTTGCTCCCTCCTTTAAAATAATTTCATGTTCTAATAACGACGTTCTACCTAGACGATTTTCTGTAGTGCAAGGAAATGTTTTGATAGCCTTGGCAAGTTCCATTCTTTGTTCATCGGACAGGGCATGTTCCGTCTCGATTGTTTCAGGCGTTGTTTTGGAGGCTTCTGGAAGCTCTAAAGCTGGAATGTCTAGCGTCGTGTCTGGTTCAACTTTTTCGAGAATTGGTAAAGTTTCAATGGGTAACAAAGAAAACTCAATTGTTTCAGTCGAATGAGGTTCAACCTTAATAGTTGCCACCTGTTCAAAACCATTTTCTCCTTTCATCATTGGTTTAATCCCAAAAACGTCCCAGAAATTACATCCTAAAATTAAGTTCCTAGCGATTTGGGGAACTATTAAAGTAGGTATGATTTTGGTTACACCACGGAAAACTATTGGAAGATGTACATACCCAAGACATTCATGAGCTGTTTTGTCAGCTGTAACAATACGGAACGGACTTTGGTGTAACTTTAAACCATGTTTATGTGCAATATCAGCAATGTTTGTTACGCTGACACTTGCACCCGAATCCAGTAATGCCTCGTATTCTTTGTCGAAGATTTTAACAGTCACGTGGGGACAACTGCCAGTATGTACTTTGACTTCGCAAATTTGCGCGAACGGGTCTTCAAAGGGTTTGAGCATGGGAACACTTTCTTCATTTGGAGTGATCTGGTTCCCCGTAATACACTCCAAATCTAGTTTCCCGAATGCTGAACCGGTTGCTGCGTTTCTCGAGAATGGTTTGGGCATGAAACCGTAGTTTTACCTGGGTTTCCGCATGCATAGCAAAAGATTCTCTTTGGATCCTTGCAATATCTCCAAAGATGTCCACTCTTGTCGCAATTCCAGCATACTGGTATGCTTGTATTCTCTACATTCTCCCGATTAGCTCTAGATTGTGAGCTGATTGGGGTTCTGTTCGTAACTCGTTTGGTTTTTTCAAATTTTTTTCCGATTTCATAGACTTCCTCCGTTTCTGATTCAGCCGAATAGGAATCTTCTGATTCAGTAGCGACTTGAATGTTATGCACCGCATTATTTGCGTTTAATGGGCCTTCTCGTTGACGCAGAGACGAATCATTAGCATCTATACGATAGGCGTAATATTCCAACATATTCAGGTCCCTAACGGTTATGCAGGCTAATTTTGATCTGTAATGGGGGCGCATGTTATCCCAAATAATCTCAAAAAGCCTACCCTGATCCAGAGGAGTGGAGAGAAGTTTATTCAATCGTTCAAGTTCCATTTTGAAAGCCAAAAACGTCTCATTACGTTGCTGCTTCCGTTCATAAATTTTTTGTCGATTGCCTTGGTCTTTATTTGGGTTTCCGTACATGTACCTAATTCTTTCCTCAAAATCTCCCCAATTTAGAAATTCATCCGAATAACATAAATACCAATCGTATGCTTCTCCTCTCAAAATGGTGTGAATTCGTTGGAGTAATACATGCTCTTCAATTCGATCCATTCGAGCGAGTCTTCGCACTTTATGGAGAAAATCTTCTAAAGATCTTTGACGAGAATCACCACTAAATGTTAAGTGCCATTTCTCCATTCGCCTGTCGGCGTTGATAATTTCAAATTCATTAATTGGACGTCTTGCAAGCATTCTTGGGTATTCGCTATGTCCTTCTTCATCGAGATAATCCCAATTAGTTCTAGCGTCATTTCTTCTATTGAAAATTTGACTGTTCCGTTGTGGTTGACTAGGGCTACCTCCTACCATTCTCACATTGTTTCCCCGTGTATGGTCTAGACCTATTCCTGGATATCCCCTATCGCTGTGCTCCGATGGTTCATTTCTCCATCGATTCCTATTATCGTCCATAGAATAATCCAGATTTCGTCTATTGCTGAATTGACTCTCCTGTTGTTCATTGAATACTGCTAAATTTGAGGCCGAAAAACTATGCCTATTCCCTTGAGCTGGTCCATCATTTGATTCACAATTTTGAAAATCTCTCCTAACTGTTTCTAAGTTTCTATAGTTTTCTCCCGTTGAAAATTCTTTCCCTAGAGTGCTTCGTCTATCTGAGTGCCTTATTACGTCCTGGTCTCGACGAAACGCTTCTGTTTGACGCAAAGGATATTCTCTTTGAACATGCACAGTCTGAATATGCATATTATCCGTGGAGTTCTGTACCCTGGAAGCCATTTCCGTTAACTGTTTTTCAAGCAAATAAATTTTGTTTCGAAGTTCTTCATTTTCCTGTTCTAAAAGCGTCTGTGATGGTTCATTATTTGCAACAGAATTGGCCTTGGGCAATGCTCCCAAAGAACCTTTTTAAGTTCTGTGCTGAACAACATTTTCTTCATCCTGCTCGTTTGTTTTACCTTGCATCTTATCGCTATTATCGTGTTCTCTGATCGGACTATCTATACCCTGACCTCCTATTGCTCCTGATTCTTGCTCCAACTCTACTGTTTCTTTGGTAGGTAGATCCTTAGCCGAAAATCGACTCAAAATCGAGTGAATCTTCTGACATAGTTCATCTCTCAACTGTAATGACCGAGGATCATCTGCTACACAACGTTCAACTCTCATCAAGTAATGCTTAAGCCTTGAGATGCTTTTATCATCATGGCCTTTCTGTAACCTTTTGTTTAGAATGTCCAGTTTACTTGCGATATAATCGTACTCTTGGTCCATCGTATACCGTGAGTTGTAAGTTCTATTTTCTCTCACATCCTCGAAAAATAAGTTTCTGAGTAGTCGATGTTTCACATTCAAATCATCTTTAGTCTCATCTCTTCTACCCCGAATGATTAGTTCATAGTCTACCTCTTCATTGGTAAGGTGGTCTGCACGAGGAAATTTGGCAGCCATTTTAATATAACTATTATCTTTAACTAATATTCTACAAAACCACAACAAACTTAACAACCACAATTATAAATGTTTAAATGCAAAAAGCGGCTTTACTCCTTACTGAACTTCAATCTAACGAATAAATACTTGCATAAAATTGGAACAAATAACAAAAAAAACGAATTTGAAACCTGCAGTTGGGCGCCAAATGTAACCGGCCAGAGAGGCTGAGCATCCGATCTACTAGGGCGTTCGAAATATTGAATAACAAATGGCTTACGCGCCACCTCCTAAGAGGACCACTTGTCGTTTAATTGCCCGGCAAAACTCAAACCCCAGGGCGAGTTCAATTTTCCTCAACTACCCGAACGTTCTAGTAGATGCTCAAAGTTCTTCAAGTAATCAGAACGCTACTCGTAACCAACGCAAAGGTAATCAAGAACCCGACTTCCTACCGAACGATGACACAAGGGCGACTAGTTCTCATCACAGGCCAAACTATCTCGAAAACATCAATCTACACGTTTCACAAGCAACAACGAGGGACTGAGATTCCCAAGCAGTCCACACTTGGAGTACAACACTACTAGACCTTACAACAAAACGACCGAAACGTGAGAAGACTCTTCAGACCAGTGTAACAACCAACGGGAGAACTTATTGAGACCACATTCAACTACATGAAAACTAACAACAAATTCTTCAATTTTAAACATACATATATTGCCATCACAATTTACTCGGGTACCCTACTTCCTTTCCTGTTTCACCAAGCTTTCTTCTCTTCTCTCCTGAACTCAACTGTGCGGATTTCTATTCTACTTACTTTTCCTT
The DNA here is from genome assembly GCF_002204515.2 of Aedes aegypti. Lineage (NCBI taxonomy): Eukaryota > Metazoa > Arthropoda > Insecta > Diptera > Culicidae > Aedes > Aedes aegypti. The sequence continues at coordinate 72,287,764 of NC_035107.1, forward strand.
TCTATCAAACTTTTCACTCTCTAAAGCTCTGCATGCATGCAAACAATTATCAGGCTTCTACTCACTTTGTCTTCTGCTTTACCGACGTCCCCCTGTCTGCTGCGTCGCGTCGCCGGTGCTGATTCACCCAAGTGAACACGATGAATATCTCACTCGCTTTGCTGCTGAATTGGCAAATCCGCCGTCGGCGCGTAATGAGCTTTGGCGGGAAATTAGCTCTTTCCGGAGTGCTTGGTTGACGGAGCAACTCCCTTCCAACTCCGGCCGGTAGTTGGGACCTTTAATGCTGGCGCGTGGGGTCAGCAGTGTGGTAGAATGACGTGGAAGGCTGGTCGATAGGCGCGGGGTGTGGAGCGTGAGGTAAAGCGGACGAACAAAAGCTGACAATAAAAGCCGTCGAACGGCTTTTATCGAATTCTCCAGATCACGCACAGTACCGCACTGGCTAATTACTAATTAGCTAAATTAGCACTATACCTTAGAACACACACCGCGAAACTAAAAGAAAGACTTCACGCTGCTGCCTCTTCCACGGGTCAGATTAAAGTGGACGAGATAGACTTTGGTAGATCCTCAGATAGGTCGCAAGATGGGTTTTGGTCTTCGTTCCGGAAATCATGGACCGATCTTATCAAAGACGAGTCCCGATTACCTTATGAGCCGATCAGTTGTTTTGTCCTTTTCCCTTCCAAACTTTTCGCATCTAGCTAGCCCGTTCAAATCATTTTTCGATTATGTAATTTCTTATTCTTACAACGACAAGTGTTCCAGTTGGGAGATAAATCTCAAACCAACGGATTCGAACGCATGTTTCGTGAGATGAGTAATTTGCGCACCAAGTGAGTGAACCGACCTTAAAATGAGTGAACTTTTATGCAGGATTTACTTACAAGCTATATGGATTCATTTTTGTATGCAAGATTATCAACTTATTGGATTGTTCTTTTTCAACAGTGACTGAATCATATTACTATTCGTTATTATATTATGCAATAATACTAATTAATTTAATTAATTTCGGAATACCGCTACAAGTTTTTATCAGATTTCTAATATTTCCACAATATTCCTAAAATGGTTTTTAAAATTCCAGAATCATCATTAAAAATCCGACATTCCTATCGGAGTCCCAAAGTTCCTACAGGAATTCCGGAATTCCAAAGGAAATTTGAGATGTCAGAATTTACACGTAAAATTCAGAATAACATTATAAATATCTGAATTCCTACCAACATCCCAAAATTCCTAGGAAATAACATAATTATCGTAACGCCAGAATTCACACGGATATTACAAATTGATACAGCCGATAATCTTACCGGAATCTCAGAATTGACGGGGCGAATGTTTTGTTAACCTCAGCATTCCTAAGCAAAACTCAAAATACCTTCCCATGAAAGGAAAATGACACAAACATGTTCCGCTCGTGTTCCACATATAGCGTTTACTAGCGAGAATGTAGTAAACTCAACTTTACTACATTTTATTTTTTTATTTCGGTTTAAAATCGTTTACAAATAAACTCAAATGCACGCTCTGGACGAATTTAAACGAAACAGAGCGGAAGCAATCCATCTTCCAGTGCCGTTGTACAATCGTTCCGAAGAACTACAATTGCAATTGCAATTCCTCGTCCTGAAAAAATTATCGGATTTTTCGGGTTTTGGGAAAAGCCATGGTAAATACCTATTAGAATAAAACTGTTGAAGCCCGCCGATCTAAAAAGTTCATAATACCCAATAAACCAAACACACAAAGACTTCCCGCCCTGTCAAAAAAAGATTTGTGTGCGTACACAGGACTAATTACAGGACATATCAAGAGAACAGAAGATGATATTTGTCGCTTTTGTAGTGAGGAAAGAGAAACCCTGAACACCTTCTGTGTAACTGCGTTGCACTTTTAGCTGTGAAATGAAAGTATCTTGATCAAGGGCTTCTACATCCCTCTGATATATGCAGGGTGGCCAGTGAAAAGTTAATATCAAATTCCCGGTTTTCTCCCGGTTTTTTCCCGATATTTCAAAAATATTCCCGGTTCAATTATAATCTATTTTTTACCATTTCAACCCGACTAGAGGCTTGTAACAAGAATATAATACAATTTTATCAGAATATGATATGCATATCAAATTATGATATAATTTTGTTAGGCTCCGTTATCCACAGAACATAATAAAACAAAAATATAACATAATGTGTTTTATTTCCCTTTAAGATATTTTTTTGTTCATTTTTAACAACTTTTTAACAAAATAAATAGATAGTTATGCATCTCAATAATATACAATATTATCGTATATCGAACAGTATCATAATTTTGATACTTTGTATCAAACATTATAACTTAATTTGATATGTTTTTAATAGAATTAGAACACATTTTGTAATGTTTATGTTACTATTCATACACTTTTTGTTATAATTTTAGTTATTTTAACAACATCCTGCATCAAGTTTGTAACAACCTATGTTCGAAAAAACCTTATAACATGATAACATGTGCTGATATAATTTTGTTATGTACCCTTAGTCGGGAAACGACTTCAAATACGATTTTTTGGTCATACAGCAAAGCATTTCGATTAAAGTTAGATGGAAATAATTTTTTTTTGCCCTGCATTATAATTTTGTGGGCCCATTATGTTTCTGCTAAATTCCAGTCTGATCAATACAACGATATTTTAATGTTTCAAGTAATCGTGAAATTTATTTTGAAACTTTTTATTGTAAAAACGAAGTTAGTATTTTTTTTCGAAGACCCACACGTTAGTGCTTCCAGGGGACGATTTTCCCACACGAAGGACGAAGCACCACACTAGACAACGGACTAGCATGCAATGCCCAGTGGCACAGTTGGAAAACATTCCTCACGAAAAGTTTTACGACCTGAAGCGGGAATCGAACCCACACTCCTTGAATCGATGCGCCTAAATGCTTGGTAACACTAACCGCACGGCCACGAATCCCAAGAATGCATCATAGTTTGAATTGTAAAACAAGTTTATCAATTGTCATACATTTCTCGAACAGAAGACAATAGCAAGCGTTTAACATCAGAAGAAAATAGCAAGCTTGCAACAAAAATGTTTTTTGAAACGTTAGGTAAACTTTCCCATATGTTGATTACGAAAAATGATTGAAGTAATATTATCATAGGCTTCCTTATATGTCTTAAAAAATATACCTTAATCAATTAAAATAGAATTATTATGTGGAGGAATTTTTAGCTTAAATTAATAGAAAATCAAAAATGCAATTATCGAGAGCTTTGCGAATATCAAGCTTGCTTAGATATTAAATGTAATTGATGGCATCCAAATATTGTATTTTGTAACATGAAATTCTTCAAGGAATGTTATGAAAAAATCATTATTCACAAGATTCTTCAACATTTAAAGGTTTTAACATTTTATGTAGTTAATTACTGGATTAAAGAAAGTCGTCGTTTTTATAAAATATTTACCGAATTGGCTTGTTTAGGGGTATCCTGCTTTTTACATATTCTGATTGTACGTTAGCCGGAGCCAGAATCCAAAGTTTCACTGAAGAAAAAGAAGAAGAAGACATACAAAAAACTGTGAATTTTTCATCACTAAACAACCCAATTGGCAACATTTGTATATAGATTCTGTTTCTGCATAGTATACCCTGACTTTATTGACAAGCTATATTGAAAACCTACTAATCAATTTTATAGGGTTGTGTTGGTTGGAATATTATCTGGTATGCACAATTTCCCCGGTGGTAATTGAAATTCCCGTATATTTCCCGGTTTTCTCCCGGTGATTTGAAATTCCCGGCTTTTTCCCGGTTTTCCCGATTTCCCGGTGCGCTGGTCACCCTGTATATGGTCCTTAGCTCCATTCAAAGTGGTTCGGTTTATACGACATATTATTCCCCATTTTGAAAATACCGAAATCATGAGTTGAGGATAACTATTCATAGTAATCTATCACCTTGAATACGGTTATATATTAAAATGGGTGGTGTATCACAATAGGTCAAACACTCAACACAGAAAAAAAAATTGTCCCTGCCTATCTCGATTTGAAGCACGAAGGCTTTCATTTTATATATGTGCTTCTTCCTGTAAGCACCACGCTTAATAGTTTTCTACTATACTCGCTATGTTTGTCATCATCCCTTGCACTAGACAAGACTTAAGGTGAAGATGAATCGAAGCCAAACCTCAAATTTTCAAGAGCACGAATCTGGAGAACCGAACATCCATTCAGGCTGAAAATCTAATCGATTGATCACTAGCTGGTGGTGACCAATCGATTGAGTTTTCAGCTCAAATGGGTGTTCGGTTCTCCAGATCCGTGCTCTTGAAAATTTGAAGTTTGGCTTCGATTCATCTTCACCTTAATGTACGCTTTTATCGCCTGCACAGTTCAGGTGTTCTTCGTAGTGCTGCTTCCAGTTTTCTATCAGTGAACGTTCGATCGTCCATTACTGCGTATCTTGGCATGAGACTGTTACTGCGTTCTGATGGCTGCTTTGACTGTAATCCAACCATGCAACATAATTTTCAAATGATCCTAAATTAAATCTGAATACAGGTTTACAAAGCATTAGTTCAGGCGAAAACTTCTTTTGTTTTTACTCCTACCGGTACTACGGCAATTTGATGGACTACAACTGGGAGGGAGAAACCGATACAAAATTTATGTACGTCAAGGTGAACCGAGATTTTGCTGTCACGAACTGTCACTGTGAGCCCGGATCTCAAAGACTGGACAAACATGATAAAAGCGCGTAATTCATCACAACATATTTTTGCATTTCATCAAAGTTTGCAACAATCGTTTGAAAATCAATTCCTGCACATCCAAAAGCAATGTCACGACAGCAACGTTTATTTTGATTGAATAAAGAATATAGAAATATGCATTTTGTTTTTCTTATTTTCCAATAAAAATGAAAATGAAATGCACAGAAAACTTTGGCCATTTTCACATGTTTGTCCGGAAAGATCTAAGGTGCACAGCAAAAACAACCAACGATTTTCCTCAAGCCTGCCTTGATTGTTGTTGGTGAGCTGGAGTTATTTTGCAGTTTTGAAAAGAGTTGCTTCATATTTCGTGTGTAGTATCTGTGCCTTACTCCCAGGACTACAACATTGCGCTAGAAGGGGTTATGCGGAGAGTCAGATGTAACAGTCAAGTTGTCATTTCAACGGATCCACTCAATTTGTTTGTTTTGCGGACGATATTATCGTCATTATCGGAACATTTGAAACGAGAGTTTGTGTGCTCTTCTAGATTCAGTAAAATGAAAAATACTCGAATTAGAGCAAAAAATGTTAAGGTTCAGATGTGCCTAAAGCACATATGGGGTAAATTTTAAATTTGTTAAACATGACAGCGTTTTATAATTCCCATCGCATGTGTTGCCGTTTTAGCAAATAATGTAATTTCTTCTAAACAATTGTGCAATTGATTCCTTCCAGCTCAACTACAGATTCACGTAATAATAGCTATTTTATATAGAAGTCTATTTGTAATAAATCATCTACGGAAGCTACTAGATCCACATCAATACAACGCTAGGTGGCGCCACTGAGCGTGAAACTTTTGTTTTGCAGATATCTGAAAATCCTAACCACTTTGGCGTCTTCGGCAAAGTTGTTCAGTAACTCAAGGGGTATAACAAAATCATTTTTTTGTTGATGTTTACAGTTCAAATTCGATGATTTATTTCACAGGATACTGCGATTTATTTTAAGTTTGTCGATTGTTCAAAATTTTGCCAGTGAGCATCGAACATGGATCCTGAGATTGTAGTGTGGATTGACGGATTTCAGTGTGCACCCTGGGATTGTTGTATGGATCGCAGAATTTTAGTGTTGATTCTGTGATTCCATTGTGGATCCTGGGTCTCCGATGTGAATCTTGGAATTTTAGTGCGGATCCTAGGGTTACGGTGTGAATTCGCGGATTCCAGTGTACATCCGGGATGCCAGTGTTAGTACTAGGATTTCAATGTGAATATTGGGTTACCAATGAAAATTTTGAGTCTCCAGTGTGAATTCTTGGATTCCAATGTGGATCCTGGGATTACAGTAAGGATCCTGGATTGCTAGTATGGAGTTTAGGATTCCAATGAGGATTCTGTTATTCCAGTGTGGATTCAGACATTCCAGAGGGAATGGGTAAATGGAAAAATGGATAAATGGAAGTCTTCCAGTGGCAATACTGTGAGAATCCGGTGAGAGTCATGTTGAAATACTGTTCTAATGTTGTACAAAACTGCGTAAAATGTAAGTAAATCATTTGAAAAACATTGAGATGATTCTTGAATTCCTGTGGAAATAATGGGGGATGGGGATCATGTAAGAATCCCATAAGAGTCATGGGAGAATCTTCTGTGAACTGTGTACGAAATACTGTGGGAATTGTGAGAATCCCGTGTTGGTTCTGTAAGTATCCTTGGTAAAATTCCAATGAGACTTCTGTGGGAATCCGGTGGAAATACTTCGAGAATCCCATTGAATTTCTATTAGAATTCTGTTGGAAACCTTCAAGAGTCCTGTGAGAATAATACAGAAATACTTTGGAAATCCTCCTGAACCCTCAGTGGTATTTTTTACGCCAAAATATTACCATATTCGTTAAAAAATTGTAAGTATGTAACCCGGAGTAAAATAAAAGACTAGAATGCGACTACTACGGCTATGTGTGTATGTATGTTTGTTTGTATGAGCAAACGAGGATGTGTTTTTTCATACGCATGTCACATTTCAGCTTCATTTGGTGGCGTAATTTTCATGATTTGAAAACAAACTTGTTTTGTTATGTATATTTATGGTAAGGGATCGTTCAAATATTACGTAACGCAACAGGGGAGGGGATGTCTTCTGTAATGTCCATACAAAAAATATAAATTTCCCATACTGATTATGTTACATAGGGGAGGAAAGTGGTCTAACAAATGGCAAATTCATCTACTAGTTTTCTCTAAATTTGTGCAGTGAGGATTCATCAAGACTTTTTCATGTTTTGTTTAAAACCTTTCTCCCAATAACTGTGCAATGTTAGCATCTATGTAATCTTACAATAATATGTTTGTCAAAATCGATTGAAAATCCCACATAAAATTATAGACACGAACATAAAATGAAACAAATATGAGAAAAGTCAACTCCGAGGACGAGTGGGTAGACGAAGTAGCCTTTTCTTCCGATTGCGGAAAAGGGTTTAACATTTAAATCCCTCGTCGTTGCTACCTTGCAAATCATTCAATCATGACTTCTTTCAAATCGGATTACAACAATACCTACATTCCACCGGAATGCTTTCCTCTGACATCTCTTGCGTCTAACTTTAACAGAGCAAGAGGACCGGATCAATCAACGGATCAAACCAACGGAACGGAACCGATACGAATTCTGCATAACCCCCCAAAGTCCAATCAACCGTGGTGCATGAATATTTGAAGAAATGTGATCCCACGATTGTACCCTTGTGACCGGATTTCGTGATGCGAATAGAGAAATAGATGCCTGCCTCAACACTTCGTCAAACTCGCATTCATAATTCCAACTCGTTGCATATCGACGGGATTAGATATCAATCAAATGTCAAGAGAGACGTGTGCCCGAGTTCCAAAATCGATTTACGGCTGGGTTGATAAAAAAATAGCTTGCTGCACCGCTGGTTCATATTAAATTTCAAGTATTGCTTGTCGATGACCAACGAACGTGGGAGAAATATGATTCGTTATCGTTCGTAAGGTTCGAATTTCATCCACACTGGCGCAAAAATCAATATCTGCTGCTTTCGAGTGGAAGCACTCGATTCATTCGAGTATGTAGGCGCTGCACAAGATTTGAGAAACCATAAGAAAGCAGATAATGTCAATATATAGAAAATGTGAAGCGCCAGAATAAAAGAACAACGAGAAGTGGGTGGCACAAGCCTTTCTCAAATCAAGTGGGCCTCTTGTCTTGAAAGCTGCCTCCAGCTGTTGGGAAAGCACCGCTCTCCATGGAGTATACCATATAAGTAATGCCTAGATTGCCTAGATTACGCGATTCAGTATCTGAGAAATTCATCATAGCTTACCGTGAAGTGCTCCGCCGAGTTGTAGTCCTCGTCCAGGTAGACCCGAATCCGATTGTAGTCGGCCAGTTCGGCCGATTCGCACAGTTTTTTGATGAACTCCTGCACGTACTCCATGGACTTTTCGTAGGTTTTGCCACCGACCTCTTGCAGGTGCAGCGCAATGAAGGCCGGCCTCCGACTCGCCACATTGCTGAGGAATTCCTGGATCCAAATGTTGAGCAGACGGGACGGCTGTTCAGGTGAAAAGAAAGACAGAGAGAGAGAGGAAACTCATTAGCATATTTCTGTCACAGTTGGAACACATCTGTTTAGCACCGCGTTGTCGACGGCTTCAGGAAATGCGATTTAATCTTCGCCGGATTCGGTTCCTAATGGGACCCGTCCGAATGTGAAATGATCTCCCATCACGCAAGCCTTCTCTTTCATGCCTTAACCCTTTCGGGACGACTTTTTTTTGTACACACCTCTTACGTATGGATTTAAGTTCTTCTGTTCAAATGTATCATAAAAGTCATAGTAAAAGCAAAATATGTTGTAGGTCATTCGAAATGATCTGGAATGTCGAGCTAAGGATACATATTGATTAAACAAGTATAAGCAAATTTCATTCTATCAGAGCATGCTCAAAAAGTCCCATTCAATCACGAAAACATTATATATAACATTTCAAAAATTTATTCTTCATTAATCAAAACATTGTAGGTTGATACAACCCGAATGACTCTAATTGAATTAAGAAGTCAAAAAAGTCAAAAAAAAAAATATAGAGGCTACCAACTGTTTTGGAGTTCCAATCCTTCTACCGCCAGAACATCCGAAACTTGAAAGGTTTTCTTTTCGTTTAAAAACAATTAATTGTAACATCATTATGTCATAATACGAAATAACACAATACTTTGTAAAGAAAAATATCGTATTCTAGGGTATCCAAAGATGGCGCAGATAGCCGAAACGCTAAACGAGCAGCTCAGCAAGACAAAGCTGAGGGTCTTGGGTTCGTCAGCCCTTCAATAAATATTAGGCTGATAAAATGGAGAACCTGACAAAATCGGGTCATTTTATTATGCTCCTGATTTTAACATTAGGCGTGTTAATAACTGCTTGTAAACCGCGTCAAGAACTTACATGGGTTTTAAGGAAGCGATGGACATGAGCGTAGCCAGGCTTTTTTAGCAGGGGGGAGAATATCGATCCAAACATTTTATTCACGATTTTCACGCCAAAACGATCATTGTGCACTACCTCTGCGCCCTTTTTATATGAAACATAACATTATCCACTCTATTTTTTTTCATAGTAAGCAAAGTGAAGTCCTAAACGCGTCTTGTTTCAGTGTTGAATGACGAACCTGTTGGAAAAATTCTTAGCCTTCGATTCGTTGTGCTCCCTTTGATCGGCAATTTTGCTCTGGCCAGTAAGACAAACGGTATCAACCTGAGTTCCTAGTTATACATGATCGTTAAATTGTCTAAGAATTTGTCACAGAACACCGAAATCCCTAAAGAGGTTCATTTTAAAATTCCTCTAGTTTTTCTACAAACTGCTTCGAAATAGAATAAATAATTGCCTTGAAGCTCTTCTTGGCATTCTTTTAAGTATAATTCAAAGAATGTTCCTTCCGGAATTTCACACATAAATTTTTCTAAACATTATTTTAAAACTCATCCAGATGCGTTTTGAACATTTTTGCAAGAATTTGATCTGGAATGTTTGTAAAAATATTTATTGCATTAAGAAAACTAATAAATTTCCTTTAGTTTCCATGGTTTTTTTTCGGTGTGGTTTTAGTGCAGAAGTATTTATAAATAACATTACATAAAGTCATCAATAAATCTCAGAAGTTATTCCTATACCTATGGGATGTTTAAATGCTTCAAAATGTTCTTGGTGAAATTCCTGGTCAAATTTCTGAAAATCTCGTGAGATGATTTCTATAGGAATCTTTCGATAGAAATAAAAAAAAACTCAGAAGGGAAATTGGATAAATTTGAAGGAATTTTTTAAAACAGGTTCTAGAGGCATATCGGAATTGTAGCAAAATAGATTTTTATGAGTCCTAGCTCAAACTTAAACAAGAATATTCTGAAAAAGCTTCAACAAAACGAATTTTTGGAGGAATCTTTTAAAGAGTTCATGAAGTTATTGTAGGCACAATCTGAATAACACTTTAAGGAGCAAATTAGAAAGCAATATCTCGAGACAAACTGAAAAAAATTTAATGAATTTAACAAGGAGTAAAAAAAGATGATTATCGGAGCAACTCCGTAAAAAATTAAACAAATCTATATGAATTTAGGGTGTAGTTTGTGGTCGAGTTCAAGAGAGAATGCATGAACAAATTTTAATTTAGACGAAAAACCCCTTCATTGTACCCAGTATGTTTCTGAAATAATTTATGAAATTATTTCTTAAACATTTTGGAAAAAAAGATTCAGCTGGATTTATTTTTAAAATAGTATTGAGAGTTGGATATTCTCTTATTAATTCATGGGTGAACCTACAGACCTAGTTTTTTTGTCATTAACTCGGATGTATGATTTTTTTTTCTCGATTTTAAGCATGATTTACCTAGCAAATTGTCATGTTGCTGACAATTAGAAACTAAACACGATTTTATGATACTCGAGCTCTCATGAAAACTGCTGTGCATATCTCGTTTAGTGGACTCCATAAGTATTCCAATACATGACGTAATTATTCTATAAATACGAGCGCTGGAAACAATCTTTAAAGGATTCAAACACAAGATTAATTCCCGTATTAAATTGTATTCATCGTCTAGAGGTGAGGAGGCATTGCCATTGCCCTCTGGCTGCGCGTGCATGATGTCAAAATCATCATTAATTTTAATGTTAACGTGGTAAAACATGACGGAAACAGTTGTTTGGTAAATTTTAAACAGGCTGATAAAATCGGGTCAAAAAGATGACAAAATTGGGGACTGATAAAATCGGGTCAGTACTGCATTACTATGTTTATTAGGCAGCATCCATTAATTACGTAACGCTAAAATTGGATATTTTCGACCCCCTAATGTAGGAGTTTTTGGAGGAACTTCTGTAGGATTTTTAGAAAAATCCAGCAGAAAGAATCACTAAAAGAATTACTCGAAGAAAACCTAGAAGAATTTCAGAACAATTTCTGTGAAAATTACTGATGGTATCAGCATTGTTCTGTTGAAATATTCCTCAAGAATTCCTGCAAGTATACCTAGTGTAATTATTATAATTACTGCAAGAATTTCTAAATACATTTATCGGATAAGTCCCTCACTGTATTTTTCAACGGTTTTCTGAAAAAAATCGTTAGAAGAATTCCTGTAGTTTTTTCGAAGAAGCTACGAAGGAATTCCTGAAGAACATATGAAAATTTTCAAACAAATCTCTTACTCTTCAAGGATTTATACCAGGACTAACTGCACATTTAATTTAGAATGCCGAATCTCGGCTAATTTTAACCGAGATTTGCACAGCCGAGAAGTCAGCAAACGTAGTAATTTTATCAAGATTACTCAAGGGATAAATTGAGATATGTTAGAACCTCTTCAAGATATCACCATACAGTGTCTATTATGATATTTTGAAAATTTCTTAATATAATTCTGCGTTGTTTATTTAAGTTACCCATGCCATCAGATATTTTGGAAGAGATTCCTTCAATCAAATATAGTTTCAGCATTTCTACAAATAATTACTCCAATGATTTTATGAGAAAGTAGTGGTCCCGGCAAGCTTCGTAGGCTGTTGAAAAACACTTTTGATCGTCCCATACAATATGACAGTTCGGTTCACGCTAGTTTTTTAAACTTTCTCGGTGAATATCTTGGGATTTTTATACACACAAACACGTCGGAACCCTTTACGAACAAAACGGAGAAAAAAACATTCAAATCCGTTGACCCGTTCGTTAGTCATTTCGTGACATGCAAACACCATTCCATTTTTATTTATATAGATTTCCATAAAATAATAATAGTATGTTTATTAGTACTTTCTTCTGAAATTCCGTTTAAAATACCAAAAGAATAGCTGGAAATTACTTCAAGATTTAGGTTGAACACAATAAAATTTCATATTTATAAAAAGCCGCTTACATGAAAGAGATGAAGCATTAGAGATCATTTTGCTAAGAATAGATACCTTAGATACCTTTCATAACAAACTTGTGGTCCCGGCAAACTTTATCTCGCCATCGAGTAGACAGTTGGAAGACGCTACCATACAATTACAAATTAGTTTTCATCATTTTTTTTAATAATTCGGGAAACATTCCTGGACTTTTTCTGCGCATAAACACGTCGGAACCATAAACAACTGTGAAAGTGAAAAAATAATATAATTCCATCAATCCGTTCTCAAGCCAATTCGTGACATACAAAGACCATTCCATTTAAGGGGCCTGTTATCGCACATAAGAGCGTCTGGTGGCTTGGATCACTGCCGAGTGGTATTTCTGCATACGAAAACACAATCGAGAATTCGTGCGTAACTGTAATTTATTACACTGACTAAAACGACAGATATTTGCTACACAAACTGAACTGAACTGTATTTGCACACACAATTACTTAACTTGGTTAACTATGATTTATTGAATGGTAATGATTGATTCTAACTGCGCACGCGTTCATACTATGAGTCACTTGTAAGGAATCTCAAGGACTATTAACTGGTCTTAACTACTATGGCGATTTTATATGATACCAAAATACATACAATTTTAGATGGACAAACATTGCAGTAACTGAATTATAAAGGAATACTGAATATGTACATAGAATTTCACATACAAGCATAACGGATTATGGCGCGAAATCAACACTGATGTACACACTTAAAAAATCATGCGATTTTACGTCTTTCGGATGCACATAAAAGAAGCGAGTAAAATGACGTAAATTTTCGTCGAATTTAAATACGTTAGTGCCTGATGCGGTGATTATCGATCACAGTACCTTAGCTTTCGTGTCCTTTAACATTTAAAATTACATATTTTGTTGAATACATCTTCAAGAACACGTTTTTGTGTCGTTCCATCATTTAAATCATATCCTAGCGTGAATTACACCCACAGTAATTTTCATTATTTTTAATGGAGCTGCTACCAAGACTGTACCTTCTAACCAATTTATCCCGATTTACGCGTAAACAAGGCCCAACGGTATTTTAGGTATTTTTTTTTTTTTGTGCAACAGAAAAATAACATAATTCGTAAAACATTGGCTTGTTTCCCCCTCATTTTCATTCATATGGTTAGATAGGTAGATAAGTAGAGACTTGCATTAAAATAATGAACAAGTCATCAAAAAAACCTGGGGAGCACTAGGGTGCAGCTTATTTTTCACATGTTTTTAAAACCGAAAATTCGTGTGCTCTTCTGAATTGAAATCACATAAAAATAGAAACCTTAAAGTTTGAGCTGAAAATAGTAAGGTTTAGATCTGACGCAAGCTTCTTTAAGGTGAATTTTCAAGTCATAAAATATGACTTTCTGTGAATCCTTCATAGTTTTTTAGCGAATTTCAAATCAATTTTCAAGATTTCAACATCATTCTCTCCAAAATTAAAATTTTGAGAAGTATGTAGAACATCAGAATTGTCTAAAATTAAAATTATTCTTGGCTACAAGCAGTTTTTCCAAATTTTTCCTCATTTCAATAAAAAAAAATCGTTTTACCATAACTTTATGAAAACTCAACCTATTTCAAATAGTTTTGACGGAATTGTTTGACAAAAACTGGCCAAATCATGAATTTTTAACTAAAAGGACCATTTTATTTTATTTTTTTTCGGTTGAACGTTAATACTAGAGCTGGAACTGGTTTTTCTCATTTTTAATCCTTTATAAAGGTCTCAGCAACAATTTTCAATTATTATTTTTAAAAAATGTTCTGCGTTCATTTAAAAACATGTGCACTTTTCAACTTGTAGTTATTACAAGATGCTTGACAAACTTCAGAGTAAAAGTAAATATGTAGTTTTGGGCAAACAAATGAAATTCCGAAAAAAAAAACGTGAAAAGAACAAACCTGTGTTTGTGTACTTTAAATTTTTCAATTAAATTTGTTTTATACACTATTTAAAAACAACTAAATTGGGTTCATAATCATGTTAAAAGATTTGGAATCGGTTGAGCATTCATGAAGTAATGGTCAAACAATGATGTTTGTTTAGTAAAATGAGGAATAATTTGGAGAAAACTACTTTTAACACTTCAGTCGTCGCGCCGTTGTATTTTGTACAATACTTATGGTGGCAAACCACGCGACAATTGGAAAGTTAACTAAGACTTGGTTTGATTTTAGACAAATTTGATGTTCTTCAAACTTTTCAAAAAAAAATACTAAAAGCTTTGAAATGTGGTAGAAAATAAGAATGGTATGAAGACTTCACTGAGGGTCATATTTTATGTACGGAAACGACACTTTTCGCACACGAAGAAGACACTAGGCAAGTTTTACTTTTTTAAACACTTCACTTTATTGCACTAACTTTTGAACTTAACACTTTTCACTTCACTTATCACTTGTACATCACTTTTCAAAATTTGAAATATAACTGATTTTCATCCGCGCACATCACGCGTATTTATATTCCGCACCACATGTTCTAGAAACGCGTAGAACATTTTCGCTGTTTCCAGGCGCAAATGATGACGACAATGACGGCGATGATGATTGATGATGCATGTGTATGATGGACTGGCGACGGTCACTCACTGCGATGCGCTTGGTCACTCACTGGAAGGCGCCCAGTGAGTGTAGTGCTTGACAGATGTGCGATGCTGCTGCTGTTGTTGTTATTGCTGCCAACCGTGTGTGAGGGGGACTTTATACCCTTTGCGCAGTCTATCCGTGTGTGTTATGTGGGGTGATGGTGATTTGTAGGGGAATGCCGTTCAAATCGCTTCTGCTTTCTAAACATTTTATATTTTGAAAATTCACCTATCCAATTTTTCATGTTTTATCTAAATTATATTTTTCGTTACCTAAAATCGCTCTAAACACGTCTTGGGAAATGATTGGTTTTTATTCACGATTTTGTGCATTTTTGGTTTTTGAACATCCCTATTCCTTTTCATTTACTCTTGAAGCCTCTTCTGAATACTAATTAAATAATACAATTTAAAAAAATCGATTTTTACGGTACTTTTGAAAATTGTTTGAAGTTTTTATGTTTTTTTTCCTGGAACATTTCTTCTTTGTGTAATTAACGAAAAGCAGGTTTGAAAGTATTTTAATACCACCAAGATCTTCTTCTTTGATAGGTTAATTGTAGATAAATATAAAAGATACGATTTTTTGTATAACTCACTAAATGATCCCCAGGCATTTGTAGGTTATAACATTACATATTCTTAAACATTTTCCAAAAATACAAAAAAGTTTAAAAAGTCATAGGAAAACTTTTCTTATATGCGTGATATGGTTCAAGGTTCAGGCCAAAACTAAAATAATTCCGAATTCCGAGCTACGGAAAATACACAAATTCCAAAGTGTAGAAAACCGGATCCTATTCCGGGCACTTTTGATTCATTTGGGCAACGGGATTTTTTGAAATGCTGCTGAGCTCATGTTAGGTCACAATCAGGGCCGCATTTACGGGGGGTCAAGGTGGCCATGGCCCCCGGGCCCCCACAAATCTCGACAAAAATATTTATTGTTAAGCTTTCACGAATAATTAGAGTCAATGCAATAGTACCTACTTTTCGGAAACGTATCATATGATTCGAAATATTAATTTATTTATTTTTTTTTTTTTTTTGAAAAAATCCGGATCAATTGGAGAAATTTTGGAAATACACTTTAATACATAAAATTACAAAATATTCAAACATTCAGAATTGGATTTTGTTGGCTTTACGGGAAACAACAAGATCAAGAAAGATTTAAAAACGATTTGGATAATCAAGTGGAGTGCCTAAATTCTTAACGATTTTCTAACATAAATTTTCCAACTACAACGAAAACTTTCTCAACGAAGTTTAAGACTAGGTTCGAATGCAATTTATATATCTGCAGATCAAGTAATAGGACTTAATTATTTATTTGGAAAATTACCCAATCGATCAGATTGCAGAGCTGGTAGCGTTTAAGTGCCTTGAATATAGGAATTTTAAAGAACTCTAGCTTAAAAAAATGGACCAAAAAAATCGAAAATGGATCAAACAGGAAACAGAAAAACAAAATGTAACCTAAAATGAACCAGAACAAAAAGGAATCAGGCAAGACATTTCTCTTTTTTTTAATTCTTCATTACGACATTACGACAGTGCTACTGCTCGTATTATTGTATGTATTTTTTCATTTTTTTTTTCTAGGAATTTCGTAAGAATTTAGGTATTTTTCAAAAGATTCAGAGATAATTGCGAATATTTAGTTATTATTTCCTGTGGAGTTCGGGAAAACTTCTTAGAAAAATCAAAATTTTAACAAGGATAACTATAGAAATTATTCAGGTATTTCTCCAAAGATTCTTTTAGATATTTTTCAAGGAAGGCCTTAGTTTTCTTTGATGGTATCAGGTGATTCTTCTATGGATTTCCTTAGTAGCAATTGTAGAGTTCGGTTGAAGGGTTAGTGAAAAAAATATCTGGAGGAACTCCTAGTATAGTCTTTGAAAAAAAACTCGAACTAAAAACTGAAAACAAATCGTTGGAGTACTCAAGGTTTTATTGGAGAAAGTCCTCTAAGCATCCTTAGCAAAATCGCTGGAAGAATTTCTGTGAGTATTGGTAGAGGAATCTCTAGAAAAAAATCTTGAAAGATCCCAGAATGAGTTCCTGAAAGTATTTCAGATGAAATCTCAGGAAAAATCTCTAGAAAATGTCTTTAAGTTTTTCCATGGGACATGTGAGAGGAAGTTCTTTAAGAACCTGCTAAAAAGCTGCATCAATTTCTTTGATTTTTTTTTCTCTGGAGCCCGTAGAATTCACTGCTACCCTAATGAGGGAAAAATAGAGAGCATTTTGATAAAAACAGAAACCTTAGAGATCTTTCTTTTTTTTATTCAATAGAGACCTACCCAATAAACATCAATAGCTGAATAACAGTTTATTAAGCGGTTATATGTTTGAGAGTGGAAGGTTCAAACCTTATTCCGTGAAAATTTTTGTTGGGAAGTCTCTAGAAAAAGACCTGCTACAAGCCCTACAGCAATTTCTTCAACTCAAAGCTGTTAAATAAATCTGTTTGTCCAACAACTTGAATACTAAACATGAATAGAAAAAGCATAGTTTGAATTGAGGTACCTATAAAAAGAGAATCATCAAACGAATTTTATTGATGACGAATAAGCCCCAAAAAACATTAAATTTAACCTGTAAGCATATTAAATCTACTAAGATGTATTAAATATAATGAAAAAAAAAACATTACTTACATTAATGTAAATTTCTAATTGGTTTACGTTCATAGGGGATTTGAAGTATTTTTAACGTTATTACATAATTTGACTCTGGTAATGAAAACCTTATAAAAACATTACACATATCTAGTCTATGGTAAAGTATCAAAATGTTTTTTTTTCTGGGAAAAGGGCCCCTACCAGATAATGGCCCCGGGCCCCCACATTTTTGTAAAACCGGCCCTGGTCACAATATGCGTCGAATTGAAATATTATAACAAAGTTTCAGAAAATTCGTCCGATAAAAACCCCCAATACTAAAGTGAATAATGAAAGTGCCCAAGTAGTTCCGCAACCTGCCCCCTCTAAAGGCAGGGTTGGGTATTAGAGGGTTAATATTTTTGGCTTGGTTTCTCTTTTTATGTGATTTAAATTCAGAAGAATACATGAATTTTTGATTTTGAGAGATTTTGAAAAATAGGCCGCTCTTACCTATTTTATCTACCAGAGTTTCCTCCATGTTTCTTTTAAAATTTTCTTTCTTTCAATACATTGCATACTAAAAAATCATTTTCAAATTGATTTTGGCAACATGCTCAAAATTTTCAGTTGCCAAAAACGAAACCGTGCCAAAATGGGAACCCATTTTTTCTGATTTAATTTTCAATATTTGGCTTTGAAAACATTATTAGGTTATTGTAACGGTCCGAAGCAGATTTCTGCAGCGCAGGATAATGCTGTATGTTTATGTTTCACACATTTTTCAATACTTGCATGTTATCAACAATAATTTGAGGGCTTTTTTTATACTATTTGTAACTATAGGCCATGTATTACTAACAATCGCAAAAGTGACCTTTGTTCAATAACTTTGTTTTTCGAAAAGTTCATAGGATAACAGAACTCACAACACATCTTGTCAAAACTTTGCAGACCCGTTTCATATGACTTGTAAGTATAATACTAACGTGCTGAGCAACAGCTTTTTTAGATTTTTTCATTATGTAATCTAGCGGCAAAAACCTACTTTGTATTTGCACCTACGAGGGGTCAAAATCTACTAATAAAATAATGGAATTGTTGCGGTAATTGCAAAAATAATTGCATGAGGGATTTCATGTATGAACTATCGGTAGACTTAAGTGGGCTGATCAGTGTGAATGCTTATGCAAAAAAAAATTGGTTTTGTAACCTATTAAGATGCCAGTAGAAATCCATGACTTGTGAAAGTTTATGAACAGATGACTTTCCCGCAGAGAAACTGTACGTATAGGAACTCTAGGGGCCCAGATAGCCGTAGCGGTAAACGCGCAGCTATTCAGCAAGACTAAGCTGAGAATCGTGGGTTCGAATCCCACCGGTCGAGGATCTTTTCGGGTTGGAAATTTTCTCGACTTCCCAGGGCATAGAGTGTCTTCGTACCTGCTACATGATATACGCATGCAAAAATGGTCATTGGCACAGTAAGCTCTCAGTTAATAACTGTGGAAGTGCTTATAAGAACACTAAGCTGAGCAGCAGGCTCTGTCCCAGTGCGGACGTAATGCCAGAAAGAAGAAGAAGAAGGAACTCTAATACTCAGGAGGATTCAGAAGAATATTGACGTAGATGGGGCTCCATAACACAGCCAGCGTGAAGTTAAGATGCTATTCAAATGACAAAATTAAAAAAAAAATGATGATATGTGCAAACATTAACAGTTTTTGGTCGTACTCGAAAATGTTGCCAAAACCAGATCCCTTTTGTTGCCAAAATAGGATAGTGCAAAAAATGGAGCATGCAAAAAAAGGAATCCATTATAACTAATAAGTAATAACTTGTAGATATTTTGGAAATATTTAAAGTATCAAATTGAGCATAGTTTTAGTGGTGTATGGCTAAGTGCCTTTACAGTTCGTTTTCGTAATTTTCGAGCTTTAAAATATTTTTCATTTAATATTTTCGGCGCAGTTCAGAAGAATAAAGTGAATAAAACAAAATCCAAGTGTTTTGGATATCTGGATAATTCCAGCTAAAACAAAACTTGTTTTTTGACCTTGCTTTTATATCCCTAAATATAGAACTTGGGTCAATAGAACCCACCCGTCCGGAAAGGGTTACGGCTACTCCACTCAAGTTATGGTGCTATGCCAAGCAGCCGAGACGGGTATCCCATTCATTTCGGCTGTAAGGCACCATTGAAGGAAAGCAGATTACCGTTCCATCGTCGTAATACCGTCATCGTCGCCGTAACTGGGTGATAATGAATGTTAATGTAAAAGCAACCAACAAATCACACGAAGCGTTCATGCATGCATGGTGAAATAAGCAGGAGATACATTTTCGTTAAGCGCCCTTAGTAGTAGACCGACAAAAAGAACGACGAACGACGTACCTACTTGAGTGGATGACGATGACGACGACGACCCGTGATAGATAACGCATATTTGGTCTACTGGTTTCGATGAGTTCGAACGGGGTCGAGTGAGTGAGCTTTACGTAGGTTACCATTTACGTACGTAGCGTGGCTGTACGAAGCTCATTGAAATTTAAACTTTTGATTGGTGGATTGCACTTTTGTTAATTGTATTGGAGCAAGTTTGTGACTTCTTTATTTCTTCTTTCTGGAGTTAATACAACAATAGAGTTTGTTTCTCAGCTTAATATTCATGGTTAACATGGTTGCAACTACAAACAAAAGGAAGGGTGAATCTATGAATTCACTACTTCCTTCCAAAAAAAGGGATTTAAAACTGTCGCTAAACGTGGCAAAATTGAAAGAAAGGACGTTTCTCCAGAATGCGCGCTTTCTTACAAGCGTGAAGCAGCCTCTAGCTCAGGCTCTTTGATTCAAGTGAGAAAACAAAGAGTGCCGCCTATCGTGGTCAGTTGTTCCGAGTTTAGGGGATTTAGGCAGAAGATCTTCAACTCCATTAGAAAAATCAAGGTTTCCATCCAAATCGCAAAGAAAGGAGACTGTCGCGTGTTACCGGAAACTCTTAAAGATCGCGAACTTCTTCTCAAACATCTTGAAGAGACGAAGCACATTTTTTTTACATATGACGACAAAACTAAACGTTTGTTCAAATCGTATTGAAAGGTCTCTCAAGTTACTTAAATTCACCTGAAGAGATCAAAAATTGAATAAATGATTTACTACAGTCCAAGTAATCATTATAAAAAAGAGAACCCAATCTGGCATTGTTCGGAAAAGGCTTTCTCAATAATATTATTCAGTTCACTTAAACAAAAAAGATCTAAATGATATTAAAGCTATAGAAAAAGCCTTCGATGTCCGTGTGACATGGAAACAATTCCGGAAACCTGTAGGAAATTTGCTGAACCAGTGCCGTCGATGTTAAACGTGGAGTCGTTGTACAAAAAATGCGGCATGGATGCTAAATGCATGATTTGCGGAAATTCTTCTCACGCTAAGGACGTTTGTCATGTGAAGGAAGATACCGATAAGTTCATATGCGCGAATTACGGGGGCAATCGTAATTGGGGGGATGGCCCTTCGCGTAGGCGAGTCTTCGAGGCCCGTGCCAGGCAGATGAACAGATAATCACGCTCATTCACAAACTAATTTTAATCCGTCGGGTAGCCGTTCGAATTTTTTAATTTCGAATGTATCTACCCAAGGAAAATCCTTTGCCGATATCGTAGCAAGTAATTTGAACTTTTCATACTACGAGTACTCGTTCTAATTGTTTCAAATCAAATGAAAAAAAAACCCTGCCGCCACAGGAAACTTTTACTCCGCCTCTTCGTCTACCGAAAATTCTAACGGAAAATCATCAGAAAATGTACCCACTTCAAGTGATATGTCTGCCTCTGATTTTAATTTTCTAACTGAACAATTGAATCTAATGATTGATGCAATGTTCAAAGCCACCACAATGACTGAAGCAGCCCAAGTTGGTGTAAAATTTACAAATCAAATTGTTATTGGATTACGTTTTTCTAATAGATCCAAATAATAATTTAAATAGTTTAAATTGGAATTCTCGTTCCTTGAATGGTAAAGAGGGCGAGCTGTTTAATTTTCTTACAGCTAATAACGTGCAAATAGCGCAGTTATTACTGAAACTTATTCAAAACATGGATCCAAACTCAAAAGAGATCCTAACGTTTTTGTTTATCGTAATGATCGGCTTGATGGGGCATGTGGCGGAGTTGCAATCATCATTCATAGGCGTATCAACTGTTTTCGTCATTTGAAACTAAAGGTTTTGAAACTTTAGGTGTTTCTGTTGAAACACAGATTGGTAAAAATACTTTTATAGCTGCCTATTTGCCTTTTCAATGCTCTGGACAGCAAGTTAATTTGCTCCAAACTGACTTGCGAAAATTGACTCGCAATAAGTCAATTTTTTTTTGTCATTGGTGACTTTAATGCCAAACATCGGTCATGGAATAATTGTCAAAGTAATTCCGACGGCAGAATTTTATTTGATGAGGGCTCTTCAGGATATTTCTCAATTCAATACCCTGATAGCCCTACATGTTTTTCCTCTTCTAGAAATTCATCTACGATTGATTTGATCTTAACCGACTCTAGTCATCTTTGTAGCCAACTGATTACTCATGCTGATTTTGATTCTGATCATGTCCCTGCTACATTTCAAATGTCCCATGAAGCGATTCTGAATCCTATCAGCTCCACTTTCAATTATTTTCGAGCCGACTGGAATATATATGGGACATATATTGACTCTGATCTGGATGTTAATATTTCTTTACAAACAAAACTTGATATTGACATTGCTATTGAAACCTTAACAAATTCCATTGTTGAAGCCAGGAGCATTGCAATTCCAAAATGTGAAGTAAAATTTGAATCCGTGAATATAGGGAAAGTGTACCAGTTATGGCCATAGTGGTTCCCTATTTGGCCATATGTGAAATTTCGATGACTTTCACATTTTTAATCTTTTTGAATGTTTCAACATCAAGATATATCCTATATCTTACTAGTAAAACACACAAAACTTTTCAAAATGTGAAGACATTCAGATTATCACGTATGGCGAAATATGGAACCACTATGGCCATAACTGGTACACCTACCCTAGACGATGATCTTAAACTCTTGATCCGTCTTAAAAACGTGAGGAGAAGGCAATTTGAACGCACTAGCGATCCTGCTATAACAATCATTTGGCAGGATTTGCAGAAAGAAATCAAGAAACGTTTTTCTCGATGTGGAAATAAAATTTCTCGATTGGACCCTGGCTCTAAGCCCTATTGGAAAATTTCTAAAATTTTGAAAAAACCTCAGAAGCCAATTCCGGCATTGAAAGAGGAAAACAAATCATTACTAACTAATTACGAAAAAGCTCAAAAACTTGCTATGCAGTTTGAAAGCACGCACAATTTTAATTTAGGAGTAGGTCCAATAGAAAATCAAGTTACGCAGGACATCGAAAATATTCTCAATCAAGAGAACGTTTTCGAAAATTCCTGGGAGACTGATTTGGAAGAAGTGAGAACTATTATTAAAAAATTCAAAAATATGAAAGCTCATGACGAAGATGGAATTTTCTACATCCTCGTCAAGAAACTTCCAGAAAGTAGCTCATCATTTTTAATTGATATATTTATCAAATGTTTTCAATTAGCATGACAAATGACAAATGGAAACATGCTAAGGTTGTTCCAATTTTAAAACCAGACAAAAATCCTGCAGAAGCTTCTAGCTATCGTCCAATCAGTTTACTTTCCTCCATCATTGAACTTTTTGAAAAGGTCATTTTGAACAGAATGATGGTCCACATCAACGAGAATTCAATTTTTGCCAATGAACAGTTCGGATTCCGCCATGGACATTCGACCACTCATCAACTTTTACGTGTAACAAATTTGATTCGTTCCAACAAATCTGAAGGCTACTCTATTGGTCTTGCTCTTCTAGACATAGAAAAAACATTCGACAGTGTTTGGCATGAAGGTTTGATTGTAAAATTGAAAAACTTTAATTTTCCAGCATACATTGTTAGAATAATTCAAAGTTATCTGTCAAATCGTACACTTCAGGTTAATTATCAGAACTCCAAGTCTGAAAGACTTCCTGTAAGAGCTGGTGTTCCCCAAGGCAGCATTTTGGGACCAATATTATAGGGGAACTGTGGGTAAAATGAACAGGGGGGGTAAAATGAACAGGTTTGTGTTTTACAAATTGTGTGCTACAAATCTAGGCAAAATAAAGCACCATCCTTAATCCTCGGACTAAGGAACTATTTCGACAACTCTAGCGCGATCTAGAACTGTCAAAAACTGAGAAAGTAAATAAAAACAAAGTACACCTCTCCGTTTTCTCATATGAAGTAATTTTTCACTCTTGGAATTTAAGGTTTTTATGACTATAATCATCAAAAATCTATTGAACTGCTTAGCACATCATATCTTTAAGGTTTTTATGATAAGTAGACGGAAATTGAAAGTATTTTTATCTTTTAAATTCTTAGAACAAATGATTTGAATATGTTGATTCTTTGGTGGTAAAATGAACCACTCGAGATGGGGGTAATATGACCACCATTGCAGGGCGAATATTACCGGATTATATTTCAGATGCCGAGAATTTTCCAGAGAAAATACAAAGGCAGACATGGAAAGCCGTCCAAATGGTCGTGGCTCAACGTTACATCGATTCCGGAATGTCTGTGAGCTCTTCATTGATCATGTACCAGATGCCAAGAATCATGCCACAACCCGTTCAATTTGAATGGTGTTCATGTTACCACCACTACATGTTCATATTACCCCCTACATATGTTCATTTTACCCTCAAGTGTATGTTCATATTACCCCCGTTACATGTTCATTTTACCCACAGGTTTGGAACATTGACTCTGTGGAAAGCAATTTTCAAAATTATAATAATGTTGATAAACTTCTATTTCCATCACAATATTTCAACTTATTACATTGCATAAACATCCTTCTTGAATTCTGAGCAATTGAAAAAGAATCTGACAGCTTCATAAGCAAGAAAACATGAAAATTGCTTGGGGTGTTCATTTTACCCCCAGTTCCCCTACAATATTTTCACATCTGACTTACCTGAGTTACCTCAGGGATGTCAAAAATCCTTGTTTGCGGATGACACAGGCCTCTCCGCCAAAGGACGAAGCCTGCGTGTCATCTGTAGTTGATTGCAAAAAAGTTTGGATTGTTTTTCTTCATACTTGCAGAAATGGAAGATTTCTCCTAATGCTTCCAAAACTCAACTAATAATATTCCCACATAAACCAAAAGCTCTTTATTTGAAACCTTCAAGTAGACATGTTGTCACGATGAGAGGGGCTCCAATAAATTGGTCAGATGAAGTTAAGTATCTAGGGCTCATGCTAGATAAGAATTTAACTTTCAAAAATCACATTGAGGGCATTCAAGCCAAATGTAATAAATATGTAAAATGTCTCTATCCCCTTATTAATAGAAAATCAAAACTTTATCTTAAGAACAAGCTTTTGATATTCAAACAAATTTTCAGGCCAGCCATGTTGTATGCTGTACCAATATGGACTAGCTGTTGTAATACCAGGAAGAAAGCTCTGCAGAGAATTCAAAATAAAATTTTGAAAATGATTCTGAGACTTCCTCCCTGGTATAGTACCAATGAGTTACATAGAATATCCAATGTTGAAACATTGGAACAAATGTCAAATAAAATAATTAATAATTTCAGGCAAAAATCGTTACAATCTTCTATTGCCACGATTAATGCGTTATATGTTTAGGTTAGGTTAAGTATATTCAAAGCGTTTTTTTTTTTCTCTTATAAGCAGGTGAAATCAACTCACCTGTAAACAATCTGAACTGCTACGGCAAATGAAATGTAATATGCTGTTAACAAAATGTTAATAAAATCTTAGATTTGTTTTACCAAATTAGGATGATAGTGTTGTCTAATAACACAGAACACCTAGATATAAGAAATGAATGTAATGTTTATAATGATACTAATAAAGAAATTAAAAAAAAATATGTGAAGAAAATAGTCTATTCGAACTTAAGGGAAAAACCTTTTTCTTGAAATGGGATTCTGCATTATGGACATCAGCGATACACCCAAAAAATTTGTCTGAAGGGCGTGTTGTATTTTTTTCAGATTTTGTCTTGCGGAAATTGGATTTTAAATACCTCTTGCCTGAAAAAAAAACACGAACAAGAACCAAACAGAGACCATAAGGTACACCGAGGCCAATTAAAACGGGTTAGGCAAGATGAAATACACAGTTTTGAACTTGACGCCAATACATTTTAAAAGATTAATCTTCCCTAAAAGCTTGTTCCATATGTTAACTTAATGTCTCTGTAACAATATTTCTCATAATAATAAAATTTCGCTATGATATGTTGCCATTTCATCTTACCCCAGCCGTTTCAACTAGCCCCAGTGTAACTTACATGAATTATGAATACAAAAAGAAAACCAAATGAACCACGTCATAAGATTTTGATTCCTCATTTAAACGGACATTCCGCTAAGATTGACTTAAAAACTGTTTTGGAGTCCAATGACATTACGACAAGTATTACTGCTAGTTTTACTGTGGATTTCTTTCACATCTTACTCCAACGATATCTGCAGGAGTTTGTTTTGTGATTTTTCAAGAACTTTCAAGAATTTAGTTTTGGGGGTAACCATAAAAACTACTTCGGAGATTCCATCAGGAACCGCTCCAAAGACCGTTGGAGAAATTCTCAAACGAAGTCTCGTGTTCTCAAGAAATATATTCATTAATTTTTCCATTGATTTCATTAGAACTTTTTTCAACATTCCCGTATAGAGCATCTTCAAAATTCAAAATACATTCAGGAATTCCTGTTGTTTTTTATTTTATTTCTCGAAGAAATCTCAAAAAAAAAAAAATTCTAGTCATTCTTTCAGAATTTTCTTCAGGGAAATGTCAAGGATTTGATTCAGATTTTTTTGGAGGAAATTTTGAGAAAAATCCGCGTGGAATTCCTAACGAAAATGTATGTGTGAGTTCTAAGTATACCTTTATGAATTCTTACAATGATCTCTGGAAAAAAAACTCCTGTATTCTTGATGAAATTCTTCTTAAAAATTTCTCGATAAAATGCTAATATAACCGAAAAAAACATCGAATCTCTGTGTAATTTCCGACAAGACTTTTTGAATAAATTCGAAGAGACTTCCTGGAGAAATATAAGTATGAAAAATACCTGTAAGAATGACTGTGACATTAGGATATGTGGTAAATCTCCTAGAAGTAATAACTGAAAAAATCGGTGAATCAATCAGTAGAGAAACATTTGAAGGAAATCGTGGGATAATCACTGTCATTTTTTTTCAGAGTGATCTATGAGAAAATTACTGGAGTAATAATGTTGCAGTGCTCTACGATTTTATTGACAAAATTTTTAAAGGAATTCATTCGATCCAAAAACTTCTTGAAACAAAAATACAAAACTAGCTTTAAATATAAGTCGTATATTTCCCCCTTGTCCATGGATCGCATCACCGACCAGAGGTGACTCCCAGATCTTTTCCTCCCTCACTAATAAAAACCCTTCCCGTGGTGATTGTGGAGATGCAGAGGTATTCTCGGTCTCTAGAAGCAACAATCATTACACCCTAACATTCCTTCCCCATCCCAACTGACTGTAAGGACTTGGCCGGCGCCGTTATTGATCAATAATATTAGATCTGCTAAAATTGCACTTCGAGAGTAAGCGGAAACTCCCATCCCTTATTCATTTGGATCGTAGTGCAATTCTTACCAGTTCCGATCAATCACGGAGTAGCAACCATTGACATGTGCAATCAGTCTATGCTATGCTATGCTAAAATTTTTAAAGGAATTCATTCGAGTATTTCTTGAAAAATTACTGGTAGCATCCCTCGAGAAGTTCATAAAGGTATTCCAGAAAGAATCACTAGAACACCTGAATCATTCCTTGCAATTTCCTCCAGCACTTGTGGAATAGTCGAAAAACATTTTTGTAAACAAATTAGAATGCTTTCAACCAAGTTTCATATGCTCATGAACGACACCCAACTGTAAATGGGAACTGTACTTGTCCTTACCAACTTTCTAATCTCAAGTTAGGATTAGAGTTAGTTAAGGAGTTAAGATAAGGATGCAATTATCTGAACATGTTTTATGTTCGATAAATAATAATCAATTCAAGGACTGAACATCTCTAGTAGCTTCTTGACAGCGGCGCAGCCGAAAATGTTTATGATTGAAAAGATTTTCTACCATAAAAAGGACATATTCTACCTTGTATTACTGATCCAAAATAATTTCCCTGATTATGGCTGAAATTTCCTGAGAATTCCAGGTTTTTCCAGGTTTCCCTGATAATTCCAGGTTTTCCAGGTTTTTCCAGGTAGTAGACACCCTGCAATTATTTAAAATGTCTTTATCCACTTATTAACAGAATATCAAAACTTTGTCTTAAGATCAAGCTATTGATCTTTAAATGTTTAGGCTAGATATGTTGTATGCTGTACCGAAATGGACTAGCTGTTGTAATACCAGGAAGATACACATGGTACCCCGAGGCAAGTGAGTGTACTGTGTTACAGTTGTAATTTTAACTTACATGTAAAATTGCGACACGTTTAAAGGTCTCGTGCTGACAACTCTTCAATGACGAACCTTGTCACCTTACAATATAAGACTGATAAGTAGCATGGAACAAATACAAAACGTCAGTTTATTAGATAGGCAGTCAATAAAATAACCGTTTCTACGATTTCATTAAAATGTCGTAAAATATCGTTTGGTTTTAGGCGCACTTTAACCGAAGGCAACTAATAAAAATTGATTGACCATTTGGATAATAATGTGTCCATTATGAAAAACGACACGAAAATGCGATAGAAGAGAGAGAGAGATAGAGAAGAAGAAGGTATGTCGAACGGTGTACAAGACAAGCCACTAGACGTTCCGGTCCAGGTCGGAACGGATACAAGTTTCCCTCCTGCTAGCTACCCACTACGCACCCGACTAGTAGATTATAACAATATTGTATCACAATTATAGCAAACACTTATTACAAACAACAAATTTTGTATAAATTTTGTTGAAAGTACTCTGAGTTGGTTGAGAAAGTTATAACTAGGGAAAGTGTACCAGTTATGGTCATAGTGGTTCCCTATTTGGACATATGTGAAATTTTGATAACTTTCACATTTTAAATCTTTTTGAATGTTTTAACATCAAGATATATCTTAAATCTAACTACTACAACACACAAAAGTTTTCAAAATTTGAAGACATTAAAGTAATCACGTATGGCGAAATAGGGAACCACTATGTCCATAATTGGCACACCTACCCTATACCACAATTTGTTATAACGGATCTGAGAGCAATTATTTTATGTCTTCAAAAGATAATGATTTATATTTTGGTTCAAATTGTAACATATTTTGTTTTAACTTTTATTTAATGTAGATGCAATTTTATTACAATTTTTTGTTGTTTTATCAACTAAATATCGAAATTTATAACATATTTTTTAGGCAAAAAACTCGCTATCTGAGTTAAAAACTCTGTAACAATTCTGTTGCACTCCTCTGGTCGGGCAACCGGTTCGACCGGTAAAACGGTCCGATCGGAGTGCAGTCGGGGCGTGTAAGCTGTTCGTCCGCAATAATAACGATGATTGCTTTTATATGGCTTTTTATTACCGCAAAATCCTTGATGTGAAAGAGGACAGTTGATGCGCAGGCCATGTTTCTTTGATCAGCAAGCACCTTCGCCGTGATCAGGTTGATCGCTGGTCGTGTCTTCGGTCTCGGTCGGTCATTAAGACTTTGAACAATCCAAAGATGACAAGTTGCGTAGAACTGCGAAAACTCGTTTCTACCATAAGTGAGAAAGTGTGATGCGATTTAAATTTTGCGTGAGAATATAACGGGCTGAAGTTTACTGAGCGAAGATTCATTAGTTGAGACAGAAGTGGGCGTTATAATACGCCCGGGTGAGGGTAGGGAGAGAGGACGGTATTACGACCCCACTAGGACAGAGCCTGGAGCTTTCTTTGCCAAAGTTGTCATGTGGTAGGCATGAAGATGTTTTATGCCCAGGCAAGTCAAAGAAATGTCTATAAGCAAAAGACCATGGACCGTACAGTAAAACCTTCAGTATGGCTTTGTTAACCGTGGACGTTATAGTCCTAAATGTCGCTTAAGTTTGTCAAAGTCCTCTTCAGTAACTGATGACAGCCATCACCTACCCGTCACTATATCGTATTTCAATGCTCAAATACGGCATGTGAAATCTTATCAATCAAACCGCACCAGACAGGGTGTTAGACGGCCAATATCCATCGCCCTTAGCAGCTGTACCCGACAAATATGGCAGTTTTGCTTGCGAATAAACAAACACCACACACTTCACTTCTTTGGGTTTTATCGATATTCGAATCGCGTGCGCGACTTCACCCTCTGCTATCGTTGTTATGTCGCGACAACGTTATCGCCCCTCGATCGTGCCGTCATCAAGTTCGCATGCCGCCACAACTCCGCGAGAAAGCTTATTTCAATTGACGTTTTTTTTGTGTGTGACCATGATCGTTTCGCGCACTTTACTGCTGGATACCGTGAAATGGGGTAACTTTGGTTGTGATCTTGGTAACAATTTTTTTTTTTGAAGATTTTGACAAGATATTTTTTCAAGCTATTTTATCGAATTCTTAGAAATATAATTGTAGGACTAGTCTAGAATCTTAGTGGACTTCTTCGAAGGATGACGGCAGAATTCTTGCATTATCTACCTATATTGGCTATAGCTGCCATGAATGTCTATCGATTTCAATATCAACCATTTTCAGGGCTCCATTGGGTGTTTGTAGAACTTCAAAGAGGGTCGCAGCTTCAACCACTGGACTATATTTTTAAACAGTTTCACAACTAAACATGCTTTGCAAGTTCATATATTACGAAATGGTTCTGAATTGCGTTAAAATTACTCAAAATTTGGTCTCAGTGTCTAATATAGTTCACCCATAACGCCCGCGCGCACGGCTTGCTGCGATCTTTTCCATCAAAGGGATTTTATCAAAAATTCTACCAGGAATTTCCACCAGGGATTCCTCCTGACAAGTAATCTATCAGTGATTTCCCTATGAATTCCTTTTCAGATACTCTAGAAAATCCTTCAGCAATTGATCCAAACATTCTTCCATGGATTGCTTCAGCGATTCCTGCCTGATTTTCACTAAAAATTCTTTCAAAAATTCCTACAGAAATACATGAAAAGGTTTACTCCAATTATTACAGTGATTCTAAATAGAATTTATCTAAGGATTCATCAAGGAATCACTTCAAGGATTTTACCAAGAACTCCTGCAAGGATTCAACAAGAAACCCTACAAAAGAATTCACCAGATCTTCTTCCGCTGGAATTCATCAGGAATTTCTTCAGAGAACCCGTTTGCAATTTTTCGACCGGTTCCTCCAGGTTATCCTCCGAGGATTCTTCTAGGGAATCTTCAATAAATTCTTTTATATATTCCTCCAGTGTTTCCTTCAAAGATTCTTCCTGGTATCCCTGAAGGAACCCTACGAAGCATTCGTCCTGGGATTTCTTCACGTATTACTTCAAGAATCTACCATCAATTCCATTCAGTATTTCTTGCAGATTTTTTTCCAGGGAATCCTTTAGGAACTTCTTCAGGGATTGTTTTGAAAGTTCTTCCGGATATATATTTAAGAATTTCTCCAGAGAATGCTCTAGGAATTTTCTCCAATGATTTCTTTGAAATTGCTCCCAGGATCTTTCAAAAAAAAAAATCTAAAAGTCTTCCAGGTCACTTGAGGAGCTCAACCTGGAGGCATTCAAAGAAATTCTTTGTTCAAGGAGTAAATATCAGTGAAATCCCTGGAGGATTAATCTTTTGGAATTTTGTAAAAAACTTCCTGATGGAATACCTACAATAAAGAAATGAAAAAGTATAGTCCAATATTTTCTTAATCGATTGGTCACTAGCTGGTGGTGACCAATCGATTAGGTTTTCAGCTCAAACGGATTTTTGGTTCTCCAGATCCGTGCTCTTGAAAATTTTGAAATTTGGCTTCGATTTATCTTCACCTTAACCCTGCAAAAACTCTTGGTGAAATTCTTTGAAAACTCCTCTCTTGAAAAACTACTAGTGAAATAAATAGAGAAATTGAAGAAATTTCCAAAGGAATTTACTGGTGGAATCTCTATAGGGAAGAGGGATCAAAGCCCTAGAGAAATTCGTTCTGAGATCCTTGCAGAACATTTTG
This sequence comes from Aedes aegypti, assembly GCF_002204515.2. Classification (NCBI taxonomy): domain Eukaryota; kingdom Metazoa; phylum Arthropoda; class Insecta; order Diptera; family Culicidae; genus Aedes; species Aedes aegypti. The sequence continues at coordinate 72,319,415 of NC_035107.1, forward strand.
GCGGAGTCCTTGGAGGATTTTTTCTAGAATGTTTTGAAAGAACCTCTGAAGGACTTTTTGAATTACCGGAAGAGATATTGGTGGAGGTTCTGAAAGAATTTATAGTGAAATATCTATGAGAGTTTGTTTTTTTTCTTCTTCTTCTCTTTCTTCTTATTGGCATTACGGCATCACTGGACAGAGCCTGCTTCTCAGCTTAGTGCTTAATGAGCACTTCCACAGTTATGAACTGAGAGCTTTCTTTGCCAAAGTTGCCATTTTCGCAGTCGAATATCGTGTGGCAGGTACGATGATACTCTATGCCCAGGGAAGTCAAGGAAATTTCCATTACGAAAAGATCCTGGACCGAACGGGAATCGAACCCAGACACCTTCAGCATGGTTTTGCTTTACAGCCGCGGACTCTAACCACTCGGCTAAGGAAGGCCCCATTTCAGCTGAAATGTTTGAATGAACCTCTGGTGGAATCTCTGGAGGATTTATTTGTGGGATTTTTAGTTGAAATCTTTAGAAGAAATCTTAGTGGGATTTCTGAAGGAATCCCTGGTGGAATTGTGGAATTACTGAAGGAATTCTTGGAGCAATCTCTGAAGGAATTACTTTTTTGCATCTCAGGAGGAACTCCTGATAGAGTCACTGGAGAATATTGCGCATTTTGTTCACCACTTGACTATCGCAGAAGTTTTCACAAGTGCGGGAACGCTAAAAAAGGCGCGATTGCATCAAATCGAGTCGGTGTCTTCAGCGGGGTTATTCATCGCAGTCAAAAGAATAAGTGCTCTGAAGACACCAACATGATTTGATGCAAACTCGCACTTTTATTCGCATTTTCGCACTTATGAATTCGCAGTCCAGTAGTGAAAGAAATACACAATATATTGGTGGATTCCCTAATTGAGAAATTCCGGGATTAATTCCTTAAAGATTTCCTGGAAAATATGCGTGACGGAACTCCTTATAAAATCCGAAGTAGAAATCCTGATGTTATTAATTGAGAAACCCCTAATATAATTCTGATAGCATCCCTAGAGGAACTTCTCAAAGAATCCCTGTAGGAATTTCAGGTGGAATATCTGAATCCCTGGAGGAACTCCTGATGTAATTCCTAGAAGAACTTCTGATGATATAATCCCTACAGGAACTCCTGATGAAATTCTTGGAGCAATTCCTAAAGATATTCTTGAAGGAACTCCTGACGGAATTATTGGAAAAACTTTAGAAGAACTCCTGATGGAGGAATTCTTCATAAGAGTTCTGATAGAATCCCTAGCGGAACACTTTATATAGTCCCTAGTAGAGAAGTAGAATCCCTAGAGTATGGAATTCCTAGAGAAACTCCTGATAAAATCCCCTGGAGGAATTTCAGGTGGAATCTTTGAAGAAATTCCTGATGGAATCCCTGGAGAAAGGAATTGAGCATGAGCATGATTGACCGCCCGCAGTTGCTACTCCGTTATTGCAAGAACAGCTGTACTTACACAGGGAACCAACAGACACTTCTCGGGATCAGTAGCATCCTCAATGTGTAAGTACTGGTGCTCTCATCATTATAATAAACAATACCGGCGCCGACTGCGTCCGAATGCAGGTCAATTTGGGAATGGGAGGGAAATGTTGACGTGTTACTTGCTTTACAGAAGCCGAGGAGTCCTCTGCACTTCCACAAGAAACACTGGGAGTTTGGATATGGGAAAGGATTCGTTTTGGTAAACGATAAATATATAATTCGAAATGAATACGTGAGTTACTACGCAAACCGGACACGATACTGATTTCGTTGCTCGCTCGACAGGAGCATACAACAGGTTCAACGTATCAAACTCTACTGACGCGTTTTTTTTTTGGTTTTTCACCGCCGCATTTCGTTTTTTCTTCCGCGAAACGCAAACTGGACACAATGGATCCGGATTCCGTCGCTCGCCCACAAGGAGCATGCAACAGATTCAACGGATCCAATACTACTCGGAATCCCTGGAGAAAGGAATTGCTAGAGGAACTCTTGATGAAATTCAGGAGTTCCGGGTGGAATTCCTGAAGAAACTTCTGATGGAATCCCCGAAGGGATTTCATATGGAATCCATGAAGGAACTCCTAATGGAATTCCGATAAGATCCCCAGAAGAACTCTCTTGATGGAAACCCTAGAGAAACTTCCGATGGCATCCCTAGAAGAACTTCTGGTGATATCTCTAGAGGAACTTCCAATGGAATCCCTAGAGGGACTCTTGTTCGAACTCCTGGTGGAATCCTTCGTGGGATTCACGATAGAATCTTTAGAAGTACTCATGATGGAATTCAATGTGGGCTTCGTGGCCTTGCGGTTAGCGGCGTCAGTCGTCTAGGCGTATAGTGCCACGGGGTGTGGGTTCGATTCCCGCTCCAGACGGTGAAAACTTTTCGTTAAAAAGAAAAAATCATCGCTTGGCTACTGGGTGTTTAGTGTTGTCCGTTGCCTAATGTTAGTGATCGTTCAGTCTGTGCAGCTTATGTGCTGAAGTCGTAGTAAATTGTCTTAAAATCCCTAGAATAACTCCTGATCCTTAGAGAAACTGTAGGAAATCCTGGTGAAATCCCTGGAGGAAATATTGATGGAGCTTCTGGTAGAATCTCTGAAGGTATTGCTGATGGAATCCCTGGATTTTTTTAAAGGAATCCCTAGAGGAACTCCTGATGAAATTCTTTGAAGAACTCCTGATGGAATCCCGTGAGGAATTCCATGTCAACTTTCGGAAGGAAGAATCCTTACAGGAATTCCTAGTTGAATCACTTGACAAAATGTTGATTAAATTCCTGGTGGAATCATGAAGGAGGTACCGATGAAATTCATGAAGGAATTGGTAGAATTCCTAGAAAAAATCCTGCAGCACCACCTGGTCTAATTCCTGATGTAATCCTTGGAAGAAATCCTGGTACAATCTCTACAATCCCTACAGAAAGTACGATCAGTTCGTCGAACATTCAGCTCCCCCCACCGCACAGTGATTTATTTCATCGATTTCACGATCAAAATAGAATAACTTCAAAACTATTGGTTCTAGATGTTTGGTGTCTTCGATGAAGTTTCTTGATATTAAAAGGCGCTTCTTTTGGTATTAGGGGTAAGTTGATCAATTCACCCACAAGTGAGATAAAAAAAATATTTTTTCCAAAAATTAAGTTAGAGATTTCATGTCTTTCGCAAAGTTGTAGAGTATGTAATTACAAACAACTTTGCCGAAGACGCAAAATTTCTATATATTCGCGGTAATGAGATATGGAGCATTTTGTCTTCGACACCCCTTAAAACTTGTTTTTTGTACATAACTTTTCAATAGAATTTTTCACATTTTTCGAATCTTCTACAAAGTTGTTTGAATCGATAAAATACACATTTTTGCTGAACACGAAAGCCTTGTATCTCTTATCGTTAAAAAGTTATAAACAAATTTATGTTAAATTTCGGTCCACTTTCACCTTAAAAATATCCATTCTACGCAAAATGACGCAGCTAGTTTCATGGCAACTTCAAGTTCTAACTTTTTACTTTTGCATACAGGTAATAACTTTTGGAAACAAAAGGTTTTTTGCAGTGTTTTTCACAGATGATACACTCCCGTGCAAATGTTTGGGTTCACCCTCTAAAAAACATGAACAATTGTTTTGTCCATACCTCTGTGATTACACGTTCAATTGAAACTCTCTATAGCGCATTTGAAAGCCAATGAGTTATTCTCACTTCGTAAGTATTTTCCCGGAAACAGTTTATGAATTTTGCACACTTAATTTTTACTTAAAGTTGTGACATTTAAAAAAAAACACACTGGAAAAACATGGCCATTTTCCTCAGAATTGGATCGATAAAAATAAAAACAATCAATGTATCATTAGAATCGTAATCTTATATTCTTTGAAGAGCGCTTACGAAATTTTGGAGGAAAAATGTGAAAACTACTCAATATAAATGAAACAGTCAATCAAGTCATCGTGCGAAAGTTTGGGTTCACCCCTCAGTATGATGCTTATCGTACAAAAGTTTGGGATCACCTGAGCCGCACGCAAATCATTTTTGTCAATATCTCTACCATTTTTCAACCAATTTCAATAGTTCATAACTTTTTCAAACGAAAATAATGGCACGTTCATGATTGGCTTGAGATTTCACAGAACTATCGTGGTTTTAGTAAGTTCAGGTGAACCCAAACTTTTGCACGATGACTTGAATGACGGTTTCATTGAATTTAAATAGTTTTCAGATTTTTCCACCACATTTTCGTAAGCGCCTTACAAAGAATATAAGATTACGAATCTAATGACACATTGATTTGAAATTTTGATCAATCCAATGCTGAGGAAATCAGCCATGTTTTTTCAGTAAGTTTAAAAAAAAAATGTCACTACTTTAAGTATGAATTTAGTAGTCAAAATTAAGAAAATGTTTTTACTTGTTTTTAATTATGAATCGTGGTTTACGGCTAACCAGCCGAGTGGAAGTTTAACAACTACCGAAAAGCTAAACATTACATAAACTTTGCAATTGGATTATATGGACAAATTGATGTGAAGTTTTGCGAAAAAGTTACACGTCTTCTCAGTGAGAATCGAACTCACGACTTCTAGATATCTAGTTAGGGCGCGTTACCCCTACGCCGCTAGAGGACTCATGGAAGCAGAAGTTAACCTGAATTCGATTTCAGCAGAATTAGATGTCCAACCAAACACAACGCTTTCTATTTATATTCAATACTAAGCCCGAGAGCGCATTATTTTTTAGGTGGAAAGTTCATCGTCCTTCATCAGACTGCATTGTAAAATTTTACGAAAATCGATTGAACTGAAGTGTACTAATCCGAACAGAAAATCGAAAGAAAGAAATCGATCATTGCAATTATGCCTTAGTAAATGCTAGATATGAAATGTCAGGAAAACAAAATCGATAATTGGTTCGAAATCAAGACTGGTGAAAAGGTATTGGGGCAATATGAACACTTTCGTGGAATTTAGTGAATGTTTAATGTTCTTCTTTTTGGAATCACTTCCCTACAAACTGTTACAAAGCCTATTTCTCTGCTTGTTCTTAGAGCACTTGCCACATTTCTTAATTAAGAGCTTTCTATGTTAAAGTTATTATTTTTTTGCTTTTGTATTAGGGGTAATATAATATCTTTAAGGCATCGATACTTTTATATGAAAAAAAGTGTCATAGAAAAGTATCGATACCTACAAAATCTATATAAATAAAAATGGAGTGGTGTTTGTATGTCACGAAATAACTTCAGAACGGGACACCCGATTTGCGCAATTCTTTCACTGTTGTCTTCTTGAAGGGCTCCGACGTGTTCGTGCGACGAAAAAGTTTAGGGAAGTTGTGGGAAAGTTTGGTATAACGGGGGAGTACTAATATGTCATGTTGTGTGAGAGGTTCCATGACATTTTTCAACAGCCTACTTGATGGCAAGACGAAGTTTGCCGGGACCACTAGTATCTAATAGATAGAGGAGCTGATCTCAAATGGATGCAAGCCGAACTTTGTCACCTCATTCAATTCGTCTGATCTCACCCGATATACAGAATAAGCACAATTTCCTCAACGGCACATATATACTAATTAGCGGGAAACGTGCCTTTGGAGCCGGCCTTTCGATAGGTCAAACTATTTTTTTGTGCTTTCATAGTATGAATGGTATGAATGGTTAAATTCCACCGCAAATTCTGCTATTTATCTGAAGTAATCAACACCGTTAACAATGTCATAAGTTTACCTAAGGAACGTATCGATACCTACTCGAATCATTTGAGTAGTTTTTATTATGAAAGAAACATAGAATTAAAACGATTACGATAGATATTTTTAAAGAATTGCATTGATGATTTATTCATAAAATAAAAATACTTTTGAGCCAAAATTTTTGATAAACTTTCGTGAATAAAACAAGATTTTTCAACGGCTGCACCACCCTTTGCAACAACGTACATGAGGAAGTACTCATTCGATACAAGTAATTTCATTCAATACCTATTTGAATTAATCGTAAAAAAATAAAAGTATCGAGTATTTATTCGTATTTACTTGAATCGATTCATCCCTACATGTGACAGGAACGGTGATACTCTATTTCTAAATAAAAAAAAATGGATCGACGGGAAATCGAACCCAGACACCTAAGCATGACTTCGCTTTGCAGCTGTGGACTTAACATAGGCTAAGAAAGGCCCTGTAAACATTTCATTCAAAATTTCCTAATTCCATTTCTTGAATCTTGGTAGTAGAATTCTCTTTCGAGAATCTAAAACTAAATTAATAACTACACACAGCCAAATTTCTGACCTGGAAACTTACACAACTAGTTTACTAGGGCTAAAAGTGTCACTTAAAATAATTAAAGTGGTATTGCAAACAAACGCATAATGCTTCAATTTTCCTTGTGTTATGAAAATGGTACAACAGTGAGAACTGGTATATGTTATACATCGTATTGAAACCAAAGATTGTTTGTATTAAATATATCATCATAGCTTTATAAAGCTTGTAAAATATACCTGACAATTTGATTTCACTGAAGTTGTGCCTCAAGGTCTTAATTGTCCAGTATTCTTACTTGCTCCGATTAAGGTACAAGAAAATTGTGATTAACAGGGAGGGTTTAAAACTTAAATTTTTAAATTAACGATATATCATCTGTGAAAAACACTGCAAAAAACCTTTTGTTTCCAAAAGTTATTACCTGTATGAAAAAGTAAAAAGTTAGAACTTGAAGTTGCCATGAAACTAGCTGCGTCATTTTGCGTAGAATGGAGATTTTTAAGGTGAAAGTGGACCGAAATTTAACATAAATTTGTTTATAACTTTTTAACGATAAGAGATACAAGGTTTTCGTGTTCAGCAAAAATGTGTATTTTATCGATTCAAACAACTTTGTAGAAGATTCGAAAAATGTGAAAAATTCTATTGAAAAGTTATGCACAATAAACAAGTTTTAAGGGGTGTCGAAGACAAAATGCTCCATATCTCATTACCGTGAATATATAGAAATTTTGCGTCTTCGGCAAAGTTGTTTGTAATTACATACTCTACAACTTTGCCAAAGACTTGGAATTTTTAACTTAATTTTTAGAAAAAATATTTTTTCTATCTCACTTGTGGGTGGATTGATCATATTACCCCTAATACCAAAAGAAGCGCCTTTTAATATCAAGAAACTTCATCGAAGACACCAAACATCTAGAACCAATAGTTCTAGATAGTGCACCGGTGGTTTGAGCTAAATCAAATTTGTTCAATTTTAGTCGACCGATTCGCCGTAAAATCCGTTTCACAAACTGTCAAATTGGTTCGTCAAGCAGCATTTTAAAATGTTAATATACCGTCGCAGTGATAATAAAAATCACCATATGTTTAATAGCAAATTTGGAACATTCGCGTCCTCGAAGATTGAAAAAATACAAGCCTACTTGAATTTCGATGTGGCGTCTGAATTGCGCGTATAATGTCTGCGATCGAGTTACCGCCACCGATGGATGTGGATTTAAAATAAGCGCCGCAATAGTTCTATTCATACCAACGCATTGTTTGTAGTATGTTCGAAATGTGTAGGGAAGTGAAATGACAGAAACATGTTCAACATGTAGCATTCACTGAGCGAAATGGACTGTTTGGATTTGGATTTATTATAAAATAAATGTTATACTAACCATGATTCTATAGTATAAGATGCCGATATTCACTCTTAGATATTCTAACATTGATTATAAGTTTTTGATACTTATTCAGAATTTGTTGTTATCATAATCAAGGAAATAATACTTAACAGAGTACATCACTGTTCGACTTATTGGAATAATTGAAAAAGAGATATTTTTCATAAATTTACTTAAGTTTCAAATATGTTGGCCTTAGAATCTCTAAATGAACTCTAATACATTCACTCTACTCTACTACACATAGAAAATTAGTTTTAAATGTTGTTTGTTTGAGTTTTGATAGGTATACGAAAATGGAATTTTGTCAATTTTAGACACAAACTCAAAATTTATCTTTATTCCGAAGATGTCAGTGAATGAAAACAGATTATGATCGTCGAACAACAGAAGACACCTCTATGACCTTAACCATTTAAAAAAATTGTGAAGTCGATGTATCATCTATTAGTTCTTTTTACCAACTTTATGTGCGAACAGTGCGTAGTACGACTATAAATTTGAGTCATTGTAGTATGTTGTGGGTTCCGCACTATTAAAATTACTTGCTATATCAAAGATACCCCGTTTTACGGTACTCAAATTGTGTCGAGTTTTGCTTTCTGTTTGCTAATCTGCGAGCCATCATCATCGACATCGACGGTGCTGTCGCAATTTGACGTCGTCTTCGTCGACGTGCGTTGGCGTGATATTCCATGTGTGATTTAGCCGTGAACTGGTGGTTGAGGGGGTGTGCTATAAAATGGAATTATTTGGATTTTGAGGGGACGTGCAAAGCGATCTTAGTGTTTTTTCGGCTCAATTGGTAATGGTTAAAATCTATTTTCGGAAGTGGTTGACGCAAGTGTCGTAAATAATGCGAGTTCGATAAGGCGATCCGGAAATGCTATATTTATGGGTACATAGCAAAATTTATAAGTTATATTTGATTGGTTTGGCGAATCCATTGAATAAGAAATGTGTACAATATCAGCATCTTTGTTTTTATGGTTGGAAACTTTCTAGACTTCTCCGGTTGTAATGTATCTTCGTGCTAGCCATACGAAACACCAATTAAAATGGTCAATTGATAAAGAAAGCTCTTATTTGATAACTGAAGAAGTGTTCTTAAGAACACTAAGCTGAGAAGGATGCTCTGTCTCAGTTGGAACGCAACGCCAAACGTATTTTTATATTTAGTAGAACTTAAGTTTTTTTAATCATTTATAAAATTGAATACATTCATAAAATCCGAAGAAAATAATTGAGGGATGGCCAAGCTGAAATGTTATATACCTACCCCTAGTTTTTTTTCAGAAATTCCTCTTGCAATTCCTCCAGAGATTTCTTCTTGTAATTCCTAGTGCTAATTGCCACCTTATTACGATGGAAACAAACAAACCAAAATTCACATTTTCCAATAGCTGCATCCATTGTACCATTTCATAAGCAGACTCACTGGTTTCCCAGAAACCCCAGAAAATTGACCGAATTTTTAGTTCGTCTAGGAAACCCGTAAGAATTCTTCTGGGAATTTCGGGAGGTCTTTTAGAAATTGCTCTAGTATTTTTTCTAGGAAGTTTTCCGGAAATTTCTCTATTGCTCACTTCAGAGATTCCTCCTGATTCATGTTTTATGGATTCCTGCAGGGATTTTTCTGGAATTCTTCCAGGATTCTTTAGGGATTTTTTTGTGGAATTCCTCCAAGAAATCATCCGAAAAATTTGTCAGTGATCTCTTCATGAACTCCGGAGATTTCCCAGGGAATTTCTGCAGAGATCCTCCGGAAATACCTAAAGAATCGCTCTTTATTGTTTCTCCTTATTTTTTTTTATTCATTCAAAGATTACTCTGTTCGGGACTCCTTTCAGAGCTTGCTCTGGGAGTTTTTCCAAAAATTCCTCGGGGAATTCTTCAAGGATTTTTTTTAGGGATTCCTTCGGGCATTCCTCTAAAGATTATTTGTAGAATTTCTCCAAGAAATCATCCGGAGATTCACTCAGGGATTTCTCTATGAACTCTTCCGGAGAATCCCCAGGGAATTTCTGGAGAGATTGCTCCGGAAATTCCTCCAGGGTCGCAAACTATACTTTTTTTTCTCTTCCATTTTTTTAATTCATTCGAAGATTACTCTGAACACATGACCGGGACTCTTTCCAGAAATTGCTCAGGGAGTTTCTCCAGGAATCTTACAGGATGCCCCTGGAAAGATTCCTCCAGAGATTACTGTTGGGATTCCTATAGCATGTTATTTCAGAAACTCTTCTTGAAATGCTTCAGACCATTTATCGAAAGCACCACCAGAGATTATTTCGACAATCCAATGATTACTGTTTTAACACTAGCAGCCCCGCGCTCAAAATAGTAACGCGGAGCCCCGGGATCAAAAACATCTATTTAGATTTTCAGCTATATCTCAGGGATGGCTCAACCAATTTTCGAAACTCTTTCACGCATCTCATGTCCATATCCTGTTGCTTTGTATGAATGAAAAAAAAAATCCTGAACTAATAATTTTGTTTTCTTTATTGCATCAGAATCGTGTCAAATCTCACCGAAAAATTTATTATTTTAAGTGTTTCAGATTCAAATAATCATTAAGAAATTAAGAAACATAACACATGTATTTGAAAGCAATTTTTTCAAGCATCTCTATCAAGGAAAATTTGGATAGGTCGCTGATTTTTTCGACAGTAAAAACCTCTAGTTCTCTGGATATGAATGCTAGAAGTTTGGTATCACCTGGTGTAGTAGTTAGAACACTCGCCTCTCACGCCGAGGACCTGGGATCGAATCCCATCCCCGACTTATGACGTAAAAAGTTATAATGACGACTTCCTTCGGAAGGGAAGTAAAGCCGTTGGTCCCGAGATGAATTAGCCCAGGGTTAAAAATCTCGTTAATAAAGTCAAACCGACCAAGTTTGATATCTTCGACATAGTATTTTGAACTGATCTAGATGAACAACTACCGAAAAGCTAAACATTACATATAATTTGCAATTGGATTAGATGGACAAATTGATGTGAAGATTTGCGAAAAAGTTACACATCTTCACAGTGAGAATCGAACTCACGACTCCCCGAGTTCGATTCTCACTGAGAAGACGTGTAACTTTTTCGCAAATCTTCACATCAATTTGTCCATCTAATCCAATTGCAAATTATATGTAATGTTTAGCTTTTCGGTAGTTGTTAAACTTCCACTCGGCTGGTTAGCCGTAAACCACGATTCATAATTAAAAACAAGTATGATCTAGATCAGTTTTATCTTGTATTATGGAAGTTCTAGTTCAAAATATCTTCAGCAAAGTTGTTCAATGAGACGTTTTTGACTTTTTTTCGATATGAAATTGCTTATATTAGTACAGTGAACATGTTCGAGCAGGAATATAAATTTTTAATTACACTCACAATTTATGTTACTGAAAATAACTAAGAAAAATCCTTTTTTTTTCTTAACTGTTTGCCTCGGAACCGAAATTCAAAGCAATGATATGGAATTTTTTCAACATTTATTGCTGTAGTCCAGAAAACATTTTTGAGTAGTAATAGAAATTCGTAAATACACTCCAAATTTATTTTAATTCAAATTCAGTTTTTGAACCTGTTTGCCTATAAATCAAATTTCAAAGCGATGACATGTAGCTTTTTCGGCATAAAGGGGTCGTCCATAAATGACGTAGCTTTTTAAGGGGGAGGGGGGTCTTCACGAATTTGTGACGAAGTGTGACGAGGGGTAGGGAGGGGTCCTAGCTAGTGGACGTAGCATTTTGAATCAAGTCCGTAAAAAGAAAGGCGGTAAAAAAAAAATTGCAGACAATTATTTTTTATGAAACTTCTTTTATTTTACTTATAAACTTGAATTATAAAATTATGATTAGGCTTCAAAACATTCATATGACAAGATTGAAACTTTGATTGAACTTTAGATTTTCTTGATAAATGCAATCAAACAGATGTTTTGAAGCTTTAAATCAGGGACGAAAAAAATCATGCTCATTATACTCAATTCGCTGATATGTATGCCTCCATCAAAGTAACCGCACTACCACCAATATGAGTGTACCAATGAAGATGACACAAAAGTAGATTAAAAAACAAACAACGATGCCTTTATTATTTAACGGTTTCATTATAGGTTGTGTAAGATTATTTCAGTATGGAAACGATAATGAAAATCAACTGAAATATTAATAGAGATTATTGTATTTGTATAATAATCGCTAAAATTTCCTAAACATTCCAAATATTTCAAGTGTAATCTTTTATGTATCTGGCCACTGTTTGCTAAAATGATTTGAAATTGGATAATATTAACGATGATTCATTTCAAATTAATATATTTTCTTGATCATTTTCATTGAAATCTATTTCCTAACAACGAATAATTTAAAAAAGCAATCCTCTAATATAACGAAACTTTTGTTCAATACATTCTAAAATATATTGGACCCTAACTCGACAGTAACGAGCTTCATCAATCCAATCAATTTTTTTTTCAACATTTTTTATAGTAAACTTGTTTTTTATGGTAAGAACAGCAATAGTAATATAATTTAGTCTATAAGAAACTGGGAACCAAAACCAAGGAAAATGTTTATTTAAAACTTTTCCAAATTACTTTTGACCGCTACAGTATATCAAACTATTAGAATAGATTATCCTTTCATTTCAGTCAGTAATTAATATTAAACTTTGTATTGAACTTCTCAAATCAAATTTTTTGTTTCAACCCAGTCACTAAGGAAAACAAATAAAAAAATATATAGGGGGGGGGGGAGCTTCTCGATATGCTACGTATTTTCCAGGGGGGAGTACCAGCATTTGTGACGAAATGCTACGAGGGGGGAGGGGGGTGTAAAAAATCAGTGAAAAAATGCTACTTCATTTATGGACGGCCCCAAACTGGATTGCACGTATCTAGTGAACATGTTTGACCATAAATATAAAGGTTGGATTACACTCGAAATTTCTTTTATTAAAATAATTCAATTTTGTAGAAGTTTAGTGCACAAAATTTAAGCAGAAATAGTAATTTTCGGACAAACTCAAAATTTTGTTCACTGAAAAATTACGAAAAAAAAACTTATTTGTATTAATTGTGTGCCTTTAAAACGAGTTTCAAAGCGATGACGTGTAGCTTTTATACATAAATTTGATTGTACAAGAATAGTTTCTATGATTAACTAGAAATAGAACCTATGGTTCATATTAAAACTTCTTTATTCTTTATTGTTATTTCCATATGACATGGAGGTCCTCATGAAGAGATCTTAAAATAATCAATTAAAAAAACGAGATCTTTGCAATCGCTGCCTGAATTAGTCTACCGAAGAATTAGAATCAAGCAGAATATAACCTTCTACAAAACATCTACTAATAGAATTACCCGGATCATTTGCTCCATAATTTGTATTCCTGGAATCAACTTGAATCACTTGTCTTGACCAGGGCTGCCACATGTACAGATTTATCTGTATTTCACAGATTTTTTTTATTCTGGCACAGATTCAATTTGTATGGAACACAGATTTTCTTTCAACAATTTTTGTATGGACACAGATTTTTTTGTATGGGACACAGATTTTCTAACCTCGTGGATACAGATTTTCTATCATATCATCTGGCAGCTCTGGTCTTGACCGTAAAACACCTATATTACTTTAAAAATTACAAAAAAACTCTAGTTTTAGAACCTGTTTGCCTGTAAATTAGAACTGAATTTGACGAAATAAAGTTTATTTAGCATTACATTTTTAGTAGAAATCCAGTGAACTTGTTTAAGATAAAAAAACTGCTATTTTTATCTGTACATCTGTACATCATAATCATAAATGCTTCAATTATTGTGTGAAAAAAAATCCAGTTTCTTACTTTGATAATGCATGGGCAAAACATTTGCGACTTTCTCGATTTTCCATACAAAATGCTCAACTTTGGTAAGCTAGGTCTCGGTCATTTATGAACCGATTTGAATGAAATTTTCACAGAACATCAGACATAACTTGAATTTTAACATATATTTTTGATTTTTATTGTTCAATCACGAATTTGAAAGAAATAACAATTTTACTTAAGTTCAATTTTCGACGAAAAATGCAAAACTATTTATCTAAAAATCTAATAACTGGTCAGCAAACTTGTTCATCTCGTCAAAATATACAAAATTGCTGAAGATACCATAAACCTATTCCTTTAATTTGTTAAGTTATGTCAACTATAAAAAATCATAGAAAAATTCACTTTAGTTAAACCGTTATTGCTTTCAAACTCGTGGTTGGAAAAATCATTCGAAAATATCTATTAAAATTCAAGTTATTTATAAAGCACCATACAAAATTCATTCGAATCGGTCCATAAATCACCCAGATCTAACCCTCTAGAGTTGATAATTTTGTATGGAAAATCGAAAAAGTTGCAAATGTTTTGTCCAATACTGTATATTAGGGTGCCAATGAAAATCGATTTTTCGAATTTCAAAAAATGGTAGTGCTCAAAAGTTTTGTCTCCTCGAAAAAAAATTCCAGAGAAAATTCTGAAGGAAATACCGAAGGAAAGGAAATTCCAACGGAAATTCCAGAGGGAATTACGAAGGAAATTCCAGTGGAAATTCTGAAGGAAATTCCAGTGGAAATTCCAAAAGAAATTCCAGAGAAAATTCCGAAGGAAATTTCAGAGAAAATTCCGAAGGAAATTCCAGACGAAATTTCTCAGGAAATTCCAGAGGAAATTTCGCAGGAAATTGTAGAGGAAATTCCGAAAGAAATTCCAGAGGAAATTCCGAAGGAAATTCTAGAGAAAATTCCAGAGATAATTTCGAAGAAAATTCTAGGGGAAATACGGAAGTAAATTCCAAAGGAAATTCCGAATGAAATTTCAAAGGAAATTCCGAAGGAAATTCCAGAGAAAATTCCGAAGGAAATTCCAGAGGATATTTCGAAGGAAATTCCAGAGAAAATTCCGAAGGAAATACCGAAGGGAATTCCAGAGGACACGAAAATTATAGAGGTACTTCCGAAGAAAATTCCGAAATAATTTCAAAGCTTCAAAAGAAATTCCAAATGAAATTCCGAATCAAATTTAGAATGAAGCTCCAAAAGGAATTCCGAAGGAAACTCCAGAAGAAATTCCGAAGCAAATTGCAAAGTAAATTTCGACGAAAATAACGTAGAAAATTCCAAATCAAATCCCGAAGGTAGCTCCAAAAGAAATTCCAAACGAAATTCCAAAGCAAATCCCGAAAGAAATTCCAAAGCAAATGCAAAAAGAAATTCCATAAAATAAATCCGAATGGATTTTTGATGGATTTTCCGAAGCAAATTCCAAAGAAAACTCGGACGAAAATTGCGCAGAAAATTCCAAATGAAAGCCAGCTCTAAAAGAAATTGCAAAGGAAATTCCATAAGAAATTTCAAAGGAACTTCCGAAGCGAATTCCAAAGGAAATTCCGAAGGCAATTCCAGAAGAAATTCGGAAATAAATTCCAAAGGAAACGCCGAAGAAAACTTTGAAGAACTGGAGAAGGAAATTCCAAAGTAAATTTCGAGAAAATTTATCGGAAATTCTGATGAAAATTACGTAAAATAGTCCAAAGGAAAATTCCGTAAAAAATTCCAATCAAAACTTCTAAATAAAATTCCGAAATCTCCATAGGAAATTCCAAAGGAAATTCCGAGGAAACTCTATAACAAATTTGGAAGTAAACTTCAAACGAAATTCCGAAAGAAATTTCAAAGAGAATTTTGAAGGAAGTAATAAAGGAATTCCAAAGGAAATTCTGAAGAAAATTTGATAAAAAGCCTCAAAGAAAACTGCAAAGGAATTTTAAAGGATACTCCGAAGGAAACTAAAAAAAAAATCCAACGGAATTTCCGAAGCAAATTTCAGAGGGAATTCTGACGAAAATTGCGAAGAAAATTCCAAAGGAAATTCCGAAAAAAATCAAAAAAAAAAAATCCAAAGAAAATTCCGTGCAAAATTCCAAAGGAAATTCCAAAAACTCCATAGGAAATTCCATAAAAAAATTAAAGCAAATTCCGAATGAAATTCAAAAAGGAAATTTCGAAGAAAAAATCACAGCTCCAAAAGAAATTCCAAAGGAAACTTCGATGGAAACTTTCAAAATATAAGGGAAATCCCGAAAAAAACTGAATTAAATTCTAAAAGAAATTCTGAAGCACATTCCAAAGGACATTCCGACGACAATTCTGAAAAATATCCAAAGCATATTCAAAAGGGAATTTCTAAGGAAATTTCAAAGAAAATTACAAAGCAAATTGCAATGGAAATTTCGTAGAAAAGTCCAATAAAAAATTTTAAAAGGAATTTCGAAGGAAATTACGATTAAAATTCCAAAGGAAACTCCAAAGAAAATTCCGTTGAAAACTCCAACTAAAAAATCCATATGAAATTCCGACGAAATTTCTATAAGGAACTTTGTTACATCTTTGAATAATAAACGAGAACTGATTGTTAAAACTGGAATTGCCTACGTTGTCACAACCGAATGAAGGAGCCCAAGGCTGAGAATCTCTTTTGAAAATATAAACTAAACACTTTTGTTGCCCTTCATCGTCGTCCATCAAGCTGTTGTCATAATTTGAATACGTCAAAAATTATTTCATTCCTTTTTTATCTGTATTTTAATTATGGCAGTTAGAGTTGTGCTTCACTGAATTCACTGATTATTGTTATTGGAATGTTTTATTTTAACTATTCAAAAGAAAACCTTAATGAAAATATCTTAACGAAGAGTTGCATGCCAATGAAGAATCATGATTCAAAACTATACAAACAAAGTTGATTTGTTGGATCTGTTGAGAAAATTTTTTTTATTTACAAATTAAATGATCACCCTTATGCAAAACTGAGGACAATAGCCCCAATGAAATATCACTTATTATATGTTAACAGTGGCCAACGATGACATAGGAGATGTTTAATTACTCTTGTATTTATTATTCCATTCAAATTCTCATTTTTTTTTAAAGGACCACCGTAATGGAATATAAGTCAGTGGCCAATAATGATATAGGATATGCTTCAATACTATTGCCTTGAATTTCTCAGCAATTGAATTCAAATCGTTCATTTCAAATTCATTTCACTCCCTTAACTCAAAAATTTACTAAGTCCCAAAAGGTCGATTTTTTCAAAAAAAAAATTTCCAAATAACACCAGACAACTAAGACATCTGGCATAAAAAAAATCGATTTCGGAAATTTCATTTCCCTTTGGAGATTTTTCATGGGTCAAAAAAGCCAAACTTTGACCGCTTTGGGGGTCCATTTAATGAAGTCCGATTGAGCTCAAATTTAGCATGGGGACTTTTTTCGAGAAGACAAAACTTTTGAGCACTACCATTTTTTGAAATTCGATGGCAAAATTTTTCCCATACATTCCATTGGCACCCTAGTGTTCATTCACATATACGAATGTTTGATTACAATCCGAATTAATCTGAAAATAATCAAAATTTTACTAATTTTAAACCTGACAAAATCTCAAAAACCGTAAAACAATGTTTTTTGGACTCAAACCAACGAACATCATCTAAAACATTAGTGAACATGTTTTTCTGGCCTAAACTTAAGCGTTTGGTACTAAAATTGGGACAGTCTTTAAGACCCTGTTCTTAGAAGACTGGCTAGTTTTTTTTTTGTTTTTTTTTTTTTTTTTGGAACAAAACCTAAGAGGAGCCAGAAGATAAGAGTTTGATTAGTCATAGCATCAGAGCAGGCATATGTCTAAGATTACACACTATTTTTAGAATTCCTAGTGACATTTCGACAAATATTGATATATGTGTTTTTTCATGATTTTCGCTGGAAATTTCATCAGAAATTCATTCAGGTATTTGCCCAACATTTCTCAACGGATTTTCCTAGGAAATTTCTCCAAGATTTTATTTTCGGGATACCTAAAGAATTCAATATGGATTTTTCCAAGGAGAACCGCAGAAATGGAAATTCTTCAAAGATTATTTCAGAAATCATCTGAATTCGTCCAAAATTTCTTTGAGATTTTTTTTAAGAAAGTCCTAACTTTTCCAAGATTTTATTAATCGATTTCCTTGGGACATCCTCCAATATTCCCGGTCAAAACATCTTCTAAAATCAAATCAATAACTTCACCAGAAATTTCTAGGGATATCCATTAAAATTGTTTTTTTAGGATTTATATAAGATTTCAACTAGGGATTTCTCTAAAGATACATTCAGCAATTGTAATTGCCATCTTAGGTTTCTTAAGAAATTCCTTCCGTAACTCTTTAAGATTTTTTCAAGTAAAGGCTGGTTTGCTGATGATAAGAAAAGTAATCACTTTTCTCAATTTGTTTCCATATATGTTCAAGAAAAGCACTTTTTTTATCGCTGTACGCAGTTTAGAAGAAATTTAGTTTCAAATAGACCTCTCGGGAGGAAATTTCTTGACCTATTCAGTAAAAGGGTTTCTTTACTTTTCTTACTTAAGTCTTTATATTTTTTTTCAGCAATTCTTCCAGGAACGTCTCCAGGGAAATGCCTAGGATTTATTTCTGAAAATACATCCGTGTGGTACTTTTAAAGTAAATCCTAGAGTAACCTCTGGTATGTTTTAAAGTCACCCTTAATGGACAAGGTTTTCTAAAATAACGTCTGGACTCTTTAGGAAGATTTACTTGATAATTTGCCAACATGATTGAAAAACATTGGACAAAATCTTTATAGAAATTTGTGGAGGAATAATTAGAGGAAATATTGGGTATATACCTGGTGGGAAATCTGAAACAAACTTTTTACGATTGCATGGTAATTTTTTGATAAACTTCTTATCAAATGCTTGGTTAAACTGATTGTTTGAAAAACCCATAAAGGAATTTTCGATTTTTGAGAGGAAACGTGGATGAATTCTTGAAGGAATCTACATAAAGAAGCGGAGGAATTCTTGCAGGGTTTCTTAAAAAAACCCCTTGAGCTATTGTTTTTTTTTTTTTTTTTGACTGAATCTCTATGAATTCCCTCTAAAGAAATCCTGTAAAAATCCTTGGAAGATCTCCTAGAGTAACAACTGGCGAATTCGGCTGAAGCCAGTGTTGTGAAAAACTCAATTTCTCACAACTCACGCTTGAGATTTTTCATGCGTGAGTTGTCAATCATGCAACTCAGCAGTCAAAAAATCATGGATGAGTTGGCTCACCTCTTTGACTCATTGTCTCGTATTTCCACAGTTTACTCACACACGGCAATAATTTCTTGTTAGTCTGGTAAAATTATAGTAATCCTTTCTAACGTAAATAACAACATTCGGGTTTCACGAGTTTTTGCCGGGTTTTGCGACTGAATCATTTTTTACGGTTTGAGTTGTTTGAGTTGATTTTGCATCAAAATCTCAAGCGTGAGATATGCGAAGCAGATCTCTAATGAGTTTGCTCTCACGGGAGAGCGTATTGATTGAGATTTTGAGAGTGAGTCTATCAACACTGGCTGAAGCATTAGTAAAAAAATATCTGGAGGAAATTCTAAAATAGTTTTGGAAAAAAAAATATCAAAGTAATACCTGAGTAAATTACTGGAGATAGAAGTTTTGGAATTCTAATGGATTTCCTTGATCAAATTCTAGAGAAATTCTTCTTTGCATCTTTTGAAAAACCACTGGAAGAATTTCTCGGAGAATCAGTAGAGGGATTAGTTTAGTTAGTTTTCAATCTTTCTGCTGATCTTTTTTTTTTTTTGTTGAATCGTGGGTAGGACAATACTTTGAGTGTCCTACCCAGTTGTTTTCGTGTGTAGTACATGTCCTACCTGTCCTACCCACTTCCCGCGCCACTGAATAGGATGACTACAAGATAGGGAGCTGGATCCTTTTCTTGGCACTTTTGATTCACTTGGGCAGCGGTTTTTTAACGCTTCTAAAGCTCATGGTTGACCACGATGTGCGTCGTATTGAAGTGTTTCTTATTGCAAAGTTTCAGACCATTCGGCCGAGAAAAAACACCCATGCCAAAGTGAATCATGGAAGTGCTCAAGTAGCTCTGCACCCTACAAGGTACCGTAAAACGGGATAACTTTGATACTGCGGGCAACTTTGATAGTGCGAGACCCACAACATATTGAACGAAATAACGAAATTTCTGTTAAACAGTTAAGCAAAACGAATGCAAAAGTAAAGAGTTTTAGTATGACACTTCATGTCAAAGCTATTTTCGTTGGAATCAAGTGCATTTGAGAATGTATATGCAAATATTAAAAATTTATAAGATTTCAGCATTTTTGCATCGCTTACAAACAATCTGTTCTACGATCATTATTTGATGAAGTCATAATGATTTCGTCACTTATCCTTAACAGCCTAGTTACAGTAGAACATGAATTCGGTCTCAAATTTCTTAGCGAACACCATTTTTACAAACTGGGACCATTTTTGTAATCTAAATCAGAAATTTCCATATAGCGTTAAACGCCTAGATGTATGCAACGCCCTATAAATGTTCCGTAATTGATTCAATTTTGTTCGATTTATACTCCATTAAAAAAGTTACCCCAAAACAGAAAACCGACTTTCGCTTATATGAAAAATTATATATCCATTCAAAATAAATCTTTTGGCAATCTATCAACTGCAATCGATAGCTCGGATGTCAGTACTTGTTTTAAAAACATAAATTGTAATTCCATGAAACAGAATGCATGTAAATTGAAGTTTTCTTCGAAAAAAAACTATCAAAGTTACCCCGTTTTACGGTACTCAAATCTACTTTTTTGATTCTCTATTGGGATTCTGCTCAGAGGGTTCGAATACATTAAAAGGAGTGCAATGACATGTATTTTTTTTTTCAAAAAAAAAGAAACACATGTCACTGTCACATGTGTTTTGATTTACAGGCAAACAGGCTGGAATAAAAACAACGTTTATTAAATTTTTAAATTAGGTACAAGCAATTTTTGAGTGTAATCTAAAATAACTATTTATCGGCTTTACACTACATTTTTTTTTGTTTTTGTCGAAAAAATGTCATTTCAATGAATTTTTACCGACAGTTAAAAAAAGGTTGGACCTTTTTTACAAATGCCCTTTCTACTCAAACATGTTCAATGCTTTTCAACAATACAATTTATATTAAAAACTACATTTTGTCTCTCTAAACTTTGATGTACAGGCAAATAGTTGTAGAAAATAGGGTTTTGCTATTTTTTTCTATAAAAGAAATTTTGAGCGCGATCATTTTTTTTTTATATTATCCGAATAATGTACACTGTAACTTCTTTAACTAAGTTGCTTTGAATTATTACTTACTGGCAGTCAGGGGCAAAACCTATTTCTGTGTTTGTTTTAAGTAAAATAAGTTTCGAGTGTAAACATACATATATCTTTCTACTCAAACATACGCATTGTTTCTGCACAATCAAATTTATGTAGATAAACTTCTTCTTCTTCTTCATCTTGGCATTAAAGTCCTCACTGAGACAGAGCCTGCCTCTCAGCTTAGTGTTCATATGCGCACATCGACAGTTATTAACTGAGAGCTTTCTTTGCCAAAGTTGCCATTTTGGCATTCGTATATCGTGTGGCAGGTACGATGATACTCTATGCCCAGGGAAGTCAAGGAAATTTCCATTACGAAAAGATCCGAGACCGACCGGGAATCGAACCCAGACACCTTCAACATGGCTTTGCTTTGTAGCCGCGGACTCTAATCACTCGGCTAAAGAAGGCATTCTTCTTCTGAAGAGATTCTTATAGCATCTTATTTCAGAAACTCTTCTAGGAATGCTTCAGACTATTAATCCAAAGAACCTCCAGAGATTCTTTTGAAAATCCATGGATTTTTCTTTAATGATTTTTCCAGGAACTCGTCCATTGTTTTTTTTTTTCAAAAAATACTGCTCAAAGACTCATTTATGATTTTTTCCTGAAGTTTGTCCAGGTGTCTTCTAGAAATGTTTCAAGGAATTTTAAAGTCTCCTTCAGGAAATATCTCCAAGGATTCCGTTAGATATTTTTCCAGGAATTCTGCCACAGTTTAATAAAAAAAAAATCTGTAAATTCCATTAGAAATTCATCAAGGGGTTTCTCCGGGGAGTTTCTATCCAGCTTTTTACGCTGGCTATAAAACAACAAGGGGCTGCAAAATGGTGAGTCGACAATCAGGAACGAGCGACCAACACAGCTCTGGTCCTCACAAGTTCCTACCTCGCGCTTCCACGGGTCAAATGATGACAAAGACCGCCAGCTAAGGGTTGCGTACTTAGCTGGTAGTGCAGCCTGGGCACTGTTGTCCTTCTGACATCAGCTAGAGTGAGGAGGTGCGTTTTGAGCGTCTGTACACCAGGAGGTGCGGCTCAAACAGCGTCTGTTCTGGCATCCAGCGGCTGAGTATGAAACGCTGTATCACGTCAGCTACACCTAAGATTTCAGTCCCATCAACGTGATGTAGGTAGCGCGACCCCGGTAAGGTAGCATACCGAATTCATTATCCACCACGAAAAATGGAGAAAGAAGAAGAAACGAACGTTATTTTCGGCAATCGACCTGGCAACGAAATAAGGACTATGATTGGAAACTCGGTACCTGGAACGTCAGGACCTTAAATGAACCTGGACGAGTGAGCCTTTTGGCTCGTGAATTGCGAAAAGTTGGCGTGTGCGTGGCTGCAATTCAGGAAGTGCGTTGGCTAAGATCTGGAGAACGTGAATTCCGAGCGGTAGACCCCATCGCTAACATCGCTTTCAAATACAACATCTACCACAGCGGTGGCGATAAAGCTGAACACGGAGTCGGTTTCATAGTGATCGGGAAGCAGATGAAGCGCGTTATTAGGTGGAAGCCGATCAACGAGCGGATCTGCGTATTGAGGATTCGGGGCAAGTTCTTCAACTACAGCCTGATCAATGTATATGCACCGACTAACGACAAACCCGATGACGTGTAGGACGCGTTTTACGAATGTCTCGACAAGACCTATGGAGAATGCCCAAAACACGACGTGAAAATTGTCATCGGCGACGCTAATGCGCAGGTCGGAAAAGAGGACTTCTTCCGCCCTATCATTGGTAAAGAGAGCCTTCACTCTGTTACCAACGACAACGGCCTACGTTTAGTGAACTTTGCTGCCACCAGGGGGATGGCCATCAGTAGCACTTACTTTGCACGCAAGGATATCCACAAGCACACCTGGCAACACCCAAATGGCGAACTTTGCAACCAAATCGACCATGTTCTGGTAGACGGCCGACATTTTTCCGATGTCATCGATGTTAGAACTTTCAGGGGTCCTAATATCGACTCAGCTCGCTGTAAGAAAAATTCGAGCGCGATTATCAACCGTTTCGAGTGCTAGAAATCGACAATCGTTGCGTTTCAATATCCAACGCCTGTCAGCAGCTGGTGTAGCAGCGGACTACCATCAAAAGCTCGACGAGCGGATTAGCGAAATCGACGAAAGCGTCAACCTCAGCGATCTGTGGGAGTCAGTCCACGGAGCGGTGAGCACAGTAGCGCGAGAAGTGGTAGGTACTGCTCAACGGAGACCAAAGAACGGTTGGTTCGACGAGGAGTGCCAGAGAATGACGAACGAGAAGAACTTGGCTAGAAGCCGGATGCTGGTGTCTGGTACCCGTCAGAGCAGAGAGCGGTACAAGGAAGCAATGGCAGCCGAAAAACGGATCCATCGCAGAAAGAAAAAGGAGCATGAAGAGGCAGTAATTGCTCAGGCGCAAGAAGCTATGGAACAGAACAACATGCGACCGTTCTACGAGTCCGTAAATGGTGTGCGGAGAAAAACAGCGCCGTCTCCCGCCATGTGCAACGACCGTGAAGGAAACTTGCTGACGGATAAAACAATGGTGGCCGCCAGGTGGAAAGAGTACTTCGAGTCATTGTTTAACGGAGATAATGGAAGTGGATCTGGTAGCAGAATTCAAATCGATGACGATGGAAAGGCTGTGGAACCTCCAACGCTAGATGAGGTAAAAAAAGCTATCAATGGGCTGAAGAACAACAAGGCTGCTGAGAAGGACGAGCTCCCGGCCGAACTTCTCAAACACGGAAGTGAGCAGCTGCACGAGCTCCTTCACCGTATCATTTCGAGGATATGGGAAGAAGAACAAATGCCTACTAGTTGGTTGGAAGGTCTCATTTCCCCTTTGTACAAGAAAGAGCATCGACTGGAGTGCGCCAATTACCGAGGGATAACACTCCTAAATTCGGCGTACAAAATCATGTCTGGAATTCTGTTCAACAGATTGAGATCGTATGAGGAGTCCTTTGTCGGCGAATATCAAGCTGGTTTTCGAGAGGGCCGATCAACGACGGATCAAATGTTTACCCTGCGTCAAATCCTAGATAAATTCCGGGAGTACAACTTGCAGACTCATCATCTGTTTGTAGATTTCAAAGCAGCGTACGATTCAGTGAAGAGAAACGAGTTGTGGCAAATTATGTCCGAACATGGCTTTCCGGCGAAGCTGATTAGACTGATTCGTGCAACGCTTGTTGGATCGAAATCAAGTGCGCGGGTGGTGGACGCGATTTCGTCATCGTTCGTAACCTTAGAGGGATTGAAACAGGGTGACGCTCTTTCTAACTTGCTGTTTAACATAGCGCTCGAAGGTGCTATCAGGAGAGCCGGTGTGCAGAGAAGCGGTACCATTATCACACGTTCTCATATGCTCCTTGGCTTTGCGGACGATATCGACATCATCGGGATTGACCGTCGGGCAGTGGAAGAGGCGTTTGTGCCTTTCAAGAGGGAGACAGCGAGGATTGGGCTCACGATCAACACCACAAAAACGAAGTACATGGTAGCTGGTGGTCAACGTGGGTCCGGACGTGTTAGTGGTAGCGAAATGGTGCTAGGTGGTGAAAAGTTTGAAGTGGTGGAAGAATTTGTGTATCTTGGAACACTAGTGACATCCGATAATGATGTTACCCGCGAGGTGAAAAGACGTATTGCAGCTGCGAGTCGGGCTTTCTACGGGCTCCGTAACCAGCTGAAGTCCCGTAGCCTGCAAACGAAAACAAAACTCGCGTTATACAAGACACTGATCCTTCCGGTTGTCTTATATGGCCATGAATCATGGACATTGATGGAAGTCGACCGGAGAGCTTTCGGGGTGTTTGAACGTAAAGTGCTGCGAACAATACTCGGCGGTAAACTAGAAAACGGCATCTGGCGGCGTCGCATGAATCACGAGTTGTACCAAGAGTTGTATAAAGAGGTGGATATTGTCAAGCGCATAAAACACGGCAGGCTGCGTTGGGCTGGTCACGTTGCCGGAAGAACGACAAGCAAAGATAATATTCAACAGAGAACCCGGACGAGGCCGCCGACTTCGTGGCAGGCCGCGCACACGATGGTTTTTTGCGGTTGAGGAGGACTTAAGGGCACTTAACGTTCAGGGCGACTGGAAGCGATTGGCCCAGGACCGAGCCCAGTGGAGAAGACTCATCCATTCGGCGCAGATTCATCTTAGCGAATTGTAGCCCATCAAGTATCAAGTAGTATAAAACAACAAGGGGTGATTCTATTTTGACATATCTTGCATTCCGTTAGGCAAAGTTTCCGTTGTTGATCGAAATGTCAAGAATTTTCACAAAACTGTTAACGGATTTCCCTGCATTAGATTTGTTTTACATTTACTGAATCTGTTTCAATTATTGAATTAACTTTTATATATTTTAGGCTTGAAGATGACAAAGTACATACCTCTACATTGGATATAAATGAATTGGATAAATCCCCACTACTGCTCCAAAGCTTTCTGAATCCCCGAGAAAACCCATTTTTGTTGGTTTGTTTATGAAACTGCATGATTTTCATGAATCTTTCAAATGCAGATAATACAGTCCGCCTATTTGATACTGCATATCTCATACATCTTCCATTGCAACAGATCAAATTATAGATCAGATTGTCAAGCAAAATTCTGGTAGGGTTTACCGTATTCAAACATTCAGATGGCACAAAGATTGCTCACCAGACAACGCAACACTTCACCCTCTCTTTCCCATGGTAGCACAGATGATCCACCGATTTTCAACGAACGCGGGCTAAACCGAATTGGTAGGTACGAGTAGCTCAATAATAATTGGAATAAATTTATACGCTCATTTGTCTTATAAAACATAGAAATAAGTGAACTTAGGGTCAAACTATTGAAAAACAAT
Organism: Aedes aegypti; assembly: GCF_002204515.2. NCBI lineage: Eukaryota > Metazoa > Arthropoda > Insecta > Diptera > Culicidae > Aedes > Aedes aegypti. The sequence goes on from NC_035107.1 coordinate 72,345,215, forward strand.
CAACTAACTATTGAAAAACAATCATTTTTTTATTGTGGTTTTGAATAAGATAGTTTATTTGGAACAACTTTTGTTCAAGCAAATTTCGATAGTTAAATTGTTGAACAAAGCTGTGGGAAAGAAAGGGTTAACTCCATAGAAGATGACTTTGAAACATAAGTGAAAATGGATCCTTATGAAGTCCCCTCCATTCCTTTCCATTCCATTTTGACTTGACTATTGCTTCCCTTGCAGTTCATTAATAAACAGTAAATCAAATTTCATTACACACAGGTCTATCATGTTTTAATGAGCTGTAATACCATAGACTTAAAAATGGTAATACTTCCATGATTAGACATGAAGTGCTATCATTTTTTTTTCTCTCTAAGGGCTAGCTTCCAACATACTCAATCAAAAAAATCCAAAACTTCACATTAAATCCGCTCTTTAAAGTTGTAAAACTTCTATGTAGATAAGAATGCCCAGAAAAGAAAAACTTAACACCTAGAAAAGTAGAATAAACCATAGATTATTTTTAACTTGAATCTATTATTTTTGGCACAAAAATGCCATATCCAAATATTCTCCGAACGCATACAGTTGTTAAACGGATATTCACGGTCTGCCTTCCAGTAGAAGGAGTCGAATGATTACAAAGGAACTGCTTCAGTATTAGTAGCTCTGGCTACAATTGGTCTCATCTTTCCAATTATTACCTAAAACAGAAAAGCATAAGGTTATGAAAATGAAAAACAATATGATTTTCTGAACATCGGAGTAAAAAATGTTGATATAAAATTGTCAACAATAAAAATCTGCATGATTACAAAGCTTGCTTTGACTAAACCTATAAAAATTATAGTGTGGGCAAGAAATATCATAAGGGGGTGATTCACAATTTATAGCATGCTAGCGTAAAAAACTACAGAAATTCATCCACGAATGGAGCAATGCACGAGTTCACCCGTTAACGTTCGAGCGGTACCGTGTTATTTACGTGACCATGGCAACAAGTGAATCCGGCACCGCTCAAATGTCAAATTAGTGAACTCGTGCATTGGTCCATTCCTCTAACAATCCATAAGGAGTTTTCTTTGATGGGAGAAAGGTATGTCCATCATTTGTGGGGGCTGATTAGCCTAGGCTTAAGGTAAAGATGAATCGAAGCCAAACTTGTAATTTTCAAGAGCACGGATCTGGAGAACCAAACATCCGTTTAAGCTGAAAACGTAATCGATTGGTCACTAGCTGGTTTAGGTTTTCAGCTCAAACGGATGTAGAGTTACAATAAGAAGAATCATCTAAACTTGGCGAGCAACAACGTTGTCAGTCCAATATCGACCCGAGTTTGCTTATAATCGCAAACACAGGAAGGTTGACCTACTTTCCGTAGATCCGCCACCGATTCATTATCCATTTCTCATATCGTTCTGCACAGACATACAATGTGCAAGCGATGATCAAACAAGTCTAAAATCAGGAATGCTCCCCGTGCCGCTCCACCTGGCTCAGAACATGAGCCGAAATGATATATATATATTCCAGCTGGGATCGATGCTATTTCAATCCATCCAATACCAAATGAATCCAACTGACGAATGAAAAGCATAGGGAATCACATATAGCGTTATAGGTCGCACAATCTGCTCTTGAACTTACATCCTCGAATACGCTCCCGACGTTGGCCGTGACCAGAAGAAACGGCAACGAGCCCGGATTTTCCATCTTTCACCGTGTGTGAGCTGCTGCCAAGTTCCCTCAGACGATGACAAGCTGCGGGAGCACTTCTTCACACTTCACTCACTATGTTCAATAATGACCTGACCTTTCTCCCCTGGGGATGTTTACTTTATTTTCCCCCCACTCTGATGAACCCCTTTCGTCTTCTTGCCGTCACCTTTCTTCCTTCAAGATTACCGTTTCTTCTTCCCCTTAAGCTGCAAGCACTTCAGAGGACCACTTCGAGACAATTTTGGCAATCCATGCCCCCTTCTGGAAGCCACTTCCTGATTTTGTGCTTCAGTAGGCGAGGGAATTGCCCCTCGAAATTGCGCAAATTCAATTGAACTGATTATTGACACCCACTCCGAGAGCACAATTATTGTCTCCGCAAGACCACTGGAACCTTTCTTCCTTCACTCTTCAGGAACTTCAAGGAGCGCTCAAGAGACCAAATTTAGATTTAATCAGCCTCAGCAGTAGCTTCCGAAGCGGAGGACGCTTTCACTTTCATTTTTTTTTTCTTTCGTTTGCTCTTCTCCGCGCTCTGCACTTGACTCTTTTTTGCTTGAGTCTACATATAAACTGGATTTTTTCGCACACTGCTGCTTAACTGGATATCACGGATGTTCCGGATTTGGGAAACGCGCGCGAGCCCGATTCCGCTTCAAAAATCGACGATAATCGTGGACTTCACATTACACCCCCAACATATTTCACACACAACACATTCACTGATTACTGAAGCACTTGGTCTTGGAATTAAAGAACCTGATCGGGACCCCGTCGGATAGAAGCAGAAGCAGCTCTAGTGCAGCGGATTACTTGAGCGCGAACGAACGGAATCACGGAACTACTGTGCGATCGGAGCGAATGACGAACGGCAACTGGAACACTGAAAAATTTTGACGTCCTCCTCCGCCGTTCCTTTTTGCAAAAGGGGACAGACACCGGAAAGGAAAATCGAAGATAACTGTCAGAACAGAGGTGCAAGAAACAACACAAACAAAACAGCAGTGGCGTCGTGTGAAAAAAGAGCTACGGGAGTAACTGGTACTAAGAAAAGTGGTATGAAAATCGAGTAATGGTTACAGTCTGGGAGGGAGAAACCAATACAAAATTTCTCTACGTCATGGTGAGCCGAGATTTTGCTGTCACGAACTGTCACTGTGAGCCCGGATCTTAAACAATGGACAAACATGATAAAAGCGTGTAATTATCCTAAGCATATTTTTGCATTTCATCAAAAGTAGCAAAAATCGAATTAGAATCAATTCATGCACATTCAAAAGTAACGTCACGAGAGCACCGTTTATTCTTATTGAATTTAAAAATATTGAAATGAGGCTCTTTTTACTGTTTTCATCAAAACTGAAAATTAAACGCATAGAAAACTGTGGCCCTTTTTCAATGTTTGTCCAGGAAGATCGAAGGTACACAACAAATGAAAACTAGCGATTGTTACTAAGCCTGCCTCGATTGTCGTTGGCAAACTGGAGTTATCTTGCAATTTGGAAAACAATTGTAGGTATCCAATTTCGTGTGTATTATCGGTGCCTCCCTCCCAGGTTACAGTAATATGCACACTCAGAAACACGGGTAGTCACAGAATTACTAAATTTTAGTAATTTATGACTATGTTGTATCTGCCTCTCTTTAATTCTGCTGGAAATTTGATTCCTATTTGTCAATTCACCTGAGTTGAAGCATCGCTAAGCTTCAACCCAGGCGAAATGGCAGTTAGTGTAAAAACTCACAGCAAAATGAAAGAGAGGCAAATAGAAAATAGTCATTAATGCATAAACATTAGTAATTCTGTGACTTGACTATGTCCATAGTAGCATCCACTACAAAGCATTGTATTTCAATCCGTGACACCCACCGTACAACACAGTGTGGTCAAAAGTATGATGCTAAACTTCGCAAATCAAGAATTTTTCTAGTCAAAAATACTACAACTCTGGTTAAATTAACAGAAGAAATTTTCTTGTGTAGTGATGTTGACTATGTTTTGGTAGAGTTAACAGATTAATGTAGTCGGTTGAAAATCGTTGGTGCAGTTCTTACCCAGGTAACCAACAAGCACTGTTATAAGCGGTATATGAGCCATTTAATGGATTTTCAGTGCATACTAGCTTCATAAAACATTTTCGAATGCTTATAGGCACTGTGACCCTCAGGCACTGTTATTGGCCGTATATGAGTATATAACGCTTTATTTTAGTGCTTGTAAGCCCTGTGCCAATAAGCCGTACACAAAGACCGTCAATGCTTCTAAACGGCCTAGTGCCTTGACGTTTATCAACCATAACAAAACTGAATCGGGATTACGACGTTGAAAGAGATTTCATATCCCGCTTGCACCTATGAAAAAGATCGTAGCGATAGAATGAAGCGCAACACATCTCTCCGTCTCTTTTTCTCTCACCGCAGAGAATAAAGCGAATAAATCAATGTATCAAGGGACCTTGCATGTCTCGAAATTCAACCAAAACAAACCTGCGATGAATGGCGTTCCATGAATGTTTTTATATAAGATGCTCTAAGATATGAACAGATTCGTGAATCGATTGTAAAAGATTGTGGTGGGGTAATGCTGATCCATTATCAATTTCTTTTCTGTGAATTTTGCTTCTTTTGCACTGCTATGCACCTCCCAACAAACATTTTTGCTGAACAAGAGCTGAACAAATCACTTTTAAGCTTATTTCAGTTTTAAAAACTATTGTTCAGCTACTTATGTTACTTGGGATAGCTATATGGTCAAATGCCTTGCCGGCATCGCCAGCATCACTCGTGATTCGACAGGATAAAAATAGACACATCGCTGCAAACATTTCTCTTTTAAATACGACGTTAAGCATCTCAATCCACTCGTGCATCGATGGAGCAGATGGAAAATGCGACGGGAATCTTAAATATGAACTTCGACGACAGCAGTTTGCGCCTGGGTCCCGCAGCAAAATGGAAAAAAATGTATCCAGAGGGAGCATGAAAGAAAAGAAAATCACACGAAAGATAAACAATTTTTCTTTTTCTTTTTTTTGCCACTTGCTATAAAATTTTGACATCACTCATTTCAGAGACAAAGTACGAGTAGGCTGTTTATCAGCCAAATAATTCGCCAAAAGTGGCTTTATTACAGCCGTTAATTACGATATAGTTCCAATTAGCTCTGTCGACAAAGCCTTTAAATCGACTATAGAACCGGCTTAGTGCCGATTTTAACGGCTTATTGGTTACTTGGGTAATTTGCTACAATAAAATTCATTTCAGTGCAGTGAATTGCCCTAACCAGTATATTGTACTGTAATTGGGTCCTAAAATTTTTAATGAAATCTTGTTTTTATTCAATAACACGAAAGAGCATCTCACTGCAACTACTCTAGCAATTTTTCCCGCTCAAATAACGGCTATATCATGTTTAAACTTTAATTTAAAAAGTGAGTCCATAAATGAACCTTGACACTTGAGATCATGTTTGACGTTCGCTTAGTCGACAAAAACACCACAGGGGTTTTAGTTTTAACACTGGGGTTGTTCCTACCTGACATTTCGGAAGGGACACGGAAAACAAAATGCACCCAAAATTTGAGTTTAAGCCAAGGGGTGTGACAAAATCTAAAAAAAATATTTTTTGGACTCAAACCAACGGAAAACATTAGAAAATTGAGTAAACATGTGTTTTTGGCCTAAACTTAAGCGTTTGGTACTAAAATTGGGACAGGGCTTTAGGACCCTATTGTATTGTTATTTTACAATACGTTTATTTTATTTCCAATGTATTGAATGATACTGTTAAAATCCGTTATATTGTTTTTGAATTGTGTTTTTTATCCGGGTACCTACACTATACCCGGTGTTTTCCATTCTGGAAGTAATCAAATAACACTCATGAGTTACAAATAAGCGTAGAATATCAAACATTCACTAAAACATAGTTTGTTTTACCTTGTTATCTACTTTCCAACCAATAATGCACAATAAAAAACGACAGGGAATGCGAATAATTGTTTACAAATATATTTTTTCATGACAACAAACAGGAAAGGGGTGATTCAACAAATGGATTTGAATAATCTCTCGTTATGAGAGAGTGTTTGAAACGGTCGGTAAAAAATAAAGCCCATCTTTAACTCAAGAGCGGTCGTGCATTCAACCATTGCCGACACCACCTCGCTTGAGCTGTGTATGAAATGCGAACTTTTTTCAGGGTGCGTGTACTCAGTACACGCGTGCGACCGATCTTGGGTTAACTGGATGCATAATATCAACATGGTAATTTTAACCGCAATGCTGTTCTCAGTGTAGGTTATTTATATTCACGCCCTTATTCTAGCACACGCTTGAATTGAGCAAGAGTACTATGAACACCCATCGATTTTGCAGCGGGCTGAGAAATGTCAGTGCGCAAGTTCAAAAGAAAAAGAGCAAGAAGAGCGCTTGGTGAAGTTCAAAACGGTTGTGGCGGTTGATTCCGAGGTGTTGTTTTTAGAAAACTTATATTATTTTTGTTATTATTCGATTTATTTTAACTTAAAACGGTGTCAAAAATGGTCCAAACGGAGAACATTGAAAAAGTCTACCTGTTCGAGAAGGATCGCGTCAACAGTTTCAAAAAGTGGCCCTATTCCGGTTCCAGCCCGTGCAACATCCAGAAGGTATGAAAAGTTCTTCAAAAACAGGGCTGATAGCGAATCATTTTTAACGACTATTTTCGAGCTGGCCACTAGAAAGTCACTTGTTTCAAAGATGTTCTAGATTTAAGGGCGGAAAGTCTGTAGCGATTTTTTAATCTTCCTTTGAAGAATATTCTGTAAGGTATTAAACAAAAAACATTGAGATAGAAATGCAGAAATTTAACCTTTAATAAATCCTGTCAGCAAACTTCGATTCTGTTCAAATAATTCAAAGATATTTTCATCAGATTTGATTTTTTGTTAGAAATTTTATGATACCGGATTTGCGACCACAAATTTTTACATAAATAAATGTCTTCAGTTTCCTCAGGATTTTTATTCACAAAAAAACGAAAAAAATATGGCACAAATTTGTCCAATTCTTCCAAAGTTTCTGTATTGTAGATTTTTGTGTTCTATTAAAAATGTCTTTGTATAGGGTAGGTGTACCAGTTATGGCCATAGTGGTTCCCTATTTCGCCATACGTGATAACTTGAATGTCTCCACATTTTGAAAAATTTTGTGTGTTTTAGCAGTAAGATATAGGATACATCTTGGTGTTAAAACATTCAGAAAGATTAAAAATGCGAAAGCCATCGAAATTTCACATATGGCCAAATAGGCAACCACTATGGCCATAACTGGTACACTTTCCCTATATATTTTTTTTTAAATTCACTAATCAATCAAAACTTTTTACAGAATCCATATAATCCTTGAAGTTTTGGAATAATACAATCTATCTAATGTAGGAGCCTTCCTAAGGCAAGTGGTTAGAGTCCGCGGTTACAAAGCAAAGCTTTGCTGAAGGTGTCTGGGTTCGATTCACCGTCGGCCCTGGATCTTTTCGTAATGCAAATTTGCTTGACTTTCTTGGGCAAAGCGAACCATTGTACCTGCCACTGATATACGAACGCGAAAATGGCACCTTTGGCAAAGAAACATCTCAGTTAATAACTTTGGAAGTGCTCATTGAACACTAAAGCTGAGAAGCATGCTCTGTCCCAGTGAGGACGTAATGCCAAGAAGAAGAAGAAGAAACAACTTTGTCGCCCTGCCATCGAAAGCAATCGAACCTTGCATAAATACAATTTTCTTCCTGTTTCAGATGGCCGAAGCCGGTTTCTACTGGCAGGGTGACGACAAGGAGGACGAAGACACCTCCGTCTGTTTCGTGTGCGGCAAGGTCCTGGACGGCTGGGAGGAATCTGATGACCCCTGGGAGGAACACAAGAAGCACGCTCCCCAGTGCCTTTTCGTGAAGTACGGTCGACCAGAGGCGGAAATGACGGTGAGTGGAAATAAGGGATTGATTTCTTGGAGAACCGTAACATTATTCGTATGATTTTCTTGTGGTTTTTGGGGGCACAGTGTGAGGAAATGCTTAACCTGCTGGAGGTCATTCTGAAGGGACGGATTCAGAGCAGCTATACCGCCCTGAAGGACTGCCTTAAGGCCCACATCGAGAAGAAACGCAAAGAGATGACGAAACAGTTGTCGAAGAATTAGATTTTTTGTATTTATGTTTGCTGTAGACTGCTTGATGATAAGGTATTTAACAATAAGGACTAGTTTTGTAATTGCACAATAAAACGTAAGCATTTTTTATGATTTGAAGATCAGTACAACTAGTTGTATCCGAAAAAAGACTCTTGTGTGGTTCTCTATGTGATACCTTGTAGTAAATACTTCTGTATGCATACTTTGAAAGCATACGATAATCTGAATTATTATTCTGAATATATAACCATAGCCAACTGACGTAATATAACAAAACATCTCCTTTTTCATGTAATTTTAAGTGCAAATCTCATAAGTTTTCTAAATTCCCAAGTATTATTTGACACAAATTTATTGCTCATCTGCCACTGAATAATTATATGAATAATCATACATATTTAAATTCCAACAAATTCTCCTACTTCTTCAAATCCTCGAAATGGTGGCTCATCTTCATGAAACCTTGTTGCTACTGTATCTTCAATTGCTGGTGCTTCAATTATCTCTTGGCTAGTTTCCGTTCTTGTTGTAAAACTAGGTATAGAATAAGTCAACGCTGTGGAATGCTAATTTTCTTCAAATGTGCAATGTTTCGCTCGTATTGTACACCCGTGTTTTGATTTTCCACAATAGCTCAATAACCTTTACGTTCCAACACCTTATACTTCGTTTTACCAAATGTAGTTGCTAGTTTGTTTGCTTAAGATTTTGCATCAACACCATATCTCTGCTATAGATGTCCAGTTCTTGAGCATGTCTTCTTCTATCCTCTATTGCTCTTTTTCTTTTGTAATGTAGGTGCAACACCACTTTGGCACTTCCATAAAACTTTGCAATAAGAAGCGTTTCAATACGATGCGTATTGTGGCCAAATATGAGGTCAGTAGCACAGCGCTGCAAAAACTCTTGTAATTTCTATAACATACATGTATGTTTTAACCTTAGTAAGGACCTTGGGTCTTTTTAGACCCATTTCAAAATTCAAATCAATGTAACTTTTGATTGAAATAACCTAGCAATTTGAAACTTTCTGACAATTATTTTTTGTGGGAAATTTTGTTTATGCGGAAACAAAAGTTTTGAATGATCACTAGGGGAGCTTCCATAAAAAAAAGTTACAAATTGTGACTTAGGGTCGTTTTCGACCCGAAAATTCAAACAGCTCGCAAAAATCAGTGTGTTGACCGAATTTAGTTCTGTTGGACTTAAAAGAAGGGCACACATGTCTAGTTTCAGAAACCCTCCCGGAGATCCGGATTTGGTCACTGTGGCCACCGCGAACCTGCTACACATGAAAAAAGTCCCTTTAGAGACACTTACTTCGACGACCTGTAGTTTCGTAATTAAACAAGTAATCTGAACCGTCCTCATATTGTTGAATAGGTATTCACGTGGACTGTGAATAGAGATTCTCAAATCACTTAGTTATTCATACCCGGTTCCGGAAATCCGGAACATCCGAAAAATGAGTTTCCTTCGCAGTTCTGTATATGTAATTCACATCGGCACTATTCGGTTGATGGATATTTTGGCATAATTTTTTTCTGTAATAAGGAATCAATTACCTTAAAAATTCGGTCCAGTATGGTCCATGCGGAACCGGTTCCTGGAGTCCCGGGAGGTGGCCAATCTGGACAATTCGATGAAATTACTCAGATTTGAACCCCAAAACCAAATAAATTGTGTCCAATTCTTAATGATTTTTTATGTTTGGATGTATTTTGCCAAAAGAATGAAAGGATGGTTATTCTGGTCTTTGGAGCACCGGAATGGCCAACGGGAATACCCGTAATATGGGACCACAAGTTTAAGCACAAAAGTAGGCATGCGACAGCTCAACCTTTATGATTTGGCATCCCTGTGACTCTGCTAGTTCAGTTATTGATGAATGACCACCCTGATTCTTCTGGCCCCCGAAATAACACAGGAATGGCCACCGGAAATACCCGTATTGTGGGACATTTCGGTTTTTGTACAAAAACTAGGCATGCGACGGCTCAATCTTTATGGTTTTGGTATCCCTGTGACTCTGCAAGTTAAATTATTGATGAATGACCACTTTGGTTTTTCTGGCCCACCGAAATAACCCAGGAATGGCCACCGGAAATACCCGTATTGTGAGATATTTCAGTTTTTCTACCAAAGCTAGGCAACGCGACGGCTCAATCTTCATGATTTTTAATACCTGTGACTTTGCTAGTTTCAATTATTGATGAATGACCACTCTGGCTCATTGTTACCACGAAAAAACCCAGGAATGACCACCGGAAATACCCGTATTGTGAGACATTTCAGTTTTAGTACCAAAACTAGGCATGCGACGGCTCATTCTTCATGATTCTGGATACCTGTGACTCTTCTAGTTCAATTATTTATGAATGACCACTCTGGCTCAATGTTACAACGAAATAACTCAGGAATGACCACCGGAGATAGCCGTATTGTGAGACATTTCAGTTTTTTTTAATAAAACCAGACATGCGACGGCTCAATTTTCATGGTTTCGAATACCTGTGATTCTGCTAGTTCAATTATTGATAAATGACCACTTTGGGTCTTCTGGCCCACCGAAATAACCCAGGAATGACCACCGGAGATGCCCGTATTGGGGGACATTTCAGTTTTTGTACCAAAATTAGGCATGCGACGGCTCATTCTTCATGATTTTGAATACCTGTGACTTTTCCAGTTCAATTATAGATGTATGATCATTCTGGCTAATTGTGACCGAATATAAAGCCTTAAGTTCGCAGACACAAAAGTCAATTTGGACATATTGAGATGTAAAATTGTGAAAAATAATGAAATCGTTCTGGTGAGCTTCGATCTCACGACCCCCAATACGCTAGACTGGGTGCGTTAAACAACAACGCCACAAAACGGGTAACGATTCTACGGTGTAGTCGCCCAACCTGAAACCTGAGGACCTGAGTGGACTTCTACTTTTTATTGTGTGAGAAAAGTCACATGCCCGAAAAACCAGGAATATTGAGCCGACACATGCATAGCTTTGGTACAAAAACTAATGTACCCCACGATATGGGTTTCTTCGGTGGACATTCCTGGGTTATTCCAGTGACAGTAATGGACCAGGGTGTCCATCCTTTCATTATTATGTCAGATGGATCACGTGCTCGGAAAATTAGGAAAATTGAGCCGCCACATGTCTAGTTTTTGAAACTAAATCTGAAATGTCCCACAATAGAGATAACACCAGTGGTCATTCCTGGGGTTTTTCGGTGGTAACAATTATCCAGGATGGTCATTCACTTACAATTTTCTAGTTCAATAGTCACAAGTATTATAAAATCATGAAGAATGAGCCATCGAATGCCAAGTATTGGACTATTGCCATATATTCAGCTTCATTTTTTTAGCTAGAATTAATTGAATAGGGATTTTATTTATCAAATTTGGATAGCCGATTCTAATTGCATTGTATTTTGGACAGTCATATAGTAGATGCGATATGTCTTCTGTTTCAAAACATAGGTCACAGCGGTCATTAGATGTCAATTTCCATTTTGCTAACCTGTCTTTCGTGATCATATATATTTAAAAATTGGGTCCATAAATGAACCTTGACACTTAAGATCATGTTTGACGTTCGCTTAGTCGACAAAAACACCACAGGGGTTTTAGTTTTACCACTGAGGTTATTCCTATCTGACATTTCGGAAGGGACACGGAAAACAAAATACACCCAAAATTTGAGTTTAAGCCAAGGAGTGTGACAAAATCTAAAAAAACTGTTTTTTGGACTCAAACCAACGGAAAACATTAGAAAATTGAGTAAACATGTGTTATTGGCCTAAACTTAAGCGTTTGGCACTAAAATTGGGACAGGGCTAACTGATTAAAAGCTTCTATAAGTTGTAGCCATTATTTTAGTAGAATATTGAACATTCGATTAACAACAAAATGTACAAAAGTTTCAGTGTCTAATACTTAATATGTTGACCAGCATGATTAGTAAAACTTAAAAACAATGCGAATAACAGTATATAAGTAAGCTTTTATTCAAGCAAAACATATTATGTCTTTTTTATGTTATTTTCAAATGTTTTTCAAATCAAATCTAAGACATGTAGGCAATAATTGCATGAAAGTGGTTACTCAACTTACAGTCCAGTGTCACAAATGAACATACATAGTTAATTATTGTTGAATGATGGTGACAGCTGAAAAAATGCCCTATAAAGAGCTGAGAAGATGCTGTTTAGATCCAAATTTAAGTCAATGTTCAACATTTTCCATTGTAATGAATAATAGTAGAATCAACACTTATTAAACTTCTCCAAAGAATCTCTGCCGACTTGTCAAGATTATTTTACTAATGAGTTGAATAAGTCATTTTGCCATCTATTAAAGAGCCAATATTCCACCAAACAAATATAATTGTGTAAACAGATGTACAGGAGACGAACTAAAGTTTTGGTTGCTTCGCACTTCAGCTGTTTCCATGCTTAACATGAACATGATTAAATGCTGAATAGGTATTTTATAAAATCTTAATACAACATAGAAATATCATCCGAGCAGTTAATCCAAAGAAGGCCAAAATATCAATCAATAAACACATTGTTCAGCAACAAATAAGCCTTAAATAAGGGGTCACACCATGACCAAATTTTTCGAAAAACGGTCAAAATATCTGAAAATTGCGTTGTATTTCTAATGTATTACAATGTTCGACTTACTAATATTATTATTATCTATCTTTATTTGAGTGGCTTTTCGCCCTTGGCAAATTCGTCACTAACTTACTAATATATAAAAACATATTGGATACAATCATAACTGATGCTGTCTCAATACAATTATTCAATTATGTTTAGAAAATATTTTGAATCAGTCTTCTGATATAGGATTATTTTGAAAAACAAAAAGAGCACATTTTACATACAATGATTGAAATATATTTTATATTTCTATAATGTTTAATAGATGGAAAAAGTACGACAAATAATTAAAATATTAACCTAATAAAAATATTATACATTTAATAAATGAATTTAAGTATAGATAGATGAACAATTCAATAGAGTTTTAACAAGTTAAAAACTTATGAAATTCGATTAATCATTTCCGACTGTTTTTACTTTGTGAATAAACTTTATTTATGACCAACATTGACATCAATTTTCTCACTGTGCGCTATAAATAGCCGACTGAATTCAGCTCGCATCAGTACTGAACAGCAGCAGAAGCAATGCACTTATTCAGTTGTTGATCAGCATAGCACGTGTTGATTGGACATTGTTGAATAGAAGCTCAAGCATGATCAATATTCAGCTACAAGAGGTTTATATTGGGCACTGGATAGCTGATATATGAATTCTAAAATGGTGCAGATGGCAAGGTATACCGCTGACGATGGGAAGGTCTCGAGTTTGAATCCAGTATCCAGGTAATTATTAGAAAGAGTTATTAATTCATGGTAAAAATATACACTGCACTTGAAGTACAGTGTTAAGCAATTTTTGGTCATTTATTCATTTTCAATTAATTTTGTGGCAGTTGAATAAAAGCTGAGATAAATGCTTCTGAAGCGTTTTTGAAGTTGCAGAATAAAGTCAATATACAACGACACGCTTTACAACTTCTCCAAACTTGTGTGAACAACGCCTGAACAAAGGCTTCACTTGGAAACAATTAAAATGCTGTTAACATGATGCTGAATTAAACTGCAATAATGTTGTTTGTTAAACTAGCGTTGTTAAATCATCAATCCTTATTAGGCTAATTGAAACCTGAATAAACATCATTACAATATATGATTACAGTCACTAAATGATAAGAAGCTTAATAATTTCGCCAGATTTGCTTGAACAATGTGTGCGTAGCAGCTACAAAGTAATATAATAAAACAACTATTCAGTATGTAGTTGTGAAAAATTGCTTAATCAATGATTATAAAATAGGCAAATGTTTCTTTTGTTCCTGGGTTATTTCAGTGGGCTAGAAGAACCAAAGTGGTCATTTATCAATAATTGAACTATCAAGGTCACAGGTATTCAAAATCATGAAGATTGAGCCATCGCATGCCTAGTTTTGGTACAAAAGCCGAAATGTCCCACAATACGGGTATCTCCGGTGGCCATTCCTGGGTTATTTCGGAAGGTTAGTAGAACCAAAAGGGTTATTCATCAATAATTGTACTAGCAAAGTCACAGGTATTCAAATCACGAAGATTGAGCCGTCGCATGCCTAGTTTTGGTACAAAAGCTGCAATGATCAACAATAAGGGTATTTCCGGTGGCCATTCCTGAGTTATTTCGGTGGGTCAGAAGAACCAAAGGGAACATTCATTAATAATTGAACTAGCAAAGTAACAGTTATTCAAAATCATGAAGATTGAGCCGTCGCATGCCTAGTTTTGGTACAAAAACCGAAACGTCCCCCAATACGGGTATTTCCGGCGTTCATTCCGGGGTTATTTCGGTGGGCCAGAAGAACCAAAATGGTCATTCATCAATAATTGTACTAGCAAAGTCACAGTTATTCAAAATCATGAAGATTGTGCCGTCGCATGCCTAGTTTTAGTTCAAAAACCGAAATGTCGCACAATAGACCATTTCCGTCAAAAAATATTATTTGCTCATGAGCTTTCTTTCAATTTACTGGACAAACTTCCCTAAGGAACCCATATGTTTTGAAGCCTCTAACTATTGAAAAACAATGAAAAACTGGCGGCACGACAGTTCGCCCCACGGTCCCCAACATTTTATTTCTCTCCAATTTTTATCAGGCCCCTTTTTCCCCTATGATTTTATCTCCACGTTGTGGTGAATTCTGATCAGCTGTTCATCTGCGGTCTCCACTCAAGCTTCTGGATTTACTCCAATGATTAAGATTTACTCAGGTGGCGCAGATCATTGATGCGTGACACTAGTTCTCTCTTTTATTCTTTCGCTATTCCTATGCAGAGCAAATAGTGACGTCAGCCGGAAAATAAAAAAAAGAAATAGTGGCACGCATCAATGATTTGCAACACCTAAGTAAGTTCCGAACATTGGTCTCAACTTTGTTGATCTTCGGGTTGAAGTGCACTGTTTGTTCCTTTTTTTGATGATGGTGGTGACTGCAATCCCCACCTCCGTACCGGAAACGACCTAAGAGCTGGTGATGGCCGTTCAAATATCTACCTTAACAGGTTCCAACACCGGAACCTTAATATTAATTGCGTGCGCAAACATATTTCCCCGTTTTGTTTTCAAGACCCCAAACAAGTAGTAACTAGAACCATCAGTAAGAGAGCCGTCGCGATGAAGTTCTCTACGAACAGACTAAAGATCTCCTTCTTATGCTTCGCATGAAGTTACTGTGGTGCTCCCTCCAGCTGAATAATTTTCGAAAAGGGTCCTACCACCATGGCGGCAGCGGAAACTGGAGGGTCCTACTCTCTCCTGGTTTTGCGGTCAGTGGAAAATTGGCGACGAAAAATTTCACTGCGTGGCAGCAGTCTTTTAAGCTATTTGTTCCTTGATTTGTTCCAATTTGAAATCCGGAACTTTGCCGCTATCAAGATTACAAGAGCTGTTTGATTGATACATTATTTGATTCGGATTCCGCCCCGGCTTCCATGGATATTCGGAAATAAAAATGGTATGCTTCCGCGCAGTTAAACCTCCGTTCCTAGTATGCCGCTGGCCACAAAAGCAGAAACTTATCGGGAACATCCGGCGCACCACAGCAGCTTCAGGCAAAGAGATGTATGGGTTATTTGTTGTGGTCGTGAAGCATTTCAAAGTTGAACATCGTTAAATTTTTCCAGCTACAACGACGGCCATTTTTCGTGGAGTTCTTGTGATTTCTGTGACTGTTTGCGGGCATAGAAGCAGCACGCTAAACAAGATTCACGCATCGCATGTGTTTGATCTACACAAAATAAGTCAACGAATGCAAAAATGTCTGAATATGTGAAAAATCTGTACAATTCGCACTCATTCTGTGAGCCTATACATATGCGTGTTGGCCATTGGCAACAGATCGCTGAAAATGGAACTGTCAGTCGTCTCCCGCGTGGCAGCAAACAGTTGACCGTTAGTTGAAGTTTTCCGGTATTTTTTATTCATCGAAAAGCTGAAAGATGGTCACCAATGCGAAATTTGTTTCCCCATTTGCTTCCGCTTTAGCTATTCAAATAGAAAATAAATTTGAAAAACTTAAACTTTGTCATGTTTTCATAATCCAAAGAAAAATGGAAGTGAATTCTGCATTTCGAGCGTTCTTTCGCTGTGCGTTATTTGCTCATTAAGTTTTGTTTACAAGCCCTTGCGCAAAAATGAATACAACCTATCTGCACAGGAAATCTGCTGCATGAGAAGAGGCCGATTTTGTGCACGCGCTACTCATTTTTGAGCGGAACAAGTTAAGCGTGAGGTTGATAAAACAACAAACCAACGAGCGAGTCAATTTTGTTGTTGCTGGATTTGACATTTTGTTGCGTCTACAAACATTTGTTGCAGGGGTGTTGTAAAAGTTTTGGAAAAATCTCCACTTTTTATACCCATAGGGTTGAAACAACTGTGCCGCACGATGAAATTCACCTCAAATTCCCAAATTTTCAAAAAAATGTGAGAAAATCAGGAGTGCATATAAAAAATATCGGAAAGCGTCAATAATCATTAAAAGCAATCACCTTTCGAAGAAAAATATAAAAATTGGGGGTAAGGTCCGACGGAAATGGTCTATTGTACAGATTTTTCACATATTCAGACATTTTTGCATTCGTTGACTTATTTTGTGTAGATCAAACACATGCGATGCGTGAATCTTGTTTAGCGTGCTGCTTCTATGCCCGCAAACAGTCACAGAAATCACAAGAACTCCACGAAAAATGGCCGTCGTTGTAGCTGGAAAAATTTAACGATGTTCAACTTTGAAATGCTTCACGACCACAACAAATAACCCATACATCTCTTTGCCTGAAGCTGCTGTGGTGCGCCGGATGTTCCCGATAAGTTTCTGCTTTTGTGGCCAGCGGCATACTAGGAACGGAGGTTTAACTGCGCGGAAGCATACCATTTTTATTTCCGGATATCCATGGAAGCCGGGGCGGAATCCGAATCAAATAATGTATCAATCAAACAGCTCTTGTAATCTTGATAGCGGCAAAGTTCCGGATTTCAAATTGGGAACAAATCAAGGAACAAATAGCTTAAAAGACTGCTGCCACGCAGTGAAATTTTTCGTCGCCAATTTTCCACTGACCGCAAAACCAGGAGAGAGTAGGACCCTCCAGTTTCCGCTGCCGCCATGGTGGTAGGACCCTTTTCGAAAATTATTCAGCTGGAGGGAGCACCACAGTAACTTCATGCGAAGCATAAGAAGGAGATCTTTAGTCTGTTCGTAGAGAACTTCATCGCGACGGCTCTCTTACTGATGGTTCTAGTTACTACTTGTTTGGGGTCTTGAAAACAAAACGGGGAAATATGTTTGCGCACGCAATTAATATTAAGGTTCCGGTGTTGGAACCTGTTAAGGTAGATATTTGAACGGCCATCACCAGCTCTTAGGTCGTTTCCGGTACGGAGGTGGGGATTGCAGTCACCACCATCATCAAAAAAAGGAACAAACAGTGCACTTCAACCCGAAGATCAACAAAGTTGAGACCAATGTTCGGAACTTACTTAGGTGTTGCAAATCATTGATGCGTGCCACTATTTCTTTTTTTTTATTTTCCGGCTGACGTCACTATTTGCTCTGCATAGGAATAGCGAAAGAATAAAAGAGAGAACTAGTGTCACGCATCAATGATCTGCGCCACCTGAGTAAATCTTATCATTGGAGTAAATCCAGAAGCTTGAGTGGAGACCGCAGATGAACAGCTGATCAGAATTCACCACAACGTGGAGATAAAATCATAGGGGAAAAAGGGGCCTGATAAAAATTGGAGAGAAATAAAATGTTGGGGACCGTGGGGCGAACTGTCGTGCCGCCAGTTTTTCATTGTTTTTCAATAGTTAGAGGCTTCAAAACATATGGGTTCCTTAGGGAAGTTTGTCCAGTAAATTGAAAAGAAAGCTCATGAGCAAATAATATTTTTTGACGGAAATGGTCTATTGCACACAATTCATTTGGTTTTGAGGTTCAAATCTGAGTAATTTCATCGAATTGTCCAGATTGGCCACCTCCCGGGACTCCAGAACCAGTTCCGCATGGACCATACTGGACCGAATTTTAAGGAAATGTGCGCCGGTAATTGATTCCTTATTACAGAAAAAAAATTATGCCAAATATCCATCAACCGAATAGTGCCGATGTGAATTACATATTGCGCAGTTCCCACCTTATTGGACCCCGCACTTCAGAAGTGCGGGCAGGTTCATAAGTGCGGGAAACGTCAAACCCTTTGTTTTCGCCGTTGGCGGGCAAGAAAAGGCAGTGAATCGGTTTCGCGCCAACGAAAATTGTTTACGTTTTATCAAAAGCATGTGCTTTCAGCAGGGTTGCTAGTTTGTTTGTTTCATTTGTTTCACGAAAACTTGCTTGTAAAACATTTGTAAAAGTATGTCAGCCATTTGAAATAGGCTTGTTCGATTATAATTAATTGTGACAATGATGCAGTCAAGTGCAAATCTGCATTTGGATAGAAAAACCAGTGTAATTTGTCGCGTAAATGTACATTTGAAGAACTTTCCATTTGCTTAGAAACATATTGGAACCACTGCTTGGTGACCTTCGAAGTGCGATACACAACTTTCCCAATAATCCATTTATCAAAGCAAAGCACAATATACAGAACTGCGATGAAAACTCATTTTTCGGATGTTCCGGGTTTCCGGAACCGGGTATGAATAACTAAGTGATTTGAGAATCTCTATTCAAAGTCCACGTGAATACCTGTTTCAACAATATGAGGACGGTTCAGATTACTTGTTTAGTTACGAAACTACAGGTCGTCGAAGTAAGGGTCTCTAAAGGGACTTTTTTCATGTATAGCAGGTTCGCGGTGGTCACAGTGACCAAATCCGGAGGGTTTCTGAAACTAGACATGTGTGCCCTTCTTTTAAGTCCAACAGAACTAAATTCGGTCAACACACTGTTTTTTGCGAGCTGTTTGAATTTTCGGGTCGAAAACGACCCTAAGTCACAATTGGGTACTTAAATTTTTAATGAATTCTTGTTTTTATTTAATAATACGAAAGAGCATGTTCTTGCAACTACTTTAGCAATTTTTCCAGCTCAAATAACGGCTATAACATATTTAAACTTGAATTTTAAAAATGGTTCCAAATATGAACCTTGACACTTTTGATCATGTTTGACGTTCACTTTGTTGACAAAAATACCACAGGGGTTTTAGTTTTGACATTGGGGTTGTTCCTATCTGACATTTCGGGAAGGACACGGAAAACAAAATATACCCAAAATTTGAGTTTAAAACCAAAGGGTGTGACAAAATTTCAAAAAACTTATTGTGCTTTGCTTTGATAAATGGATTATTGGGAAAGTTGTGTATCGCACTTCGAACAAAGACAAATTTAAAGACCCCCATGTTCCTTGCAGTTGCCCAAAATTTTAAGGCTCATAAGGTAATCTAGAATGCCGTTCAAAGTGTACTACGATCTGTCAAACTTGGGTACCTTTTGTACTACCGAGGGACCAAATGCAGTACTAGAAGTGGTACCCAATCTGAGCCCGAGTGTGACGGACCTGCTTCGAAGGTCACCAAGCAGTGGTTCCAATATGTTTCTAAGCAAATGGAAAGTTCTTCAAATGTACATTTACGCGATAAATTACACTGGTTTTTCTATCCAAATGCAGATTTGCACTTGACTGCATCATTGTCACAATTAATTATAATCGAACAAGCCTATTTCAAATGGCTGAATACTTTTACAAATGTTTTACAAGCAAGTTTTCGTGAAACAAATGAAACAAACAAACTAGCAACCCTGCTGAGAGCACACACTCAGGCAAATGGACTATCGATAAACATAGGAACCCCTTATGAAAATTCGCCACAAGAAATCGGGTTGAAATTCATAAATTTGCCTTATGAAACCAGAATTTGAAAACAAAAAACGTTAAACGCGGCAACCTGGAATCGAACCAAGAACCTTGCGATCGATAGGTCCGAGCGTACACTACGCGCCAATCGACGCCTTGATGTTGAGTGATGCTAAAACGATACATAAAGCGTTCGTATTGCAATAATCGATCCACCTTTCATAAGGCAAAATGTATGAAATTCGATAGTCCAGTTCGCTGCGTGCATGCTTTTGATAAAACGTAAACAATTTTCGTTGGCGCGAAACCGATTCACTGCCTTTTCTTGCCCGCCAACGGCGAAAACAAAGGGTTTGACGTTTCCGCACTTATGAACCTGCCCGCACTTCTGAAGTGCGGGGTCCAATAAGGTGGGAACTGCGCAATAAAAAAAGTTTTTTGGGCCTAAACCAACAAAAATCATTTAAAAATTGAGTACACATGTGTTTTTGGCCTAAACTTAAGCGTTTGGTTCTAAAATTGGGACAGGGCTTTAGGACCCTATTTGTAACTTTTGTTAGGGACTAAGGAAGGTTAGAAGGGCCCTCCTTAGCCGAGTGGTTGGAGTCCGCGACTACAAAGGAAAGCCATGCTGAAGGTGTCTGGGTTTCGATTTCCGGTCGGTCCAGGATCTTTTCTTAATGAAAATTTTCTTGACTTCCCTGGGTATAGAGTATTAGAGTGGTTTCAAAAAAATCGTTTTTGCTCCACACCGCTAATTCGATTCTTGATCAAATTCTGAGTGTGCTCCCAAAATTTGAGCCCATTTGGATGAAAACTGAGACTACACAAGCCCTTTAAAGTTTATATGGGAATTACTATGGGAAAAGCAACCAAAAGCCCTTTAAAGTTTATATGGGAATTACTATGGGAAAAGCAACCAACTTATTCAATCGGTCATAGTATTTGCCTATGTGCTCTTGGGTGATTAGAATTACGTTGATACTGTGAGATACATTCATCAGCTACAACTTTGCCGAAGACCGTTTTCAAATCGGACGCCTCAGTAATAAGTTATTGATTTATATCCAGTCACAATTCTTCAGCAGTGCTCATTTAACTTCTGAACAGGCAACATTGCTGCACCTGGCGCAAGAGATAGCACGCACAAATCATGGCTACTATGTTTTACTGCATATATCCAGTGATGGCCTGCAGAGCAGCCCAATAATTATAGCCAAAGTTTTACAACTCGTTCAAAAATCAATAACTAATTACTGGGGCGTCCGATTTGGAAACGGTCTACGGCAAAGTTGTAGCTGATTATTGTGTCTCACAGTTTCAACGTAGTTCTAATCTACAAGAGCACATGGGCAAACACTATGGCCGATTGAATGAGTTGGTTGGTTTTCCCATAGTAATTCCCATATAAACTTTCAAGGGCTTGTGCAGTCTCAGTTTTCATCCAAATGAGCTCAATTTTGGGAGGACACTCAGAATTTGATTTAGAATCGAATTAGCGGTGTGGAGCAAAAACGGTTTTTTTGAACCACTCTAATAGAGTATAATCGTACCTGTCACACGATATACGAATGCGAAAATGGTAACTTTGGAAAAGAAATCTCTCAGTTAATAACTGTGGAAGTGCTCATAAGAACACTAAGCTGAGAAGCATGTCCCAGTCAATGTGATGGATTTAAAAAAAAAAGTAAAATCCATCACATTGTGTCCCAGTGAGGACGTTAATGCCAAGAATGTTTGTTTTAATATTAAATAATACAGGTCGCGCTCAATTATCCGGAGTATCGATTTTTTTTTTCACTCCGGATAATCCAATCACTAAGAAAAAATAAATTATAATCTTTGATAATAGAACTTAAATATTATCTTTTTTCGTTGTTTTATTTATATGATGCGATGGCGTAGCCAGAAATTTCTAGGAACAGTAGGGGTCTTTACAAAAAAAATCAGCGTACACAAACACCTCTATTTCAACCCCCCCCCCCCCCTTTCTTAAATACGTTCAAAACTACAAAACCTATTGTATATTGCAATACCAAAATCAGATTTATGCATAATGGGAAGTATGCACTTCAACAGAAAAGTAATCGCCTATCTCGATGCGTGGGAAATTTCTTGCAAGAAATGCTCAAGAAACGCATTTTTCTTTGATCGCAGTACGCAGTTGAAAAGAAATGTCAATTCAAATGGGACTCACTGTAGAAAATTTCTTGACCATTTTTTTCCGCAGAAATTTTTACTTTTCATGAGCTGAACAGCATACTTAGCTTAACAATTGAAAAACAAGAACATCTAAAAACAAATCCCGGATAATCGAGTCTGAAATTCCGGATAATCGAATCCCGGATAATCGAGTCCGACCTGTGCTGCCCATAAAAGCATTCATGTTTTATTATACACTTCACTAGGCATATGCACATTTTTACACTTTGTTTGAAAATGTTGTGAAAAAATATGAAGTTGGTGCAGTCCCATTTAGTGAAAAATAAAGGCATAACAGTCTCTATATGAACTTTGAACCCCAATAGCAGCTGCGAAACTGGAATTATGTTCAACTTTATACTTTTTTACTGATCAATATTAGCAAAATGAGTATTCTGTGGGGTAGAGCTAAATGAATATTGCATTCAAAAATTTACTACAAAATTATAAACATTTATATGAAAATGCAAACTTCAAACTTTGAGCGCTGTTTTCTCAATGCCTACTAAATCCATATGGGACAGTTATGCCTTTATGGACAGTGTGTATCTAATAAAATTATTTTTGGAGGCAACGATCCTGGAAACAGATATTTTTGCTGGACTTTATGCTACATATTGTAGATTTTCTTCCCCTAGTTGTTCTTGATGTTATGTTTGTTTGTCTGTGGTATATTTCGTTCTTGGTGCTAAACTGGTTAAACAAACTGTGAAAATGCTCATATAACACTAAGCTGAGATGCAGGTTTTGTCCCAGTCCCAAAGAACCATTATGTTCCCCCGAGCGACCAGCCTTTCGAACTTTGCATCACCCTAAACTCACCTCTCTCACCGGGAGCTCTTGAATCTTTCTCATGCTCAACTGTCATTGTTCGGGAAAACGCATCGACGGCATGAATGAAGCGAAGTAAATAAACAGCACTCTTTTGTCGTTCTCGTTTCCCTGATGTGCTGCGCTACATTTTCGCACCCTCTCTACACTCTACAACGAATTTATCCATAGTCAGATCAAAAGTGAGCCATGTTTAACTGACATTGAGTTTACAGCATTGTAAGGAATCCCTTTGGAGCACAGCACCGAAGAACACAAAAACGACATGAAACGGTCGTGCACGCATTATTATTAGTGACAAACCCCGGCCCGGCGTGGTTCCCGTTATCTGTCGCCTTGTCGTCAGTGTCCTCCCAGCAGTGATCCAACGGTATCTGTTGTGTACATACCCTACAATCAGTGGTCCGCGATTGTTATCGATTCATAGTAAACAGAACGGGTTATCAACGAATACGAGGAAGCAGCCGGTAAGTCACAAGTTGTGATATCGTAATATGTATAGTAATTTACCTCACATAGTACCCGGCGTAGCCAGTATTTTAGGGATGTGCAAATGATGAAATTACACAAGTAAATGCACAAAAAAAAAAACAAAAGAAAATTATTTTCTTTAAAAAAAGATCAATTTTGATATCATCCAAATCGTGAGAAACGTAGAACAGTTGCATTTCTCGGGTCCAGTTATAGATATTCTCCCACAAGGAAGATATTTTCTGAGCATTCCACTAATGAGATGTTTATCTACTGAGTCCACTACTAACACCTTCTGAATCAATAATCGCTCTAAGATTTTCTACAGATATTTCCTCTTTAATTTCTTCGGAAATATCACTCGGAATTACTTTAGGGATTGTACTATAGATACTATAGTTCCTCCCAGTTCACTTAAAAAATACCCTATTTATTTAACAAGGGCCCCCTATTCCCCTCTGGCTATGCCGATGATAGTACCTGTCGCACATTATCGAATTCTTATAAGAGGGAGCCGGCGCCACGGCTTCAAATGTTATAATGTTCAAAGCAATTAGTGTGCTTCTTGATGCTTCGTTCTATCTATCCATACCTAGTATATATAATATATCATTTAAAGAACTGATCACGACGTTCGTTAGAGAACAAACCGTTCTTCTCCATTGATACTGTATCGACGATACCATCGATGCAGTGTGGCGTTATGTGTAGTGTGAAATCGCAAACAAGGTCAATTCGCTCAGTTCAATTTAGTTGGTTCCAATCGTTCCAATTGAAACGATATAGATACCTAAAGTATAAGTTAGAGTAGACGGGGAACTCAAAGTTCCCTTTGGAAAAAGACATGGGAAAACGCAGACCATCCTTCTACCGATCGGTTCAGCATCGAAGAGTATAAGACTGAAAATAGAACAACCTTCAGACTTCAGTCAGTATAGTTTCGTCTGTGTGTTGCGGAAAGTGTCCAAAGTTTGTCCCTGACCCAAAGAACAAGAGGAGATCAGTGTTTGAAAAGTGAAATTTCTAAAAGTTTGGAAACTCGTTAGCGGATAGTGAATTCGATGACATAACGAGTTACATATGGTGAATTACGAAGAAACACAGTAATACTATTTAGGTATGTTGTAATGGACATAAGAACTAGGTCTCCTCAGTTGTTATAAGAATACCCTGGAAATATAGCTATTTAGCAGCAATTTTCGATTGAACCTGAGTGATGTAATATGTTTCATTCAGTGCACCGTAACGCTGGCATGTAACGAAACCGCTGACGGTGAGAAAACTGTTTGCTTTTGCGATGCGATGGTTTCGCGCTTCGGTGTAGGAACAACCAAACGCATCGCATAGGTATCCAAATTCAATGGTTGGTCTGAGATTACTTACCTAGTATTGGTGTACCGGCTTTGTTTAAGTGAGGTGTGATATCCATTCGGAAAAGGGGGCAAAGTCAGTCAGCCGGGATGTGATATGCGGATTGGGTGGTAGAAGGCTTGCCGAAGAAGATTGTTATCTATAAACGATTTTTAAGTGAGTGATAAGGACTCTCCCAAGGAATTCACCTTGAAGTTGATGACGAAGGGATTTTGCAATCGTCACGTCACGTTGGTAAGTTTATAATTAGATGGTTCATTAAAGCACCAAGTCTTGTTATAGAGTCCTTTGAATGCTGATGTAACTTTTTACAATGTTGTGAGATACTAATGTTACACCTTTAACAGTGACGTAGACAGTGGGACGAGAATTGGATAGGACAAGTAGGATATGTCCTACGCACAAAAAAAATAACCTGGATAGAACATTCGAGGGATTGTCCTAACCAGTATTCAACAAAAAGTGATGTATTGTCTACAGAATTTCTACAGCCAACCTTTAGATGTTCTTTGATAAATTGCCGTGAGCATTCTTGGAAGCATTATCAGGGAAAGTATCGTTAGAAAAATCAATGAATTAACTCAAGACTGGTCGGTCACATTGTGTCCTAAATATACAAAACCATGTAGAAATTTTTGACTGAATTGGTGGACTTGCTAAAAGCAATTCTTGGCTGATTCCTTTGAAATAATTTGATCTATTTTTTGTAAATATTTTGTGGCACAATTCATAGAGAAATTTAGGGAACAATATGAGTAATTTCTGTAGAATTATTGTCAGAACCACTAAAACTGCTTGCAGAATTGTTGAAGAAATTTCGGCAAACTTGAAGGAACTTCTGCTCAATTTTCTAAGAATCTACAGCAAATTTCGCAATTTATTCCGGGAGTTTCTTCCGAAAAGCTCTGTTGGCTATCTCGGGATTATTTTTTTTTTCACTTCCAGTTTGCGGTCAAGAATTGTATCGGCTCTGTTATGCCCTAAGCCGTCCGAGCCTACCAAATAAACGAGATAACTAACTACCCTGGCAGATGTTTCATATTTTACGGGACGCTCTTGTGCCAACACGCAGTAAGGTCTTCATTATATTAAACCATTCACGAACATTTATTGGATTGATATAAGGGGATTTTTTGTAACACTGGTGTTAGATTCAGACTGTAAATGCCTGCAGAAATTCTAAGGAGCATGTGTAAAGTAATGTCCGGGGTATTACTAGAGGAGCAAATGTTTTTAAATTAAAACCTTGTGGAATCTGGGGAGGAATCTCGAAAAACGCTTTTGGAGAAATTCACAAAACAAATACTCGAACAATTTCTTGTAGATATCACTGAAGGTATCCCTTACAAAATGACTACAGAAATCTCTGAAACCTGAAAAATGACTACAGAAACCTCTGGAATCCTTGCATTAATTCACGGAGGAAAAGGAATAATTTCAGTTGTATATTCGGTTTTATGATATTATTCAGATCACAATTGACTTTAACCCGTATAGGCCTGAGTGAAAGCAAAAATACTGAAACCCTCACCGCTCAGAGAATTCTTAACGGATTCAAAATGATTTTTTGTCAGTTCACTGGCTCACATATCTAGTTTCTAGAAGTGGCCAAAAGAACTCGGAAATATTCCTGTGGCCGGAGTTATTCCGGTGGGTTACCGGGTCAAGTCGGGTAAAAGAGGGCTATTTTTTGGGACATGCCAAGTTACTTTTATTTATTTGCAATGACAATCATTTTAATTTGCATAAATCATTAAGATCTGATATTCAACATAATGAATGAAGAGTTTTACACCGTTTTAATATACCATATGTGACCATGCGGACGTAATGCCCGGAAGAACCGGCAATAGATTTGTTGGAATCTATGACAAAAGGTCGAAAGACAAAAGGTCGAAAGGACAGAAGGTCGAAAGACAAAAAGGTCGAAAAGACAAAAGGTCGAAGAACATAAAAGGAGGGACAAAAGGTCGAAAATCTATTTTTAAAGAAGGAAAAATTTCCCACCAAACAAATCATTTTCGACCTTTTTGTCCTTTCGACCTCTTGTCTTTCGACCTTTTGTCCTTTCGACGTTTTGTCTTTCGACTTTTTGTCCATAAACCGTGCCAGTATACTGACAAAAAATCATTTGAATCCTTTAAGAATTCGCTGAGCGGTGAGGGTTTTAGAACTTTTTGCTTTCACTCAGGCTTATATGGGTTCATTCAGAATTTGATCCAGAAAATGCTGGAACACTCTAACGCTACTACTTTCTCACTCACTCACTCTTCCACCAATTACTTCAGTTATTATCTCAGAAGCATCATAAAAGATCCAAGAATTCTTTCAGAGAGCCTTGCAGGAGTTTGTCAGGAATTCCTAGTTTTATATCATAGATTTCTTTTGAAATTCTTTTGGAAACACCTCCCGTTTTTCAGGAATTTCTCTAATAGTTTCTGAGAAATTTCCTTGAAAATTCCCTGGAAACATCTCTAAAATAAATCTTAGATTAATTCTTGAGGATTTCCTTGAAAATTTCTTAAAGAATTTCGGGAAGAATATCAGAACAATTATTTGATGTAATTACTGAAAGAATTCTTAAAGAAATGTTAGAATCCTTCCATGGATATTTTAGAAACATTCCGAGGTTGAAGGTATCCTGAACGAAATTTTTGGAAGCGTTTCTTAGAAAAATTACTAAATGAATTTCCTTGGAGACGCAGCAATTTTCATTTTTTTTTTAGGAAGATAGAAAAACGTAAAATTTAAATGCGTCCGTCGGTTCTAAACACTATTGGCGCCCAACGGAAGACATCTATCGCTGATAGTGGAAATCAGTGCAGTAGAGTGGAAATTGATTTGCAATTTGTCTGCTTTTCACAAATTGATCCCACAAAAAAATCCGATATTGAGCGAAGTACCCATAGTGAAGTACCTTATAGGACAAGATGTAACAAACACGCCCACAATCTAATACCTACATGACCTCAAGCATATTTTTCAGATGTTATGAGAGCCTTAACCCTCTTTTTTCCATGGTAGCTCCAGTACTCCATTGATTTTCGACGAACTTGAAACAAACCGAATCAGATGAATACTGCGTAATATTTACTAGAATATGATTCCATACTCATAAGATTACACAGCATAACATTTTTGCTTGTCTCAAGGATCAAATCATAAGTCTCGAGTAGATTTGGGGTCGCTGAATCTGATACCGTCTCAAAAATTTTCCAGCACGTCATAATTTTTAGCTACAGGTCGCCAAAGTTGTGTAAACACTGATCACTGATTCCATTGATGTTATATGAATTTTGAAGTATGTTTGATCAAACTTTTTTATGATCTAATCTATCAAGCATACAAAATAGGACTTAAACATTCAATTTAGATATAATTTAGTTGAAATTCATAGATAAAATTTAAATTAAATCGATTTTTTCAGAAGATAAATGAGCACTGCACAATGGACCCTTATAGCTTAGCAAGTGGTGGAATTCTCCTTGGAAACATTTCTGCAACGCTGCGGAACTTTTTCTACAGGAGTGGCATATTGCCCGGTTTGTTTTGAAACGCCAATATTTGGACCGTTTGCAGAAAACGTCTGGTACTCGTTTTAGGAGCTACCTGGCAAGAGAAAGTTGCGTGTAGAGCATGATTAACTAAGTAAATAACACTTTGACACCAAAAACTATAGAAGTAATGGATTTGCCACTGCGATAGAGCAGTTTTTCCTTAGGAGGGCGTATTATACCTGTTTACCCTAAATGTGTTTATTTCAGAGCATTAATGATTAATCATAAATTTAATCATGATCAGTGAATCAATTGTCACCCAACACGCAGAAACAAAGACTTTGTCACCTCCTATTCTTGTTGCAACAATTTTATTCCGCAACATGAGTTTATCATCACTTGAACAGAATACGACAAAGATCGATCACCACGTGTGCAGCGATTTTCTGGGCTTCGCATTGCAATTTTCGAGAACTTTCTCCGTGTTGGTAAACATTGACACACTATCAAACAGCATCCACAAAACAAATTTGGTTTTGTGTTTAAAATAACTGATTTATCGCGAGTTGAAAAGGTTGCAACAATGTTGCGCTCTGTGATTGTCATGACAATTTTGCTTTTGATTGTGTCCTTTTCCGCAACAGTTGCGACAAACGGTTGTGAGCGAGCTTGCTTTGTTGTTTGCTTTTCGTCTGTTTTGATGATAATTTGATTCACTGATCATGATTAATGATTAATGCTTATGATTAATCAAAAATGTTAATCATTAATCACAAAAAATCAAGAATTAATCATTAATCACTAATCATAATCATTGCAATATTATGTTTTATCATTAATCACTAATCATAATCATAAAGATCGCTAATTTTATTCAGAAATCATAATCTTAATCATAAGTCAAACATTTAATCGATCATCAATCAATCATTGACCATATTTAACAAATTTTACAACATTGCTTTTAAATGTATAAATAAATTTTGCATTTCTTATATCGTGTGACAAGAACAACTCTTGCGTGTAGTATCATACAGTCGTATCTGCAGTGATCGATTTCCCGTCAATTTCTCTTTGAACTACTCCATGAAAATCAATCGATATTGGTAACATTTTTCGATTTAAGTTCGAGTTCTTTCTACTGAATCGAAAAAAAAGCAGTGACAAGCAGTTGCCCAGCCGAGTAATTTACTAAAGAGAAAATCGATCATTGCAGTTACGCCCTTTTTGATACTGAACGCGAGAATTATAGTTTATGCCCAAGGAAGTTCCAAATCCAACCAAGCACAGAATGGCTTTGCTTTGTATCCACGGACGTTACCATTGAAGTCAAATAAAACCTTAAATATTTCCTCCATGTAAGACGGCGCATTTGCTCAGTTGTAGTTGATCCGAATCCAAAGACCCGTTTGGAAGCATGTGAGTGATACCATTCTACATGAAGACTATCTGTTTATAAGGGCAGATCACCAAAATTCGACCTAGGTTTTTAGCCGTTCATAAGATTTCTGTATGCTTTTTATGAAAATCGAAAATCAGTCTTTTTTCCCTAGCAGATGGTATATCTGTTAATAGTTCCTCGCTGCTTTTGTTCACGTTTGAAATTTGCAATCTAACATCGCCTGCAGATATTGACTGAATATAGCAGAGCGTTAAGTTAATCCTGATTCAACATTTGATGATTACCCCAGCAACACACCTGTTATAATTGTGTATTATCAACTGATATATAACCAAAATTAGTCATATATAAGTTGATAATACACAATTATAACTTGTGTGTTGATCGGGTAAATACGATAAACCATGCTTAAAACTTTTCAATTGGAATTGTTTTCTTCAATCATGAATAAAGCCATTCATTTTCATGTTTATTGCTCATTCGTTGTGTACGTAAAAAGGTGCTAGAAATTTGAATTTTTGAACCCCGGGGAAAGCCCTCCCCTATCTGTAATGCTTTGTGTATAAACATTCTCAAAATTTTGTTTGAGTCGTACCCCCTCCTCCTTCGAGCATTACGTGATTTGTGGACGGTGCCATAGGGAGATGCCATTTAATCATTATTTTGATCAATGATTAATTATTCAAAGGCCAATAATTACAAGACAGAAAGTAATAAATCTGATATAAAAATCGTTTGAGCTTCGTTACAGCCAATTTCTAAGGCGAAGCAGGCCTTCATTGAAATGTGTACGCGTCGTTGATGATTGTTGCTAAATCATGTCATAATTTTGAATTCAAGCATGATTTTTCAAATCGGCGTATCTAACACTCGGATGGTTTCGAGAAAAATGCGATGCAAAATATTGTAAAGCATTTTAAATCCTGTTTAAAATGTTTTGCATTTTTTCTATTGCGATGTCTACTATAAGTTGAAAAAAAGAACACTGTTTCTAACCACTATTAAACAAATCCGATTTGT
Organism: Aedes aegypti; assembly: GCF_002204515.2. Taxonomy (NCBI): domain Eukaryota; kingdom Metazoa; phylum Arthropoda; class Insecta; order Diptera; family Culicidae; genus Aedes; species Aedes aegypti. The sequence continues at coordinate 72,375,848 of NC_035107.1, forward strand.
TTTGAATTTAATTGAAAAACAGGTAAAATTAGAGAATAAACCCTTTTGCTTTGTGCTGCTCACATACACCATGGATGATTCGTCGATACCATACCTTGATTGATACATACACCTTGCTTGATGCGTCGGTTTGACAGTTCGTTTTGCATATCCGTCACGTCATATACACCAGTATTGTTTTGAAGTTGCATATACACCGGTTTGCAAATTCCCATAAAACTTATTAAACTTAGTCAATTCGTCAGTTTCAACTTTCAACGACAACGAATATTAGTTTCCGAATGTTTCCAATTTCAACTCGACTAAGAGGAGCACCGGACGGAGCCGTAAATAACAAAAGCAGGAGAAGAACAGTTCTTGTGCGAAATTTGGTGAGAAATATTGTCTTAAACCGAATACTGATGATGTTCCACATCAGTTTGCCGACCCGTCAGCTCGCTAAACTGTGGAAATCCAATTCTCTCGATTTCCAACATGTTTAGTGATTTGGAAACAGTATGACGTATCTGGTGTTCGAAATTTTATGTTTTGATTCTACATATAGGTCGCTTTACTATGAGCATATGTACGGTGTATGTGCTAGCATGAAAAATGTTGACAGTTGAGTCGCTTTGGCAAACGAAGGGTGTATGTAGCCAAATTAAAAACACTGAGTAAAGTGCACATAGGGCATAATTTTAATTTATTTCTAAAAATCAAAAAATGGATGTAGGAATACTTTTATAGACACAATAGGTAGATTATGCGTTTGTCAAGCCCATGCAAAGCAAATCTCGATTTGTTTATTTTTGCAGATACGTCGGATTGAAAAGTTTGGCTTGAATTGAAGAAATTCAGTTTGAACTGCACTGAGGCTTCTGGAAAAGTATCAGCATACTTCCAGAATGCCAGCGCATATAGTGATACTTTTCCGGATCATTATGTACTATGAGGAGTGAGTATTGTCATTTTGAAATTGCGAGCTGCAACGTCAACATAGCTGCCAATACGAATGCCGGGCTACTTAGCCTTAATCTCAAACCAGGTCCGTCCCACTCGGGCTCAGATTGGGTACCACTTCTAGTACTGCATTTGGTCCCTCGGTAGTGCAAAAGGTACCCACGTTTGACAGATCGCAGTACACTTTGAACGGCATTCTAGATTACCTTATGAGCCATAAAATTTTGGGTAACTGCAAGGGACATGGGGGTCTTTAATTTGTCTTTGCTCAAACCGTTTTCACTGATATCCAGATTCAAGGAAGGGCGGAAATTCCTTTGAAACATTGTTTGAAAAATATCTTTCAAGTTTTTCATAAAGATCTCATTATAAAATTCCTACCAAATGTTCATATTGATTTCGCCCAACATTTTTCAAAGAATTGGATTGTTTAGTGATTAAACATTTACAGTGTTTTGTAGCTTGTTCGGAAGATCACATTTTTTTTAAGTACAAATGACATTCGACAAATGACATTTGCGTCTAGATGAAGTCTAGATGTCTCCAAAGGTGCTGGACCTGACGGGATTCCACCTGTATTTTTAAAAAAATGTTATAAATCGAATTTGCATCTCCGCTATTTTGGCTCTACAATATGTCTCTGCAATCAGGTAGTTTCCCTGAAACATGGAAAAGCTCATTTTTAGTGCCGATCTTTAAAAGTGGCAAAAAATCTGACATACGTAATTATCGTGGGATAGCCATTATCTCTTGTATTCCTAAGATTTTCGAGGCAATAATAAATAAAATTTTATTCGATATGGTTAAAAACAGAATAACTCATACTCAGCATGGTTTTTTTTAAGGGACGCTCAACATGCACAAACTTGCTGGAGTTCATTCATTATTCTTTGACAGCCATGGATAATGGTAATCACGTGGAAGCTCTCTACACAGATTTCAGTAAAGCTTTCGATCGCATTGACATACCAATGTTGCTTTTTAAGTTAGAAAAAATAGGATTTCAACCGGACCTTCTTAAATGGGTAGAGTCTTATCTTACTAATCGCCAACAAATAGTTAGTGTTGGGAACCACTGGACCAACATAGCGATCAACCGATCGCTACCACCACTATCACTACTATGCTCACTGGTAGCAGCTAGACTGCTACCCGTAGATGCGCGAATAGTAAACAACAACAACTGTTCAGCCTTTGTAATAGTCCGCGCGCTTCCCGCGATACATGTATGTACTTTTAGTTAGTCGTTTTAATAAAGTTTTAGCATGTTTGTTTTGTACGTTCGCGTCTAGTTTATGTGTAAATATGCACACGACCACCCCGCCGGCGCGTACGTAACAGTGGCGACGAGGAAAAAGGTGAATTTGAGAACATTTTCGCGCGAGTGAGTGAAAGTGTTTCGTTCACGGAAGAGGAGGAGAATTTCGGACGACGGGATGTTTTCGCCACCCGGGAGTGAACGGCCAGGATCAGTGCCACCGGCAAATGGACTGCAGCAGAATCCAGCAGCTCCAAATCACCATCCGGGAGTGAATTATCAACAGCAGCAGCCGCCGTCGATTCCGAACATAAATCCTCCACTTCTACAGCCCAGTGGTGTACAAGCTGCCTCCCACGTACCACAGGGGCAGCAACAGCAGTCGCAGCAAAATTATTCGTCGGTCGATCCGATGATGCTGCACTTCTTCCAGCAGATGCAACAGCAAATAAATCTGCAATTTCAGCAGCAGCAAGCGCTCCTCAATCAGCAGGTGGACATGTTCCGGTCGGCATTGTCGGCGATCAACATCAACGTTCCGACAAATCCGGAGCAAATTCTCGATTCACTGGCGAGTAACATCCGAGAATTCCGGTACGAACCGGACCAAAACGTTACCTTTGGTGGATGGTACGTCCGTTACGAGGATCTGTTCGCCAAGGACGCCGTTCGACTCGACGATGAAGCCAAGGTGAGACTGCTGCTGCGGAAGTTAGGCCCGTCGGAACACGAGAGGTACACCAGTTACATCCTTCCGAAGAGTCCCAACGAAATCAAGTTCGACGACACGGTGAGTAAGCTCAAAAGCTTGTTCGGCATGCCAGAGTCTGTGATCAGCAGACGGTATCGGTGCTTGCAAGTCAAGAAGCAGGCCACCGAGGACTACAAGACGTTCGCCTGTCGAGTGAACAAGTTGTGTGTCGAGTTCGAGCTAGGGAAACTGTCGGAAGATCAGTTCAAGTGCCTCATGTTCGTCTGTGGGCTGAAGGCGGAAAGCGATGCGGAAATCAGAACGAGGTTGCTCAGTCGCATTGAAGAGCGGGACGACGTAACGCTGGAGCAAATTTCGGACGAATGTCAGCGGCTTCTCAACATCAAGCATGACACGGCGATGATAGAGACAGCGTCTTCGTCGGCAGCAGTGCAAGCAGTGAAGAAGCAGCACAGCAAGAAGAGTTTCCGTTCCGGAAGAGGTTCGCCAGAGTCAAGATCCAGCAGTCAGAATGGTGCCAGTCCAGCAACTCCGTGTTGGAACTGCGGTGCCATGCACTATTCGAAGGATTGTCCATTCCAGAAGAATCGGTGCAGGGACTGTGGTGAAACGGGTCACAAGGACGGGTATTGCTCCAGTGCCAGGAAGATAAAATCTCCAAGCAAGCGGTACAGCAGAACAGCGAAGCAAGCAACGACGAGAAGCGTGCAGGTGAAGAACATCCGGAAGCGACGAAGGTTTGTCAAAGCGGACATCAACGGCAGGCAAATCAGTCTGCAGCTCGATACTGCGTCGGATATCAGCATCATTTCCGAGCAGACATGGCGGAAAATCGGGCAACCTGCATCAAGTCCTGCAACAGTGCAAGCCGCAACAGCGTCTGGCAAACCGCTGAAGCTGAAGTTCCAGTGTAGCTGCGAAGTAAGCCTCAATGGGGAGAAGCATATAGGTCGATTCTTCGTAGTCAAGCAACAGCTCAACTTGCTTGGACTAGACCTCATCGACGCGTTCAATCTCGGGTCGGTGCCAATGGACCAGTTCTGCAACCAGGTTCGCAGTTCTTCCACGTCCATCAACTCCCTCAAAGCAGCTTTTCCGGAGGTTTTCGACGACGCACCGGGACTGTGTACGAAGGCGAAAGTGAAGTTCACGCTGAAGGAAGGAATAACACCAGTTTTCCGGCCAAAGCGACCGGTAGCGTATGCAATGTGCAGTATCGTCGACGCCGAATTGGATCGGCTTGAGAAGGCGAACATCATCACTCCAGTCGACTTCTCAGAGTGGGCAGCTCCCATTGTCGTCGTTCGCAAGGCAAGCGGCGCAGTTCGCATCTGTGGAGACTACTCCACTGGCCTCAATGATGCCCTTCAACCACATCAGTACCCGCTTCCGCTGCCGGAGGATATTTTCGCTAAGCTAGCGAACTGCAAGGTGTTCAGCCAGATCGACCTGTCAGATGCGTTCTTGCAGGTGGAAGTAGACGAAAGCTGCCGGGAGATGCTCACCATCAACACGCACAGAGGTCTCTATCGATACAATCGGCTCCCACCAGGAGTAAAGGCGGCACCTGGAGTATTCCAGCAGCTCGTAGACACGATGCTCGCTGGGCTTGAATGTACGTCGGGGTATCTCGATGACGTTCTAGTCGGTGGCGTAAAAGAAGAAGATCATCAGCGCAATCTCGAAGCAGTTCTTCGTCGTATTCAGGAATTCGGATTCACCATCAAGGCCGAAAAGTGCTCGTTCGGCCAGCAGCAGATCAAGTACGTCGGACATCTCATCGACGAGCAAGGTCTGCGTCCGGATCCAGCTAAAGTTGAAGCCATCTGCAACATGCCCGCTCCTACCAACGTATCAGAAGTCCGCTCTTTCCTGGGAGCGATAAACTACTACGGAAAGTTCGTTCCGAGTATGCGCAAGCTTCGCTATCCACTCGATGAGCTTCTCAAAGCAGATAAGAAGTTCGCCTGGACAGCGGAGTGCGAAAAGTCCTTCACCACCTTCAAGCAGATCCTCCAGTCAGACTTGCTTTTGACGCATTACAATCCGCAGCTTGGAATAGTGGTTTCCGCGGATGCTTCATCGGTAGGCGTCGGAGCGACCATCAGCCACAAGTTTCCGGATGGGTCGCTCAAGGTAGTGCAGCACGCATCCAGGGCACTGACGTCCGCCGAGCAAGCCTACAGTCAGCCAGATCGTGAGGGACTCGCCATCATCTTCGCCGTGACCAAGTTCCACAAGATGGTGTTTGGTCGCCATTTCACCTTGCAAACAGACCACGCACCGTTGCTTCGAATCTTCGGTTCGAAGAAAGGCATCCCAGTCTACACGGCGAATCGGCTACAGCGTTGGGCTCTTCAACTGCTGCTCTACGATTTCGACATCGTCTACGTGAATACCGAAAAGTTCGGGAACGCCGACATTCTGTCCCGGCTAATCAATCAGCACGTCAAGCCGGAAGAAGACTTCGTCGTAGCCAGCATCATCACCGAGAACGATGTAAGATCTGTAGCATTAGATGCAGTTGACGCACTTCCTCTCAATTTCAGGGCGATTCAGCATACCACCCGTTCCGACCCTGTTCTCAGCAAGGTCTATCGCTACATTCAGCAAGGCTGGCCACAATCAAAATCAGCCATTCCGGACCGTGATGTTCAGCGGTTCTTCGACCGTAGCGACTCGTTATCAACGGTTCAAGGGTGCGTGATGTTTGCTGAACGCCTTGTGATTCCGAGCAGTTTCCGAGCGCGTTGTTTGCACCATCTTCACCGGGGTCATCCGGGAATCCAGCGCATGAAGGCGATTGCGCGCAGTTACGTGTACTGGCCGAGATGTCCTAAACACCTTTAAGTATGCAACGAATGCATCACTCTCTTGAAAGTTTATTGGTACATCAGGGTGTCTACTACCTGGAAAAACCTGGAAAACCTGGAATTATCAGGGAATTTTATTCAACCTGGAAAAAACCTGGAATTCTCAGGGAATTGCGATCACAATCAGGGAAATTATTTTGAGTCTGTAATTTATGATAAATTATGTTCGCGACAAAGAATTTTGGCATCAAAACCCAGAGCAATCTACTATTTGCTGGAAAGTTATCTGGAATTGAAAAAAATTCGGCTGCGCCGCTTTCAAACCACTATTTCAACTGTTCAGTGAGGATCTTTTTGATTATGAAATTTTATCGACTTACCAAAACATGATTTATTTTTTTCTAATATCTTTATATTTGATCAGTAAAGGATTCTCATTTGTAGGATTGGTAGCAGGTTTGTTTTTGGAAAATTGTTCTCTTTATTAAAGCAAGTCTTTATTTGTGATGAAAGGTCTCTGCAGTCTTCATTTTATTCGAAAGGGTCTCTAAAGTCCCTTTCTTCCTTATTTTGCTTGAAGTGCAAAATTTCATCTCATATTTCTCGAGAAAATCTTTATGAATTATCCTAGTGATTTTTTCAGAGATTTCATCTGGAATACTTTCAGGTACTAGTACAGGGTTCTCTTTAGAAATTCTTCAAGAGATTCCTCTATCAATTCTTCTAGCAATTTTTCAAAGGATGCTTAAAGTATTTCTCCAGAATTTGCTTCAGCACTACTACTTCCAGTATTTTTCACTTGAGCACTTCAACATTACTACCTCCAGTAATTTTCTCATGGGTTAATTGAACAATTTTTCAAAGACTAGCTTAGGACTACCTATTTCACTCTCTCTAGTTTTCTCTAGTTGTTGCACTAAAAGATCTTCCAAAGATTTCCACATATTTTCTTCCAAGAAAACCCGCCAAGGTCAACACCAGAGTTTTTGATAAAATTCGTTAAAGGATTTTTTTTTCAAGGAACCCGACAAGAATTGCTATGCTATTTCGTTCACGGTTACTGTAAAGAATTACTTCAAAAATTCCACAAGGTGTTATCCGAGTAAATTATTGAGTTTCTCTACAAATTTTCTTGGAAAACAGGATAACTGCAGTTCTTTCAAACATTAGTCAACAAATCTGTTGGAATCTCCAAAAAGTTATTAAATGTACCACACCAGATAATACTACAGCAATTATGCCAAGAAATCCATCGATCATTCCTACACAATTTTTTAGGTATTTTGCCTGATGTTTTTCAAGAAGTTCCTTCACAAAATTCTGCAATATGTTATCAAGAGATTCAAATGATTTGTTTTTTTATTATCTTAGCAAAAATCTAGACAATCTTCTAAAATTTCATCAAGAGTGAGTTCTTCTAGAAATCCTCATTCATCAAGATTGACACAATAACATACACAAGTTTACCATTTGCTTTAGGAATACGTCATGAGTTTTTTCAATTTTCAATTCCATAGTTTTGTGGAAAAATTCATTCATTCATTGTAGAAAAACTCCTGGATGAATGCTTGAAATTTTTTTTTGAAAACTTTCTTGAGGAATCTGTTAGAATTACTGGAGGAATTCCCAAAGAAATGTTATGAGCAACCTCTGAAGTAATTCCTGAAGGTGACGTTAACAAAAATCTTAAAGAAATTCTGAAGAACATTTTTGTAAGAATCCTGAGAAATTCCTATTGGCATCTGGAAAGTTTCTGATTGAATATTCCAACAGTTTTTAAACGGGAGTCTTGAAGGATGTTCAAGAAAAACCGATGGGAGAATTGCCGGTTAAAATCTTGGGAGACTAAGGGCTTTATTGAAGAATATCTGAAATAATATATGAAGAAATTCCTGATAGAATCTCTTAGCCTATGAGGTAATTTTTGTGGTATTCTTTGTAAAAACACAGATTGTATTTTTAAATATAAAAAAAAAATCTTGGAGGAAGTCTGTCCATCTATCTAACTTGAAGAAATCTTTGAAGTTATATCTTAATCTTTGGGCGAATACCTAAAATAATTTTTGATGAAATTGCTTGAGAAAATCATTGAAATTGCATACAGTTATACAAAATGTTTTATTTGTCGTTATGTCACGAAAAATTGGAAATAATTTTAGAAATATTCTCAGAAAAATGTCTGATCTGATTCTATGAGGAATCAAACTCTTTGCTACTGATTACTGTAACCAATTTTAAAATTATTAGAAAATATTTGAAATAAAAAAAATCCAATTTTGCAAAAACAGTCTGGTATTAAACAATTATTGATGTAAAATTTCGTAACAATTATTCAATTAAGAACTCTAGAAACATCGGTAAACGGAATTTTTATGTTAAAATATTGTCACTAATAAAAAAGAATTAATTTTGCATATCAGGTGTTCAAATAACCCATGGAAATTAATGAATAATCCTCTTTTTGCACGACAACGCAGTTCACAATGACGAACAGAGAATTTACAAAAAATAATAGAAAACATCATCATGATCAAATACAATTCAACTGAATAATATTTAAGCTTAGATATATTTAGAATAAGGTGTTAAATATTGGAATTGGAGAATATTGGATATTGTAATATTTCCAGATTGCTTTAAAAAATGTAAAGAGTAGAGTAAATAGCTATTAAATTATAAACACTTTAAAATTTGTCATTAGTTTGTTTAAGCCATATAAAATAAGAGTATTTCTTGCACCTGGAATTATTTGAAAGAACCTGGAAAAAACCTGGAAATATCAGGGAATTTCATTTTGATAAACGAGTAGACACCCTGTACATATATGATTAAAAAATCTGAATCCGGAGATGAACCAGCCAAGGGCTGAAAATCTCCCTAATAAAGATAAATAATAATAATAAAAATCTGAATCAAATAGCTCTCAGCATGATTTTTTGTTCAATCATGATAAATTCAACGCTCTGCTCTTGAAAGCCATCCTTCTTTAGACTCGGTCTGTAAAACAAAAATAAAACAATAAACAGTTGAATCCGCAACCATCGTAATTTTCGAATCGATACCCGCAGTACAGCAAGACTGATATTTACGAAATTTCGTTAGAAGCCGACTGAAAAACATAATTTTGAACAACTGTCGTGAAATTAAACATTACATATATTTCGCAATTGGATTAAATGGGAAAATTGATATGAAATTTGCGATAAAGTTACATGTCTTCTGGGTGAAAATCGAACTCACGACTCCCTGTTCACTAGATAGGGCGCGTTACCCCTACACCACGAGAGGACTCATGGACTGAGAAGTTAACCTGAATTCGATTTCAACTCAATAATCACGTGGTCCTCTTTTGTGAAGTGAAACTCTTTCGAAAAAATAAGATGCTCATCCAAACACAACGCATTCTATTGTCGAATGTTTAGTAGCCGAGAGCACGTTAGTTATTAGGTATAGAAAAACAACACATGAGCTGGACGAGATTTGTATATTGCGGGCTCACAATGTGTCGCAACGTTCTAAGTATAAATAAGATAGATGATAATTAAAAAAAAGTATTATTTTAAAATTGAAAATTTTGATCAAATTTGACATCAGGCACGTAAGTGTTAATCATAATCATTAATCATAATCACTTTTCATACTGAGTTTAATCATTAATCAGCTGAAATTTTAATTTAATCAACAATCATATTAATTAATCATACTTTGGCTTAATCATCAATCACAATCATTAATCATGACTTCGAAAATTTTAATCATTAATCATAATAATTAATCAAGATAAAATTGAAATTAATCATAAACCATTTAATTAATTATTGCGACCCGTTAATCATTAACGCTCTGGTTTATTTACGTCTGAACACTACAAAATGCGGGAAACGAATGAATTAAAAAATTGACGTTTGTCGCTAGTAAAACGGATAAACAGGGCAACACTTTACTTCGCTACCAATCACCATGGTTGCGATTTCTTGCAATCAAAACAACATCGTCAACACAACCGACCGAAATTAATTTGGGCCCCTCGGAACCCAAATCCGGCACTGTGGTCGTCTATACTTCCTGGGACACCCTATAGTTGATAGACACTCTTATTAGTAAACTCCATACAATAAAACTGTCGTCGTTTAATTTTTCATGTCTTTATTAATTTTTATTTTTTTATTTATTTCATGTCTTTATTAAAAAATAATATCATTATTATACGTGTTCTGTGTTCGGTAACACTACCATATTAATAATCATACTAATTTGAAAAAATAAATAAATCTAAATAGTTCGTTGTCTGTGCCTTGCGGTCATATTGATATCCCAAGTCAAAATCGTGATAACGAAATCTGAATGGATTTTTGATTTTTCAACTATTTTGGAAGAGAAATTAAGATAACTTTTTAAAATAATTAAAACAAAATTCAAAAAGGGGGTTGCTCATCGCGGTGAGGGGTTATCGTGAAATGCTCTAAGAAATGTGAAATTTGGAAGCTTTGGACGCATACCTATATCTCAAAAACAGTTTTACATAAGACTATGCATTCTTCGGAGAAGATTTGCAACGGGGGAAGTGCTACTATGTCATACATTGGTAAGTTGGCGATTTCACTGAATGATGGCGTTAACTCAGAAAATGTTGCTTGTATGGGCTTCATAAATTAGTATGTAATAACATCCTACATATACCAAGAATTTGAGGATATACCAAGAATTTGAGGAATTGTTTTTTGCAAAGTTGCTCATTGAACCAAGAGCTATACACTGCATGTCTGTTTAGTTAAAAAAAAAACTGGTACTAGAAGGTACAGGTGCGCTTCAAATATTAAAACTTATGTAGCTCATGTTTGAGTTACGTTAGAAGACTAGTTTCTTCGGCAATGTTGTTCATTTGTTCATATTGCCTATTTATGTAGTTCGATATTCTGTCACTAGAAGGCCTAATTAACAATAATAAATTAAAATTCATATATCTCAGGATGCACATCAGATAGCTGGTGTTTTCGGTGAACTAGCTATTAAGTATAGTTGCCTAATATTGAACTAACAAGGCATCAATCGTCTTGCTGTGGCAGAATTTCGAAATTAACTAGCATAAACACGTAAATGTAAATCAAATCAATAACTGTGTTAAAACATTCGTTTTTTAGCTATTCTGCATCTAGAGTATGAGCTTAAGAAGTTTAGCCCGCTAGCGACATAAAGTTGAACATATTAGATATGCAGCGTACAGCACTTGGTACAATGAACTACTTTACCGAAAACATCAGCCTTCTATCTGATGATCTGCATCAGCCAATAGGAAAATGTGATATTTTCACGGCGCACTAGCGCCTTCTAGCGTTAAAATATGTAACTAATCAAGCATGCATCACATAGTCCTTAACCTAACAAACAACTTTGCCGAAAACATCGGTCTTCTAGCTATGATGCATCTTGAATTATATGAGTTTAAAATATTAAAAGCTCGCTAGTGCCTCCTAGTAGTAGAATTTCGGCTTAAGCAAACATGCAGTGTATTGTCCTTGAACCATTAAGCAGCATTGCTGAAGGCATCATTTTTCCAAATTATCAGCATATTAAACCATCCTAATATCTAGTTATAGAACGTCAAAATCGTTAAGGGAAATCAGAATATAGTGTTCCCTGAGATATCGAAATCATACGGTAGAATTCCCAAGTATCAAATGTATAACATACTAGCCCTCTCCGTGTTGCAAACCTTTACCGAGGAAAGTATAGCCTTATCTAAATTTGTTTCTGAGATATGAACGTCCAACAAAATTTCACGTTTTTCTGATTCCTCTTTTACAATAACCCCGCTCTGCGAAGCATCACCTCCCTTTTGAATTTTCTTATATCTTTTAGTAAAACTGAATTAAATTTTCTTTCCAAAACAGAAAAATCGAAAAATAGTTGAATGAAGTTATGTTTTATGTACAATCGTTTTTATCAATTTTAGGTTATTAAGTTTCTATTTTTATTTGCTTTTTATTTCCAGAACAAGATCATTCGGTCCAAATAACGTCAAACAAATCTCATCCAACTCCATCGATAGGAACCACTATCGCAACATTTTAATGCGCTTATAATACCAGAGTGTCAAAGGGCACCCCAAAAGAATGCCACATTGTGAGAGCTAGAATCTGAATGAAACGTCGGAAAATTTGGCATGCCATACATAAAGTAGTGATAAGCGGACTACCTTAATACATTAAGACACCGGGTTCCTTATCTACCCGTTAATAGGCCTTTAATTGCCGGCATCAAACGTTATACGACTCAGCAACTGTCCGGCGTTTTATACAAAACAATACCCTGACCAAGGACGAGGAGGGGTAAATGTACATACAATTCGCGAAGCGAGCGTCATAAACTAGAGCGAAAGCCCACAGCGAAGAAGCATGCGAATCAGCGGTACTGATAGGACTTCGGCAGCTGGAGGACACGATCAGCAGCAGCAGCAGTATCACGAAGGCGACCACCTCCAGTACGAAGATGAGTTTGATAGGATTGCGGTCGTCGATGAAGAACAGAATGGCCATTCAGTCGATTCGCGACATTCAAAAGCAGCGAATATCGTCGTCATCTGTCCCGGTGCCAATCGTGGTCTCAGTCCGTGCAAAAACGCATCTGTCGCAGTCGATGGTGATTGTCTGATTACAAGGTGAGCTACAATGTAGATTTAAATGAATTGCGTGTGGGTTAAATGTCGTCAGATCATAAATCGTTTGTCTAGATTTGGATTGTCCATAGTAGACTGAAGAGTGAATCTATTTTGCACTTTTCCAAGTGCTACTCGTATTAGAAAATAAAAAAAGTTTTTTTACTCATTTGATTGGTGGCAAAACCGAGTGCAAAGGCACAAGCCGTCGAGTTCGTTTTCGCGCCATCGAAGTGATTTTTATGCCAGCTTTCACGTGGTAATGCCGAAACTGTGACCAGTTGAGGATAGATTACCACCAACTGGTGAGCTCGTTTCATGCTTGTGATAACATTCATTTGAGTTGTGGCAACCCCGACCAACCAGTTTTCCGATTTCTTTATAGATCTTTGTCCAACGATGGCGATCGCCAACGATTCAAAACGAATCGGTATCGATCGCTATCGAAAATCACTGACTGGTTGACCGGGACGTAACTATAAGTGTCGGCAAAAAACATTATTCATGTTTTATTAAAATTTTGAGATACACATACATTTTGTTTTATTCATTTGTAGCTATTACTAAAAATAACCTTGGAAAAGTTAAACATCAAAAATACCGACGCTCTGATAAATGTCTTTTTAAACATCACATGAATCGCATCACTTACCAAGGTCTCTTGAACGAGTGAAGAACTAGCCGAATGAGTTAAAATTCATACAAATAAAGTAAAAAAAACTTATCAAGGTGAAAGCTGATCATGTAGCTTTTGAACTCTATCACAAACAAAACTCATTTAAGATGTAGAGATGATCTCGGTCTTTTTTTAGCTTCAAATGAAAACCATATTCTTCCTCTATGCGATGGCGCTATGTTTGCTAGTTTAAGCCAGAGCTGTTAAATGTCATGAACATCACATGACTTTGACATCATTCTTCCCTGTGGAAAAAGTCATCGAAAAATGTTTTTCCCGGTGATCATTTCCGAATTACTATCGGTTGGCAAAATTTATTGATGCTATATTTCGACTGGGAAAAAGTTATAAACATTTTTTTTTTCAAAAATTTTGACATTTAACAGCACTGGTTTTAGCATATGCTAGCGATCAGTGACATAAAATTGGAATTCTAACGATGTGTGCCCATGATGCTGCCTGGTTTCAACGAGAATTGCTCATGTGTTAAGAAATTTGGCGTAGTTGCAGGGGTGCTCATAACATCAATTAATTGCCTTTAAAAATAAACATAACAGATAGGCATATTGTTTGTTTTTGATTTCAATTAAACATCAAACAATGAATTATCTTGCGGCTTATCATCTTAAGGCAAATTATATTCCCTATACCTACGCAAATATTTTGCACGAAAGATCGCTCAAAGAACAATTGATATTTGTTTATAGTAATTATTTTTATTGCCAGGAACAAAAGTTATCGCAAAAATTATTCATCGCAGTAAATGAATTACTGAAGCGAATGTTCAAAAGGTCACCACAGTAGCTGATTGTATGTTGTTCTTTTCATGCGATAGTCGTACAAATTGCTTTTCGGGTTCCCTTTGTTCGCTTACAATTTAACAAAATGCATCGATTACTTCAATTTTTTTTTTTGTAATTTCTTTATTAGTATCATTCCAAACTTTACATTCATTATTTCTTATATCTAGGTGTTCTGTGTTATTAGACAACACTATCATCCTAATTTGGTAAAACAAATCTAAGATTTTGTTAACATTTTGTTAATAACATATTACATTTCATTTGCCGTAGCAGTTCAGATTTTTTACAGGTGAGTTGATTTCACCTGCTTATAAGAGAAAAAAAAAACGCTTTGAATAAACTTAACCTAAACATATAACGCATTAATCGTGGCAATAGAAGATTGTAACGATTTTTGCCTGAAATTATTGGTTATTTTATTTGACATTTGTTCCAATGTTTCAACATTGTATATTCTATGTAACTCATTGGTACTATACCAGGGAGGAAGCCTCAGAATCATTTTCAAAATTTTATTTTGAATTCTCTGCAGAGCTTTCTTCTTGGTATAACAACAGCTAGTCCATATTGGTACAGCATACAACATGGCTGGCCTGAAAATTTGTTTGAATATCAAAAGCTTGTTCTTAAGACAAAGTTTTGATTTTCTATTAATAAGGGGATAGAGACATTTTACATATTTGTTACATTTGGCTTGAATGCCCTCAATGTGATTTTTGAAAGTAAAATTCTTATCTAGCATGAGTCCTAGATACTAAACTTCATCTGACCAATTTATTGGAACCCCTCTCATCGTGACAACATGTCTACTTGAAGGCTTCAAATAAAGAGCTTTTGGTTTATGTGGGAATATTATTAGTTGAGTTTTGGAAGCATTAGGAGAAATCTTCCATTTTTGCAAGTATGAAGAAAAAATATCCAAACTTTTTTGCAATCGACTACAGATGACACGCAGGCTTCGTCCTTTGGCGGAGAGGCTTGTGTCATCCGCAAACAAAGATTTTTGACATCCCTAAGGTAACTCAGGTAATTCAGATGTGAAAATATTGTATAATATTGGTCCCAAAATGCTGCCTTGGGGAACACCAGCTCTTACAGGAAGTCTTTCAGATCTGGAGTTCTGATAATTAACCTGAAGTGTACGATTTGACAGATAACTTTGAATTATTCTAAAAAAAGTAAAAGTTGATGAGTGGTTGAATGTCCATGGCGGAATGCGAACTGTTCATTGGCAAAGATTGAATTTTGATTGATGTGGGCCATCATTCTGTTCAAAATAACCTTTTCAAAAAGTTTACTGATGGAGGAAAGCAAACTGATTGGACGATAGCTAGAAGTTTCTGCAGGATTTTTGTCTGGTTTTAAAATTGGAACAACCTTAGCATTTTTCCATTTGTCAGGAAAATATGCTAATTGAAAACATTTGTTAAATATATCAACTAAAAATGATAAGCTACTTTCTGGAAGTTTCTTGATGAGGATGTAAAAAATTCCATCATCGCCACGAGCTTTCATATTTTTAAATTTTTAATAATAGTTCTCACTTCTTCCAAATCAGTCTCCCAGGCATTTTCGAAAACGTTCTCTTGATGGAGAATATTTTCGAACTCCTGAGTAACTTGATTTTCAATTGGACTAGTAAGTCCTAAATTAAAATTGTGCGCACTTTCAAACTGCATAGCAAGTTTTTGAGCTTTTTCGCAATTAGTTAGTAATAATTTGTTTTCCTCTTTCAATGCCGGTATTGGCTTCTGAGGTTTTTTCAAGATTTTAGATAATTTCCAAAAGGGCTTAGAGCCAAGGTCCAATTGAGAAATTTTATTTTCAAAATTTTTGTTTCTTAAATCTGCAAAACGTTTCTTGATTTCTTTCTGCAAATCCTGCCATATAATTTTCATAGCAGGATCACGAGTGCGCTGAAATTGCCTTCTCCTCACGTTTTTAAGACGAATCAAGAGTTTAAGATCATCGTCTATAATCACGGATTCAAATTTTACTTCACATTTTGGAATTGCAATGTTCCTGGCTTCAACAATGGAATTTGAAGTTTCAAGAGCATTGTCAATATCAATTTTAGTTTCTAAAGAAATGTTAACATCAAGATTAGAGTCAACATACGTTTCATATATATTCCATTCGGCTCGTAAATAATTGAAAGTGGAGCTGATAGCATTGAGAATCGCTTCATGGGATATTTGAAATGTAACAGGCACATGATCAGAATCAAAATCAGCATGAGTAACATGAGTAACTAATTGGCTACAAAGATGACTAGAGTCGGTTAAGACCAAGTCAATCGTAGATGGATTTCTAGAAGAGGAAAAACATGTAGGGCTATCAGGGTATTGAATTGAGAAATTTCCGAAGAGCACTCATCAAATAAAATTCTGCCGTTGGAATTACTTTGAGAATTATTCCATGACCGATGTTTGGCATTAAAGTCACCAATGACAAAAAATTTTGATTTATTGCGAGTCAATTTTCGCAAGTCAGTTTGGAGCAAATTAACTTGCTGTCCAGAGCATTGAAAAGGCAAATAGGCAGCTATGAAAGTATATTTACCAAACTGTGTTTCAACAGAAACACCTAAAGTTTCAAAAACTTTAGTTTCAAATGACGAAAACAGTTGATGTTTTATACGCCTATGAATGATGATTGCAACTCCCCCACATGCCCCATCAAGTCGATCATTACGATAAACAAAAAAGTTAGGATCTCTTTTTAGTTTGGATCCAGGTTTTAAATAAGTTTCGGTAATAACTGCTATATGCACGTTATTAACCGTAAGAAAATTAAACAGCTCGTCCTCTTTACCATTCAGAGAACGAGCATTCCAATTTAAAATATTTAAATTATTATTTGGATCCATTAGAAAAACGTAATCCAATAACAATTTGATTTGTAAATTTTACACCTACTTGGACTGCTTCAGTCATAGTGGTGGCTTTGAACATTGCATCAATCATTAGATTCAATTGTTCAATTAGAAAATTAAAATCAGAGGCAGACATATCATCTGATGATTTCCCATTGGAATTTTCGGTAGACGAAGAAGCGGGGTAGGAGTTACCTGTGGCGGTAGGGTTTTTTTCCATTTGATTTGAAACAAGTAGAATGGGTACTCATGGAACGAATAGGGGAAGAGTTCAAATTACCTGCTACGATATCGGCAAAGGATTTACCGTGGGTAGATACATTCGAAATTGAAAGATTCGAACGGCTACCCGACGGATTAAAATTTGTTTGTGAATGAGCATGATTATGATCTTCCTGATGGGTATGATTCCTAATCAAGCGATCGTTAACTGAAAAATAAGCATTGTTCGATACTCTACCAGGCAAATTCCGGAAACGACCGTTATCGTAACGGATATTATCCTTCATCTGCCTGGCACGAGCCTCAACGACTCTTTTGCGTGAAGGGCATTCCCAAAAGTTAGCTTTGTGAGGGCCCTTGCAATTGGCGCATTCAAACTTTCTGGTATCTTCTTTCACAGGACAGTCGTCCTTAGCGTGAGAAGAACCTCCGCAAATCATGCATTTAGCGTCCATGCGACAATTTTTTGTACCATGACCCCACTTTTGGCACCGACGGCACTGAGTGGGGTTCTGGTAATTTCCTCCAGGTTTCTGGAAATGTTCCCACGTCACACGGACATCGAACATAAGTTTAGCTTTTTCTAAAGCTTTAATATTATTTAGTTCTTTTTTGTTGAAGTGAACTAAATAATATTCTTGAGAAAGCCCTTTCCGAACAATGCCAGATTGGGTTCTCTTTTTCATAATGATTACTTGGACTGGGGAAAATCCAAGTAAATCACTTATATCGATTACTTCAATAATTTTGGTAAATTAAGACAGCTTCTTCTGGGCATTTATTGCCACGGTGCATCCTATCACCCAATAAGTCTACCCATATGTCTACAGGAAATGCCGCAATAATAGACAGACAGCTTTGAACTGCTCATTCATTCGCTGAGCATTTGCGTAGTTAATTTCATTTGCACTTGAAATTACGATCGATGATAGTACAGTCCATCTTATCTAATCTAAATCGCTCCGAAGGGGCTGTAAAGTGGATGCGGTTTGTGATTGTCGAATCGAATCACGACGACTGCAACAAAGTTCAACCAATCAATCAGCACTCTTCTCGCATGAGTCGTAAATATAGATTGTTTGCATTGGATTTCCCGTCTGGATTTCGATGAATTGGACGTATAGGGGATTTGGTCTCTTTTTAGTACTATTAAAATCAAGCATAGGGGGACACGGGGCAGTATGGACACCCTAAGGAATTTGCCTATTTTGACTGTAAAAACATGAATATTATACTGTTTTTTATGTGCAGTCTGCTTTTTAAAGTTCTTGAGCATTTGTTAAACATGGTTACATAATCAGGAAAAAATTATTTTGTTTTCAAAAAAGGTTTAAAAAAAGCCTATATTTGGTAGTCGCCATCAAGCTAGCGGGGCAAAGTGGACACCCCCATGGGGCAGTATGGACACCTCAATGTTTATAGGAAAATTGTCCTGCGATCGTTCTCAAAACCTCGAAAAATGAAGTACATATTCAGGAAACCATAGTGACAGATCACTGTGCCACTGAAAATATGATTAAAATCAATTTACGGCATTTTTTCGTAGAGATGCTCTCAATATTGCCTCCAGGTTAGTTTTAATCAAGAATTGACGATTTTCAACCGATTTGTGGTTCCACTTCATAATTATTGCATTGAATGCTAAATATTTTTGGATAATTTTGTGTTTGAAGTTATATTTCTTCCTCTTTGAAGTGCCAGCTCTACTTTGCCACCCGGTGTCCATATTGCCCCAACAGTATAAGAAATTTCCATGTAAGTTTTTCAATGTCTTAAAGTACCAGAAAAAAATCTACTATATTTTTGAATATAGCATAAATAATTAAAGATTCAATCAAGAGCTACACTATCGGTCAACTTGCAGTCATTTGCCTCTGCAACCTTATACAGTGAGGTGTGAATGTTATAATTTTCAAACCAAATAAAATCATGCTCAATTTTTCGATTTAAAATCAATGTTTTGAGCATTTTTTCTGAAATTTTAGTGGATAGTTTACTCTTCCGATAGGCAATTGAAATATTGTTTGCATTGAAAGTGTAAAAGTATTCGCCTATGCAAAGATACAGGGGGTGTCCATACTGCCCCCGGTACCCCTACGAGTTACGGCCTGAAGCAGTCGGCACGATGTCGTAAGATCGAAGAGGGACTACTGCATGTACGCGCGGCACCATGACGGTGATGAAGTGTACATAATTTTTGTACGTCGACAATCTGCTAATTGCCAGAAGAAACTTGAGCACCATCAGGTTGATCAAGAAGAAACTTGCGTACGTGTTCCAAATGACCGACTTCGGTGAGTTGCGGCATTTTCTCGGGATACGGATCGACTATAACCGTAGTGAAAAGTTCCTGAGGCTGTCACAGGAATCGAACAATGAAAATGTCCTGAATCGCTTCGGGATGAACGGGTGCAATCCGACTCCGGTGGAAAAGGGCATCCAATTATCACGTGGTGAGCGCGGTGCCGGTGAACCCTATCAGTAACTGCAAGGTAGGCTGATGCACATAAGGCGTGGCGGAAGCAGAGGCCGTGAAGATCAGTCACATTCTGGAGGATATGAGCGTTGTTACAAATCCGGTGACAATTTTCGTGGACAATCGTGATTGTGTGTGCATTGGCAAAGAACCTGAAAAACAAAAGGACCTAACACATTGATGTGAAGCATCACTTCATCCGGGACCTGGTCGAGAGAGGAACCTTGAACATCGAACCCATCGGCACTCGTGATCAAGTGGATGACCTTTTCACGAAATCCCTGGATGTCACCCAATTCCAATGGCTGGCAATCAAACTTGGTATGTCGGATTGAGAAGGAGTGAAATCGTAGCAATCTGAGGTTTGCCAAGACCGAACACGTCAGTCGAGTCGGCGTCAAAGTCGTAGTATAGGAAGTGCATTTAAATTTTATACTGACAAGCTTTTAAAAACTACGGTTTTTATATAAATTAAGTTCAGTTAATGCGTCAGTTTTCAAGACAATTGTATGATTTTGTATGAAGACCCGAATATTTCTTCTCTTCTCTTGTCTTGAGATATCCCTAGGATATTTCTTTAGACATTACTCTTGATAATTCTTCTGAAACTACAGTCAAACCTCCATGAGTCGATATCTGAAGGGACCATCGACTGATGGAAATATCGAGTATTGGAAACAAACGCCTTTGGAAAGCCGTTTGAAGGGGCCATCATAGTAACCATGAAATTTTGATTTCACTATGGTTCCATGAGTCGATATCGAGTCATGGAACATCGACTCGTGGAGGTTTCACTGTTTTAAATGAATCACTCCTTAAATTGTACCATAAGGGCTTGTTCATATATTTCATAACGCTGAAATTGGTCATTTTTGACACCCACCCACCCCCTCGTGACGCTTTTTGTATTGATTCTCTACAATTTTTCTACGAGCCGTAACAAAATTAGGACACCCACTCACCCCCTAAAGCGTTATGAAATTTGTGAATGGGCCCTAAATTTGGAAGGCTTCCCTGAGAAACTTCTCAGGAGATTTTTTATTAAATGCACTCAAAGGTTTTTTCCCACAGTTTGTTCAAAGTTACCGTGAAAACACCATCAAGAGTTCATTTCATTTTTTCTCGAAAGTTCCGCCTCGAAATCCTGGGAACCACCGAAAATTTTAACAGAATTTCATCCAGGAATTACTCAGGAACTTGTTTCCTAGAATTTCTTCAGAATCCGTTAAACAACGTTGAGATGAATTTATTTTCTCGATCTATAGATATTAGCAGTTTTTTTATATGTACGTGTTTTTTGACCGAGGCTAACGGAAGAATTTCATTATGAAAATTTCAGAATAGCTCAGAAGTAGCAAGGAAAAAGTTCATGAAGGCAGAATCTCAGAAGAAACATTAGGAATTTTTTTTAAGTATTTTTTATGAAATAAGTAGGAGGGTTATGGACGACCCCAAAGCTTTTAATTTATAGGTGCGCATTAGGAACTCTGCTTAGAGACGCAGGTTGTATCCCAGTGGGAATCATACCGTCGTTGGCTTCTCTTGTTGCATTTGTCAATTTAGGATACCATAACTCTCGCCAACAGGTGATCACCTGTTGCAGCCAGTTTCGATGAATCTGATGTACGAATGAAGCACCTAGAGACTACAAAAATATTCAAACTCATTATCATTTCTTAGTTGATACATCCCACCGCCGCCGTGGGACGTTATCTAATCGCATTATCATAATTATAACCCCATTGAAAAGACTATATCAGCAGAGTAGGGCTTTGTTACTAAACGACCGACAATCTCCCGTTTTCGTTTCAGTCCTTCCTCGTCCGTGCTGACCGAAAACTGCTGCCTGCTGCGCAAGCCGACCAACGGCACCATGAAGAGCAAACTGTCCGGCGTGCGAGACAGGCTCCAGGATCGAAGTCTGCTGGTGGACCTGTTGGCGATACTGTTCGGCGTAGGAGCGTGGATCGGAGTGAACTCAAATTTTGTGCAGTTGCCACTGCTGGTGGTGAACGCACCGGAAGGATGGAATCTACCGTCGTACTTGGTGGTCATTACCCAGCTTGGGAATCTGGGGCCGTTGATTTACACGGGACTTCAGAAGGTCCGGGCGTTCAAGGATTCGTACATGATCTACGCGGTGTTGATCATCGGTACCGTGGGTGCCATTTGTATGGCGTTCTTGTATGAAGTGACTGCGCACGTGTTCGGCGCCGAACGGTCTGTGGCAATGTTCGTGTGTGTATTCGCCCTAGCTCTGGTCGGTTGCACCAGTTCGGTTCTGTTCATGCCCTACATGGGACGGTTCCGAGCGATCTACCTGATCACCTATCTAATCGGAGAGGGACTGAGTGGGTTCCTGCCGAGTATTGTGGCGCTGATTCAGGGAGTTGGAGGAAACGCCCAGTGCATACCGAATAATTCCACCAACCCGGATGCACCGGAATTTGTTAGCTACACGCCACCGCCCCGTTTCGGATCAATGGAATATTTCATCTTTGTGTTTGTTGTCTTGATTATCAGCACGGTTGCTTTCACCATACTGGATAACCATAAGCGCTGCCGAAAGGAGTATGCAGCCGTTGTGATCAATCATGGCAACGATTACACCTACGAAACCGGTCATTCGTCAACGACGACCGAGAAATCCAACGTCAAGCTCGAAAAAAGCAAAATTCTCTCGAATCGTAACTATACCTATCTCATGGTTCTGCTCGGCATTCTGTGCATGTTCGGGAACGGAATCTTCCCCAGTATACAGTCGTACTCGTGCCTTCCGTACGGGAATGTGGCGTACCATCTGACGGTGACGCTGAGCACGATGGCCAATCCGGTGGCCTGCTTCCTGGCGGTGTTTTTGCCACACACATCGATACGGGCCATCTCGTCGATTTCGGTGCTGGCGGGGCTGTTCACGGTGTACGCGCTAATGACGGCCTTCATGAGCCCGGCACCGCCGCTGATGGGACGGGCCATTGGGGATGCACTGGTGGTAAGTTGATACTATTTAATTAGATGTAAGTGTTAAAGTAGCAGCTGACTATACATTTTTTTGTATAACAGGCAATAACGAATAACAGGCGATTGCTGTCCACAAGAACTCTCAGCAATGTGAGATGTGGAGACATGACTTTATGCTTGAAATGTGAAAACATTTGGAAATGCTTCCTTTTTAAAACAAAAATTTTGTTTACGTATTCGAACCCTCTTAGACGAATTTTAATTAAGAGAATCAAAAAAGTTCTGTAAGAAATTTTAGGGATATCTCTGGAAGTTTTCTGGAATCTCACGCAGTTGCAAGTTTTTTGTTCAACGGAACTCAACAGAATTGTCTGCGGAAATTACGAATGAATTGGATTGCTTACTGCTGACAAAATTACAGTTTTTTGTAGCTTGATCGAAAGGTCTGAGCCATCAAATCGAGAGCACATTAAACTAACAGGGCTAAGAGCTGGTCTTCATAGAGATGTAAGGCATAGATTGCACTGTGTTGGGAAGTGGCATTATAATTGATCGCAGCAAGCGGTCTGGTGCATTAATCATATTTTTTCTGGCACTTGCGAACTGTCACTTGTCTGGGTAAGTTGTGTGAGCATCACTTGAAGGGTGATTCCTTCTCCGGTTAAATACTGAATATCCACATTGGCGATCCAGCCAGATTTTCGCTATTTTGCGGAAAAGTTATCTGGCATTATTTTTTTTTACAGGAGGAATCAAGAAATATTTTTTTTTTAAATTAGCCCATACTGGTGAATCTGGAAGGTACGTCTTGGTGCTCGATGAAAGTGATAGCTGATAGTATCTGCACTGCCCATAAATGCATAACAGTCCCACGTGAGTTTTCGTCAATTTTTTGTTAGTTACTGGAAACTTCATTAAATTGTATGTACTTTCATGGTATTATAAGAAAACAGTACGTTTGTTCTAGAAATGTGAAAAACAACATCGAACTTGGTCTGTCCCACGTTACTAATAAACGCATGTCAGTCTCGCGACTTGTGTGATAAGGACTCGCGAGCAATTGTGTTAATAAGGAAGTCAAGTAAGGGAAATATATTTACCCACAATTCGTCCCCTTAATGCTACAACTTTTAGAGTTCAATTTGTCGAAACATAAATCCTAATTAAATCTTGCAGATATTCACAGATCATAAGCGTGTGATTTTTTCTTGTACTTGTAGCGATGCCGCCGTCTTTGAACATCCACTTGTTTCACGCTCTGGCAAATAAAGCTGGTTTGCTCCCGTGAATCCAATGCCCAGAGCACCGTGTTGAGACGAATACGGTGGTCCTTCGAGATGTTAAGGTGAAGATGAATCGAAGCCAAAGTAAACATTTTCAAGAGCACGGATCTGGAGAACCAAACTTCCGTTTGAGCTGAAAACTTAATCGATTGGTCATTAGCTGGTGGTGACCAATCGATTAGGTTTTCAGCTCAAATGGATGTTTGGTTCTCCAGATCCGTGCTCTTGAAAATTTGAACTTTGGATTCGATTCATCTTCACCTTAAGCCCACAGTTCATTATACACCCATAATCGACAAGCATTAGTTGGTGTGATGAAAGGCGCTTATGAACTAATTTACAATGACGTCACACTGCTTCTTCCATCGGGAAGAACACCTTTTACTGCGGGCCGTGTTTACAAAAAATGAACGATTTCGTTGTGCATTCATCCACTTCATGTTCATCCGGTGAACATTCGTCGTCCGGATGTTGGTCCGGATGTCATTTTATGTAAACATTGCCCGCATTTAGAGCAGAAAAGAAAAATAAAGTCGAGGATAAAAGAAGACCGTGGATAAGTCCATTGGTGACGGTGTATCTCGCTTTCAATTCTTTTTTTGTTCTCTTGCGTTTTTGGCGAGTTCATCAATGGCCGTATTACTTCCGTCTGAGTCCATTTCATCAGTCCCCGCCGCATATTCGGTGTCCTCCAAAGATTTCAAATAGCTTACCCAATGTTCAGGGTACGCCTTCGGTGGAAACTGAAAGGTGTCGTCGCCACCAGCATTGCGGTCACAGCCGTCCTTACTGTTGAAGCCAGCGCAGTTGTCTTCTGAGCCCACGTCATTGTCCAACTTTTCAAATAATCTAGAGCAAACATTTTCGCGACTTTTAATGTGGACACTAAACTGTCAAAACAACAATAATTCACATGTGAAGACCGATGCATCATAGGGTTCGTTCAAATATTACGTAACGCAACAGGGGGAGGGAGGGGGTCTTACATAGTGTTACGGTCCATACAAAAATTTAAAATTTTTCATACAAAAGTTGTTACGTGGGGGAGGGAGGGGGTCTGAAATTGGCAAATTTTGCGTTACGTAATATTTGAATGAACCCATAGTAAGCACTGATACCGTTATGCGTTTATTCTCGTACATTCAAGAGCAAATAAACGCATATTAGTCACGCGTACATTTTCTCGCAAATTAACTAATTATTTGAGAAAATTAATAAACAAAATGTATGTAATATTGTAATCAATAGTTCATTGCACCATTTGAGTGCAAATTTGGGTGCGAATACATCGTTTTTTTCAACTTAATTGGAGTAAATAGAGCAAAAAAGTGTTCACGACTTCTATCGCGTTTTTCTTAGGTGCGTTGTTTTGCTAGTGGGACTGGTATGCATTTATGGGCAGTGCAGCTGATTGATGTTCGTGGAAAGAAGAATATTGGCGTTCTTGTGTGGAAGCCGAGCGGAGAATCTACAGTGCAGGAGTTGGTATAAAGAATGTAAAGCGAAGTATGCACTTCAACAGAAAAGTAATCGCCTATCTCGATGCGTGGGAAATTTCTTTCAAGAAATGCTCAAGAAAAGCATTTTTCTTTGATCACAGTACGCAGTTGAAAAGAAATGTCAATTCAAATGGAGCTCACTGTAGGAAATTTCTTGACCATTTCTCGGGCAGTAATTTTTACTTTTCTTGAGCGGAACTGCATACTTACTTAAGCCTAATTTGCTACTGAAAAGGAATTGCTCAAGAAATTTCTCGCCGATTCCTTGCAGAAATTTTCTACAGCGACTCCCATTTGAAGTGACAGTTCTTTTCAACTGCGTACTGCGATCAGAAAAAAGCGCATTCTTGATCGATTCCTTGCAGAAATTTCCCATGCATCAAGATAGGCCGAGAAATTACTTGTCAGCAGCGAATCAGGCTTTAACGGTGAAAACAGCAGCATGAAAAAAAAAACAAATTCCAGTCGATTCTGTTGTTTTGCTCTAGCAAATGTCAGAACGATAGCTTACAGTGTGTTGTTTGTCAGAGCACTGGCAATGTCCACTGACGAGAAGCTAAAATTGTAGACTCTGTTGATTTGCTCAATGTAAATATCAGAACAATAGTTGCAGCGTGTTGTTTGCCAGTAGGAATGAGGAGCTCTGGCAATGTCCGCTAACGATAAGCAAAAATTGGCGATTCTGTTGTTTTGCTTAGCGCAAATGTCAGAAAGAAAGTCGCAGTGTGTTGTTTGCTAGAAGAGGAGAAGAGGAACCCTGGCAATGTCCGCTGACGAAAAGCGAGAATGGACAAATCTGTTGTTTTACTATATGCAAATGACAGCACGGAAGCGTGCAGTGTGTTGTTCGTTCTGGGGATGCCAAGCCCCAGCAATGGTAACTAATTGGGTCCTAAAGCCCTGTCCCAATTTTAGTGCCAAACGCTTAAGTTTAGGCCAAAAACACATGTTTACTCAATTTTCTAATGTTTTCCGTTGGTTTAAGCCCAAAAAATTTTTTATTAGATTTTGTCACATCCTTTGGCTTAAACTCAAATTTTGGGTGTATTTTGTTTTCCGTGTCCCTTACGAAATGTCAGATAGGAACAACCCCAGTGGTCGAACTAAAACCCCTGTGGTGTTTTTGTCGACTAAGCGAACGTCAAACATGATCAAAAGTGTCAAGGTTCATTTATGGACCAAATTTTTAAATTAAAGTTTAAACATGATATAGCCATTATTTGAGCGGGAAAAATTGCTAAAGTAATTACAGTAACATGCTTTTTCGTGTTATTAAATAAAAACAAGATTTCATTACAAAATTTTAGGACCCAATTGAGAAAATCATTGCTGGCAAGTGAAAGTTCCACGATAAACTTCCCATTCTGGTCTGACGTTACTGGATGAGTGAGGCGTTGACGTTTTGCTATGCCGACTTAGATGTTTAATATGCAATCGGATGGCACTTTCATATATTCTGTCGGTTGATGACTATCATGAGAGTACAAGGAACTAAGTGCCATAACGATGTTAATTCAGTGTCACACAAAACCTTGTCCCGGAAATATTCGTTAACAAAAAAATAAATATCAGATTCTGCACAGTACAGCTTGGTATTGCCTTTAGTAAAAATGAGCTCTGATTTCAGCTAGCGAGAAATGATAATTTTCGAATATTTCGGTTTGTGTCGTGGAAAAAAGATGAGCTTCGGAACAGTGTTGACCAGACTCATTTCCCCGAAATTCGAATTGTGAAGCCATGAATTGTTATAACTGTGCGTTGTATTCCTGTGATGGAGGGAGAGGTGGTTGGGCTTGAGTGTTGCACATGGGATCCGACAGTTTCGATCTCGGTGGTCCGCAGTTCAAGTTTCGGTGAAATGATTCGCACTCACTCACTCACTCATTTCATTTCACCGAAACTTGAATTGTGGCTCTCTAGGATCAAAATTGATCGATTTTGTGTGCAGTACTCAAGCTTAACCATCTGCTTTTCTATCTTAGGAGGATAGAGCATGATTGTAGTAGTTCGTGGCTTCGTAGTTCGGAAAATGTTATTTTCGGGGAAATGAGTCTGAGCAACACTGCTTCGGAAACATCACACTGAATAAATTTCAGAATTTTACATTTTTGTCATTTTGCTTTGAGCAAATACTGTATTGACAAAATATTGTTGTTTCTGCTCGCCATAGAGAAAGATGAATCCCGGCAAAATCCGGGAAAGGAAAATGAAACAAAGATCATCATTTCGCGTCACTGTGTGTAACTGTCAAATTGGAATGTAATGTAAATATGTAATGATTTGAAAATATGTGAAGCAAAATAAGCTATTGTAGTAGTTTGTTTTATTTTGTTACATGCCGATTACACTCTGTTATGCAAAAATTATTGCCCACTGACGGTATGAGAGATTTTATATATCCTGTTTCCTAGACAAGTCTGTAATATTATTTGTACACATTGAATAAAATTCGACGACTTTATTGTAAATGCATTACGTCACGTAATAAACAGATTACAAAACAGTAAACATGGAAGTATAGCCAGCCTGTAGGACAGAACATTGGGCAATAAATAGAGCTATTAATCCAAAGCGGAGTACATCTTGATAAGTAAAATTTCGATGCTTAAAAAATAAATAAATATATAAAAAATCTAAGAAGAAAATTGCAGAACAGAATAAAAATTCAACATAATTGCCTATGAAAAAAAATAATTAGGGCATTTACGAGATACGTGGGACGATTCACGGAGTTATTGAGCTACAGCTTGCCAAAAATGTACAACGCTAGACAAGTTTACATAGTGTACAGTGATTAGGGATAACCAGTTCTAAAAAGCAGATTGTCATTGTTTGTAACATTTTTTTTGTTTGTTTATCATTAATTGAAAACTAACTTTAATTTGTTTGGAGCAGAGGGAGAATGTGAGGCATAGATTGCACTGTGTTGGGAAGTGGCATTATAATTGATAGCAGTAAGCGGTCTGGTGCATTAATCATATTCTTTCTGGCACTTGCGAACTGTCACTTGTCTGGATAAGTTGTGTGAGCATCACGTGAAGGGTGATTCCTTCTCCGGTTAAATACTGAATCTCCACAAGAGACTTGGTCTCTTTTAAAAGTCTCTTTTTAATGGTCTCTGAAGGTCACTTTTTTCTAATCAAAATGGTCTTCAAAGTGACTTTTTCTATTTTTCGATCCAATGTGGTGCAAAATTTACGACGCTTCAGGAAAAACCTTCAAAGACTTTTACGCGACTATTCCACAGGTTCTCCCGGAGTATCTTCTCTGATTCTTCGAGGAAAATTATCTGGAATTCTAGTCATTTCTCCAGTGATTTCTCCTGGAATGCTTGCAGAAACTTCTTCAGAAATTATTTCAGAAATTCCTCTACCGTTGTTGCCAGGAATTCGTCTTGGAATTATTGCTGAGATTTTTCAAGGGTTGTCCAAGAGTTCTAGAGAATTTCGCACTTAATTTTTTCATCGATTTTTTCAGTTGACGCTCAAGGACAGGGTTTCCAAACTGGTGATCCGTGAATTTCTAGGGGGCCGTGCATATTTCTCAGGGGGTCCTTGAAGCCATTATAAACAAGAGTATATTTTGTTGATTTTTGTGAGGAATTTCTTACCTCGCTTGTTTTACTAGAGTTTACAGTTAGCGAGTTCAGATTTTTGATATTTCAAATGCATATTTGTCAAATTTAATAGGTTTTGTTATTGTTATCTCACCAGCAACGTGGAATTTTTTTCAGTGCGATCTTGAAAATGACACTAAGATGTATCCGAAGGGAACTTTATCAACTTTTTGTGGAGCTCTATTGACGGGATTGGACCAATTTAATTTAATTTCGGTGGAATCTTCTCGAAACTATCATCAGGATTATGGATGAAATTTCCGACAGATATCTGTAGAAGTAATCTCTGCATGATTTCTACGAATATTCTTGGGGGATATCTGACAAGGTTTTCGTAAAATTCTTACCAATCTAAGACACCAAGGATACCTTTTGATTCATTATGAGATTATTTTTTTCCCTCATCTATAGAGCCTTTTAACCGCTTCCATTATTTAGGAATATTGTGGTATGACCCATATTTTATTTGGTGCTCATCAATTATCCTTTCACAATTGAGATGTGATAGGCATTGGTTGATGTGTCTTCTTCTTCTTCTTGGCATTAACGTTCTTACTGGGACAACAATTTGCCGAATGGTGGCGGTATATTTCCACTATATCTTGCTTGAATCCATTCCCATATAATTTAACAATATCAGAGCAGTATCATATATTGTTACTGATGGTATGGGTATGGGTTAATCTTACTGTTTGAAATGGTGAACAGCTTTGAAGTCCATATGGTTATACATAAAAGCAACTGATACATTAACAGTAACCGTTACAAGATGTTTATTGTTCTTAAAGTAATACAAACTGTATTTTGCTATGCGGGTTCTACCATGGACATTAGGTTACGGCTTATTTTTCAAAAGTTCTCAAAACCAAAAATTCGTGTGCTCTACTGAATTCAAATCACATTACAAGAGAAACCTCAAAATCTGAGCCAACAATATTAACATTTAGAGGTGACGCAAGCGTCTGGAAGGTGAATTTTCAAGTTATAAAAAATGACTTTCAGTGAAGTAAACATAACTTTGTTATTTTTCAACCAATTTTCAAACTTTTAGCATCAATAGCTTCAAAATTATATTTATATAACTTTGTAGAACACCAAATTTGTCTAAAATCAAATCAAGTTTTAGTTAAAAGTAATTTATTCCAAAATTTTCCTAATTTTACTAAAAATTTTAACTTTGTTTGACAATAACTTCATGATTACTCAACCGATTCCAAATCTTTTTACATGCTTTTGAAGCTAATTCAATTGTTTTCAAACCTCTTACATCACATTTCACTAAAAAAAAATGTCTTGACCAAGTTATTCAGCAAAAACTGCACAAAAACATGATTTTTTAACGAAAAACGCCAGTATTTTTTCAAATTTTTGCCACTTAAATATTACCTCTACAGCTGAAACTGGTTTTTCTCATTCGTTAAACCTTTGAGAAGGACTTTGCAAACAATTTTTAAATAATTTTGAAACGAAAAAATGTTTGCATATGTTAAAAAATATATGCACTATTCAACTCATGATTAAGGCAAGATGCTTTATAAATTTAAGTAAAAACACTTAAATAATCCAAAGAAATTTATTTTTTTCATTTAAAAAATCATGTTTTTGTTTTGGGTAGTTTTTGTTAAATAAATAAGTCAAAACCATTTTTTAGAATAATGTGTTGTATGAACAGTTTGAAAACAACTAAATTTGCTTCAAAAACATGTAAAAAGATTCGGAATCGATTGAGTATTTATGAAGTTATGGTAAAACAAAAATGATTTTTTTTAGTAAAATGAGGAAAAAATTGGATATAAGTATTTTCAACTAAGACTAGTTTTGACTTTAGACAAATTTGATGTTCTACAAAGTTTTCACAAATTTTATCTGGAAGATAATGGTGCTGAAAGTTCCAAAATTTGTTGAAAAATAACAAAGTAATGTTTACTTAACTGAGGGTCATTTTTTATAACTTGAAAATTCATCTTCAAGACGCTTGCGCCACCTCTAAATGTTAATATTTTTGGCTCAGATTTTGAGGTTTCTCTTTAAATGTGATTTGAATTCAGTAGAGCACACGAATGTCGGGTTCTGAGAACTTTTGAAAAATAAGCCGCACCCTAATGGACATTTCCCAATTTTTCAGTTTCATCTTGAGAGTGCACTCAGGAACACCATAGAACGGTTCAGGGCCGACAATGCTCGAAGCTGCACCCAGCCCTGTCGTCCTGCTTAGTCGCACTTAGTCGACGACTAAGAAGCTATTCTCAAACGTTTTTTAGAATTTTCACTCAAAGTAATATTATAGAGCTTTGCGAAACAAACAACAATCTAACGCCCTATAAGACATCAATCAAAATATCCAATCTGTATCAACGCTCTGGAGTAATTTTATCTAATTTCATATAGAACTTTTCGAAATCAGGAGCATATTACCGCCCTGTAGAAAATCAATCGAAATTCATGAGCTGTATCAACGTCCTCGAGTAATTTCACCATATCTATTGCCCTGTATATCGATTGAAAATTCTAGGTTCAATCAACGCCTTGGAGTAATTAGTCCTTATTCCACGTAGATCAAAATTAAAAATTCCAAGCTGTATCAACGCCCTGGAGTAATTTTACTTTGTCTCGTGTAGATCCGTTGCATTTTAACGCCAGGGCATCAATTGAAAATGAAAGCTTTATTAACGCCCTGCAGTAAAATAACCTTTTCGCATGTAGATCAGCCACATCTTAACGCCCTGCGGGACAAATGTCATGATGTATAAACGCCATCTGCTGCATCTTAACGCCCTTTAGAACATCATTAAAAAAATCAAGCTGTATAAACACCCTGGATTAATTTGACTTCATCCCATGTAAATCAAATGCATCTTAACGCCCTGTTTGACATCAATAGAAACTCCAAGCTCTATCAACACCCTGGAGTAGTTTGACCTCATCTTACGCAGATCAAGTGCATCTTTACGCCCTGTAGGACATCAATCGAATATTCTAAGCTTTTTAAACGCCCTCGAGTGTTTTGACTTGTTCCATGTAAATCAGCTAAATCTTAACGGCCTGTGGAACAAATGTCAAGATGTATGAACGCCCTTCACTAATTTGAACTTGTTTTACGCAGATCAGGTGCATCTTAACGCCCTGTAGGGCCACAATTGAAAATTACATGCTGAATCAACGTCCTGGAGTAATGTGGCCTCGTGTCACATAAATCAGCATCAAATAAAAGCCCTCTTCGATATCAATTCAAAATTACAAGCTGTATTTACCTTCTGGAGTAATTGGGCCTCATTCCATGTAGAACAGATACATCTCGACGCCCTGTAGGACATCAATGAAAAATTCAATGCTTCAGTAACGCCCTCGAGTAATTCAACTTCATTCCATGTTGAACTTTGAAATTGAAATTTCTTAGTAGTATCAACGTTCTGGGGAATAATTTGACTTTATCCTATGCATCTTAACTGTATGCCATAATCGAAATTGTCAAGATGTATCAACGCCCTGGAATAATTTAATCTTGTTGTACGTAGAGCAAGTGCGTTATTTTTTTCTTCTTGGCATTTACGTTCTCACTGGGACAGAGCCTGCTTCTCAGCGTAGTGTTCTTATGAGCACTTCCACAGTTATTAGCTGAGAGCTTTCTTTGCCATTTTCGCATTCGTATTGTAGGCGGAATTTCTGAAGGGCGCTGACGTCCTGGTGACGTTTCAGAAACGGAAGCAAGACTAGCTGTCATTTGTCAAACAGCGGAAGAGAAAATATTGCCAACCTTTGTATTTCCTTCTGTATTTTATAATAAAAAGTCAATACGTAATAAGCGAGCACGATTTCTTCGCACGGGTCTTTTAAAATCCTAGTTTCGTGAGTTTTTCGCCACTAATCGCCTGATGTTTCGTTCTATGGCCATTTCCTTCCGATAGGTTATGGGCCCAGGCGCGAATCGGTAAAATTCGGTCGGTGCGGAGTGGAAAATAGGACTTTTTCTCGAATTGCGTCGCGGCGTGAGTTTCGGCCGGTGTTCGGCGTGCGCAGTAGCTGACTCGTTCGACGTTTGCTCTTTGTTGAGGTGGTGGAGCCAATCACCGACACTGGAATGGCGGATCTCGGAAGATTTTCGATCGTCAAGCTGGGAAACAACAACTATGCAGCGTGGAAATTCCAGATGCAGATGTTCCTTGTTCGCGAGGAACTCTGGAATGTTGTGTCCGAAGCTACACCAGCAGCCCCAATCCTGGACGCATGGCACAAGGCGGACAAGAAGGCCCTGGCAACTATTGCGTTGAGCATTGAACAGAGCCAATATCCCCTCATAAAAGATTGCAGTACAGCTAAGGATATGTGGGAGGCACTAAAACAGTACCATGAGAAAACTACTGCTGCGTCACAGCTATCGCTCCTCATTCGGCTGTGCGATGCAAAGGTAGGTGAAGAAGGAGATGTTGAAAAGCACCTACTTGACATGGATGTGCTTTTCGAACAACTGCAGAGTGCAGGGCTAGTGCTGGACGAGAAATTGCAAATTGCAATGGTTCTCCGTAGTATGCCAGAGTCCTATCATTTTCTGGCGTCGACTCTGGAAGCACGTCCGGATCAGGACGTAACTATGGGGCTAGTTCGATCGAAGCTACTCGACGAGTATCGCAAGCGAGCTGAGCGTAAAGGACCGCCGACGGGAGATGAGCAGGTGCTGAAGGCAGAAGCAAATAAGCAGAAGGTGTGCTTCTTCTGCAATAATCCAGGTCACTACAAGAGGAACTGCCGGAAGTTTCTGGCACTGAAGGAAAAGCGCTCCGACGGTGAATCTGCCGGGAGCAAAATGCTGCAAGGAAGAAGAAACAAGCCAAGCAGGCCAAGGAAACAACTTGTGATGATGTAAGTTTTTCGGCTCGCAAATTGGGCCGATCGGTTGCTGGCAAAGTGAAGGCTTCATCGTGGACGATTGATAGCGGCGCATGCCACATGACCAGCTGTGCAGAAATTTTCGGTAAGCTGTAAGAATCGCCGGTGACTACTGTGGTGATGGCTGATGGTAATCGAGCCAAATCTAGTGGCGTCGGATGTGGAACGATTAGAACCGTTGACGGAAGAGGTAAGCCCATGAATGTCCAGCTCAACAACGTTTTGTTTGTACCCGACTTGGACGGCGGATTTCTATCGGTTAGCAAGATAGTCGAAAACGGTTTTGACGTCAAGTTCAGCCAGAATGGCGTTAAAATTGTGCTGGCAAGATTGTTGCACTTGGAGAGATGGACGGTGGATTGTACATTCTGAAGGAGGCTGGTCACAAAGCACTTGCTGCGGGTCAGTGCCATACCGTCAATTGCCAACACACCTGGCATCGTCGGTTGGGCACCGTGACACCGCCGTCTTTGACAGAATCCGAAAGGAAGATTTAGTCGCTGGTGTGAAGGTCATCGATTGGGGCTGTATGTGAATGCTGTCTAGAGGGGAAGATGGCACGTCAGCCGTTTCCCCATCAAGCGGAAAGACGGACTACGCGGCCATTGCAGCTGGTTCATACAGACTCGTGTGGACCGATGCAGAATGTCACCCCGGGCGGCAATAAGTACTTCATGGCGATTATCGACGATTTCAGTAGGTACATCGTCTTGTATCTCCTGAAAGATAAATCCGAGGCAACAGCGTGCGTCAAGAATTACGTTAGGTTTACTGAGAACCAGTTCGGCAGGAAACCAGCAATTATTCGTTCTGACCGTGGCGGCGAATTCGTGAATAAGGAACTGGAGCAGTTCTACCGTTCAGAGGGAATCCAGTCGCAGCTGACCGCCGGGTATTCTCCTCAGCAGAACGGAGTGGCGCAATCGATATTTGAAAGACATGTCGGTTTGCATGCTACTCGACGCTGGATTGAAGAAGTGCTTCTGGGGCGAGGCAATAGCAACGGCAGCCTTCATTCAAAATCGCCTCCCGTCGCGATCCGTAAGTAAAACCCCTTATGAATTGTGGACAGGACGTAAACCGGATCTTGGTAATCTTAAGGTTTTCGGCTGTGAGGCTTACGTCCACGTGCCGGACGTAAAGCGCAGTAAGCTCGACAGTAAAGCTAAAAAACTAGTTTTTGTTGGCTATGACTGCAAGGCGAAGGCGTATCGCTTTCTCGATAAGGCAAAAAGAAGGATCACCATAAGCCGGGATGCTCGGTTCCTAGAAGTGGGTTCAGAGATGTAGGAGGAGAAAGTTTCGGTCGTTCCAGATCCTGAAACCAAGCTGGAGGCTGACATCGAGAAGCAACAGGAAGTAGTACAGCTGGAGTCGGCTCCGGAGAATGAGTCAGATAGTGAAGAGGATTGGAACAGCATTGCGGACGAATCTGAATTTGAGGGGTTCTATTCGGATATTGACAACGAATTTGAAGGCGAGGATCTGAATCCAGCTGGAAGCTCAAGTGTAAGAGAGCAACGTGTGCGACAACGGCGGCGCCCAAGAAGGTTCGACGATTTTGTGGTAGGTGTTGCTAAAGTGGTGGACCATGTTCCGTCAACGTACATGGAAGCAGTGAATTGCCAGGATAAAGAAAGGTGGATAGAAGCAATGAATGCGGAATACAATTCTCATCAGACACGAGGTACGTGGACTCTTATGCCACCACCACCGAATCATCCAATCATCGGATCAAAATGGGTGTTTCAACGAAAGAAAGACACGTCAGGCCAAACGGTGCGCTACAAAGCACGATTTGTAGCCCAAGGCTATTCCCAGCAATATGGAGTGGATTTCAGCGACGTTTTCGCTCCTGTCGCGATGCAGTCGACGCTTAGGGTACTGTTGGCCATTACCGGACAACGGAAACTCGAGGTAAGACACGTTGACGTTAAAAGTGCCTACTTAAACGGAAAGCTGGAGGAAGACGTTTATGTACGACAGCCTATTGGATTCGAGGAACCGGGAAAGGAGGAACATGTTTGCAAGCTCCATAAGAGTTGTTATGGCTTGAAACAAAGCGCGAGAGTATGGAATACTACAGTGAAAGCTGTGCTATCGAAGCTGGGCTTCCATCAATCGTTGTCTGACCCATGTCTCTTCATGAAACGATCGGCAAGTGGTGAATGGATTTACTTGCTAATCTATGTTGATGATATGATCCTCGTTTGCAAAGAAGCAGAGCAGATTACGATTGTCGAAAAGGAGTTACAGTGTGAGTTCGACATCTCAATACTCGGCAGCGTCAGTCAATTCCTTGGGATGAGAGTTTCGGCTTGGATGGAACAAAGAAGTCTAGCATACCGTTGGATGTTGGATATTTCAAGCAGATTGAAAGTGACGTGCTACCAGATAACAAGCAGTTCCACAGTTTGGTTGGCGCGTTGCTGTTCATTGCTTCCAATACGCGACCGGATATCGCAGCCGCGGTTTCAATTTTGAGTCGGAGGACCAGTGCTCCAACGCAGCGTGACTGGATAGAGCTCAAGCGAGTTGTTCGGTACTTGATCGGCACAGAGGACTACGAGCTGAAGCTAGGCGTTCAACAAACCGGTGATATGGTCCTTGCCGGCTACAATGATGCTGATTGGGCCGGTGATCGGTGCGACAGAAAATCAACGAGCGGTTTTGTGTTTTTCTTCGGTGGAGCTCCTGTAGTGTGGCCAGCAGGAAACAAGGATGCGTTACAACATCAACAATGGAAGCTGAATACTTGGCTCTATCGGATGCAGCACAAGAGGTGATATGGCTACGTCGTTTGCTGGGTGAGCTGGGCGAGCAGCAACGGCGGCCGACTACAATCAACGAAGACAATCGTAGTTGCATAGACTTCGTGGCCTTAGATCGTCTGAACAAACGAAGCAAACATATAGACACCAAGTATCATCATGCCAAGGATTTATGCACCAAAGGAGTAATACAGCTACGCTACTGTTCGACCAGTGAGATGATCGCCGACATCTTTACGAAGCCTTTGGGGCCGAATAAGATCAAATATTTCACGAAGGCTCTAGGACTTGTCGGACTTAACTGATGCCGGAAATGCAGTTCGTCAGCGAGGAGGAGTGTAGGCGGAATTTCTGAAGGGCGCTGACGTCCTGGTGACGTTTCAGAAACGGAAGCAAGACTAGCTGTCATTTGTCAAACAGCGGAAGAGAAAATATTGCCAACCTTTGTATTTCCTTCTGTATTTTATAATAAAAAGTCAATGCGTAATAAGCGAGCACGATTTCTTCGCACGGGTCTTTTAAAATCCTAGTTTCGTGAGTTTTTTCGCCACTAATCGCCTGATGTTTCGTTCTATGACCATTTCCTTCCGATCAGGGATTGAATCCTGAGAAAATTGAGAGAATCTCTCACGTATCGCTCTCTGTAACTATCTTAACATGCTGCACATTATGAGAGACTGTTTATCGTATACTGCTACAAGTTTGATCAGATTGGGGGGATAGTAGTGCATGATAAAACCTCTCTAAACATGCTCCAAGCCTGGGGGACACTTTTGTGATTGGAAGTTCGTGGATTGTTTATCGTGCCAGTAAAGAAAAACGCCTATCCCCAACGGTAAACAAGCGAGAAAAATGGATTTTATCATCGCTCTCTCGTTGGGGCTCTCGCTCGCTGCTTCCATTTATCAGACTTGTTACACCTTGCGATACAATGACGATCGTGGACCGCAACAGATGGGATGTTTTTCTTTGCTTGCTTTGATCGTGCTTCATTCTCAAATGAGAGCGAATTCTGCAACGCCTGCTTCCGATACGTATATACACGCAAAAAAATTGTGCGGTAAAAACTACCATTCTAGGGGGTTAACTTAAGCGCTCGCACCGGCAATTTTCAGCAGACCAGAAATGCGCTTGATTTTACCATGTCTGTAGTTGAAATCAGATTGTTGTAAATTATTTCTGTCAAATGTATCAGTATTGAGGTGGGGTGTACCGTAAACATAGTATATTGGTCTGAATTTCCATGGTAGTTTTAAGAATGGGCGTAGTCAGCTAAAATAGTTATTTTTATCACAGAATTTTTTCCCGTGTAGTGTGCAGATACCTCCAGCATGGCTTTGCTTTGTAGCCGCGAACTCTAACCAGTCGGCGCAGTCGGCTAAGTAAGGCCCCAACAGAGGCATGAAAGTGTAGAAAATATTTTGATTTTTATGATTCATATCTACACTCGTCCCGCTAAAATGACCCATATCGAAACATAAAAGCAATTCGGCAAAAATTATTATGGACTTCGTTGAAGTCGATTTTTTGGATTTATGACCTATTTATATGGATTTATGAGGAACCTCTGTGCGAAGGACCGTAATGATTTTGACTCGCTGCATCAGCATTCGATGGATGCATTGAGATTCAGAGTGAATCGTGAAGCTTATCAACGTCTTTGAAAACATGTTATAGGTACCTTCGTCGAAGTGTGTTGAATCAACGAAATCTTATTATTGTTGTGTCCAATCCAAAACTAATAAATTTTCCGTTTTTTCACCACCATTTCAGATCGCCACGTGGACCATCCTGGTCGGGCTGGTCAGCTACGTGCGCCTCTCGATCACCACCGTCTTCCGGTACCAGGGCGGCAAATCGCTGGTGTGGGTCGGTGCCGTCACCCAGATCGGATCGCTGCTCGGGTCGGTCCTGTCGTTCTCGCTCGTTAACTTCACCGATCTGTTTCAGCAGTACTACCCGTGCTGATGATGATGATGATGATGATGATGATGATGATGGAATCATGCTCGTTAGAGTTTAAGTACTGCAACTGTTCTCTTTAGTTAAGTATTTGTTTCTGGACAGCGATAAGTGTTTCTATAACGTTTGACTGTTTCTAAATAGGGGATTTATTCTGACCATGTTTTAGGTCTTACTGGGATAATTGTGTTTCCTTAATTTGAATGCGAGTGCGATTGGATGTCTGGAATAGTGTGTAGGTATGTGGTCCCATATATTTAAGATCAAGTACAAACGATACCCGTACGCGATGATTCTGATGCAGAATTGATTTTGTGAATGGTACTTTTTTCGATTGTTGAACGGGATACCTAGTATTGCAAATTTTTCAGATCAATGAACAATGTCTTGGATTTGTTATCTACTTATTTTTTTTTTTCTATATCCATAATACAACGAATTTATCCGAAAGTCCATGATTTAAAAACAATTCATCGCTGCTTAATTTTCTTAGTTTGAATTTCGCTAACATTTTTTAAATTTTCCTAAACATTCATGTCAATTACAATTGCATGCACCTTATAATGGAATGGACGTTCAATTTTGTTTGGTACAAATGCGTTTCATTTATCCAACGACATTATTTAATCGCAGAGCAGGGATGGTAGCGACAGAGTGTTCGGCCTAAGTTTCCTTCAGATTCTTTCACGGTCTTCCTCCAAAAATTCAACCTGTTTTCTTTTTTTCTATAAATCACCCCAGAATATACTCCACCTAGAATTCCTCCAATAATCCTTTCAGAAATTCCCTGAGGAAGTCCTAATTCATACAGCAATGGGTGATTTCCTCTAAAATTATTACTGGGTTAATTTCTAAGATTTTAACCAGGTATTTCTCTCTTTAGAATTCCTGTAGTGGTTTCTGGAGAAATTCGTAATCGTGTTTCTTTCAAAACTCATAAATAACTTGTCGTGGATTTTCGTTGCAGAATTTATCTAAAATCTTAGGAAGATCTTCTAGAGTAACGACTAAGAAAATATGTGTCTGCAGAAATCCCTAGAAGAATTCGTGAAACTTTTCCTTGATAAGTCTGAGAAGAATTTCCTGAAGAGCTGTGAAAAAATCGAGTTTCTAAAGGTTCTACTGGAGTCTCCAGAATTCTGCATTAGGACTTATTCTCATGTACATGACACTAAAGTCGTTTTCGTTTCTAGGAACTGGGTCAAACTTCAATCAAATTGTAGTTCGGTCGAACCTGAATCGGGTTGGAGTTGAAACTGTGATTCAGAACGGGTTGCGCCAGTTCCAACCTAGGTTCAAAAACGATTTCGACATAAAGGTGGCCTTACAAATACGGACATTAACTCTAGTGAAATCCACTCAATAGCTCGAAGATGTTTTCAAGATTTTGAAGCTTTACCATTGAAAATAAGCTTTTTGAACATTGCCCAATGGTTTTCTGTATCCTTTTACTCAAAGTCGTGGATCCGTTTGATTATTTGTAAAATAAAAAGTTTCGAGAACCATAATAATCTGATCCGAAAGTCCAACAACCCATGTGTGATAGCTTCTAGGCGTGTGGCCGATCACACCGGCTCACAAACACCCACGCAGTGCAAAACGTAAACAAAACACTAACACCAAAAAGCGGCAGCTGCCACGCGCCTGTCTCCACACACGAAACAGCTGATCGCGGTAGGCCTGTGGTGGTGCCGCCAGCTGAGACGAGTGTGTATGCGCATGCGGCACTCTGATGGCGATTGCATCCCAGTGTGCGTTGGCAAGGGCCTCGAAAATGTCTCTTTCTTGTTGCGGTCAAGCGAGTGAGTGAGTATAAGTGGTGAGTGAATCGATGGATGTGTTTTCATATTATCTACTACGAGTGATCAAGTTCTAATCGAATTGCGTAGAAAAGTCGGTCGTGATTATTTCGATAATAAGCCTAATCCTTGCGAAGATTAATCAGGAGGTAAGTGTTCTCTGGTATGGGTAATTGTCTCTCCTTTGATTAGGTATAGGGGATTTCAAAGTTTATTGAGCGTGCCACAATTTAATTTGTGTAATTCATAAATGCATACCAAAAGCTTAGAGTTGAATCACTTTGACTTTTATTAACCACTGTGTCTTGGTGCTGTAATCGTACACAAGCTTGCAATCAATTTGCATCTCTGCCTTGTTGGGTAAGTTTTTGACTGTATAAACAATACTTATTTTACAGAAAAAGTATAAATAATTGAGATAGAAAAATAAGGTCAATTGACTAACATTAAACATTAAAATTAATTGAGTTGAATCCATCCAATAAAATTATTATATCATTTTGTTAATAGAGTCAAAATTAAATAAACCTGGCGATTAGATGGGTTAGGAGGGTGAAATCTAATGCTTCTACCCTATAACAACCCTCATTTGAAGGAAGGCTCTACTAGGGAAAATTGGGGCAGTTTGGCCTCCTTAAGAAAAAGTCGATAAAAGTGCTGAAAATATTATGGAAACTTTGGGTTTTTGCGTGATTTCCAACAATTGTTAGATCAATACACTAGATCTGTATGATTTCCGTTGGTTTTATAAAATTCCCGAATGAATGAGAGATTTTTCAAAATTTGTAATTTTTTGAGTCGATTTTTTACCGATGGGGTGAAATGAGCACTCTATTTGAATCTAAAAAAACAAATATTTTTTTCACTACACTTGAAAGTTATTAGTATTTATAAACACTCCGTGCAAAAGCATTGAATTTTAAAAATCATTCTAACAGTCAAATTGAATCATTCTAAAATGATGAAATTTGAAAGAGTTATTCGGGGCAATATGGCAGTTTTTTCGAACTTAATTTATTTCTTTTTCTTTGAGTTTATAACAGTGACTTGTATTATGTCTATTGCTACATTTCCTTGTTAGCTTCGGGGGTTACATGTCATTTCAGATGAAGTTTCAAGAATTTATACAGTTTTCAAGGGGTGCTCATTCCACCCCATTGGCCCGCCCCGACTACCCCTAATCCTGGTGGTAATCGTTTGGGATAAAGCTGTTTGATCAAGAATATGTATACATCGTTCCTAAAAAGCTACGTCAAATGTACACTGGGCCAGGAGCAGAATTTAGCCAGACAAAACCTCTAGCGCTTTAGGAGTGCACTTTTTCGGGTTGGTGTCAAAGGAATCTTGGATTTGTTTGAACTTTAATTTGATGATAAAAGTTAGTGGAAAACTTCGCCGCATAGGTGGTGCTACGATGCAAACTTTTTTATTTCGCGTCCTCCTCCTCGTGTCGCGTTTTAGAACGTGTAAAAGACGGCAAGTTGTCGATAACACCAAAGTTCTAGAACTTTAAATAATAGGTAAAAAATGTGTTAATCACTTAAATTCAAAATTTTTATAGTTTTTACGTCAAAATCGAAAAATGTTTCATTTCAAACACCATGCGTCACTTGAATTCGATAACATGCATGTACTGTACGAAAAAAGAATCTTGTTTTCATTTAAATATTTTAAATTTTGAACAAATTATTGTAAAAATATCAGAATTTTCTACACAACTTTACTAAAAAAGTAGCAAGTTTTTGCAAAAACTTATCAATGTTCCGAAATACGCTATATTTCATTTACCAAAAGTCAAAGTTTGCTGGATATATATTTAATATGTTTGAAATATCTAAATTCAAAATAATCATCTTCTTCTTTCTGGCATTACGTCCCAACTGGGACAGAGCCTGCATCTCAGCTTAGTGTTCTTATGAGCACTTCCACAGTTATTAACTGAGAGCTTACTGTGCCAATGACCATTTTTGCAGGCGTATATCGTGTGGCAGGAACGAAGATACTCTATGCCCTGGGAAGTCGAGAAAATTTCCAACCCGAAAAGATCCTCGACCGGTGGGATTCGAACCCACGACCCTCAGCTTGGTCTTGCTGAATAGCTGCGCGTTTACCGCTACGGCTATATGGGCTATATGATGGTAAATAATCATATTTTTCATATAAATAGAACAAAATAGACCAAAAGAATATTTATGCATGAAAAAGGTGATTATTTTGTATTCAGATATCTCAAATATACATCCGGCAAACTTTGACATTTGGTAGATAAAATATATATATTTCGGAACATAGATAATTTTTTGCAAAAACTTGCTACTTTTTTAAGTGAAGTTGT
The DNA here is from genome assembly GCF_002204515.2 of Aedes aegypti. Taxonomy (NCBI): domain Eukaryota; kingdom Metazoa; phylum Arthropoda; class Insecta; order Diptera; family Culicidae; genus Aedes; species Aedes aegypti. The sequence goes on from NC_035107.1 coordinate 72,418,387, forward strand.
GTTAAAAAAAATAAAACTTTGCCGAAGACGCGAAAGCTCTAGGACGCGAAAGAAAAAAAAATCATCGCAACGCCACATATGCGGTGATCAATTTCCCATTTGTTTCTATTAAATTGACAAAAATATATATATATGAAATTTAGAGAAGATATTGAACGTATTCGTTTAATATAATTTTGTTATGGTTATAGCATGTTATGTTATATCGGGTACCCCCGTTGGTTTGACCACATTTAATCTGAACACTTTTTAATTTGTACCCCGCTAATTTTCACATCGTTCAGATTAAAAATGGTTCAAACGTCATTTAGCTCATGGAACGGAGTGAAGTGATATGGAACGCTGTGGAACGGAACGCAGAATCAAAACAAAACAGTGAAAGAGGTAACCAGAAAAACGTTTCTAGGGTGACTAGATGTTCAAATTAAAAATGAACCCCGATGGTTTGCATGAGGTACCGCTCAAATTAATGGGGGTGTACGGTATATGCTATAGCCATAAAAAAATGAATTTTTTTCAGACGATCCTCTAGGGATTCCGGGAAACATGCCTCCAGTAAATCTTGCTGGCATTACTATCTGCACCTAATATTATTGTGCTATTCTATATCCATCTACTCCAATTCTTCTAAGAATTCCGTAAGTTTTTCGAAGATATCAAAATCAAAACGATAGTAGGTAATTACCCCATAATTTTTCCACAAATGGATCACTAAAATAACCAAAATGGCCGCTAAAACATAGATAGCGCCACCGTAGTCTTGTGTGTTTGACAGAACAGCAAAGCTGTCACAGTGTTAAGTCACCCAGACAACCAAAATGTACGTATATCATTCTCCAACTAACGTTCGGCGAGTACAGTTGTGAAGTATTTCAAGGTGTTTCAAGCGCGCGTTCGTGAGTAAGAGGAAATTTTCATAATCCCAAAATAAGTTGAGTGTTCTCAAAAAAGTGGAAAAAAGGATTTCTATTTTGGTAATTAGTGGTTGTAGACTTGTGAAAACGGTTGCAAATTATCGATTGATAAGTTTGATTGATTCCGGTTTCTCGGGCGCCCTCCTGGGGGTTGGCTGACAGGAAAACATCAGTAAATCAATGGCCTACAACAAACTAACATTTAACGAAGCCGAAAAAAAGATACCGAGACAGTCACAGACAGAAATCAGATTACAGTCAAATGAGGATTTTCCACCGATCACAATAATCAATAAGGTTACTGGGAGGGATGTTTGTTAATGGGGAGGATCGTTGAGTCATAGGATTCACTTTGATAAGCGATTAGACCATGATAAACAATGATTTGTGAGATATATACATGCTTATACGTAAATATAATATTTTCATTTGATATGAACAATTTCTATGTAGAGAAAAATTATGCCGACACTTGAGGTGACGAACCATTCAAAGTTTGTTGAACAAATACCTAAATGTAACATTCCTACAGCTGTCAGGACGAAAGCATGTGTTATTATATTTTACTCATTTGAAAAAGAAACAAAAAACTCGATTGGTTGGGACATCATAGAACACTCTTATTCTTATGCCGACACTTACAGTGGCGAACCATCCAAAGTTTGTTGAATAAAGTGAACCTTTTGCAAGTCTACACTTGTAGTGTCGAACCATTCAAAGTTTTTTTAATTACAGAAATAAAGGTATATAAGAGGTGTTCTGAAAAAAAAAATGTTAAACATAAATGAATCATGAATCAGAGTTTGTGTCGACACTCACAGTGACGAACCATCCATAGTTTGTTGAAAAATCATATTTACATCCCACCATTGTAACGATTGAATGTGCAGTCATACATACTTTATAGATTAGAAAATAGTAGCATGAAACGAGCTCACCAATTGATCCGTTATCCTTGACTGAGCAGCCACAATCCACTTTCGGCTTCACTCGGCTATAAAAAAGCACTCAGGAAAAAAAATAAGCGCGCGACCCAAAAAGAATTAAAAAAAAAAAAACTGTTTGGGCTGTTTGATCCTGCCCTCGTCGCTTGCCCCGGGAAAAGCAAGTGTCAAGGTCGAAAGATCAAACAGAACTAACCGATCGCGGCACTTTTTCACTTTCTTCAACCGAACTCACCGATCACGCCACTTTTTCACTTACGAGACCGACGCGCGACATGTTTGATCCTGCCCTCGTCGCTTGCCCCGGGAAAAGCAAGTGTCAAGGTCGAAAGATCAAACAGAACTAACCGATATCAGAAGAATAGTTCAGAAGGATACAAACTGGAAATCAAAAGAACAACAACACACAAACACGAATAAGAATTTGAACATACAAGAGAGCAACACAGAACAATACATTACGAAATCAAAACTGGAACAATAGTGAACTCACTCAAAATGGAATTGGTTAAACAACTGAATATGAACAAAAATGATTTCAAAAATCAAAACAAATCAAGGAACAAATTGACAAAACAACCAATAACGCAGGAACGAGTACACAATAATGGTGAAAATGTTCTCAAACAAATAAGCGATCAACTACAAGAAATAATGAACCCAGCGTTTCTGAAAAATAATGAAAATCCTCGAATAGTTCAACCAGATAAACTATAATACCCGCAGTCAGAAACTTGACCATTCTACAAAATAATATAAATACAGTGGATCCACAATTAAGAATCGCCCACAATTTATGAATCAGCTGACTTTAAATGACAAAATAACAACAAAAATCAACACAAAACATCACGTAAACAATTTTACTCAAAATAAATTATAAGTGAAAATGTTTCCGTGATGTTTTGTGCTATTTTTTACTGTTATTTTGTCCTTTGAAGGCAGCTGATTCATAAATTGTGGGTGATTCTTAATTGTGGATACACTGTAGCATAAGACCGGCAGCAAATCGTTCACTTTTAACAATACTTTTACAACAACAATATTGATATAGCAATTCTTTCAGAAATTTGGACTAAACCGGATGAACAATTTAATTTTACAGGTTACAAATTTGTTAAGAAATGTAGAGATAAAGGATATGGAGGAGTTGGAATATTGATCAAAAATGAAATAGATTTTAAAACAGTTTCCCTACCTAAACTTCACCCTATCGAAGCAATAGCAGTTAAAACAAATAATACAACTGAGACATTAATGATAATTTCAGTCTATATACCACCGTCAATAGGAAATAATCAAATTACAACACCATTGCTTAAATTATTAGACTTCATAGACAAATCAAATACTTCAACAATTTTAGCAGGAGATTTTAACTCGAATCATCCAACATGGAACAATGCAAATAAAAGCTGCCCTCGCGGAGAGTTGTTAGCAGAATCATTAATAAACACAGATTTAATAGTAATGAATAACGGTAATCCAACAACGATCAGACCTCCTAACATGATTCCATCAGCAATTGATATTACAATAGTTTCAACAAATATAGCACCTAAAGTAGAATGGTCAGTCCTGGATCAAGAAATTTGCGGAGAACATAAGGTTATAATATTCGAAGTAATAGACTATGCAAAATACTATGAATACATTAAAATACAAATAAATAAAAAGCAAGCAGTAGAAAATTTGAACAACCTTTTCTCAGAGACAATAGAAAATCCAGAAGTATTGAGTGAAAAATTATCCGAAAAAATGATGGACACAAGATATTAAAAAATTATATGAAGAAAAAAGTAATAACTTATTAAAATATTTCAAAAATTTAACTCTACAAAACTTTCTTCTTTTTAAAAAATCTAAAACATTTAACTTAAATCAGCAATTAGTAAAGAGAAAAGAAAATCATACAGAGAACTGACAGACAGTCTAACACCAGACATGAACATCAAACAACTATGGACTACAGTCAAAATAATAAGTGGAGGATTTCAAAAGAAAAATAACATACAAATATTGAACGACAGAAACCTTTCATCTGAATTCATGAACATAAATTTTCCCACTAAAACCACAGAAATAAATTATAGTCCCTCAGATACAATAGTTAAACATGAAATAACATTACAAGAAATACAGAGTATTATAAAATCTAAGAAAGATACTTCAGCACCAGGTCCAGATAATATATCCTATTACTTCCTCAAACAAATAAATTTAGATCTAATTATCAAAATAACTGAAATGATTAATAAAGTTATATGCACCAGAGAAATTCCTAAAAGTTGGCTAGAAATTAAAACAGTAGCTATATTGAAACCAGATAAAGAAGAAAATGATGCTAGTTCTTATAGACCAATATGTTTAATACCAGTTTTCTTAAAAACAATAAATATTTCTTACAAAAAGCAATTAGTTAGCTTCATTAAATCAAATTCTCCACTTCCTAAATATTCGTTTGGATTTAAACAAAAAACATCGGCAATAAACTGTGTAAATATGTTAATAGCAAAAGTAAATAATTCAAAGAATAAAAACACTTCTCACTTTGTACATTCTTAGATTTGACAAAAGTATTCGATAACGTTAATATAGAAAAATTACTTAATTTTCTGAAAGAGAAAAAATTTCCGAATGAAATCATAGACTGGTGGTATTACTATCTAAGAGAAAGAACGGTTAAGATCATAATGAATGATGGTACAGAAATAGAAACGAAAACAAACAAAGGTCTTCCCCAGGGTTGCCCGCTTTCTCCCATACTATTTAATATTTACACGAGTTCATTACACGAAATAGTTGAAGACGGAGTTCTTATACAGTTTGCAGATGACTTCTCTATTTTTATAGAAAGTGAAAATATGACAGAATCGATAACTAAAATGAATAATGCATTAGACACAATTTCAACAGCTTTACTCAAACTTGATTTAAAATTTAATCCAAATAAATCAGCAACTATTTGTTTCAACAATGATATTCCAGATAACATACAAATTACAATAAATAATCAACCAGTAGAACTCAAATTAGTCCATAGATACTTAGGAATTTGGATTGATCACAAATTGAATTTCAAAACACATATAACTGAAATAACCAATAAAGCAAAAAAGAAAATTAATATACTTAAAATGTTAAGCAGAAAAAAGGGAGGAACGCATCCAGTTACATTAAGCCAGATAAATAAATCAATAGTAAGGTCGCAATCAGACAATGGAGTTATTATTTATTCATCAGTTTCTAAAACAAATTTACAAAGAGTAGAGAAAACCCAAAATTTATCATTAAGAACAACATTTAGATATTTACAATCTACCCCGAATCACATTTTATACGCAGAAACTGGAGAACTACCCGTAAAGTACAGAGCACAATATCTTACCTTTAAGCAAATACTCAAAAATATATATTACTTTAATAGTCCAATAACAGAAAGCCTAACTGATTTAATAACATCAGACGAAATACCCAAATTTACAAGTTACAATCAAAAAATAGCATCCTTAAATAATTATCACATACTTCAATGCAAGTTGAACTAAAAACAATGAATCCCCCGGAAAAAAGTAAATTAGTCATTATCCCAAAAATTACAGGCATTACCTAACAAAACAAACACTTCTAAGGAAATACAAAAGGTTATAGTGCTTTATCTAATAAATGAAAAATATAAAGATTATTATCATATATTTACAGACGGTTCAAAAACTTCGGAAGGTGTAGGATATGGAATATACGATGAACAAACTAAATCCTCGTTTAGTTACAAATTAAATGACAATTTCAGCATAAGAACGCAGAATTAGTAGCCATAATAGAAGCAATAGAGTATGCTATTATTTATTTATTTATTTATTTTATTTATTTGTCGTCAATCAATAGTAGACCGTTTCATTACACACTAATTTTACATGTTTTTCTTATTTCTAACAGGAATTATAAAGGAACATTTTATGCTGCAATGTTTTATAAACGAGTTTACAATCATCGAACTGAATTGAAATATCGCTTCAATTTGGTTTTTGTCGTTGTGAAGTCAATACTAGCGCAATGTTTATTATATGTTGCCATCATCTGATTAAGAGGCCCATATTTGGCATAGTTAGTACGATGATGACACGTAAGGAATATATTCCGGTTCCGCAGTTGTCGGAAGGGTGCATAAAAATTTAGTTTTGCTAAGAGTTCTGCGGAGTCAATACGATGTGAAACAATATCATTTACGAAGGACACCATTGCGAATTCACGACGCACTTTTAGAGTTTGTATGTTGATAAGCATGCAGCGTTCTTTATAAGAAGGTAGAGGAAATCTTGTCCAACCTAATTTACGTAGGGCAAACAGTAGGAATTGTTTTTGTACTGATTCTATCCGTTCTTCATGTGTTATTGAAAAAGGAGACCAAACTACACTACAATATTCAATTATTGACCTTACATATGCAGTATATAACGTTTTAATTGTGTACGGGTCATGGAAACTATAACTAAACCGTTTTATGAATCCAAGCATGTTATTTGCTCTGTTGATGATTGTGATGATCAATGAATGTTAGTTTTGAATCTAAGATGACACCTAAGTCTCTGACTCTGTCACATTTTACCACTGGCTGATTTCCTAGGGTGATTGTAACGTTTTGTGTGTCTCGTTTTCTACTAAAAGCTATTAAGTTACATTTTTTACATTCAATTGCAGCAGGGATTTATTACACCAGGTGTAGAAGACTTTTATTTCATTTTGGAATATATTTATGTCCTCTTTATTAATAATTTCTAAATAAAGTTTCATATCATCAGCGTAAATCAGAACTTTTATGTGTTTAAGGATCATAGAGATGTCGTTGACAAACAGTATGAAGAGAAGAGGGCCCAAATGGGAACCTTGAGAAACTCCAGAGGTGACTTGAATGGGATTCGATTTACTTCCTTTGAATCTAACTATTTGTTGACGGTTGGTTAAGTAGGACTCAATCCATTTCAGAAGATTAGACTTCATTCCTAGTTTTTGTAATTTGAATAGTAGCATAGGTATATCAACGCGGTCAAATGCTTTACTGAAGTCAGTATAAAGTGCCTCTACATGGTGACCATTATCCATTGCAGTGAGTGTGTAATTGACAAATTCTATTAGATTTGTATTTGTTGAACGTCCTTTAAAGAATCCATGTTGAGCATTTGTTATTCTGATTTTAATTTGATTGAATATTTTTTCATTAATGATTGCTTCAAATAGTTTAGGAATACAAGAAATAATGGCAATACCACGATAATTCCTTATGTCAGATTTTTTTCCATTTTTAAAGATGGGTACCAGGTATGAGCTTTTCCATGATTTTGGAAAAGTACCAGACTCTAATGACATGTTAAAAAGCCAAAACAATGGAGTTGTAAGTTCTACAGCTAAGCTCTTCATGAATAATGGTGGAATTCCATCTGGTCCAGACCCTTTTGAAACATCTAACTTATTCAAGCCTTCCATGACGTCCTTTACGTTGATATGACTGATTTCAATGTCTCTAGTATATTCTGGTAAGAAATCAAAGTAATTGCAATCGCGGTCTTCATCATCAAAAGTAGTATAGATTTCTTGAAAGAAAAATGCAAAAAGATTGCAAATTTTCTCGGAGCTATCACCAACGTTTTTGTCAAGATGCATTATCGAGGGAAAATTATCTGACTTCAGTTTTGTATTGACGTAATTAAAGAAATTTTTTGGGCAAAATTTTATTTCATTTTCAGTTTTTAAGTTGTAATCCTCATATGCGTTATCTATGGCTTGATTAAGTAGATCACAGATTGATAGATAGCTTGTTAAGTTTTCATTATTGTTATTTCTTTTGTATTTTTTATGTGCTTTCTGCTTGCGGTTTTTCAAATTTTTTATTTGTTCATTGTACCACACTGGAGTCTTGGAATGGTTTCTTCGCCTTATTCTTTTTAATGGAACCTCGTCAAGAATAATTTCAAATAACAATTTGTAAAATACGTCGACTGAGGCTTCGACATTTCTTTCGCTTCTTAAAATCGTTTGCCAATCTATCCTGTTTAACCTTTCCCTAATATTTTCATAATTTGCCGAATGATATTGAAAAACTTCTTCATATTCGCAGTCATCAGGTCTGTTATTCTTGTGTACAAAAATTGAGAGCTCAATTGCCGTATGGAATGCTTCATTTTTCCATAATGGGGTTAGTGATTCAGACACACAGAAGTCCTCATACATATTCGTTAATAAAAAAAATCTAAATAGTTATTTTGCTTATTTTTAATGTGGTTAACTTGATTGAGGCCTAAGCTAGCGATTTTGTCAAATAAAAATTGCAATGTTTCGTTATCACCAACGATTGGAAGCAAGATGCACTCATTGTCAGCGTCTGGAATAAAGTCAACGCTTCTTTGATTAAAATCTCCGAATATGTGAACTTTTACTTCTGGAGAGAGCTTAGACATGATTTCGTCAGCGATTTGGAAAAAATTATCATAAGAGTTTTTACGAGCGTTATTTGGGGGCAAGTATACCGAGGCAAACACATGTGTTTCGCCTTCCACAAGTATTTTCACCCAAACATGTTCGAATTCTTCACATTTTTCAGTGCTGGTAATTTTCGAATTAAATTGAATTGAAACAGCAACTAGAACTCCACCCCCTGACTTCTTTTCAGACGTTTCAAAATTCCGGTCATCTCTATAAACATTATAGTTACACCCAAACACTTCTTCACTCCTAACTCCTTCATCCCAACTTGTTTCGTTTGCTAAAATTATTGGGAAGGAACAACTCAAAATTTTGTTATGAATTTCTCTTATCTTCAACGAACTTTTCATTCGGTTGAAATTTTGGCAATATACTACGATTTCTGTTCCAATTTGTGTTGGATTTGAAGAAGTGTTCTGGGTTGAGTCAATTGGAATACCTGATTCTTGGCTGTCTCTTACCTCTTCACTGTGTGAGGAATGTGTCAAGTACAGTAAACTTCTATCTTGTCCTACCTCTATAGAGTGCGTTAAGTCGAGTCCTACCTCTAAGGAGTGCGTCGATTGCGCCAAAAACACGAATGTTGAGCATGGCACGCTTCACATGATGCAGCTGAATTTGATGAGCATCCGGTAGAAATCCTATGTGACTGCCTGCCATGCGCAGGTTGCTGATTTTCGACGCATGTCCGGCTGGGATTCAAAATTTCTTCTCGTAGAAATTGTATGGGCCGTTGAGCAGCCGGTGTTCCTGATGATGAGCACTGTGGTGGTCTGGAAAATCTCTCCTTTGCTGCTGCCAAAAGTACTCGATCCGGTGGTAGAAAGCTGTGACCGCCTGCCGCTATGAAGTCTCCATCCAGTCGTCCCGCACTATTCCGCTTTCGACTGTCGTTTGGATGATGATTCATTCCGTTGTCAGCTGTGTTATTGCGGTTGATTTTTTGCTTCCTTCTCCGCTTAGCCTTTGCCGCCTGTTTTTGCTGATTAAGGCGGACTATTTTGCGCGCATCGTAGTCCGTCCAGTCAGCCCTCCACACCTTTCTTGTTCCAAGGCAGCGCCAACCTGAGTTATCGGCAACATTTTCGCGCTTCAAACTGGTGCATGAACCGTGTGACGAAGTAGAAGGTTCAGTGCTCCTCGGGGCTATGATTTTCGCTGACCAAGTTTTCAATTCGTCGAGAATGTCAATGCCTAGATATGGGTTCGAAGACATTGCGGTTGTGGCTGCCAAATCCAGGTGCAGCTGATTGATTTGGCATATGCCATCATTAATGTTTTTGAGCTCAGTGGCCAAGTTTGATGATACAGATTCGAAAGACTTCGATATGTTATCGTTCGTCATTTTAGTAACAGTATCAAGTATTGTCGTTATGTGGTTTTTTATGGCTACTACGCAACCAGCTAGACTACTGGTTTTGTTAATGGTAGCAAGCTCATTCTTTATTGTGGTCATCAAAATCTCGAGCCCTTCGAAAGCTTCATTTACCATGCTTTGTTTGTTCTGCTGCAGATTAGACCGATGAGCCACTTCGGTGTTTGCATGGAGCTGCTCGGTAAGAAGCTTTTGCTGCTCAGTAAGGCGATTAAAATCCAATTTCGCCTGGAGAAGTTCTTGGCAGCTATCGCAACAAGGCAGAACATATGAGCTGAAGTCCACCACTTTTTTGTCCTTCCTCCGCATTGAACTCCGGTGCACAGTAACGCCGATACACGCGGCATGAAATTTACGTGGACACCCCGCACATGTCCACAAAGCCGAATCGACGGAGGCATCCAATGCACAAATTTCACAGTTCATGACGTATTCAAAAAATATGTTTAATTAACAAATTAAAAAAAAAATTAAAACCACGCGCGGGGTCGGAGCAATTAAAAAACACGTCCGTACTGATTGACGACTGACTGACTGATTAGTATAAACCAATTTAAAATAGTAATATTTACAGATTCGCAAAGTAGTTGTAGTATACTGGCTAATACTAATAATAAAGACAACTATCTAATTCACCATCTTTATTCAATAGTAGAGTTTAATAGTATTGAGCAGATAATTATTCAGTGGATACCAGGTCACACAAACATAACTGGGAATGACAGAGCAGATACAGCAGCAAAACTGGGAACAAAAAAATCACAAATAGAAAACTACCAACTAACATTAAATGACTGCATATTAGGGTTTAAAAACGAAATGCTACAGGAATGGAATAAAGAATAAACAGAAATATCGAGAGAAAAAGGAAAAGATCACTTTAAAATTTTGACTCAATTAAAACTGGAACCATGGTTTAAACACATAAGCTTACCAACTAGTCAGATAATAACTATGGGGAGAATACGTACTTTCCATACAGCCACTAAAGACAGATTAGCGAAATGGAATCTAATTAGTTCGGACTTGTGCGAGAAATGCCAGGTAACAGAGGACCTTCTACATGTACTTTTTGATTGCTCCAATTTGTCGTCTATAAGACGGAAATATCCAATACTCGTTCAAAAAAATTCAATATATGACATCCTAAAAAATAAAAATGGTGATGAATATGCTCAAATTGCTAGCTTCCTGGAGGAAGCAAGAGTAAATGTTTGAATCCGTTATTTTCGCGAAAAATAATTTGCACTGTTTTTCAATGAAAGAACCGTTGATTGCTTGGATTTTGATCGGTCAAAACACTTGAGAGAAAAATCAACTTTAAAATTCGTACGAATGGTCACTTATCACTTGACACACTGGCAAATATGGATCAATAGGTCTGTGCCAAAATAAAGGAGAAGAAAAAAAAAATGTACGTATAACGAAATCACCTGGAGGTTTTGTATGTGCAAAATTTCACTTATAAGATGTCGCAAAAAGGCCTTCTACGTACAAAAGTGGAGGCGATATACGTGTATATATTATGTGATGAACAATAGCATACAATGCGAGTGTATAAATTTTCTACCGAAGTAACCTTTGATCTTATACGACTTAACTTATGATAACAAATGGTGATTACGATTGCATGTGGAAGGTGATTGATGATCCCCATGGTAGTGATCATTTGCCCATAATAACGTCTATCAGAAATAATTGTGAAAGGTCAGAGCAGTCAATTCAGGTTCCTTACGACCTCACTAGGAATATCGATTGGCAAAAATTTGCATCAGCGGTAACTTTTGGTATCGAAACATTCAACACACTCCCACCGTTGGATGAGTATCGATTCCTAACAGAATTGATTTATAAAAGTGCATTAGAATCCCAAAAACAACGAGTTCCAAGTGCATCCTTCAAAAGACGACCAGCCACACCTGGTTGGGATGATGAATGCACTCAGTTGTATCGAGAAAAATCTAATGCCTTTAAAGCTTTTCGTAGATATGGTACCTCAGAACTTTATTTAGAGTACTCGAAGCTCGAAAAAAGACTGAAGAATCTTATTAAAGCGAAGAAGCGTAGCTATTGGCGACGTTTCATCGATGGCCTCTCACGAGAAACTTCAATGACGACGCTTTGGAGAGTGGCTCGCAACATGCGAAACCGCTCATCCTCAAATGAGAGTGACGAATACTCCAATCGTTGGATATTCAATTTCGCAAAAAAGGTCTGTCCAGACTCAGTTCCAGCTCAACCGCCATTCTGGGAAACCCAGAGAGACGATGCGTTGGACAGACCATTCACTATGCTGGAATTTTCTATGGCGCTTCTTTCATCAAACAACTCCTCTCCGGGACGCGATATGATTAAGTTCAATCTTCTTAAAAATCTCCCCGATATCGCTAAAAGACGGTTGCTTGACCTATTCAACTCATTCATGGAGCACAACATTGTTCCACCTGAATGGAGACAGGTCAAAGTAATAGCTATTCAAAAGCCTGGGAAACCAGCGTCTGATCATAATTCGTACCGCCCGATTGCTATGTTATCATGTTTAAGGAAATTGTTAGAAAAAATGATCCTATCCCGACTCGATCACTGGGTCGAATCAAACAACATGCTTTCCAGTACTCAATTTGGCTTTCGCAAGGGCAAAGGAACAAACGATTGTCTAGCGTTGCTTTCATCAGATATTCAACTAGCCTTTGCTGACAAGGAGCAATTGGCTTCGGTTTTCCTGGATATTAAAGGCGCTTTTGATTCAGTTTCCATAGAAATATTGTCTGCAAACTTGCACAATAGTGGACTACCTGGAATATTGAATAATTTCTTGTACAATCTGTTGTCAGAAAAACACATGAGCTTCACTCTCGGTCAACTGACAACTTCCAGAATTAGCTATATGGGCCTTCCCCAAGGCTCATGTCTGAGTCCCTTGCTTTATAATTTTTATGTTAAAGATATTGACAACTGTTTGGAAGAACCATGCACGCTTAGACAACTTGCAGATGATGCTGTGGTCTCTATGAAGGGCCCACGAGCAGAAATCCTGCAAAGACCATTGCAAAATTCCCTTGATAATCTATCCACCTGGGCTAGAAATTTAGGGATCGAGTTTGCGCCGCAAAAAACTCAACTGGTTGTATTTTCAAGGAAGCGGAATCCAGCCCAACTGAAGCTTAAGCTTTTGGGAATAGACATCGACCAGTCTTTGACTTCAAAATACCTTGGGGTCTGGTTTGATTCAAAAGGCACTTGGCGAACCCATATTAGGTATGTAACGGAAAAATGCCAACAAAGGATCAATTTTCTACGAACAATTACCGGAACATGGTGGGGTGCTCACCCGGAAGACCTCATAAAACTCTATAAAACAACCATTCTCTCTGTTCTAGAGTATGGCTCTTTCTGCTTTCTCTCAGCAGCAAAATGCCACCTGATTAAATTGGAACGAATTCAATATCGTTGTTTGCGTATCGCCTTAGGGTGTATGCACTCGACACATTATGCGAGCCTAGAGGTTCTGGCAGGGGTTTTACCGCTACAGAACCGATTCTGGGAGCTCTCGCTAAGAATACTTATTAAGTGTGGAGTGAGCAACACACTCGTCATCGAAAACTTCGAAGAATTGCTCAAACTGAATACTCAGTCAAAATTCATGCGAGTTTATCTCTACTACATGTCATCTGACATTAGCCTTCCATGTTATAACCCTCCACGTGTACGCTTCACCAATGACAGTTCCTCTGTTGAATATGATCTGTCCATGAAACAAGCTATTCATGGAATTCCAGATCAACTTCGATGTATTACTATCCCACGTATTTTTAACGCAAAGTACCAGAATGTCGAATCCTACAGGAGATATTTCACTGACGGGTCCCGTATAAATGGATCCACTGGCTTCGGTGTCTTCAATGAAAACTCTTCCGCCTTCCGAAAACTTCAGGAACCTTGCACGGTTTATGTTGCTGAGCTGGCAGCAATCAACTTCGCTTTGGGGATGATCTCAAACATGCCCGCAGACCACTTCTTCATCTTCTCGGATAGCCTCAGTTCTATTGAGGCACTCCGATCGATGAAACCTGTAAAGCATGCATCTTACTTTCTTACAAAAATAAAGCCCCACGCACAATGTGAGCGGCAGCGCGGCACAGCGGCATGACGGCGGGCCCATCTTGAGGTACACTCTGCTTGTCAAGTCAATGTTGAGAAGGATTTAGTCAACATGGGATTGATAAGTGGAGTGTGGATCAAGATGGGCGTGCCGTCATGCCGCTGTACCGTGCTGCCGCTCACATTGTGCGTGGGGCTTAAGAGAGCAGATGTGTGCACTGGTCGAAAGATCATATAAGATTACCTTTGTATGGGTCCCCTCACATTGCCTAATTTATGGCAATGAGAAGGCGGACTCTCTCGCAAAGGTGGGCGCTGAGGAAGGTGAGATTTATGATAGACGAATTTCACACGATGAATTTTTTCATTTAGTACGTCAAAGTTCTCTTCACGGTTGGCAAAGCGATTGGCTAAATGGCCAACTGGGACGGTGGTTACATTCCATAATTCCTAGAGTTTATTTGCGAGCCTGGTGGAAAGGCTTGGACGTAAGTCGAGATTTCATTCGCGTGATGTCAAGACTTATGTCCAACCATTACTCGCTAGATGCACATCTACACAGAATTAACCTCGCGCTGAGCAATATTTGTAACAGGTGTGGTTCCGGTTATGATGACATAGATCACGTAGTTTGGCAGTGCTCGGATATGGACGCCTCCAGAGCGCAACTTTTGGATACCCTTGCGGCCCGAGGTAGACAACCCTATGCTCCAGTTAGAGATGTGTTGGGAACCCGCGATCTTATTTATATGGTCGCAATTTACGATTTCCTTCGCTTGTGTTGTATAAAAGTTTAATTCTCTTGTGTTCTCTTCCCCAGTTTTTTTTTTGTGTTTTGTCCCCTTTGTGTTGGATTGAGGATCCTGGCCATCCGGCAGTCGAATACCGGCAAGAAATCGCTACCAACGCCATGAAACGAAAATCAAGATGCCACGTTATACCTCCCGGATGAGCTGCTGAGAACCCTGATCCCAATCCCTACCATGTCCTTCCTTAAAAAAATGTGACCACTAACCTCGAGCTGCCACGAGTACCCTGGCCCCATCCCATATTAATGTTGAACTGAAAAAGCCAATTAATTGTATGTAATAAAAATACAAAAAAATGAATTTCGGCTCCGTAAAGCGTTAAACGCATTTGAGCCTCAAATAAACGAAATAGATAAAAAAAAAAACAAATGGTGATTTGACAGCTGCTACGGATTGATTCGACTTACTTTGTACGAGTGTACGGGACGAAACGAAATGTGCAAATGAACTCAGATAAAAAGCATTTTATGCGAGGAAACTTCACAATCTGATGATTGTATCCACCGTGTTTTGCGGGTTTGATGTAGTTTGTATGAATAAACGAGTTATTACGTGAACTTTGATGCGACTTCTAGTTGTCTGGGCACATATACGGTGTCGCTTTTGTTTTGATGCGGTGAGTGCCGAAAAAGTTACCTTCAATGGTCTATTAATGCAAATTTTTACCAATCAATCAATGTTTTATTCAACACATTTTTGAGGGGTACTTTCAAGTATTCAGCTAAGATTATCACTGATGTGATACATTGATGAATTTTGAATATGATGCATTCAGAACTCCCGGTATTACCGTCAGAGCACCAGTACCCGCTCATGTTCCAGTAGTCCGCTCTCGAGTTAAAAAAGTAAGGTTGCTTGAGTAAATACATAAGAAAATGCTCACAGTATGCTTTAACATGTCGATTTGAAATAGCTAGCGGCCAAAGTTTACAAATTTAAGTTGTTTAAACCCATTTTTTCAGTTTGAGCAGGATACTGGAACATGAGCGGATACTGGTGTACTGATAGTATTTTAGGAATATTGGGAGTTATCCATTAACCACGTGGTCATTTTTTTGTCCATGCATAAAAAATGTATGGGGCGTGGTCTTTAACCAGGCAGCCCCCTCCCCCCCTCTCCTACTATACATGATCACTTGGTTTATATATGACGGGTCAAACATTTGTTCAGGTTTCAGCATTCTGTCAGGAATTCTATCAAGACTTTCGACAAGAATATTTTTCTTGGTGTAGGAAAGATTCTTAACACATGCGTTCAGGAATTCCTCCGAAAATTCGGCCAGAGATTTTAAGATGAATTTTCGTAGATTTCTGTCGAGTTTGTCCAGAAATCCTATTCTTAAAATCGCCTTGGAGCACACTAGAAATGCTTTTAAGAACTTGTTTGAGGAGTAATACGAATTGAAAAATGCTCCGATGAATTCCGCTGAGATTCAATTCTAATAAAAATTTCTGTAAAACAAGTTTTAGGAGCACCTCTATTCCTAGGACTTTCTGGATTCAGAGAAAAAATTCTGGAGATATATTTCCTCAAATGTATAGAATTCTTAGAAGAATTGTAAGAAGTATTCCTGGAGTATTTTGTTACTTAATTAAAAAAAACGAATAAGCTCCTGAAACTCCTACCGAAAAAATTACAAAAGTCTACCTTATAATCTGCATTTTCGACAGGAACATAACTAGAGTGATTCCTGTGGGAATTCCATGAAAAACACCTAGAGGTGTTCTAACAGTAATTGCTGCGTGAATTCTGTTACAAATTTAAAAATAAAAAAACAATTAAAAAATATCAGGAAAAGTCTTAGAATTATTTCTGAAATAATATGTGAAAACAATATTGGAACAATCAGTGCCGTAATTACTGCAACAATCCAAAGGACTATCTGTTGAAATATATCAAAGTACTTTTTGGAATTATTTCTCGGCTATTCTAAAGAAAGCTATGGTAGGAACAAATATGTGAAAACAAATTTGGAATAATCAGTGTCATAATTAGTGATTACCAATTATTGCTAGAATTTCGGGTAATTATCTTTGGGAGTCTCAAGATGAATTTCATTTGGGCGAACTGGGTAAGGAAAGTATTGTAATGGATGAATCAGTGAAATAATATCTCTGAAAAAATTGAGGAATTTTTAGGACACTCCCTGGAAGTATTGATTGATGAATTCTTTTCGAATTCCCTGAAGCAAATATTGGTCACGTTCCTGAAAAATGGTGTACCGTGCACCCCCGTTAATTTAAATGGTACCTCATGCTAACAATCGGGGTTCATTTTTAATTTGAACTTTTGTCACCCTACGAATGACGTCCATGAGCTAAATGACGTTTGAATTGAACCATTTTTTATTCTAAACGATGTGCAAATTAACGCAAATGAAAAAGGGTTCAGATTAAATGTGTTCAAACCAACGGGGGTATACCGTTTTGATTCATATTACGGACGGCTTCAAATTCCGGAAACTCTACTTTGTATGGGAAACATTTCACACGAAATGTTTCAATTTTTGCCGTTCAAAAGTTCTCACTTTTGAGGCTTGTTTTAATAAGTATTTTCAAAAGATATTTATTTAAATTTTTTAATGCTCAACTGCCTTAGACGTCTTTTAAGTGGTTTGACGAGTTCAATTTATCATTTGGCTGTTCTATCTATGATTTACTTGAGCTATTCGGAATTGGAAACAAATTGTTCGGAATATGAGGCGTCCGAAAAAAAAATCATAAAAAGTCCAAAGATATCTATTTTTTTTAAATTATTCATGTTGCGGAATCAAAATCTTCACCCACCATTCGCAAGTTAAGTATTTCAAAGGGTCGATTACGTAGAGCAGTGTTTCCCAAACTTTTTTGACTTTCGCCCCCTTGAGGCCAACAAATTTTTGAAATCGCCCCCCTGATGTGGTTTTGAAATCTTTAATTTGGTTTCAACCGTAGTTTTCTGTTGAATTACGGTCAACTCTCCATATCTCGATATAAAAAGGACCATCGAGTTAGGGAGGTATCGACTTACATGACATAAAGTCAGATTATTTGCAAACCAAGAGACCATCGAGTAAGCCATGAGAACCAACTTTTACTATCGATATCGAGTAATTAATTTTTTCGACTTCAAAATGTCCAAACCTTTGAATAAACATTGGAATATCCTGAATGTTGTTTGTACCTTTCTCACTCCAACGTAATTAGAAAAGTTTTTTTTGATGAAAAAATCCAGATTGCTTTCTGCAGCTTTCGAGGTTTCAATCAGATATTTCTTCAAACCTTTTTTTAGTAACATGGTTTACGTCTTTGGTAATTGATGGCTTTAATGTTGGCACTTAATTTTCACTGGTCAAATTTTCTGAAATTAGTTCATAAAAAAGTGTGTATTATAAGTAGTGATTAATGATCGTAACAAAATACCAAAACAAATTGTATTGAAAACTTTGCCTTAGTGGAAACTAATATCAAATATCGTAAAATAAGCTGTCCAAATCTAAAGTTCTTTTATAAATAGAACATCAAAAGTAATCAAAATTAGCATGAAAAGGGAAAAAGTTAAATGGATAATCAACTAATCTTTACATTATTAGAGTATAAATCCTCTATTAACTTGGGTGTCTTCTACTCTGTTAAGTATCGTTACTCTCAGTCTCTCACACTTTCGCCCCCTTTCTAGTTTTTTCGCCCCCCAAAATCCATTTTACAAATTTTCGCCCCCTTGGACCTGAAAATCGCCCCCTGGGGGGCGAATTCGCCCACTTTGGGAATCACTGACGTAGAGGAATCATATAAAATTATTTATTTTATATGCTTTATGATGAGTTATACGTCACGGAAGCCTTAAGTATCCGTAATATGAATCAAAACGGTACCCGGTAGTTTCTGAGGCCATCAATCGATTCGAAACATTTTCATGAGCAAGCCTTAAAAATAACAACTTTGAGATGCATTCTAGGCGTGCGGAAACGTCATCAATTTGAAAATTTTCAAAAGCAGTTTTTTCGTTCTAAATCATGGAAGATCACATGAAAATGTGTTCACTGTATTCTATTCTCCAATCGGAACACAGTGAACACATTTTCGTCGAATAAATTTCAGTTTTGACCTGAAAAACTGCAGTTGAAGTTTCGATGATAACGATGACGGTGCATTGAACGTTAAATTATCTGAGAATCGTTGAAATACCTAGATTATTTTCTAGAATAATTCTTATAATTTCAATGAAATTCTTGGTTTTCTATTCTATTCTATTCTAACTGCTTGCACAGCCAATATTGAAAAGCATCCTGGAAATGCCGGAAATTATTCCATTTTCAGCATATCGTCAATATGTTACAAACATTAAAATGGAAAGGCCCACTGTGCAGACTTGGGTTTGAAGATAATGAAAAAAAAATACGGCGATCAGATTATTCACGTATGAATAACGTGATAGACGAAAGTTTTTCAACTTTATGAGAGAAGAAACGGGGACAACCGTACCAACCGGTTCATTTAAGGGGAGGTGAGGGAAATCGTTGGAAGTGGCTTTGCTAAGAATGTTAATGCACACTCCTTTTTTGCTTCTTTCCAGGGATGGGACACAGGTATTTCCCCCTCATGTCCTGGCTGAAAAAGCCTTAGCTATAGCGCCATTGCTCGCTCTCTGAAACGAAAAGAAATTGACAGCGTACCCGTTACACAGCAATTATTTATCCCCTTAAACGCATCAATATGCTTCAAGTTTCTACATAGCTAGTTAAATTAAATTATAATCTATCTGTTTCGGAAGGATCTCACCCATTTCATGAATTGTTCTTCTTCTTTCTGGCGTTACGTCCCCACTGGGGCAGAGCCTGCTTCTCTCAGCTTAGTGTTCTTATGAGCACTTCCACAGTTATTAACTGAGAGCTTACTATGCCAATGACCATTTTTGCATGCGTATATCGTGTGGCAGGTACGAAGATACTCTATGCCCTGGGAAGTCGAGAACATTTCCAACCCGAAAAGATCCTCGACCGGTGGGATTCGAACCCACGACCCTCAGCTTGGTCATGCTGAATAGCTGCGCGTTTACCGCTACGTCTATCTGGGCCCTTCATGAATTGTTGCAAATTCCTAATTCCTGTGAGGTTCTTCTGCTCCCGTTGATTGCTGATTATCACACTTTGAAAAAATATCCAACACTAGATCCAGCATAACTGGTTTTCTTCTTTTTCGTTTTTTTTTCTATGCACACGTTGCGTTTATATACATAACTATTCAACAGATCCCGTCTATTCTTTCAAATAACACTTATTTTCTTCACATCTCTTCATGAACAAAACGCACAAAACTGAGTATTCTTTGTTTTGAATACACTCAATTTTGGCACTTAGACTTACGCCAATCTCGCGGAACTGCACGGATGAACCACAGGAAACACTTCATTGCTTTTTTCAGTATTTTCCGGGTGGCATAGCACCACCAGCCGTATGACGATTTCGCCGGCCGAATAAATCACGCGAATTCGGTATAAACGTGACAGCAAACGAGAAAAAGCAGCCATCCACGCGCATGGCCTGCTGCGATCCTCAGACTTTTTTTCAATTTCAATGAAATTCTTGGTTTTCCTGAAAAAGTTTCCTCGAGAAGTCCGTGGAAGAACTTATGTAAAATTTTCAGAGCACTTTTTGAAAATAATTCTCTGCTATCTTTTAAACAAAGTTATGGTAGAATTGGTGCTAGAGCAAAATATATTCGAAGTGATGCCCGGGAAAACATCAGGACGATTCTAGAATCTTTCATTTTTTGAAGAATTCATGCACTCTTCCTAGAAAATAATCCTAAAGAAATCTCTGAGGTAGTATTTACAAAATTCTATACTATTTTCCTTTAAAATTGTTTAGAGATGGATTTTTTTGTGAAATCCTAGAAAAAAAAATCAAAAATTATTTCAATAGAAAACTTTGAAGAAAATGTAAGAATTCTTTGTGGAATTAAAATAAAAACGAATACTCTTGGTCAATTCAATAGCAGTTTTTTTATGTAAGCTCTGACAATTTTTTTTTCAAGTTTTTTTTTTGTAAAGAATGTTTGATGAAATTACAGACGGAACTCCAGAAGATTAGCCAGAACATCTGAATGAGTTTCAGTTTAAAAATCCATTTCGGTATTAATCATTGGTGATCTGGTTTTGAAGATATTCCCATGTTCCTTGGGGAACCGAAATTCTCCATATAAAATGTCTTTGGCGGCCATTTTGTTTTTGGTCAATTTATCCAAAAAATAAAATGTGAACTACACAATGACAGGTAATAAGGAGCTACTCTGAAAAAATCATACAAATCAGTTAAGTATACTTGGAGATATCCATTTCAAGATCTTTATTTGGTTAGCGTGGTACCAGAAAACTAAATGCTCATTACTCAAAGACGGCTGCACCAAATTGCTTCATTTTTCACAACACACTCTCATTAATGTATTGTTTCGAAGAGTGAACATCTCAATACGATACAAATTTTGTAGCCAGTGAAATTTACGTGAGTTATGGCTACGCGTCGGCCCCCCAAGAAATTTTGGAATATCTTCGGATCCAATGATCAATATCGACACAGATTCTTAAACTAGAATATTTGTTTTGCGATAAAAAATGAAGACGGGTTAAAGATTTTTAAACGGTTTTTGGATTCGTCTAGTAACCCCACAAATTGCACCTCCGGGCAATTTTTACATATAATTTATTTTTTTTCAGGCACTCTTACTCGAATTCGTATGGACATTGAATTCACCATGAAAGCACAAGGTTTGTCACGTGGTCATGAACTCCAATGATAGACACATTTAGGACGTGATTATTTTTTTCCGAATCCGTTCTATATTTATGCAACGTGGTATCTTTTGACTACATAATTACACATTGTCAAATAGATAAATTCCATTAGATATGCTCCCTAGGGTTTAACTATAAGATCAAATCTCAGCTATAAAGTTAGAAACTGTGCAATTTCGACTAAAAGCAATCAGGCTTAATAAAACACAAATATTCACTGGATTGAATTGAGGATCAAAACATTTAACACGAAACCTTATTATCCCGTGGGGGGCTCGAAGACGTTCCCCACACAAGAACATAGTAGAGGGAACGTTACAAATGTAATTATGTGAATTGCCTTTTTTCGTCACAATAGTTTTATTTCGGTTTCAATAACAAACAACAAACAGTTTTAAAACCCCATTAAAACAAGGTTTGCTCCCAAGTATGCTTTGAGATAATATTTTTTTCCCAAAATCTCTCCCTAATCGAGCAGCGTGTTTTCCTTTCGCATTTAGTCGCATACGTGCTGGCAATCAACTGTAGGGAGGTATATAGGCACCATAGAATACAAACATAAAACCATCTCGAATACCATCGTGGAGTTAAACAAAAATTGCCCATGAAGATATCGCAACACAATCGCACATGCTCTTTGGTGTGGTAAGTGCAGTGGTGTAGTACAAAATATTATTATTTTTTTCTGTTTGTTGTTTTTGCTTTCTTATAAGAGTTAACACACTCACTTGCTGTTGTTTTCGTTTGCTCTTTTCAGTGTCTCGGTGTTGTTACCAGTTGAGGAGCGAGCCTTCTGCGACTACTGTGAAGTGTGATGTGTGGTGTGGCCCATACCTACATACCCATTTCAATTCAGCAAATCGTCACCATCAGAGTAACCCGCATAAGCAGAAGCAACATCATCTAGATCTAGTGTAGTGACCAGTGGTCAGTCCAGGTCTGCTCTGATCATTACACATTTGTGCAAGTCCTAGTCCAAGTAGGCAGCATCAGTGCAGTGACACTAAATGGTAAGGCTACTTCGATCAAGTCACGAACATAGGCGCAGCATATCGCTGTAGGAAAGGTACGTGAATAGGTAGCTGCACGAAGAAAATGGTCACGACGAGATGAGAGAATGGGGAAATGTCAAAAAAGGTTTTCTGTGCGGCGAGAAAAATTTGAAAGGGAAAATAAATTTTCCAACAGGGTGGATACTGGTTCAAGAAGAGATATAATCTGCAGCTAGTTCTAGATCAAGTTAGAATATCGTAGTTTTATAGAGACGACTAATCGAATGAAGAAAACGAAGATTTGTCAGCGACCATGTCAGGGCTGGTAGCGAAAATTGGTGCCGAAAATAGTTATTTTGGTGACCACATTTGAGAAAACAGTGACCGAATAATGACCTACGATTTTAAAACAGGGACTAAAAAAGACATGGAAGTCAAAATTTTGCTTAATTTTGATTTAACTGCACTGCGTATCTATGAAGAAGAAAAAACATCTGAGGTGATAAATGCAGTTTTCTGATCTATTTAAGTATAATTGAAAACTGAATTCGATAAATTTTAATATTTTGCAGTTAAAAAAAATGAAGATATGGCTTACAAACTGTCTTGCTAGCTTCATAAATAACTCAGTTCTTTTTAATCGATTTTAAATCTATTAAGAGTTCGAGTAAAAAGTAATTTTTTTGTAAGAGTTTGAGTTTACTTGAGTTTGCTAATATAGAATATTTATGTGCATTTTGGTGTAATGTAACCCTTCACAATATTCACTGGAGAAAAAAAGAGTAGAACCTCCATTTAAGGTAGTTTCGAACATTCATTAGTTTCTTAAAAAAAAACTATCTTGCAAAACTAACGCTTCAACCGAAATGGGCCAATATTTTATGTAGGTAACGAAAATGGTTATATTTGACTATTATTCAACATACGTGAAATAAAATGATGATACAAGAGCGAATATGATTGTATAAAAATGTAATTTATTGTATACATTTTTTTTATCGCTGCCACTGCCGATTCATTTACCTCCACATCGATGCCAATTGTGTACATTGATATATAGGGTGATGTGCTAGTATCCATCGTATTAAGCATTGATCAGTGAGAACTGCAATTTTCCCAGTATTGCAGTGAATGATGCTGATACAAACCGATGCCAAACAATTCTTTCTCAAAACGGCTTTAGTATTGTACAATAACATTTTGATAAATCTTGATCTCTTTTCAGAAATAATGCAAAGAAAATGCATCTTACCGTATTCTCAATCCGTCGTATCGTTTTCAACTCCGTCGCAATCAGTTTCCAGATTCGTCTCACAACTTACGGCTCACTTTGATGTATTGAGTGGCTAAAACACAATACATCAACGCTATAATAAAATGTTTTATTAGAAAATATAGATCTACGGGCATCTTCCTCCATTCCTTCAGCATGATGGAATATACTAATTTCCTTTAAAATTAATTGTTTCTCATCAAAATTCAGCCCAAACATATGAACACAATTACTTTTGACCGTACAATTCTGGCATTTGCTCACAGTACAGCGAAAACAACACAAACAAAGGAACCTTATTTTTACGTCGAGCGTACACAAAATTTTTTTTCTCAGTACGACGGATTGAACTTTGTTTACATTCTCAATTATTCGCGGCGGTTGAGGAAATTTCGTAAAATTTGGGGATTTATTGAAGTTTTACGGCGTGTGATTGGTATGAAATCCTTCAGTGAAGAAGTACGAAGGTTTTCCATAGTGAAAATAAGTGCCCGGGGAAGTAAATCACACAGGGGGGCGGGAAGGAACTTGTGTTGGAAAGTGATGTGACTGATGTCGATCGCTAAGCATTTCTTTCAAATCGTGTTCGTCCATGCGATTTCGATGAAAAAGTGTAAAGTGGATAATTGAACTGAAGTTATTTATCGAAATACAGTAGTTTCATTGCATTTTTGGTGTTTAGGTGGACGAATCATAAAAGCTTTCACAAAATTACATTTGGAAAATGAATCTATGTTGCAGGTAAGTTGGAATATCCGCCGTAGTGGAACATTTTAAGTTTGATACGACGAATAGTAGCTCTTACGACGAAGCAGAACGAAACCCTAATGCAGCTCGAAATAAATGATATTTTTTTCCAAAAAAAAAAAAATCGATGGAATGTTAGGTTGTGTTTTAGGAATTCTTTCAGATCAAATATCCAAGAATGTGATGTTCCTCCTGGAATGCCTTCACGGATATCATCTGGAATTATTCATAGGGTGTCTTGAGAGATTCCTCTAATAATCTCTCCATGGCGTTTCTGTAAATACCTAAATAGATTTATAAGTTCTTCGAGCTCAAGGAATATATTCATCTATAAAACATCTGAGAATTCCAGCTGAAATTATTCGTCAAAATCAATAATTCAAAATTCGTCCAGGAGTTCCACCAGGGAGTAAGAATTGAAGGACTTGGTATTTCTCCAATAGTTTCTTAAAAATCATATCTATGAATTCTACTGTGCCTTTGATCAAGGATGTAATCAAGTAATTTCTCCAGGATTTGAAATGGTTTCTACTACGAATTCTTAGAGCAATCTTGCTTACGATACCTTCAGATTGTTTCCAGAGTTCTTGCAGGTCAGGAGATTCCTTAATAAATTATAAATTATTCCAGCAACGTTTCATGAATTCTTGCAGCAGCCCATTCTCGGAATATCTCCAGAAATTTATTTACCAATCTCTGTAGGCGTTTCTCCAAGAACTTATCCACGCAGTACTTGAATTTCTTTAAGGATTTTATGTTCAAAAAGATCCTTCATTAATTCCACCAGGAATTTCTTAACAATGTTCTCAATTTGTTTTGTCTGTGATCAGTGTAGCAAAAACATCAAAATCTTTTTTACTATGAGTTTCTGTATGAATTACTCAAATTATTGAATTTCCATACCTGCCTCTGTTAAAATTGTTTCTAGGACTCCTGCAGCAGTTTATCCAGCTTATGAAAGCTTTTTTTTCTCTTGTCAGTGCGACTATTGTTGGCAGCTTTCCCATAAGAACTACAGGCGAATCTATTTGGCATCACTATAATTCTATGTATGTTGTGCACAACTCATTAAATTCTCAGCTTCATAAGTTCACTAAAACTTGAACTTTGCTTCTGCAAAGTTTTAATGATAATTGTTAGAGTTGGACAAAAGATAAGAAAAACACACGGTCTACCGTGTTAGCTTATTATTGAAAACAATATCTAAATCGAATAGGTGTCAGCATGATCTATCGTGTAATCATTAATAATTAAATCATGATTAAACGCTCTGGGGGCCCAGATAGCCGTAGCGGTAAACGCGCAGCTATTCAGCAAGACCAAGCTGAGGGTCGTGGGTTCGAATCCCACCGGTCGAGGATCTTTTCGGGTTGGAAATGTTCTCGACTTCCCAGGGCATAGAGTATCATCGTACCTGCCACACGATATACGCATGCAAAAATGGTCATTGGCAAAGTAAGCTCTCAGTTAATAACTGTGGAAGTGCTCATAAGAACACTAAGCTGAGAAGCAGGCTCTGTCCCAGTGGGGACGTAACGCCAGAAAGAAGAAGTAAACGCTCTGCTCTGGAACCATCCTTCTTTAAATTCAGTCTGCAAAATAATGAAGCTTGATATGCAATGAATACTTTTTCGGACCTGATATCAAAGTGGCTACTGAATCTTTAGGAGAGCTACTCCAGTATTCATCGCAACAAAATCCGGAAACACCGTAATTTCCGAATCGATAATAGCAGTTCTAAAAACAAGCAGCCATCCTGTATTGATGGAATTTCTTTAAAAGATGGCTTAAGAACATTATGTTGAAATTGAAATTTTTGTTCAAATTTGACATTAGGCAAATAACGGTTAATCATAATCATTACACTGCGAAACACGTTTTTTCTCAAGCATCAAAACACCGATATTTACTTAGTTAAGGGTTGCTGAATCCATTGTCATTTTTCAAAATATCATAGCACGTCTAGTTTTAGAGATATTGGCTGCTGTAAATGCGAAATTTGGCTATTTCAGCCAACTTGCATGCAAGTTTTACAGCTTGTGTGGCAATTTGTTTGCTTAATGTGTCTCAAAATTCAAGATTTATGTGTATAACAATACTAATCAACAAAGTTCATAATACTTTCGATGCTTAAAATTTGTTTTTGATGGTTTAGAAAAGTATTGTGTTTTGTCATATAAGAAAAACGAAAAATTTTGTATGGGGACTGCAAGCATTGTCAAAAAATCGATTTAATCTAAATTTAATCGCGAAATTTCAGTCAAATTATATCTGAAATTAAAGTTAAAGTACTATTTTGCATGCTTGGTGGATAAGATCACAAAAAAGTTTGATAAATCATACTTTAAATTTCTTGTAAACATCAATAACACTAGTGTTTTATACGGCATCAGATTCAGCAACCGCAAATCTACTAGACATACATAAATTGATCCTTGAGACACGCAAATATGTCATTTTTGTTACGCCGTGTTGTTCAAAATCACTATTCATACTGAGGTGAACTATTAATCATAATCATTAAAAAAATAGATTTAATCATCAATCATATTTTGGCTTAATCATCAATCACATTTATTATCATGACTTCGAATCATTAATTATGATGAACTTTATCAATAATGAAGGTCATAGCTGTCATCTATTGTTCGGTAATTATAAACTGTTTTTCATTTACCTTCATCTGAATGTGAGAAAAATATTGCTTTTTCAATGCTTTTTTGCTATAAAATCCAGTACCGGGTACTCCCGTTAGTTTGACCACATTTAATCTGAACACTTTTAAATTTGTCCCCCACTAATTTGCACATCGTTCAGATTAAAAATGGTTCAAACGTCATTCTGCTTATGGAACGGACTAAAGTGGAAAGGAGCTTTGCGAAACGGAACGCAGAATGGAAACAAAACAGCCGAAAGGGTAACCAGAAGTACGATTTTCTATTGCTCGTAGGGTGACGGGAAGTTCAAATTGAAAATGAATCACGATGGTCTGCATGGTACCTCATTAAATTAAATTGGCGGGGGTACACGGTAAGTCGAAGAGCAGCGACCATTTTTTTAATACATCATTTCCTTGAGTGTGATAACTGCGAATAAGTTTCAAAAACATATATGTCTTTAGTTTTAGAGTAGCTACGAGTGGATATCAGTATCCACTATAATCTATATAATCTTGGGTAATTGACTTTTGACCACTGCTTCCAGTGTTTAGGAATTTTGTGGTATGACCCATGTTTTATCTGCTACACATCATATATTTTCTCATAATTGAGATGTGATGTACATTGGTTGGTGTAGCACTCTATCCCAATTAGACACATCTCGTTTAAAAAAAACCCACAGGGCATTGATACCCTCATTTATAACATTATATAGATGTGAATTGCAATTCAGTTTCTTGTCCAAAGCCACTCCAAGGTATTTAACCTCTTCCGAGAACTGAATTTGTACTCCATCCAATACAGCTTGTGTTAGATTTAACTTTTTTCTTTAGGTAAAAGGCACTATAACAGTTTTTGAAGCGTTTACATTTAAGCCCTCTTCCCTACACCATTTGAGAGTAATATTTAATGCAGATTGTAGGTGATTAGAAAACGTATAATGAAACTTCCCGCGAATTACAATGGCTACACCCTTAAATTATTTTACGGATTCCTGTGAAATCTCAACAGCTGAACGGTTCGGTAAAATAAATAAATTTTCACAGTATTCAATAAAAATTCACCGGAATCCGTAAAATTCCGACGAAATTACGGTGTTTTATTTCACCGAACTGTTCAGCTGTTGAGATTACGGTGAAATTCACCGTAAAAGCTTAATGTGTACATCATCTGTGTACCCAATCACCTCAAAACCTTGTTTTTTTTAGATTTTTTAGGAGTTCGTCTACTACCAGACACCACAGTAAGGGTAATAATACTCCCCCCAGAGGGCATCCCTTCATAGATCTTATAGACAATTGCGCACCTCCCAGATCGGCTGATATCCCCCGATCTTTAGGCATAGCCATTATCCATTGATAATGCTTTTATCCAAGCCCTTTGTTTTAATTTCTGAATTCATTGAGTTGTAGGATGGATTGTCGAATGCTCCTTCAATATCGAGAAAAGCAACCACGGCTATTTCACAGACAAACAGACGTAACACTCTAATTATTTTCATCGCACAGCAGAATAACGCTCAATTCTAATATTTGGTAGTTGGCCAACGGGTCACTCGTGGCGCTGGCATCGCTTTTGTTCGAGTTTGACGTTTGCTCACCACCGCCACCTAGTTCGCGGTTGGCCAAATCAAGTATTTTTAGCATTGGGCATAACTGTTCACGTGACTATGTTTTAAATTGATAATTGTTCTAGCTGTTACGTCTGTTTGTTTGTGGCTATTTTTTTTTTTGGCTTGGAGTGATTTCTCGATTTTGCCTACAAGTGATTGTAGACCTGCTCTTCCTCTGAACATGGAAATGAGTTCTCATCGTTACTTTCAATGTTTCTAAAGAATCGACAGTGAAACTGCCGTCTTCTTTTTTAAGGCTACCTGGACCATTTGAATGGTCTCTCGAAAGGGCTTTTGTGAAGTCTTGCGCCTGTAGGAGCGTTGTTGATATGTTCACATACCGGTCTCCAGTCCTTACGTTTGGACTGCCGTAATTCTTTATAGTATTCTATGTTAAGGCTTGTTTGTATTGAACCCAATCATATGTTATTTTTGCTCTATTGAACAACCGTCGTTACTTACTTAAATCATGGCTCCTGAAGCCGAATATGATGTCCAAACGCTTACATCTCATTTACTTTTTTAGTTAATTTAAAATAAAAACTCCTCAAACTGCGAAATACGCCTAAAGGTAGGCAATTTCCTAAGGGAATTTTACATTCTTAACAGTAATTCGTTAATGTTGCCTAATTGAACATACTTACCGTTTTGATTCATATTACGGACACTTAAGGCCTTAGTGAAGTATAACTCAGCATAGAGCATACAAAATAAATCATTCAGTATGATATCTCAGCGTTATCGGGCGTCGGAAGCCCTTAGCTTTCGAATGATGGGTAAAGAATACGCTTCCGCAAGTTAAATAATTTTAAATAAACCGAAATGTGTGGCCTCTTCATGATTTTTATTTCGGACGCTTCCTCTTTTTTGCCTCATATTCCGGACACTTTGATTTGAATTCCGGACAGCTCATGAAAATCATTAATAGAAAAGTCGAACCATCAGTTGAAGTCGTCAAGCCAGTAAAGAGACGTCTAAGGCAGTTAGACATTATAAGTTTGCATAGTTTTTTATGGAAAAAGCTTATTAAAACGAGCCTCCAAAGTAAGAAGTTTTGAGCAGCAAAAATTGAAACATTTCGTGTGGAATGTTTCCCATACAAAGTAGAGTGTACGGAATTTGAAGCTGTCCGTAATATGATTCAAAACGGTATAAAAGTTTTGACAGCGGAATCGTTTTGGGCGATGCCATTTTTAGTGAGAACCGCATTTTCCTCATATCGCTTGCAGAACCTATGTGAGACATGAATATTCGGTAGTGTCATCCTTAACCATTGAAATCATTGTTTCGCAAACTTGACAAATTTACGCATAAAGTTATCGCAATTTTTGCAAAAATCTCAATTTTTAATAGCTTATTAATATAAGAAAGAGAAGCAACATTCATGCTTTGGAAATGTTTCATCAATAAATGATGATACCAACTTTTTACGAGATGAGTCATTCCGATCAATGTTACCCCGCTGATCAATGATACCCCGGATTACGGTACTCTCAAACGTTCTTCTCGCGATCCAGAACATTTGGGGGTCATGTACAAACCATGTCATACTTTACTAGGCATGAGAATATAATGGAAAACATTACGACGTTGATCGTGTTTCTGCTGATCTAGTATATCTGTTTTGTTGAATCGTGGGTAGGACAACCCTTTGACTGTCCTACCCAGGTGTTTTCGTGCGTAGTACATGTCCTACCTGTCCTACCCACTTCCCGCGCCACTGGATTTCATAGTGTGGCAATTTCATCGTGGACACCCTTTAGATATTTACAGCAGAAAGAAAGAGAGGCAGATAGAAAATAGTTATTAATGCATAAACTTTAGTAATTCTGTGAATATATTCATTTCTGAGTGTAGATTGTCGAAAATAAGTGACTTTAGTTGGAATGCCTTCAATAAAGAAACTCAAAATACTAGCTTCGAAACAGCGAACAAGTAACTCGCTACCAGCCCTGCTCCGTATGGTACCCTACAAGTTGGTGTAGTAAGGAAGGACTGTGAGAAAGACTGAACTAGAGACAGCTGCAGAAAATTGAAAATTTATTTCGTTTCAGAAAGTGCAACTATTCACGAAAATGGTGACTGATCAGACATATTGTCTTGGTGGTTCGAAGAAGGGAAAATAGGGAATAGAAAGGTGAGTCAGTGCATGACGAACAGAAGCTAAAGGGAGGACAACAGAAAAGTGTAGACATAGAGAGAAAAAGTGTGCGATGAGCAAAGAGGACACTGACGACGGAAAGTAGAGTGTGGGGTACCCTCCTACGTATAGAGGTACTGGTTTCAGCAGCCTCAGACAATCTTTCGTCGTTCTTTAGTGGTGGAAAATTGCTGCCCTGGACGAAAAGCATATCGTGAACACAAAGTGTCGAAAGTGATACACTTTCAGTTTCATTTGGGATAAGGTGGATTAAGAACATGGGGCGAATCGATAGCAAACGAGTTCTGGATACGTATTAAGTAATTCGAAGAAGTAAATGAAAACAGTGAACTTGAAACCAGAAGGAAATCAATTCGACGAGAATCGAAAGTGGAGAGTGAAAAGCAGTGATAGTCGAGGGGTGGGCGGGCTTTGAACTATCATCATACAAGAAGAACAGGAACTAAGTGACACAGACGATGGCCCACTTCCGGAAGCATCCCGAGGTGAACGTCCTCGGACATTTGGTCAGCCGGCAGCTGGGTGACAATGTGGACAACTTTCGGAACAATCTGTTCCACGAGCGACTGCGGATCGCCAGGAACCTCTACAAGAAGGACCTGGTGTCGCACTACGGTTGTGTCAACGCCATCGAGTTCAGCCAGGAGGGTGAACTGCTCGTTTCCGGTGAGTACCCATCACAACTCCACCCACACCCTTATCAAATACCTAATCATGCTTTTGAAAAATATTGAACCCAATGTTGAGACCGGGCGCCCACAGTGGGACGGTTGCTCAAAATCGTGAATTTTTTTCAGTAGCGTATTTCTAACGGTATGATGTCTTAGTCGTCTTAGTAATCCCTTCCCGCCCATGACTGTTTTTAATGTTTTGGATAAGAAAAAAAGCTCTAAACAAAATTTGCTCGAACAAAAGTTTGTCGAACAATTGTCTAAATTAATCAAAATCGTGAAAAAAGTTTTGATTGTTTATCAATACCTATATTTGATTGTTTATCAATAGTTACACTATTAAATCAATAATAAGACTATATTGTATGAGTGGTCTACCAAAGACCAAAGAAATTAAGACATAGTAGACGGGCTTAGAATGCGTACAACTTCTAGCACTACACCATATTTGAAAATCGTCAAATAGAAAAGTTGGAATTCACCTTTGGCGGAATATCGAAGATGAGCTAACGAAAAGTCAGGTTGCTTAAGCAAAGCATAGATTACTGATACTCGACTTTTATTTCCTGAGATTTCATGAAATTTGTTCCGTAAATCTTGGTCAAATTTAGTCGAGATTCGCCATTCTGAATTAAACTTTTTTTTTAATTCACCAGACACCGTACCGCGAACAAGTTCACGATTTTGAGCATTCGTCCCACAGTGGCGGACGTTTCCATATTCCATCGGCTGCCAGGGGATGGGAAGGGAGAACATGGGCGAACGGCAAAGACCAGTATCAATTATGTTTACGTTTTGTGTGATTTCGGTGAAGGTGAACAAATTTGTGGCGTTCTGTTTCCTTCATCATTCACCATTATTCAATCAAAACGTATGTAGGTACCCACGTATGATGATGGTGGACTGTCGGTCGGGTCGATTATGAGCTGGTGTGTATTACTTTTTGGCAAAGGTCTCTACGCGTAGAGTAGAACGGCACGGGAACGAAAGACGACGACAATCGACACGCAAGCCAGCAGTCAGGCACTCGATTACAGATATCAAGTACGAAGAAAGGCAAAAATCTAACAAAATGGCCTTTTCTTGCGACTTGGGGTTTGACTGACTGTAGGGAGGCTGCAGAAATTCTTATGAATATGAATTTGGCTATACTAAATCATAACTATAAATGTTTAAGGTCAAACAGCTTAGGGATGGTACACAAATTATGTCACGCAAAATTTCAACTTTTTCGACCCCCCCCCCCTTTGTCACACTTTTTGTATGAGTCCTCCGAAAATTTTGTAAGGCTTGTCACGCTTGGCTCGACCCCCCCCCTTGGAGCGTGACGTAATTTGTGCATGACCCCTTAGAATCAAACTTTCAATAATGCTCCAAAACTTCTAAAGCACTAATCTTTCGAAGGAAGCATCCAACACTAGTGCACATTTTATTTTGACTACTAACAGAAAGCATAAAATAAGAACATCAGGAACGTTGATCTACTATTTCTTAAGTTTAGTTTTTTTTTTAAGCGTGAGCACAAGTCGACCATTGTGACAGCCATCTTTGGATTCTGAGATGTTTCACCTTAAATTTGATTAATGACCAGTTTCTTGACCTATGTTCTGGTCCATTGGATGAAATCGACTATGTTCTCCCACATATTATAGCACACGGTTAAAAATCAGCACGATGCAACCAATAGTTCTGTACTTGGATTTGCACTGCTGTTAAATCTTGACAATATAAAGGTAACAGCACTCAAATTCAACGTAAGGTGACCAGACGTCCACATCCAATACGAATAATGTTTAATTGGGAACGAGATCTGACAGGGGACACGCTTTAATTCAAAGTTGCATGTTTTGATTTGAAATAAAAAAAAAAATAAACGTTTCCGCCTGAACCGGATTTGAACCATCAATCTTTAGAGTGCAAGTCTTACCTCGATACCAACTCGCATCTGTTGAAAGGGGTTGAATTGATCTCTATCACTTTCTACTACGAGCTGTCAATGATTGCTTTCATACAAAAGTTGTAATGTTCAAAATCAACGACTTTTCACTTCAGCGTCTAGTGCTAGAGAGTAGAGCCAATCCAAAGTTGGAACTTTTCAAATCATGGTGATTGGTGTTTTGAATTAAGCCAAGAGATCAATCCATTCAATCGAACGTGCCGATTTTCTATCGTATATGGCACTGCACGGATAGCTACATATTATTATTTTTGACATTACGTCTCCACTGGTGCTGGGTCTGCTTCTCAGCTGTTTTATGAGCGCTTCAACAGTCATTGCTCAAGCTACCTTTTTCGAATTCGTACTTATATCCTGTGGCAGGCACGATGATGCTCGATGCCCAAGAAGGTCCATTAAATTTCTATTACGAAAAGATGAACTTTAAAGACTTCATTACTGAAAATAGAAGCTAAAAAAAAGAGTGGACAAGAACCACAAAAAAACCTAACTTGTATAAAAAAATACTCCAAAGCTTTAAGCCTGATTCGCTGCTGATAAGTAATTTCTTGGCCTATCTTGATGCATGGGAAATTCCTGCAAGGAATCGATCAAGGAAGCACTTTTTTCTGATCGCAGTACGCAGTTGAAAAGAACTGTCAGTTCAAATGGGAGTCGCTGTAGAAAATTTCTGCAAGGAATCGGCGAGAAATTTCTTTAGCGATTCCTGTTCAGCAGCAAATCAGGCTTTAATGAGGATTGATTTCTTCAGAGAATCTGACCAGATATCTTTGGCGATTCCTTGTGACATCACGCGATGTATTAGCCTATGTATTTTTCATGGTTTTCTTTAAAAGCTTCATCAGAATGTAATTGAAATATTTGCTCAAATGTTCTTTCATATAAGCTTAATCCAATGGTTTATAGATAATGAATCTGTCCAAGACTCGTACAGTATCCAGCTTTTTAAAAGCGCTAATGGCTGCCGCAATCAGGCTCGCTTTCTGGTAAGGATAGGTCAATTTGACGTTTGGCTTGGATCGTTTTATATTGAGCGGACCCAAGTCAAACGTCAAATCGACCGATCCCTACCAGAAAGCGAGCCTTTTTGCGGCAGCCATTAGCGCTCGTAAAAAGCTGAATACCTTCAAAAATTCAACAAGAAATGTCCCCAAAGATACATCTAGACATCACTACAGACATTGGATAGATTCGTTGGGAAGTTTATCAAAGGATTCTCTCAGAAATTTTTACAAGGAATACCTCAGCTTTCCCGGAGTTCATCCTAAGATGTCTTCTAAGATGACAAATTAGTTTAGGATTCTCATTGCATCTTTTATTCATAAATTCTTCAAAATTTCAATCACAGATAAACAGACGTCACACTCTCAATGTTGTCCATCGACCAACTTTTTATCGATTATATTGTAGGTGGTCAATCCACCACCCGCAGCGCTCGCGTCGTTTTTGTTCGTGTTTTTGACCTGTTGGTCCATCGGCCACCTACAGTGTTTTTAGCATTGGGCGTACATGTTTTCACGATTATGATTTTGAGCGCGATTTGTTCTAAGTGTTACGTCTGTTTATCTGTGTTTCAACCATATATTTCTCTAACGATACTTTCGAGAATAACTCCAAAGAATCCTTCATGAACACCTCAACAGATTCTGCCAGAAACTTTTCCAAAGTCTTAAAAAGATCAAGAGATTCTTTCAGGAATGTCTTAATATTTTCTTCAGGCAATTGTCATTATTTTTTTAGAAATTAAAAAAAATATTGGAAAGTTACCGAACCAAAGAAGATAGGCCATGGGCAGATTTATGTAGGAAAATCGGAGAAATAATAAGAATAACTGCTGTTACATCTTTCGGTGCAACACACTAAATAAACATTAGAAGAATCTATGAGCTTCGACCAATTAACTTGAATAATTACTCGAGTATTATTTGAAAGATACTGCAGGAGTCTGTACTCCATGTTAGGAGCGGCTCACAACAGCGTCTGTTCCCCATGTCAGGGGCGGCTGATCATCGTCCGACTGCACTATGGCCCTCCGAACATTTAGGGGGAATGGTCCTCCGGAAATCAAGGGGTTTGGTGTTAGGCCCTGCAAGCCAGCCGTAAAAAAAATCAAGCAACGAATAATCAACGAGAAAATACATATGAATCGGGACAATCGGCGAAGACAACCTAAAGGGATTAGCGATTGGAAACTCGGTACGTGGAACTGTGAATCTTTCAACTTCATCGAGAGCACACGCATACTCGCCGATGTGCTGAAGGACCGTGGATTCGACATCGTAGCGTTGCAGAAAGTGGGTTGAAGGGATCGATGCACAGTATTTCGATCGGCCGAAATCGTGAACTTAATTCTGTAGCACCTTTAAACGTGATTTTTTCGGAATGGTGTCTTCGGACGAAAATTTTCTAAAAATATAGCGCATATATTGACGGTAAATGTTAGTTCGCAACTTTGCCACGGGCGGCGCTGCGAAAATAGTTTTTTTTTGAAATGACGATCTTTAAATATGATGTCTTCGGCAAAGTTGTAGATAATTGAAATACAAACAACTTTGCCAAAGACACCTAGTGTGTATTCAGCCGCATTTCCAAAATACGAGAGTATTTTATGAACGACCCCCTAAAACTAGTTTTTCTCGTATATTTTGAAAATGCGAAGTTTCCGGTAGCAACAATGTTCTACAAAATTGTGTAAACAGTCAAAATGAATCATTCTCTAGAAGACACTAGGTTTCTAAAGACCAAGGAAAAGCAGTTATAACCGTTTAAGTGCAAAAATCAGTCATTTTTGGGGTCCGTGTATTTATTCGGGTGGCAGATGAAACCTAGTAGGGTTAAAAATACACCATTAGTAGTTGTAAATGTCGATAGTGTCATTAGTATCCACGAGTATCCCGTTTACTTAGAGAAAGTTTCATCAATGACTCTTATTACCCTGAAGTACTTAGTTATGTGATGGGTAGAGGGCTATGTGACCCCAAACTTCTTCTTTTTCTTCTCCTTGACACATTTTTCATCTTTATACACACACTCAATAGGTTCCAAATACTTTTATGAAGAAAGTTCTCAATTAGTCTTTACAAAATGACTCGCCATACAACTATTTTTCGCTTGCAGTTTTAGCTATTTTTCGTACATAGACACTATAGTAAGTGCAAGCTATGCAAATTTGGTGAAATATTCTGTTGAGCAGTGTTGCATTTGAACGCGTTCAGTTTGCGTTCCAGTTCAAACCTTTGAACGAGGGATCAAGTAGGCTTGAACAATGAGCAGTTCAAAAATTTGAACCCGTGCGAGCTAAAAACTGAACGTGAAATGAAAATTGTCTTCATGGCAGATACACGACACATTTGAATGCGGAAGTTTATCAAAGATGTTAGGTAACTTCAATGGTTCCATATATTTGTAATGCCATGAACTTAATATGTTCTGGCGTATTTTTTATGTTTTTTTCTGATCTGATATTGAGGCACTTGCCTGAATTTGGATTTGAATTTGATACATCACTTAATTTGCTACTCACCGCATCGTTCTTGCACGTGTCATGTAGTAAACACTAGCCTGCTAGTTTATCTTTTTGGTCTTTTAGTGCTATTATTCGACCAATTAAGCGTGTCAGCTGTATAATGCTAGCACGCAGAGCGAATTAAAGTGCTATTTGGTTACTTGGGATGTACGAAAAAACGCAAAAATCTCAAGTGAAAAATAGTTGTAGGGCGAGACATTTCGTAAAGCGTCTTTTCAGGAGATTGAGAACTTTCTTCAAAAATGTATTCGGAACTTATTGGTTGTGCGTAATGATGAAGTATGTGTCAAAAAGAAGAAAAAGAAGAAGTATGGAGCCACATAGCCCTCTACCCATCATATGACTAAGTACTACAGGGTAATAAGAGTCATTGATGAAACTTCCTCTAAGTAAAAATAAGTAATGACACTATCGACATTTACAACTACGAATGATATATTTTGAATCCTACTAGGTTTCATCTGCCACCAGCTGCCACCCGAATATATACACGGACCCCAAAAATGACTGATTTTTGCACTTAAACGGTTATAACTGCTTTTCCTTGATCTTTAGAAGACTAGTGTCTTCCAGAGAATGATTCATTTTGACTGTTTACATAATTTTGTAGAACATTGTTGCTACCGGAAACTTCGTATTTTCAAAATATCGAAGAAAAACTAGTTTTAGGGAGTCGTTCATAAAATACTCTCGTATTTTGGAAATGCGGCTGAATACACACTAGGTGTCTTTGGCAAAGTTGTTTGTATTTGAATTATCTACAATTTTGCCGAAGACATCATATTTAAAGATCGTCATTTCAAAAAAACTATTTTCGCAGCGCCGCCCGTGGCAAAGTTGCGAACTAACATTTATCGTCAATATATGCGCTATATTTAAAAAAAAATTTCGTCCGAAGACACCATTCCGAAAAAATCACGTTTAAAGGTGCTACAGAATTAAGTTCACGATTTCGGCCGATCGAAATACTGTGCGATGGTGCGAACCTTTAGAGGTAACCATACCATCTACCAGAGCTGCGGAAACACACGTGAGTTGGGAACAGCTTTTATTATGATGGGTGATATTCAGAGGCGTGTGATCGGGTGGTGGCCGATCAATGAGAGAATGTGCAAGTTGAGGCTCAAAGGCCGATTCTTCAACTTCAGCGTAATAAATGTGCACTGCCCTCACTCAGGAAGCACTGATGATGACAAAGACGCTTTTTACGCGCAGCTCGAACGCGAGTACGACAGCTGCCCAAGCCACGATGTCAAAATCATCATAGGAGATCTAAACGCTCAGGTTGGCCAGGAGGAGGAGTTCAAACCGACGATTGGAAAGTTCAGCGCCCACCGGCTGACGAACGAAAACGGCTTATGACTAATCGATTTCGTCGCTTCGGCATTTCTCCAACATTATCGACGTCAGGACCTATCGTGGCACTAACATCGACTCTGATAGTTAAACTGTGCCCAAAACTCTCCGTCGTCAACAACGTACGGTACCGACGGCCGCCCCGGTATGACCTAGAGCGGCTTAAGCAATCTGTGGGGCTTTTCTTCATTTTTATACATGCATTATAAAACCTACTTTCATCCGTTGATCCACTACTGGAACACGACTGCAACTACTGCAATGGAGCAAAGGTTTTGCATAAACTTAATTATTTATATGTCTTTTTGATGAAATAAAAAGCTGAAATTTGGCAAATCGACTAAACTACAGACGATCTTTTCACCAAAAATAGCACATGCCGTTTTTATCGAAAAATGTGCGTTTTGTTCCATAGTCCAATCTACTGGTACAGGTACCATTGGTACCGGCACCCTATCTCAGATTTGCTGGAAAATGGTGTGATCGAGTTGAAATACGGCAACACCAAACAACAAGCTGCCAACGGTTTTAACAAACGCACCCGAACTTAAAGGCGATGAAGCTACAAATAGGCATTGAGGATTATGGAGGTATATTAGGATCAAAGTAATTCACGATTAACTAAAGTAATTGTAGTATGTCAAAGCAATTCGACGTAAAATAAATTAGTCATTCCACTATGGACCAATGCACGAGTTCACTAGTTTGACGTTTGAGCGGTGCCGATTTCACTCGTTGCCATGGTCACGTAAATAACACGGCACCGCTCAAACGTCAGATAGTGAACTCATGCATTAGTCTATCGTTACTCAACCTATCAAGATGTATTTCAATTCCGATAAATTCATTGACGATTTTATGAGACAGTTCTTAAAAGATTTCGTAAAATTATACTTGACGAATTTCTGAAAAAAATCTTGAAATGGTTGGAAGAATATCTGTTAAAATCGCCACAGAAACTCCTCGAACAGTGATGGAAATCTAGTGATCATGACAAAATCAATGATGCTTCGCGGTTGCTCTTTATCATGCGAGCATAGCAACAACGATAAACCATTAGTCGTCAAGTCCTAACAACAAACTCCGCTCAGCGAAAAATTAATCGCTCGGCATATGTGCTAGCGATCAATTGTTCGCGAACCAAAGTCATAACTTTTGGAGGAATTTTACGCTATTATTCCGCAATCTGCCTTCTGGTATGCCATTTTAGACCCGAAAGTCAATCGGGTATGGTTTGGATGAAAAATTATGCTGTGAAAGCGTTCTGATTCATGTTAATCGCGACTTGTTACAACATCCGACTAACGGTTTGTCCCGCAACAAACAGTACATCGGATGCACCATCCTTACTATACTCGCGTGATAAGTTGTTCAAATCATGCTTCTGCAAGTGCGACGGCCCTCTTAGGGGCCGTCCATAAATGACGTAGCATTTTTTCACTGATTTTTTACACCCCCCTCCCCCCTCGTAGCATTTAGTCACAAATGCTGATACCCCCCCCCCCCCCCCCCCCTTGGAAAATACGTAGCATATCAAGCAAACCCCCCCCCAATGATTTTTTTTATTTGTTTTCCTCAGCTTACACGAAATTTTTAGGGGCCTATTTTGTAAATCGAGCAGATTCATGTGACTCGTCTGTATTCATTGTCGATCAAAGCAAGCATGCCTATTTCAGATGTCACCCGTCGACTCCCATAGTAATCCAGTCACATAGAGTGACAACTGTCGAAAAACTCGAGTGACAGAGCTGAGTCGAGCGAATTTTTCGGTCGACAGTGACTCCAGTCGAGTCATTTTTATCGACTCAACTTATAAAATAGACCCCTTAATTTGTTTAAATTTAGGTAACATTTAATTTGTAGTACTTTCGCTTTTGTGACAACCTAAAACAAATTTACAGCTGAAAATGTTTAAAAAAATATAGATTCGGATTAATAAAACTAACAGCTATGAGTAAGGGTTCAGAATATTTTATAATATATTAAACATTTTTTTGTTATATTAGAGGAATTTATAAATTATTCGTGATTAAGAAACAGGTTTCAGTGAATATGATCAACAAAATACCTTTATTTAGAATGGATCTACAGTCATTATTCTCTAGATTCAAATCCACAATAATTGTATTATTAGGAATGTTTCAAAAATCAGCGATTTTCAATTTCAATATTTCAACTAAATTTTGTTATCGCCACCCATACTGAAATATTCTTACACAACTCATAATGAAATAATCAATTAATAAAAATGCTCTTTTACTGAATTATTGAGTGATTTAGACAACTTAATGATAGAACAATTAACAAATTACGGATAACACTCGAATTTGTTGTCATCATTATTATACAGGCTGTTCCATCCATTGTTGAGTTGGCTGAATGGAGATCTCCTGCAATATTAAACGCACTGAATAAATATCTTGTTTTATTAACGTTAATATTTGCCTAAATGAGAATATTATATTCTTTAGAGGAACAAAGCTCCAACAGAAAATATGAATTAATGAAATGATTCTTTGTCTTGTTAACAAATGAAAAAGCAATGCTTTCCAAGTCGATAAAGCATAGATATTTACTTAACTTATTAAACTTTTAATTTGTTTATTTATAAATAAAATAGTTTGGACACTAATGCAATATAATATTCACATAACTATTTAAAGCTTCATAAAATCAGCTTGATTGTCAGAAAAAATAGAAAATTTGAAATTCTATCATATTAATAATTTGCAGCTGAATCATAATTTTATAACTGAAGTTCAATAATTCAGACAAAGAAGTTTGTTAAAAAACACTGTTTGTCATTTTTTTCAGCGCTACTATTTTTACCGAAATTATTCAAAATGCTACGTCCACAAGTTGGGACCCCTCCCTCCCCCTCGTCACACATCGTCACAAATTCGTGAAAACCCCTCTCCCCCTAAAATGCTTCGTCATTTATGGACGACCCCTTAGACCATTCAAATACTATGTTGTTAGTCGCTAGAGGCGATTTTTTTCCATCCTTGTCCTCGAACAATTCTAGTTGGATAAGCTGGAAAAATTCCTAGAAGAATTTTGTCAACGTTATATTGCTAAAGCTTTTCCTAGAGCAAATTCTAGAGGAGTTGCTAGAGGAGTTGTAGATCTTTGAGCTACCTTTCCAAACAAATAAAAAGCAGAAAAAAACAACAACTAAAAATCGCATTGACAAAAATTCAAAAAAGGGAAATATTTAATATTTTTTGCTTTTTGTAAAACAACTTTCACCGAAATATTTTCAAGCGGATTACATTACTCCTCAAGAAAAGTTCAAAACAAACATAACGCATGTTCGTTTGGCTCACACTTTGACAGAAATGTCAGCTTCCGCATATCTCTCTTATAAAGGATCACTACTGATTATAACATACTGGTCGCAATACAAACGGACAAGGCATGGAACTACGAGTAGGAGTGCTTCGAGGAAACGACGAGTGGGCTAATTAGGCACGCTTCTCCCGTCCCGAAAAACCGTGGCAGACCTTATAGTACGTTTCCAAATCCGTCGCATGGTTGTTCCAATTAGGCGGGAGTAGGCTCAGATGCCATTACCTGACTTGCGCCGATCCGGCTCTGAACATAGTAACCCATAAAGGACTACGTCAACCCTAGCATGGCCTCCCTGCTTGCATAGATAACCATGGGACCATAAGAGATGATCAACCTAAACAAACAACTAGCGGAATGTGGAGGAGAGGCTTATGGATCCCTCAGTAACCGGATAAGTTTCCCGCCAAGAAAGGAGGCGATCAACATCGACTTTAGCGAGAATAGTACCGTTCTGATTCAAATTCCGGACAGCTTTAAATTCCGGACACTTAACTTTGTATGGGAAAGGTTTCAATTGAAATGTTTCAAAATTTGCCGTTCAAAAGTTCCCAATTTGGAGGCTATATGATTTATCCATAGCAATCCATGAAAATTTACAATGCTCAACTAGTTTTGACGTTTTTCTAACGGCTGGTAGTATTTATTTTACAATTCAAATCAGAAAGAAAAAGTGAGGTGGTTTCCGGAATAAGAATCATGAAGAGGGCACACATTTCTATTTATTGAAATTAATTGAAGTTGTGGAATTCAAATCTTCACCTCCCATTCGAAAGGTGAGTGTCCTGATAGCATGATAACGCTAAGGAATCGTAAAGATTGATTTAATTTATATACTTTTAGGTGGCACACACTTCAAAGAGGCCTTAAGTGTCCGTAATATGAATCAAAACGGTATGGGCAAAAGCCTATATATTGTAACGACGACAGGCACTGACCGCTCCAGTGCAACATGTGAGGTGACCGATGGCCTGGGACTAATCGAGGCCATGGATCGGAACAGGGAGTACCTTCTGAAAATGCAGGTAGCTGCTGGGTAACTCGATGTCATCATCGAGTTTGTCAAGAGCAAAAGCAATATCAACAAAGACGTGAAAACAAGTCTACTGAAATTGCGACAATCAGTCCAAGCTGCAAAGCAGGACTACGAGCGGACAGGATTACGAGGAAGCGAAATACGCAGAGGTTTTGAAGGCGATGCGAAGCACGGAGAAGTTATCGCCAGATGTGCAGAGCATAAGGCGGACTAGGATTGGTGAAATGATCCTAGTCTTTTAAGAAGGACGCCAAGCAAAAGGGTGCAGTCTATAAGCAACTGGCACAAGAAGTACTTGGCGACGAGGTTGATGTAATATCCCTGACTTCAGAAGCGACTTTCCGGTGTGAAAAACTGAATGAGGTCACCGATGCAGCGAATGTCTCGGTTACCTCAAAGAGTAGTGTAACATCGACGTAGACAGTAAGGCCATCCACCTTAGAAAGGTCCCGCAGGGACCATACAACCATACAACAACCTCCTGAAGTTTGCTTCAAGTGTTTCGGGAAGGGCCATAAGTCGTGGAATTGCAATGGTCCCGACAGAAGTAAGATGTGCCGAAAAATACAACACTAAAGGCCATAGGGCAAGCGATTGTAAGTAAATCGCAAAGTGCCTAATATATCGATCGATAATAATCGGTGGAGGAAGTAGAGTTGACAGGAGGAATGGATGAAGTCTAGGAAACTAGGACTGGCCCGTCGCATGACTGAAGTGGTGGTGTTCAACAACCGCAAATAGAGTCCAAGCGATCCCTTAGGCATCTTGGGGTAATGATCGATGACAAGCTCAGTTTCGCTAGCCACCTTGAATATGCCTGTAAAAGGGCATCTACAGCCATATCGGCGCTTTCGAAGATGATGTCTAACAGCTCTTCTGTAATTGCCAGCAAAGTCCCACTCGGGTTCACATTGGGTACTCCTTCTAGTACTGCATTTGGTCCCATTGCTACTGCAAAAGGTACCCAAGTTTGACTGATCGCAAGACACTTCACGGCAATCCAGATTTTGCTCTATTACCTTATGTGCCATAATATATTGGGCGACTACATACAAGGGACATGGAGGTATTTATTTCGTCTTTAGTGGCGCTGTCCATACTAAGGTAAGGAGGACCAATCTGGTCAGAAGCGCTTAGAACGAGCAGAAACCTAAAGCGGGGTGGTAAGCACGTAAAGGATCATGTGCTTAAAAGTAGCAAATGCATACTGAACGGTTTCTAAATAGGCCGTGTACATCATAGCCGGGATGACGCCCATCGGGCTCATCATAGAGGAAGATGTTCAATGCTTCAAACCAAAGAGGTAGATACCAGCGGAGTCCCGCAACGCGTCTAAGAGACAACGCTCAGAGGTTGGCAGCAGGAATAGAATAATTCTACCAAAGGTAGCTGGACCCATCGGCTAATACTAAATGTGTCAGATTGGTATAAAAGGAACCATGGGAAAGTGAACTTCCACTTGACACAGTTTCTAAATGGAAGAAACAGCGGGAGCATGTCGTGTTCGATTGCCCGTTTCATGGTTTTGAGAGATTGTATGCTCGTTACATACGGAGGAACACGTCCCCTTACAATATAATCCAGAGAATGTGGTGCGACGGCCGAGTGCTAGAATACAGTAACTACGGCTGTCAGTCACATTATGCTAGAATTGCCAGCGCCTATGGCAGAGGATTAGCCCTGCCTAGGCTGGTAGCTTGTAACATTGTTTAAGCCGGCTGGGAGAAGCAGTTTGCCAAAGCTACTTCTGCTATGCTGTGTTAAGTGCTATATGCACCGGCCCCTCCCCGAAGAAATACCCTAAGGTAGTTCTGAAAAAATAGGGGTCTGAGGCCAAGGGTAATGTTGTGCATTCTGTACATCTCTTGAGCAATTCAACGATAATGGATCATTGAAGATAGTTTTCGTTCAGTGCTCACCGCATCAAAACAAAGGCGCCACTGTATATGGGATTTAACATGTGATAGTATTGTTGTTCTGTCAAACACACAAGGCTACGGTGGCGCTATCTATGCTTTCCATAGCGGCCGTTTTGGTTATTTTAATGATCCATTGTTCATGTACAGTGCATGGTCGTCGTCTGTTTGCAAATTCCCCCCTTGTAAAAAACGAGATGTACATCGAAGTGCTGCTTCCACCTTTCACTCATCTTACATTCGTCCGTAAAGATTCTCCCGTCCTTATACCTGCAAATATCGACTG
Source organism: Aedes aegypti (assembly GCF_002204515.2). Classification (NCBI taxonomy): domain Eukaryota; kingdom Metazoa; phylum Arthropoda; class Insecta; order Diptera; family Culicidae; genus Aedes; species Aedes aegypti. The sequence goes on from NC_035107.1 coordinate 72,463,323, forward strand.
ATCGTTAGTTGATAAGTACTGATATACGAGTAAGTACTTCGTTACGAGTAACCTGACCAGTGTTGTAAGCTATCACGGTAGTCGACACGTTTTCGCTGATATTCGGCAGCGCTTCGCTTAAACATTCACAACACGAGCGATCAAACGAATGTCGAAAAGAAAAATGTCAATTGAATGCCACTGACCACGATAGCAATGTTAGGAAGCGTTATAGTGTTGTTTGTTTCTGTTCTGCTTTCAATGTATGTGTGTAACATTCGACATAACAGACAAGATCAAATCAATCCATGTTGTTTATGATCCGATGTCTGAATTCTATGCAAAACTTATGATTTATGCAAATTTTCTCGTATCAGACGACATTCAATTGACACTTTTTTGTGTTTGTCGACGTTCATTCTACCGCTCTCGCTGTGACTGCTGACCATGGCAATGAAACGAACGTCGCTCAAAGTGTCGAATGTTTACAGCACTGAACCTGACCGATCAAATTTGCTACCTGTAATGGTCTTGATATCGTGTCTGGGCAATGATCGTAAACGCGTTTGAGTAGCGTCTTTATCACTTTTTACGTTTTCAGATATCTTTTTTTATCTTTACTATAGTGGCTTTTCGCCCTGGCGAGTTCGCCACTCTTCACATATCTGTTGTAACCTACCTTCTGATTCAAACTGCATTTTTCCGCTCTTCCAGGTGGGGACGACCGCCGTGTGCTGCTATGGCACGTGGACAAAGCCATCCTGGAGAAGGATCTCCCGGTTGCCATGAACAAGCAACACTTGAGCAACATATTCTGCCTGGGACTTGACTCCCGCAACCATCGGATCTTCTCCGGGGGCAACGATGACGTGGTCATCGTCCATGACACACAAACGTGAGTATTCTCTAACTATAAAAATTTCAATATATTTGTTCGTTACTAATGCTTAAATTTTCCTTCTTCAGCCGCGAATCCGTCGATGTGTTCCTGGCACAGCAAACCGGTCTACGGCCTGTCGATCGATCCCTCGAACGAAAGCGTGTTCGCCACGGCCGGCGAGGACGGCAAGATTTTGATCTTCGATCTGCGGGACAGTTCGGATGTGATGTGCGTTTCGAGATGCCGCTCGCCATACCACGCCGTAATGGCACCATCCCTACGATAAGGGGTTCATCGTGACGGCCAACGCCAAGGAGGGTGCGGCCCTGTGGGATCTGCGATCACCGAAACTTCCGACCATTCGATACGGAGGGGAGAATGCCGCGCAGAGCTGTATGAGCGTGCGGTTCAACAGCTTGGGGACGCAAGTGCTGGCACTGAGGAGACGTCTTCCACCGATATTGTATTCGACGGGTTCAGCGGAACCTATCTGCCAGTTCTACCATCAGGATTACTACAATTCCTGTACGATGAAGAGTTGTTGCTTCGCCGGGGAGAACGATCAGTTTGTACTATCCGGGTCGGACGATTTCAACTTGTATGTGTGGCGAGTGACGGACGCGGATGTTACGGATACCGATCAGTGGGTCGATCAAAATCAGATGGTCCTGTATGGGCATCGATCGATTGTGAATCAGGTGCGGTATAACCCACAGAAGTGCTTGATCGCGTCGTCCGGCGTGGAGAAGATCGTTAAGCTGTGGACGCCATTTGAGCTGAACACGTGGCGTGGGAGTTTAACCGAGGAAGCCACGGGTCCAGAGAATCCAGAGAAAGTGTTCACCAACGAGGAATACATTTCGTTGAACATGACCCACGATTACAGTCATCAATCGACGATGGAAGATCCCAGGATGATGGCATTCTTCGACTACCTTGTACAGCAGGAGATCGAAGGATGGAATACCGAGACTTTCGGATCAGACATCGGAGCACAGTTCGGACGAGAATGAGTCATCTCGTCCGGATACGACGCAAACCTCCGATACGGAATCGGTTCAGAACTATATTCCCCTGAGGGGTCAACAGCCGAACCGGAGAGGCGACGTGGCCCAACGGACAAAGTATCGCAACCGGATTGCGTATCTCATTGCCACCAAACGGAATCGGTTGAAACGCCTGGCGTTGAAAACGGCAAACACTAGGGCTCCGAATCGCAGGACGATCACAAAGGCCAAGTACGGATTGCGGAATCAACCTAAGCGACCGGGATTGGGGGCGTTGCGTACCACGAGGAAGGGCATCGGCAAAACGGAATCGACGGCTCAGTACCAGCAAGTACAACAAACGGCCGGTATCGCACGAACAGACCAGCGATTCAGAAGTCCCCAAGTCTACGAAGAAACGTCGACTGCAAACCACGAACCTAAATTTGGCCGTGTACCGGACGTTCCGGCGGAAATCCAAAGGCACGCCGTCGTCCACGTCGAACACCAGTACCCGAGTGGAGGAAACCAGCTCGGATGATGATGACGATGCCGATGACAGCGGCCAGCAACATTCGGCGGCCAAAAAGCTCAAGTTGAGCATCGAGGCGTTAAATAGCTTGCCGTCGACTTCGAGAGGATTCCCGGGGGCCGCCAGTAGTGCTGCTAACGGGGAGGGCAGTAGTGCCAATGCGTTACAACAATGGTGCGGGGCCGAGTGGATTGTGCCATGCGCGGCGAACGGCGCTGATTGCTGCGGGCAGTAGTAGCACCTATTCCGCCATGGATACACCCAGCACGAGTACGGGACTGACCGGGAATGGAAGAAGTGAGTATCATGTCTTTGACCAGTAATGTAGCTAATGCTATTATTTTAGGTACGTTTTAAATTGCAATGTTATACTTGATCGTTGATCATAGATATTACTTTTCACAAGCAAACCCATGTTCAAGATGTCAGAGTTGATGTTGAAGATGTCAGAGTTTGATTCCCAGACTGCCAAGGATTTTCCTGGACCAAGATCAAGAAACTATAGACCAAATTACTAGAGAAGTTCTGTAATGAATCCTAAAAGGATATATTGGAGGATTTGTGGCAGAATGTCAGGAGAAGTATTTCGAACGCATATAACATTCTTTTATAGAATTTCTGCAGTAATCCCTAAAAAATATGACGAAATATGCCCGAAAAAATCCTCGAAAAATGACTTAAGCAAACCCTAAAATAACTTTTGAATGATCCTTTCCCCTAGAGGTTGCTAGAGTTAATTTAGGGGTTTATTTCTAGTAATTTCTGAAGCACACACTGACTGAATTTCTTGGGAAATCGCTTGGAGGAATCCTTGAAGGAATTCTTGGAGAAAATAAATATGATTACCGAATCTACCAAAACTATTAGATGTGAGTTTAGGGCACCCTATTGCTAACATGGGACAGGCTGACGACACAGTGTAGTCGAACATTTGCTGCCGCCCACATTCCTCCCGCGGCAATCTCAGCAGTTGCTTATGGGATGAAGCTGATTTTTGGTATGCGACTGAGGCATAGTATATGAGCTTATTACCTACCAAATTTCATCAGAATAGGTAGGGCATTAGCTGAGAAAGTGGGTGTCAGCGTCTAATAGGAAACCTGTTGTCTGACCAGACGACAACTGCGTTGAGTAATAAGCATATCATCATGATGTCATTACATAATACGCAAAACTAACAATTCAACGCCCTTGAAAAACAGTTTCAAATGTTAGTCCTACATCTTGTTACGAAAATCTGGCCTATAATAGAGGTCTGAACAATACCCTTCGTAATTACAGTGCTTCTCATCGGATTACCTCCGTTCCGCGGCGGTTCCAGGCCACCTGGTATAATTTCCGATAAAATGTATTGAAAAATAAAAGCAATGTTACTAAATGAATTTCTTAGACAAAAAACAGCTTCAATTTTTGGCGAATTCATAACAGATCTTTTGGTCCATGGACGAGTTCACTAATTTGACGTTTGAGCGGTGCCAAATTCACTCGTTGCCATGGTCATATAAAAAACACGGCACCGCTAAAACGTCAAATAGTGAACCCGTGCATAGGTCCATTGTGAGATTTGTTCATACTTTCAACGTGAATTTCTCCTGGAAAACAACCATTCCTCCTATGTCTTCTTTTTATCTGCAAATTGATTCCAGAATATGTTCCCTGATATAACTAAAAAATACTTAACCTTTCAAAAGTTCAAACTTTTCCTTCGCAATTCCTCCAATAATTAATTTATTCTGTCAAAATCTGTCATATAGTTTCCCAAAAAAATATATTACACATTCTTTTGCGAAGTTTATCAAAAGAACTTAAGAATTATTTTCAAAGCTAAGGCCTGGGTGACCTCTGCTGTACGTAGCAGACGTCTCCATTCGACTCGGTCCATTGCTGCCCGTCGCCAGCCACGCATTCCGCGAAGGGTCCGCATATCGTCCTCAACTTGATCTTGCTCGCTGCGCACCACGTCGTCTTGTGCCGGTCGGATTGTTTTCAAAAAACATTTTCACCGGGTCGTTATCTGACATTCTGATGACATGCCCGGCCCACCGCAACTCCCAATTTTTGCGAGGTGGATGATGATTGGTTGGCACGGTAAATGGGAGGGGGTGTGCTGGACAGGTTCGATGCTGCGAACGTTTAGAGGTAACCATACCATCTACCAGAGCTGCGGCAACACACATGAGCTGGGAACAGCTTTTATAGTGATGGGTTATATGCAGAGGCGCGTGATCGGGTGGCAGCCGATCAATGAGAGAATGTGCAAATTGAGGCTCAAAGGCCGGTTCTTCAACTTCAGCATGATAAACGTGCATAGCCCTCACTCCGGAAGCACTGATGATGATAAAGACGCTTTTTACGCGCAGCTCGAACGCGAGTACGACAGCTGCCCAAGCCACGACGTCAAAATCATCATAGGAGATCTAAACGCTCAGGTTGGCCAGGAAGAGGAATTCAGACCGACTATTGGAAAGTTCAGCGCCCACCGGCTGACGAACGAGAACGGCCTACGACTAATTGATTTCGCCGCCTCCAAGAATATGGCCATTCGTAGCACCTACCTCCAGCACAGTTTAGAGACGAACCAGCCAAGGGCTGAAAGTCTCGTTAATAAAGACAATTCATTCATTCATTCCAGCACAGCCTTCCATACCGATATACCTCATATACAGCAGATAGAACCGCAAATCGACCACGTTCTGATTGATGGACGGCACTTCTCCGACATTATCGACGTCAGGACGTATCGTGGCGCTAACATCGACTCTGACCACTATCTGGTGATGGTCAAACTGACTGAACGATTGGTTCGATGAGGAGTGCCAGGAGATTTTGGAGGAGAATAATGCAGCGCGGGCAGTCATGCTGCAGCAAGGGACCCGGCATAACGTGGAACGTTATAGAAGGAAACGGCAACAGCAGACCCGCCTCTTTCGGGAGAAAAAATGCCGCCTGGAGGAGACGGAGTGCGAGGAGATGGAACAGCTGTGCCGGTCTCAAGAAACGCGTAAGTTCTATCAGAAGCTCAACGCATCCCGCAACGCCTTTGTGCTGCGAGCCGAGATGTGCAGGGATAAGGATGGGAGCATTTTGACGGACGAGCTTGAGGTGATCGAAAGGTGGAAGCAGCACTTCGACGAACACCTGGCGCTGAGAGCACAGACAATGAAGGACGGGATAACGGAGCAAATGCCTTCGTCAGTACTGCGGACGATGGAAACCAACCAGCCCCCACTTTGAGGGAGGTTAAGGATGCCATTCACCAGCTCAAGAACAATAAAGCTGCTTGTAAGGATGGTATCGGAGCTGAACTCATAAAGATGGGCCCGGAGAGGCTGGCCATTAGTCTGCACCGGCTGATAGGCACAATCTGGGAAACAAACCAGCTACCGGAGGAGTAGAAGGAAGGGGTAATTTGTCCCATCTACAAGAAAGGCGACAAGTTAGGTTGTGAGAACTTTCGAGCGATCACCATTCTAAATGCGGCCTACAAAGTATTATCCCTGATCATCTTCAGTCGTCTGTCACTTATAGTAAACGAGTTCATGGGAAGTTATCAAGCCGGCTTCGTTGACGGCCAAACGACATCGGACCAGATCTTTACTGTGCGGCAAATCCTCCAAAAATGTCGTGAATACCAAGTCCCAACGCATCACCTTTTCATCGATTTCAAGGCGGCATACGATAGTATCGGAAAATCATGGACGAGAACAGCTTTCCCGGGAAGCTCACGAGACTGATAAGAGCGACGATGGAGGGTGTGCGAAATTGTGTAAAGGTTTCAGACGAACATTCCAGTTCGTTTGGATCCCGCCGGGGACTACGACAAGGTGATGGACTTTCGTGCCTGTTGTTCAATATTTCGCTGTTATGCGGAGAGCCGGGCTCAACAGCCGGGGTACAATTTTTACGAGATCCAGTCAATTGGTTTACTTCGCGAATGATATGGACATTGTCGGCCGAACATTTGAAAAGGTGGCAGACCTGTACACCCGCCTGAAACGCGAAGCAGCAAAAGTTGGACTGGTGGTGAATGCGTTCAAGACAAAGTACATGCTAGCTAGTGGAGCCGAGCGCGACAGGGCTCGCCTAGGTAGCAGTGTTAAGATAGCCGGGGATACGTTCGAGGTGGTCGATGAGTTCATCTACCTTGGATCCTTGCTGACGGCTGACAATAACGTTAGCCGTGAAATACGGAGGCGCATTATCAGTGGAAGTCGGGCCTACTATGGCCTCCAGAAGAAGCTGCGGTCAAAAAAGATTCACGCCCGCACCAAATGTACCATGTACAAAACGCTCATAAGGCCGGTAGTCCTCTATGGGCATGAAACGTGGACGATGCTCGAGGAGGACCTGCAAGCACTTGGAGTCTTCGAACGTCGGGTGCTTAGGACGATCTTTGGCGGTGTGCAGGAAAACGGTGTGTGGCGGCGAAGGATGAACCACGAGCTCGCCCAACTCTACGGCGAACCCAGTATCCAGAAGGTGGCAAAAGCTGGAAGGATATGATGGGCAGGGCATGTTGCAAGAATGCCGCTTTGGATCCGGTTGGTACAAGAAGGCGTGGAGTGCAGCAAGCTAGGTGGGCGGATCAAGTGCGTATCGATTTGGCGAGAGTGGGGCAGAACCGAGGATGGAGAGATGCGGCCACGAACCGAGTATTGTGGCGTGAAATTGTTGATTCAATGTTATCTGCCTAGATGTTAACTAAATAAATGAAATCTTTGGCAATGTACTTAAAAAATACCACCAATATTTTCTCGTTAAATCTGTACCTCGGGACAAAGTTTGGCTATTCTTCACTCGATTGAGGAATACTGTGAGCGAAAATCAAATGCTTAGGATGGTGTCAACTGCTATCGGATCGAAAAATGTTGTAGTGAAGAAACTTGTCGCTGACTGGAAGGACGTTTCTACATTGCCGTATGTTTCGTTCAAAATTGGAATTGAAGCAGAATTCAGAAATGTTGCAATGCGTCGTTCTACTTGGCCCGTTGGAGTTTGCTACAGAGAATTCTACAACGAATATGTTATCTGGGAACCTGAATAAGATGATATATTTGGTAGAAGTGTCCATCCATAATCACGTTGTTTTTGTTTTTAGACTTTTTGGATATATTTTGTGAAACTAAGTGTTCATTCATGTTGGAAGAATTAGTAAGATGTTATAACCCGATTATGTTGAAAATTATCTGTTTGCTTCTGTTATGTCGTCGCTTGCTCTTGTTTTGAAGTAATTCTATTAGTTTTAAGATCATTCAATTAGACCATATGTAGTCCGTTGAATTAACCATGAAATAAATAAATAAATAAATAAACTTCTGTAGTTCTACCACAATAGTTAAAAACAGTTTTTAAGGAATTTCTGTAAGTATTGGTTTTCACATTAACCTGTTCGCCATAGTATCATGAAATTACGGAGTTCATGCAAAACATGTTGTAATATGTTAGATACAAATACTTTCTGTGAAAATTCCATCCGTTTTAACGTAAATAATTGTCCATTATAAAAGACGAATAGATATAAACAAGAATTTTTGTAGTAAATCTTACAAAAAACACAAAAGCTTTTCTGTCAGAAATTTTGTCAAAAAGTTTCAGAGATTCTAAGGTGAACTCTTGAATTTCCCGACAAAAATTGAGTAAATTTTTCCAGCTTCAATTTAAGCTGAAAAAAAAATCGCCAGAAGATTCGTTAATGCTGTTTAAAGTAAAAAATCTCTGGCATGTACTAGGATTGATACCTGGTGAATTTTTCGGAAGAATCCCAGGACGACATTGCACTGTGTTTTATTTTGCCGATTTCATGCCCTTTTTGAATAGCGCCCAAACCGTTGATTTTAGCGATATAGTTTGAGAAGTTTCTTGGTATATTACAGCGCATCTTGTGACGCAAAAAATTTTGTGATCAATCCACCTAGCAGTGAGATAGAAAAACTATTTTTTTTAACATTTAGATAGACATATGGTGTCTTCGGAAAAGTTGTAGAATTGGCAATTTGAAACGACTTTGTCGAAGACATGATTTTTCTATCTCTTAATACTTATTGAGATATATCCGTTGTATGTGAATGGCCCCTAAAAATCATATTTTTTCCAAGATTTTTGACATTTTTTTGCGTTTTCTATAAAGTTGTTTGTCATGAAAAAAACTGTGTTTTTGCTGAAATCATCACGCTATCTTTTGAAGTAACAAAGTTTTTTGTGTCTTACTCTTTTTTTTCAAGGGGTAGTTTAGGCTTCGGCGAAAAATGGCGCAGAAAACTCTTACAAATCATGAAAGTACCATATCTTCTTTTTCTTCTATCGATAATTCCTTTACTTTAAGAGATAGAGAGATGCAATATTCAGCAATAACAGTCGTTTCAAGATATCTAACAACTTTGAATTTCTGAGAGATTTTCTAAAGATTTGTTCGGGGAATCGAAAAAGAAACTTTGGGAAGAATCTCAAAGGCAATGTTGAAAAAACTGTGTATGAAGAATTCTCGCTTGATGATTTTGAAGTCGATTTTGATGATTATCAAATTATTAATGAACAGCTGAATGATGTTTCAAACTACCAATTAGAATTTATGTATAATAATTACGTAGACGACGTTCATGTTAAAATGATAAAAATCGGAATCCCACAAGAGATTCTACGAGAAATTTTCTGGTAAGATCAGAAAGCCTAAAAAACTTCAGGTAAAAATCTGTTAAATAATAACTATTAATTCCGGAATTGATTGCCCGTGGGAATTCCAGGAGGAACTCAGTGAAAACTGGTAAAGGAATTCTTGGAAAATGCACTGGAAAAGTACGGAAAACATTCATGAAGAAATCCCCGGACCTGATAAATTTGTGAAAAATTTAAAGGGAATATTCCTCATGAGTTTTTTGGAAGAATACTTGAAGGATTTTGAAAATTGAAATTTACAAGTATCACTGTGCAGTACTATGAGACAAAGTCACAAACAAATACATTAAATAAAAATCTATGCAAACTACGAAATTTATGAAAATTGCGATTTTTGCGACCGACATTATTTCTGTAAACCAAGAATTTGTTAGCACCAACCACACCCCTATGCCCTCTCCGGAAAAAAATTCCTAGCTACGCCAATGATCCCTGTTGAGGTAGGCGGCTTTCATATCTTCGTGTTTCAGCGACATTCCTCGTTGACTGACAACCGTCAACAGAACTCTAACGTTACTTTCCAGACCACTGCCGCAACATCTTCAAGATCCATTCCAAACTTTCTTCATTTCATTCATCTAAACAGATAACACTGAATAAACAATTTCACGCCACAATACTCGGTTTGTGGCCGCATCTCTCCATCCTCGGTTCTGCCCCACGCTCGCCAAATCGATACGCACTTGATCCGCCCACCTAGCTTGCTGCGCTCCACGCCTTTTTGTACCAACCGGATCCGAAGCGCCATTCTTGCAGCATGCCCTGCCCATCATATCCTTCCAGCTTCGGCCACCTTCTGGATACTGGGTTCGCCGTAGAGTTGTGTGAGCTCGTGGTTCATCCTACGCCGTCACACACCGTTTTCCTGCACACCGCCAAAGATCGTCCTAAGCACCCGACGTTCCAAGTGCTTGCAAGTCCTCCTCGAGCATCGTCCATGTTTCATGCCCGTAGAGGACTACCGGCCTCATGAGCGTTTTGTACATGATGCATTTGGCGCGCATTGGCGTAGGAACAGGGGGGGCCAGGGGGGCCTGGCCCCCTCCAGAATCATCAAGGCCCCCCCCCCAGAATTTTTGATAATAATAAAAAAAAAAAAAATAAAGACAACAACAAATTAACTAGTAGCAAAATCTTCTGATTCAATGTAACTAATGAAGAAATTTTTGTCAATAACAAGAGTCATGGTCATTGACAAAAATCTCTTCAGTAGTTACTTTTTTTTATGTTGTACAACTAAAGTGAAGAAACCTCGCTTGTCTCACATAGCATCAGCGTGGCGGTTTTGACTTCGGTAAATCGCGCGACAACCGATAGCTTAACTGTTGCTGCCAATCAAATAGTTACTGTTAGAAATAACTTATTGTTGTATGCGATAACCACAATTTTTTGACGTCTCCGTTGCAAAAAATACCCTGATATAAAAAAAGTGTCAATATCCTGAAAATCAGATTCCCAAAATTCGTTTCAAATACAAATAATACTGTTTAAGCATGAAACAGCATGTTCCCTGCATTCTGATTTATTATGTTTTTGGAGGATATCCTGTTCGAGGTGTTCGGTGATGAGAATTCACTAAAGAAATCCGTACATTAACTCAAACTCTTATAATGTCCGAAAAAAAATAGACAGATTGCTAAAGGACTTTCTAAGACAAAACATAGGGAAAATTTTTGACGAAAAATAAGGCATAACTTTCAAGAAATTTTTGGCATATCCATGTTTTCTTTAGATGAATGGCAGAAAATTAAGCTGATATGAAAAAATGTTACAAAATTATAGCTTAAACTATGTTTTCCAAGAAAACTTATAATTTTATGAATTATTTTTGATTTATTTCCAACAGATTTGTAGCAATTTTTTTTTAAATAACTTTGATATTCTTTATAGAATTTTAGAATAATCAAATCTCTTAAGGAATATTGAAGGGTGGCTTCAGAACTTTTGAAAATCTCTTGTAAATAAGTCAAATAATGTTGTGGGACTTGTTCTTATTTTCATATCGAATTCCTCCTTGTTGACATCCATTCCTTGTATGTCTACTTTTTATTAGCAAATTGATTCCGGAATATGTTCTGGGATTTACCTAAAAAATTTTACTAAGAGTTATGTTTGATCCTTCGACCTTGACGCTTGCTCCTGCGGGGGCCGGCGATGAGGGCAGGATCAAACATGTAGCGCGTCGGTCGAGTGAAAGTGAAAAAGTGACGTGATCGCTTAGTTGTGTTTGATCCTTCGACCTTGACGCTTGCTCCTGGGCAGTGCATCAAGAAAGCCCGAGAAGTCGTCAGTTGTTTTCCCTCTCGGGTCGCGCGCCTATTTTCTCTGAGTGAAGCTGAAATTGGATTGTTGCTTCTCAGGGATGACGGATCAATTGTTGAGCTCGTTTCATGCTACTATTTCTAATATATAAAATATGTATGACTGCACCTTTAATTGTTACAACGGTGAGACGTAAATATGATTTTTCAACAAACTTTCGAAGGTTCATCACTGTGAGTGTCGACATAAACTCTGATTCATAAATTATTTATGTTCAATTTTTTTTTTCAAACCTCCTTTTTCTTTTTACCTTTATTTTTGTAATTAAAAAAACTTTGAATAGTTCGACACTACAAGTGTAGACTTGCAAAAGGTTCACTTTATTCAACATACTTTGAAAGGTTCGTCACCTTAAGTGTCGGCATAATTTTTCTCTACATAAATATTGTTCATATCAAATGAAAATATTATATTTACATATAAGCATGTATATATCTCACAAATAATTATTTATCATGGTCTAATCGCTTATCAAAGTGAATCCTGTGACCCTACGATCCTCCCCATTAACAGACATCCCTCCCAGTAACCTTTGTGGAGATGCAGAGGCAAACACGGTCTCCAAATAGCAAAGGTTACCCCAATCCCATCTAACTGCAAGGACGTGGCCGGCGCCGTCATTGATCATGTATAAATAGAGGCACTGAATTATGCACACTGAAAAAGATTATGGCCAATCCCAGCCGAACTTCTAGTTGATTCTTTGTGCATTTTCACTGACTTCGGTCAATCACGGAATAGCAACCATTGATATGTGTAGTCAGTCTAAGCTAAGCAAATTTACCTAAAATTGTTTCTTAAATCTTTCAAAAGCTAAGTTTTTTCCGAGGGGGGCGACACTCGCAGATCACCGCTTAGATGCACCTTTGGATAAAATCCGATTTTTTTAGATCAGTGCATTATTCTAGATTTAACGTCTTTCATACGCTGACATCTTCTGAGCGTAGATTGATGAGATGCAAGAAGATGTGAATAGGTGGAAGGAGAATCAATGATGATGTTGATGATGGGGAGTGCAGTGCTACGGGTTTTTGTAAACAGTAGTAACGGTTGTGATTTTCATTGTTGGTACTTTCAAAAGTAAGTAACAGCTAGCTATTTGTTTCCAGGACGGCAAACAAAAGTCTCACTTCTGGGAAATTGTAGTGATCACCATTCTCTTCAGCAGCTCTTCAATCCTGCAAGCTTTGCTATCCTGACTTAATGTTTGATTTGATGTCCATCAGTAAGACCTTTAGCATCGGTCAACCTGAAGAATCTGTGATGGAATCCATGCGACACCTAGCTTCCGGAAAGCGAAAAAGCAAGTAGTTTTGTTGATATATTGTTAAATAAAAGCCGAATTTGATAATTTATAAAATATGTATTTATGGGTAAGGGAGTCTAGAGACCTTTCACCAATTCACAACATACACCAAGACACGGACTGAAAATGGGTTACAAAATACATTACTCGTAATCTCCGAGCTCCGTATTCTCCGCTGCCATTTCCGATTCAATTCCACCAGAAACGCCAACTGTTTCGGGCCATCTACACCCACAAAGCATCTCGATCACCGAAATGATCGAGATCGTTTATTCCTCTAGCCACATGCCTCTTCTCTCGGTCCTGGCATTGAACATGATACTTCTCATTTCGAAAGATTCAAACAGCATTATCACCGATTTAATCGTACAGGAACCGCTTCGGTCGAGAAACTCAGCAAATCCCATACTCGGTTCTTCACCTTCTTTGGCTGCCTCGTGTATTATGCCTCAGTCAAGGTATCCGCCCTATCCATCCTTTCCCGTCGCATCATGGAACCGATGATCAGTATCCTTCTGAATCCGGAACAAACTCCGGACCATTAGCAAACCCAGGAGAAATATTCTACCGATGATGCAGCTGCGTGCTCCCTCTTTGTTGTTTATCGACGAAAACTGAGTCAATCCGTTAATACGCTCATGTAAGATGCGGAAAGATAAGCGAGATTTTTGAAGATGGGTCAAGATGTTTTATAAGATGCCACGGATGATACAAGATAACATGCTGCAAAAAGATAAAAGGCATCGCAAAGATTGTCTAAAGATTACCTAATAATCTAAAACATCTGGATGTGTCGTCCCCCTCGGTTTTTTCTTGCAATTCCTCAAAAAAAAAATCATTGATTCTGTCAAATCTAATAATGAGAAATTTTGCTGAATGTTCTACTAGAAATTCTTCTGTGACTTTAACTTTTAATCCCCGGCTTATTCAAGAATTGAAAAAATATTGTTTTTGAAATGTCGATTGCCTGCGAATCTTCAGAGGAAATTTGTTGAAAACTCCAGAAAAAGTTCGAAATTAGCATAGCGGTTGAGGAATCTGTAGAGAAATATGTAGCAAAATAACTGAGAAGCAGGAAAGTAAAGAAATTTGTATTGATCTTCCTTAAAACACTTCTTTGGAAATACTTATTTTTTGTGGGCTTCGGGGCCATGCGGTTAGTGTTACCAAGCATTTAGCCGTTTCGAATCAAGGATTGTGGGTTAGATTCCCGCCTAGGCCAGAAAACCAGAAGTCAAGGAAGGATAGATTTCAGAATAATTTCTAAAGAAGATTCTGAAGCAACTTGAGAAATTTATTTTATTTGTAAATTCATTAGAGAGGTTTTAACTATCCTGTAATTAACCTCTAGAGATTATAGATAATCACTTATCTTTCATTGTACCATTGCCCATCTGCTTCAATATTTTGTTGTGTATCCTTCCTTCGCGTGACGCTTTGAGGAACTTCGTACAAAAATCTTTCCATACTCCAAAAAAAGGAAATTTTTTAAAGAATATAAGAAAGGAAAATTATAGGAGTTTTGAAAAATTACAGAATTCTTCAGCCGCTCTGCAATGTTTTCGCGTTAAACCTTTATAGTATTTCAGAATAATAGATCATTCAAAAAAGTTTGTTTTGAATTTCTGAACGTAGGAAAATAAATAATTCTAGATCAACATGTACACCATAGTATCATGAAACTTCGGAGTTGATACATAATATTATCTAAGATACTTTAAATACAAATACTTTACAAATACTTTAAATAAATAGTACTTTCAGTAAGAATGCCATCCATTTTAACACCAATAATTTTCTATTATAAAAGGCGAAGAAAAAAAAATTGTAGTAAATCTTACAAGGACCACCTAGCTTTTTTGTGAGATACATTGACAATTCTTGAATTTAGCGAAGGAATTCTGTATTTATTTATTTGTTTATATGGAGTGATTCGTAGAGGAATTTTTTGAAGCTATCTCTAAAAATATTGAGAAATACCGTTTTGATTCATATTACGGACACTTAAGGCCTCAGTGAAGTATAACCCAGCTTGGACCATACAAAATAAATCATTCTGTATGATTTTTTAGCGTTATCGATCGTCGGAAGCCCTTAACTTTCGGATGGTGGGTAAAGAATACGCGTCCGCAACTTGAATAATTTTAAATAAATCAAAACGTGTGGCCTTTTCATGATTCTTATTCCGGACGCTCCCTCACTTTTGCCTCATATTCCGGACGCTGTGATTCGAATTACGGACAGCTCATGATAATCATTAATGGAACAGCCAAATCATCAATTGAAATCGTTCAACCGCTTAAGAGACGTCTAAGGTAGTTGGGCATTATAAATTTGCAATGATATTTATAGAAAAAACCTAATAAAACGAGCCTCGAAAATGAGAACTTTTGAACGGCGAAAATTGAAACATTTCGTGTGAAATGTTTCCTATACAAACGAGAGTGTCCGGAATTTGAAGCTGTCCGTAATATGAATCAAAACGGTACCTGGAGTAGTTTTTGAACCAAAAAATGGAGAGTGGATCATTTTTTTAATGTTATTTATGAAAGAATCCGAAGATTACCATTCGGAAAAAAAAGTTGAGTTATTTTAAGACTCTGAAAGAATATTTGATGGAACTTCTGGAGATTTGTTTTAAGAAATTGATTGAAAATTTCTTGAGGAAATTCCGAAAAGCATCGTTAGCGCGGTTTAAAGAAAAAAATATCTTGAAAATACTCAGATGAATCTCTGGAAAATTTTTCAGAAGAATCTTAGGGAAACGATAATAAAACTCTCATAGAAACTCCTGAACAAATAACTTGGGAAATCTTTGAGTATTTTTGCGTAGGGGGAGATCCCCCAGTACCGGACAGCACCCAATACCGGACAAAGTCGAAAAATTGAGAAATCATGGTCCAATCAAGATGGTGTATTAGAAGAAAAGAAAGCTTTAATGGAGGCTAATGTTTGCGTAGAATAAAATATCCTTGAAATATGTATGCCTTTTTTAAAAAGTAGAGAAGTTTGAAAATCTTAAAAAAATTGAGGTATCGCCTTAGTTTTGAGCCTATTTAGTGATCATTTTGAATATGAAAAAATACTATGGATCACGCAAGCATGATCGAACATAATCCTAATTTGATAGAATGAATGTATTTTGTACCATAAATGAGCAAAATATGGACAAATTACAATTTTTGTTAAGCACCTTCTGTCCCCCAGTTTCGGACAGCTTGATTTGCTATATGATATTTTTGTAATTTTTACACCAGTGTTTCTAAATACATTCATTTTTCATGGTTTTCGTCGATCATGGCATCAAACACGCGATAAAATTAAGAAGAATGAACAATCAGAACAACATCGTAAAATGTGCTATTTTTCATCATAAATGAAAGAAGTTTTTGATGGACATCTTGCTAATTAAGAAAAACTCAAATTGTTCTTGTAAATGTTGCAAATGCATTGAATTGGCAGTTATATAATATTCCTATAGTAAAAACATTCAATGATGCTCAAATTTACAGAATTCGAGGCATTTCCAGATCGTGTCCGGTATTGGGTGCCACCTTTCAAGATCGATCATTTTGGTACTAAAATACATCATCAAAATCCAATGTCAAAATTCATATTTATATTTTCGAATTTATTTTTTTACACTATAAAAATGATAATATTGATCATAAATGGGTAACACGAGCACATAAAAGCAATATTTTTCGAATTATGAATTTAGTGGCTTAAGTGTCCGGTACTGGGGGATCTCCCCCTAACCGTTTTTGAAAGAACAGTTGAACGTATTTCGCTAGGTACTTTATAAAAATGTTAGAATTCTTTGAAAATTTCTTAATTAGGCGTTTTTGAAAAAATAACAAATAAATTAAATTAGAAAGAGTTTTGAAGGAATGCTGGATGCTGATCCTTAATTTTAGAGAAATTTATAAAAAATGTCTGTGAAAAAAATGCAGATACATCTGCGGAAATCATGAATAAAATTTTCCCAATTGAATTCTTTACGATTACCCATGAAATTCTTGTGAAATATTACATGGAATTCTTAGAACAACACCTGGAGGAATCATTTAATTGTTTTCCAGGAAGTTCGTTGCATTGTTTTTTTTTAAACAATCCTGTAGAGAAATTTAGAAAGAACTTCGAAAGCAAAGTGGGAACTGATGCTGAACCATTGAAGAATTCGTGAAATCATTGCTTGCTTGGTGATCTTGACGACATTGTAGGAGAAATTATTAAAAGAATTTCTAATGCATTCTTTAAGTGATTTTTTTAGCAATTTGATAGATAAATTTTCAGAAAGTCTGAGAATGATTTTCCGTAGGAATCCCAGGATGAACTCAGTGGAAACTGGTGAAGGAGTTCTTGGAGAAAGCACTGAAAAGTACGAACATAATTTCTGAAGAAATTCCCGTAGGAATTCTCAGAGTAATCTCTTCAAAGCACACGGTTGACTACCTGAATAGTTCGTGAAAGGATTAAAAAGGACATTCGTTGTTGGTTTTTTTCGCTTAAATTCTTAAAGAATTTTTGACTGGATTATAAACAGAATCAATCTTTCCCGTAGCGAAGATTGAAATTTACAAATTACACATCAGTGTGCCACGAAATGAGACAAAAAACAAATAAATAAAATCAATACAATTCTGGTAAAACTATGAAAATTAAGAAAATCGTGATTATTGCGACCGACATTACTTCTGTTAAACAATTTTTTGCTCGGCTCCCCCTAGGCCCCCTCCAGAAAAAAATCCTAGCTACGCCAATGTTGGCGCGGGTATGAATCTTTTTTGACCGCAGCTTCTTGTGGAGGGCATAGTAGGCCCGACTTCCACTGATGATGCTCCTCCGTATTTCACGGCTAACGTTATTGTCAGCCGTCAGCAAGGATCCAAGGTAGAGGAACTCGTCGACTAACTCGAACATATCTCCGTTTATTGTAACACTGCTACCTAGGTGAGCCCTGTTGCGGGATGCGTTGAGATTCTGATAGAACTTACGTGTTTCTTGAGACCGGCACAGCTCTTCCATCTCCTTGCACTCCGTCTCATCCAGGCGGCGTTCGCACCATCGAACCGGTCCAGAACACCTCCTGCAGCGTTACGATCTACCCGATCTTCCCTAAGGTTACCCGTACCCCAGCCAGTACCACGAAGAGGAAGGGATAGGAATTGCTGAACAAGAGGCTAAGGACCACACAATGGGGTCTATTTTATTCCTGTAGGTACGCGAGGTACCAATGGTATGCCATGCCCATCCATTTACCGTGCCGTGCAGTAACGGATGCCGCATCTTTTATGCTCGATTGCCACCTCAACTGTCTTAACGATCGACTGGATAGCGTCCAGAGTAGATTTACTTTTCCTGAATCCAAACTGGTTGTTGGACAGGCTGTCCGCACCTTCCACCTGTTTCTGTTGTGTGCAGTTTCTGTCTGCACATGGTTGCAATAGGCAGTACCTGCATAGGTTCGGGCATTCAGATTCTCCTGCATGCCCTAATTGTGCTGGTGTGGACGAAACAGCGAAGCATGTCGTGTTCGATTGCCCGCGTTTCATTGATATGAGAAATCGCATGCTCGCTACATACGGAGGGGACACGTCCCCGGACAATATAATCCAGAGAATGTGTGCGGATGCGGCGGATGCGGAGTGCTGGAATGCAGTAACTACAGCTGCACTCACATTATTCTAGAATTGCAGCGCCTATGGCGCGTTGACCAAGAGTCGGCTGCAGAGGATTAGCCATGCCGAGGCCGGTCCCTTGTAATATTATTAAAGTCGGCTAGGAGAAGCAGTTTGTCTAGAATACTTCTAGTACATGTGTTAAGTGATATATGCACTGGCCCCTCCCCGAAGAAATACCGTAAGGTGGTTCCGAGGAGATAAGGG
This sequence comes from Aedes aegypti, assembly GCF_002204515.2. Lineage (NCBI taxonomy): Eukaryota > Metazoa > Arthropoda > Insecta > Diptera > Culicidae > Aedes > Aedes aegypti. The sequence goes on from NC_035107.1 coordinate 72,481,888, forward strand.
TCGGAGGCCAAGGGTAATATATGTGCACTCAGTAAACCACTTGAGCAATTCAGCGAGAATTGCTCATGTAAAATGTATGGGCTGGTTTTAGTGGGTCGTCGTTGGTAGATGCCGCACCTCCCTGAGTTACCTTCTCAGGCGTCTGTTTACAAATTTCCCCCTTGTAAAAAAGTTTCTTTGGCGTCGTTTTCTACTTCAGACTCTGAGAGTAGATCATCGGGAATTTTCAACGGATTGGACTTTGGGCTCGTACTCTTCGGTTTGAGAATTCGATTTGTTTGAATACTTGATCTGTTCCTGGCCACTCTTATGTGAATCTCGGTTGATGGTTATCTTATCGGTGGATGGATCTATGAACCGGACAGCTTCATTGTTGTTTTCATATCCGACGACTGTGAGCTTCTTCTTCTTCTTTGGATTGTTTCTCAGCTGGCATATGAGCGGTCGATGAGCTCCCAAGAATATGTAGTACCGTTTTGATTCATATTACGGACACTTAAGGCCTCAGTGAAGTATAACTCACAAAAAAGCATGTAAAATAAATCACTCCGTATGATTCCTCCGCGTTATCGAACCTTCAAACTCCTTAACTTTCGAATGGTGGGCGAAGATTTCGATTACGAAACATGAATAATCTCAAATAAATAGAAATGTGTGGACTTTACATGATTCTTATTCCGGACGCTTCCTTACTTTTGCCTCATATTCCGGACACTTCGATTCGAATTCCGGACAGGTCAAACAAATCATAAATAGAAAAGTCAAATCATCAAATGAAATCGTTAAACCACTAGAGAGACGCCTAAGGAAGTTGGACATTATAAATTTTCATGGATATCTAAGGAAAATGCTTGATAAAACGAGCTTTGAAAGTGAGCACTTTTGAACGGCAAAAATTGAAACATTTCGTGTGAAATGTTTCCCATACAAAGTAGAGTGTCCGGAATTTGAAGCTGTCCGTAATATGAATCAAAACGGTACGGTAGTACGGTTGCTTCCCGTACCTCTACTCAAATAGGTCTTCTAGATGGACCTCGATAACAGGGTTTTTTGGAGTCAAACGGTCCACTAGCGCAGTTCCCAAGTTACGCAGCAATTAACAGGAATTTAAGTCATTCTGGAGGATTTAACTTTTAGAGCAACTTTGCCTTCGGGATCTTTTTGAGAAATTCTAAGAATTCATTGCTCTAAATCATGCTTTCCGTTTCACTATTTCCAGATCTGCTGTTCCACATCGCCTCGGCCACCAACGACGACGATGACGATTCCGACGACGACCCATCGATCCCGGACCGGCCCCTCTCGCCGGACAACATGCTCCGGGTGATCACGTCTCCGATCAACCACTTCGAAATCCCATCGAACTCGACCGCGGTCCTGACCGTGGATCACAACGATAACAATATCCTAGACCACAGCAACAATAATACTAGCTATGTGAACCATAATAACAGTAGTAACAACAATAATAACAATAGCACTAGCAGTAGATCGAGTACCATCCTAACCAATAGCGTAAACTCGGACACTGCAACACAACAGAATGGCTCCAATGGAGCCGTCTCGAAGCGGTCCCACCAAGCGCAGAGTTCCCTTGCCACCACCCAGGACCAGAACGAATCGTCCTCGTCGTACAACCAAGGTTACGACCATACGTATTCCAGTCGGTCCAACTCGCGCCTATCCAGCAGCTACGATTACGATTGTTCCTCGAGTAACGACAGCTTCATGGACTACTTCATGAACAAGAAGAAACTGATGGCCAGCGGTTCCGGTTATCTGAACCAGGACCATCCATCGGCCGCGTCCGGTTCCGGCAGTGGCCGGAAGTTCCCCGACTACAACCGCGAACTGCTGAATCACACCCCGGACAGTGGAATCGCCACCGGACCGTGCAGTTCCGTGTCCACAAACGGCGGACTTCCGTCGGCGACCAAATCGATTCCCGGTGGCACTCCGGGCGGAGCCTCCAGCACTAACGGAAACTACCTCCCAATGGAGGCTCGGCCCGGTACAAGTAGCAGCGGCGGAACCGGAGGTCAAGCGGCCAACGGCAACGGGCTGGTCGATCTGGGTACCAAACTGTTCCAGCAAAAGGTGGCCCGGGTGAGGAAAAACTACCGCAAGCACTTCTGTGATGACTCGGATAGCGAGTGAGGGGACTGAGTAAGGACTGGATTCGTTCTTTAAGTATAACGCCGTCGTTACGTGATTTTTTAAAAGTATTTAGTAGATAGCTTAGTGGTCTTATCTCTGATTTAAGATTATTTTTTATGATGATAAGTTTGAATTGGTTTTGCTTTTTACCTAAACTCAATCTTTCGAACATGTGTCGTTAATTTCATTTATCGGATTTATTATCTTATTTCAACTAAAAGTAGTTCGTATTCCAATACTTGTACCATTTAGGAAACTGCGATATGAAAAAAGTAAAGGTTGCAAAAACTAAACATTTCACAATTATAAGTGGCATAAGAATAAAATTCTTTCAACTAATTGTCACCGAGTAGAGAATAATGAACAAGAAACTAAGAGAATATAACACTATAGCACTAGGCGACAAAATCAAAACGTTTTATACGCATTCTGACAATTTGCAATGAATTTAATAGATTTTGAACCACTGTTTACAAACGTGTTCTCATAATTTTCGTAGCACGTACAGTTTTTGTGAAAAATAGGTTTTTATTCACAAAGGCAGTGCTTCGGAAAGTCGAGTGGGTTTCGGAAGCCCAAGCAAGCAGTTTCGAGGGTCAAAATCAATCGAATACATTGCGAATGGTCAAAGTGCGTGAACCAGTAGTGTTGCCTAGTGCAATGACAAGAGACTAACGTTTACTATCAAAGCAAAACCCTAATATTAGCGAGTACGATGTGTTTAAGTGATAAATCCTCAAACAGCAAACAATACACAGGCACAGTAGGAAACCAAGGTGCAGAAGTAGACATTTTACCAATTTACAATAGACAATTATCGAACCTAATCAACAGCACATACAATTTGATAGAGACACACACACTTCCATACAAATTTTGAGAAGGAAAGTTCTAACCGCAAATCATAGAAGCAAAACGTGTTGTAAGCCGTATTCCTAAGAATGATTGTTACAATTCACACTTCATCTTATATGCGCATTACATAAATAACCCATCGCTGTGTACATTAGGAAACCTACCCACACAACAACTAATCAAACAATTTTTACGTGTATGCGTGTGTGGTTTAGGAATTAATACAATAAAAACTATAGCATGTAATCCGAGATTTACAAAAAAAAAGCAGAAAATAGGAATCAGAACAAGAATTGCTGCAAAGCTTGTCGCATTATAATGGACGTAAAATTACAAATGATTGAAATAAAGATACAGAAATACTTTACAGTTTACCAGCTCTTTACCTTAGAAAATCTCGTCGAAAGGTATTTCGTTTCATTCCCAGTCGATAATATGATATGCCTTAATGACTCTTTGAGATAGGAAGTCAAATAATGGTTAAATAAAAAAAATCATTGATAAAATATATGTATTACAGTTAACTCTCCCTTACTCGATATTCCGTATCTTGATATCGAGTTAGAGAACCATAGTAAAAGTTGGTTTTCATGGCTAACTCGATGGTCCCTTGGAACGCAGTTGCACTGCTTTTGTGTTCTGTAACTCGATACCTCCCTAACTCGATGGTCCCTTCAATATCGAGTAAGGGAGAGATGACTGTATTTGGAAGCAGCCATTGACGAACGTAAATACGATCAGAAATGTACGAGTTATAAGCTCTCAAAGAAGGGGTCGTCTTTCGGTGCGATCCCTGAAAAACTAAAAGAACTCAGATGAAATTCCAAAAGCTCACCAATATCTTCCTGCACACCAAAATTTTATTGCTGTAAACCAGCAATTTTTTGCTGATTTTTTTTGTGCTGTAAATTCAGCAATCGATTCAGCAAAACGAAATTTTCTGGATCATTCAGCAAAGCAAATTCGCATAAACATGACAGCTGTTTTACTGATCATCCAGCAAAGTACATTTTCACTTGCTGAATAATCAGCACTTGATTATTTGTTACTATAGTGGGGTTTTGCTGCTTTTCAGCAGTTTTGGGTCACCATGTCCTGGTTGGTGAAAAGTTTAGGTAATAGTCGTCGAGAAAATTATAAAAATGCTACTCCGTTCCATGCCATTAACATTTATTTTCATAATTATAATTGTGGGGAAATGAAGAGGCAAAGCACCATTCGCCGTCCCGGTTGTGTTATATATTTCACAAGTTTAGTCTGTAATTAACCTCCGTTCAGTGAAGATCAAATATAATTTGTTCCTTAGTGTAACCACTGTTTTTAAATACTCTCAAGAGGTTATGGACCCTTCGCGCAGAGAATTAGCACACGGGATCCCGCAGTTCACCGGTGCCGGTTTTGAGAATTGAAAGTTTAGAGTGGAGAAACTACTGAAGTCGGTTGGATTACTGGACGCGGTCAAAAAGGATGCGCCAACTGTTGAAGCTGACTTAGTGAAGTTTGAAGCACAGACAAACAGACGTCACACTCTCATCATTGTGCATCGACCACCTTTTTAACGGTTGATTCAAAAATATGGTAGGTGGCCAATCCGCCACCAGAAGCGCTCGCATCGTTTTTGTTCGCGTTTGACGTTTCCACACTACCGCCATCTGTTGGCCTGTCGGCCAAACAAACCGATTTTAGCATTGGGCGTACATGTCCTCGTGACTATGATTTTGATTGAGATTTGTTCTAAGTGTTACGTCTGTTTGTCTGTGCCTTCTAGTTGTGGCTTGTTTTTTCATCATTTTCAGATGTGGCCTTTTGAAAATCATTCAAAATTCATGATAAAATACGATAATTGAAGTGTAGAAGAGTGTTACGTGGTAAAGCAAGGTACATGGGATCTCTGCAGCAAGAGGAGATTCGTGCGGTCGATTAAATATGTGATTTATTCAATCATCGTCATCGATGAACATAATGGATGTGCTAAGCGAGAGTGTCGTCGAGCAATTATATGGAAATATTTGTTCAATTGAAGTAATATTTCAATTGAACATTATGTTTCATGCAATTGTAACGAAATCGTGTTGTTATCAATAAGTCGTGAAGTACAGACATGCTGACACAGGTATTATTAGGTAGTATGATACAAAATACATCACTCCACAGGAACCCGACGGAAAATTTGATTATGTTCGCCGTTGAGACTATCCCTTTGTAAAATAATACATGGAGCGGAGCGGCTGAAGTATTACTTGTATCTGCTTAGTAAATTTGAAACAATTTTTCGTAATTTTAGTTACAATTTTGATGTTTGTTTAATAGGCCTTAACTCGGTTTCAAGTAAATATAGAAATGGGGCCTTTTTGGGAAAAGGCCGCATTTGCGGCCGGAAACGAGATGGGGCCTTTTAGAAAAATGATATTTTTTCAACTTTCATGCATATTTTTGCATGACTATTGTATGTTACAATAAGAATAGGCTCTTATACACTTAAATCAGCAGAAACCCGATTTGTTTACATTTTGGACTTGAGGCCTTTTCAATTGTTGGTCTTGAAGTGAAAAAAAACCTCGCAAATGCTGTAAGGGTATACAGTAGGGTGCGGCTTATTTTTCAAAAGTTCTCAGAACCAAAAATTCGTGTGCTCTACTGAATTCAAATCACATTAAAAGAGAAACCTCAAAATCTGAGCCAAAAATATTAACATTTAGAGGTGGCGCAAGCGTCTTGAAGGTGAATTTTCAAGTTATAAAAAATGACCTTCAGTGAAGTATACATAACTTTGTTATTTTTCAACCGATTTTGAAACTTTTAGCACCATTATTTTTCAGAATAAATGTATAAAAACTTTGTAGAACATTGAATTTGTCTAAAATCAAAACTTGTTTTAGTTAAAAATAGTTTTATCCAATTTTTTTCTCATTATACTAAAAATTTCAATTATGTTTGACCATAACTTAACCGTGATTACTTATCCGATTCTAAATCTTTTTACATGCTTTTGAAGCTAAATCAATTGTTTTCAAACTGTTCACACAAAATTTTTTTTTCTAAAATTGTCTTGACTTAGTTATTCAACAAAACCTACCAAAAAACATGATTTTTTAATGAAAAAATCAAATTTCTTTGGATTATTTAAGTTTTTTTGCCGGAAATTGCATTTTATCTATAAAACCTAAATTTATAAAGCATCTTGCCTTAACCTTTTCCCGCCCATGGTGTCTGTAGAGCACCAAAATTTTCAACCTTTGTATCTTGAAAAATAACGAACTAAATTAAATTGTTTTCACGCTGTTGTAATCCAATTAACGGTACTTCTACTGTCGGAAACATCGAAGTATTGGATTATACTCATGTTACGAGTTAGGTAAAGGAAATGATAAGAAACGACAATTACAAAAGCGTTTGAAGAAAACTCATCTGAAAAAATACGTTGAAGCCATAAAGTACTCTAAGTTCCTGGTGGTGCATCAGAGCACCACCTCATATTTGATTTTAAGTTACCTTGAACACTAGTTCATATAGTTAAAAAACAAGCTTTTATTCTACGATTTTGCGCAAAAATATACATTTCTATTTTTAATCAGGAAAAAAAGTCATGGGCGGGATAGGGTTAAGTAGTTCAAATCTTGGATTACTTATTATAGGAAATCGCCCAACCTTCATGGTATCTGATAGAGAAGAACTGTTAGACAACTGTTAGACATATATATATAGCATTATAATGCTCTGCTTGAACAGAATCAGTCACAAGTTGACGAATTGGCATGTCTATCTGATCATCCCTACATCTCTATATGAACATATGAATGTAAATTCGCAGACTTTGCATTTGTTATACTCCACAAACTGGGAATTGGTTGTGACCAAATTCCATGGATTCTCTCCATCCATTGAAAATCCTAGTGATTTGGATGTTTCCACTTCCGGTGAATTGGGACACAATTGTCCTTGAGTGATCTAATTGTGAGAGCTTGTCACTTTGCTTATAGGAAATGTTCCTCACAACTAGAGTTACATATTTCTCAGGAGCACATAAATGTACTGACCTAGGACAGGACGTGACAGCTCAACTAAGACTGCCCCGTTGTTTTTCAGTCGATAACCTTGACGATACAGAAGTCAGTGTTACCAGTATCCTATTAATGCAAATCTTGTGAACAAATTCAAATATCAAGGATCCAAATTTGATTGTTTTCTTTACGCTTCATTGATTTAGTGCAATAGAGGATGCTATATCTAAAAAAAAATCAGGTTTATATTCAAAACCGACAGTATTTTTAGCAAGAATGGACATAATTTCCATTGAATTTGTCTCAATAAGGAATTTTAAATTTAATTTGGCATTCTAGGAGCACATGTTTTGAGCACATCAAATATAAATAGATTTGAAACGAAAAGATTTCATGAAAATTTTTCAAATTTTTGATAAAAACTCTAATCTATGAACTAGCAACACGGCCGAACTAGCAACAAAGTGCCCTGTTGCAATCCAACTCAACGATGTGAAAGTAGGCCTTTGCCAAAACGACCAATGGGAAGTGGTCTTTTTTGACAGGCAATTGGTTTCATTTTTGTACTTTGACCTGTCACGTCTTATCTTAGGTACTGACGAGCCTCTAACCGAACCGTCTCTCAGCTCATCGGAATCCTAGTGTGCTGCGCTAGCCGAAGGCTCACGAAAATTCTAAAAACGCGCGCTAGGCGATGTGTTCTCGGGGAGCCTCGTCTCATGCGCTGCGCGGCGCAACGGCTCACCATCGGTATCCAGGTTGTGAAACAACTGCTTAGTAACGAAGAGCCTCTACAACTATTTTCGCCTCATTATGCAGGTGTCTAGATGGTCTACATGATATGGTCGAAGACTCGCGATCCGAGAGTTACAATTTCGATCCTCGATGAAAAATTTTGTCATCATTTCAATTTGAATTGTTTGTGGTATGGAGCTAGATGCTCTCATTTCGCTTATGAGATCTTCCCTCTTCAAGGGACCCCACTCCTATTTCCTCCCATCTTACCCTTCCCTTTCCTCTCCCATCGAGTAGATGATGAAATAGGCTCAAATATGGCGACGGCACAAATCTATCAAATGGCGGGGAACGTGCCTCTGGAGCCGGCCTTCTGATACCTAATATCTGAATAGTGTGAACCTGGGAGGGAGAAACCGATACAAAATTTATGTACGTCACAGTGAGCCGAGATTCTGCTGTCACGAACTGTCACTGTGAGCCCAGATCTTAAAGAATGGAAAAACATGAAAAAAGCGCGTAATTGATCAAAACATATTTTTACATTTCATGCAATACCTACTATTCGTTGATGTGTGTAGATAAGAGATACTGGATAGAGAGCCGCGTACTCAACAGTAACTTTGCCACACTCAAATCTGTTATCATAAGCATGAAACGAGCTCACCAGTTGGCAACCCATCCTCGACTGAACACGAATATCTTTTTGCACTCGTACTACGCAAACCGGGCACGATTGTTCTTGATTCCGTCGACCGCCTCACAGGAGCATGCAGCGGAATCAAAAGACCACACACTACTCCTTAAGGGATTCTGTCATCACAAAGCAAATACTCGAATCAGTACGGAACATTTAGTAGGTATGTATCGAACACTATCGATCACTTTAAACCGAAATTGAAGCTGGGTTCTGATTTAACATTAACAAATCAATTGATCAAAATGATGCATTTGGGATGTATAATAACTATTACATAAGAGAATAATATGGGTGCTTATAAATACCTTAATTTGTACCAACAACACATCAAGCGCTCTACGCGTCCACACATAGGAAGTGATCGGAGTCCACACTGGTGTAGACGATTCCCTCCTGGGTCATGTAATCCGTTATGCTCCTGAAATGAAGAAGACAGTTTAGAAGACTTATTAACAAACTCTTCCCAACAAAAACTTACTGCATCTCCGAGGCACTAATATGCGGGAACTTCTGCTGCAGCTCCTGCCGACTAATCCCAATGTCCGACATATGGCTCTTGATAGCTTTGTACACGATCAGCTGTTTGCCCGTCAGTCCCATCGCATTGCCATCCGTTTCCATGAATCCTCCGCTCGAGGCGGTGTTCTTTTCCGATTCCCCACCGCTGCCACCGGCACCTCCGCCCTTGGCATACTCCTCTCCCTTGTAGCGAGCATTCAACACCTCCAGCAAATGGGTGGTCACATCATTCGGGGAGCTGACCTGTTCAATCTTGTAGATCATAACCGCCTTGCTTCCGCCCTGATGGCGAACCGATCCGAACACCCGAGCATAGCTGTGGGTCATCATTCCCGGGACGCTGTTTGTGTCGCCTTCCTCCAGCCACAGGTGAGCATCCACCTGGCCGGTGTGATCCTCCAGACCGTAGGTAATCTTCGTCGACGAATGATCCACACTCCGAACGATGGCCACAAAGGTGACCATGCTATAGTGGATTCCGAACAACTGCACTCCGCTCTCGGACGATTCCAAGATCTGTCGAATGGTCAGCGGAAGAACGCCCTCGGCCTTGTTCTCCTGGGCTGCCCCACCACCGGTGGCATTGGCACTGAACCCTCCGGCACCGACTGCAGATAAAAACGGGTAGTTAGTTGAGCATGTTTGAAATATGTTATTTAGAGTACCTACAACTATCGTTCATCTCGACGTGATGGATAAAGGAAAAAACACCTAACTAGAAGGAAATCCACTGATTTTACCAGGAAATTTCCTGAATAAACTTTGAACAGAAACTCACGCAAGCGACCGACTTCCAAGCGAGCACGGTTTGTTTTGAGCGACAAACGCGCGAAATTTGACAGCTGTCGGGTGAACAACCACAGCAAAAAATGAACTCGCGAGATGAACAGTTGCGTTAGCCCAGTGAGCTTCCGTTTAGCAGTTTGGACAACGAAAAATAAGTAAATGGCTCTCGAATAAAAATGGCTACAATTTGGGTCCTAAAATTTTTAATGAAATCTTGTTTTTATTCAATTCGTCATCAAACGTCAACATCCCACCGCAAAATCGCTAGTGTTTGGAGGGGATTTCAACCTCCAAATTACCAAATAACCTCCAAATCATCACCTCCAAGTTAGTTCTAATTTCCTCCGTTATATGAAATATGGTGGCGCGTCGATCGTCGCAAGTTTATCGTTAAATAGTCAATAACACGAAAGAGCATCTCACTGCAACTACTTTAGCAATTTTTCCCGCTCAAATAACGGCTATATCGTGTTTAAACTTAAATTTAAAAATTGGGTCCATAAATGAACCTTGACACTTAAGATCATGTTTGACGTTCGCTTAGTCGACAAAAACACCATAGGCCAGGGGAAGTGGTTCACCTAGAGTGAATTTCTGTCAGAGAAAAAGTAGATTTTGTATGAGATTTGACAGAAAAATGAATGACAAGTTCATCCACTTCTCCTGGCCTATAGGCCAGGAGAAGTGGATGAACTTGTCATTCATTTTTCTGTCAAATCTCATACAAAATCTACATTTTCTTTGACATAAATTCACTCTAGGTGAACCACTTCCCCTGGCCTATGGACCGATGCACGAGTTCACTAATTTGACGTTTGAGCGGTGCCGAATTCACCCGTTGCCATGGTCACGTAAATAACACGGCACCGCTAAAAAGTCAAATAGTGAACCCGTGCATAGGTCCATAGGGGTTTTAGTTTTAACACTGGGGTTGTTCCTATCTGAAATTTCGGAAGTGACACGGAAAACAAAATGCACCCAAAATTTGAGTTTAAGCCAAGGGGTGTGACAAAATCTAAAAAAAAATGTTTTTTGGACTCAAACCAACGGAAAACATTAGAAAATTAAGAAAACATGTGTTATTGGCCTAAACTTAAGCGTTTGGCACTAAAATTGGGACAGGGCTTTAGGACCCTATTGTAGCAAAATTATTTTGCTAAACAAACTTGTGTTCAACTTGTTTCCAGACTCTCCGCCACATCCAGTTTCCCAGTGGCGGAGAGTCTGGAAATTTGCAAACAGGTACCTACGACGCTACTCAACAGAGACAACGGCAACGGCAATACATGGCTATTCAACTTGGTACCTACTAATCGTTCCCGTGATGTACCTTTCAGCATTTAAAGTTTCAACAAAAGAGGGATGGAATGTACCTATAGCTCATAAATTTTAAGTTAAAAAATAATAATGGGTAGGGAAATACGTTAATACCTAGTGTTAATTTATAATGTGTGCATACGATGGTTTTCTTCAAGTCGAGTCTAGTACACGACACTGAAGACGGCCTTACAGTTGAGGTCGAAATACGCGTATCTGTCAAAGGATACAAACTCTAGTGGAATTAAATGGTATAGTACTAAATTCGGTTTTTTTTTCTACTTATAGGTATTCTACTAAACAGCTCGAAGATTTATTATAATATTAACTCATTTTTAGTTAAAACAGTTTTCAAATTTATAACCTAGGGTAACGGTCGTATTTTGGACCCCCTAAGGAAGTGATTTTAATTTTTGTCCTCATTAATTAATTGCACAGCGTAACTAAATCAAAGAACATGCCAAAATGTAGAGAAAAACTTCCTTTACAAAATAAAAATGCCCAAACGGTCATGTAGGATCCAGAAAACGTCGAAAACAATTGAATTGTGATGCACTGCTTTTCATTATTTTGGACACACCAATACATTTTGGACCCTCAAAGTATATATTTTGGACCCCCGGTGTTCTTTATCGTTTGGCGACAAAGCTCACGACACTGGTTGTAAAATATGCTTGCCCATAGTCTAATCAATCGATTAACAATGGAAAACCGAAGAAATTCTACACTTTTAGTCCAGAAATTTGAAAAAAGTTTTTGTTTGCATTATAAAAAATTCTGACGGCTTTAAATTCTGTGTGTAACGTGTTGTAACGGTTGTATAGATGAACCGATTACATGAAATTAATTTCAGATAAATTAAACACATTTTCTATGAACAAACGGCTGATGCAAGTACGGAATAGTCCTATCTTTCCAAATGGCATGCGAATTGAGTTGGTCTTTCGATTTAAACTTGGAAATTTGCAGGAAAATGGACCAAGGGGTCCAAAACATATTGGTTACCCTAATACGAACTTTTGCCCCACCGGTGGGGCAAGAGATCGAATCCAGTATGCGCAGCCTCCTGACACCGCCCATACAATCCCATTGGAAAATAACGAGCAAACATCTCTGGTTCCCACTGGGAAGTGGTTCCCACTGACAACTCAATGTTTGTAAACAAATAGTCGTTAAAGGACTAACAATCGAGTAAGGCGAAATCTTTTTTGCCGAAACATTTCTTTTCTCGCGACAACAGTTTCATTAGCACAAACAAATGGTTGCAAACTATTAGTTTGTAGTACAACAAGTTAATTAGAGTTGACATGGTTAGCGTGGAACACATTTAAATATCGGAGAAAATTTTCCCTAATATGATTACGCCAATGTACGTTGTTGTTCTTGAGTTTGATTCTGACCTCGAAAACATGGCTGCCTAGCACCGGGCTGAGTATGCGGCACACGCTAAGGGATGGTACACAAATTATGTCACGCTAAATTTCGACTGTTTGGACCCCCTCCCCCCCTATGTCACGTTTTTTGTATGAGTCCTTCGAAAACTTTGTAAGGCTTGTCACGCTTGGCATGACCCCCTCCCCCCCTTGGATCGTGACGTAATTTGTGCATGACCCCTAAGGTCAGATTACCCACAAATTGGTAATTCGTTTACTCATTTATGGACTAATGCACGAGTTCACTAGTTTGATGTTTGAGCGGTGCCGAATTCACTCGTTGCCATGGTCACGTAAATAACACGACACCGCTCAAACGTCAAATAATGACATCGTGCACCGGTCCATAGCAGAGTCTATGAATGTAGAGTTGCGCGAAGAGACTTCTTTGAATGGTTGTTCTTCTTCGTCTACGAAAACAGCCCCTAATATCTGTTTTGTTGGTCTGCTCGATAGGTAGACGCTGAGACGAGACTCGCGGAGACGGTCTTCTTTTTCTGCGACTGCTGATTTTTTTTTATTTCACTCAGTGTTTACATCAATCTTGCGCAAGCCGTTCAAGCTCTCACATGACCATCTCAGCGAAAAACTATTGCGTTTGCAACACACCGAAGCATAAACGGCATTTTGAGTGAAATTTCATGCCAGCAAACGTAGCAGATATTATAAATAATTAGTCTTGTGTTTAGATTTATCAGCATCTGTGGAAAAACTGCTCCGCTGACCGAGTTTTTAAATAATAGTTTTTTTTAAAACAATACTTTTCACTTTTTCAACCCTAAAAACGACGGGCTGCATTTGAAGTTTTGTGACAGCTGAATCTGGGCTGCATATGACGTTGATATTTTTCCTCTTCGCGAGTCTCTCTCAGGGTAGACGGTTTGACAGTTCGATAGGTAGATTTGGTTTCACTCTTCGCGCAACTCTCCATTCATAGACTCTGATTTATAGGTTTCACCAGAGTGGATTTAGATAAGAGTGGCGTCAATGTCAAAATTGGAGCAGCGGCGAACTGTCATTTCCATACAAATCCGTGCTCCAATCGAGCAGGAAACCTGTCGAGGAGTCCTTCGTCGGCGAATACCAAGCTGGTTTTTGTGAGGGCCGTTCGACAACGGACCAGATGTTTAGCTTGCGAATGATCCTAGATAAATTCCGGGAGTGCAAATTGCAGACTCACCATCTGTTTATTGATTTCAAGGCGGCGTACACTGTAGGACCAAAGTACTCTTTAAAGGGTAAAAAAAGTACCCTTTTTGAGAGAAACTAGTTTAACTCATAAAAAGAGTAAAGGGCCTTTACTCTTTAAAGAGTAGACGGCTTGTACGTCAAATCAACGAATGAATTTTACCCATTATCCAAAAAATAGCTTTCGATAAACAGAGTAAAATTTACTCTTTTTTTAAATATTATTTTGTTTCTTTCAGTCATTTTAATTTATTTCAAATGGAAATAAACAAAACAAAACAAGCATTTTATTTAGGGAAATTTTATTTAACTTTGTAAACCCATGATTAAAATGTAATCTCCATTAGGCTGCAGATAAGCGATATTTTACATCCATGACCATCATCGTTGCAATCCGGAACATCACGGGATATGTGGTTATGTAGTGTGGATGTGGTTATGTAGAGTCCCTTATACTCTCCATCAACAAAATCGGCAAAACAGCACACTCGAAGTTTCTGAAACAATTACAAACACATTACAAAATATAATATTCTGATTGCACGCATGAACTTTTTGCACTTACCAGTATTTTTGACTTCATATTTCTAGCAGTAATTGTTCTGAGACAATTTCGGTAAACATCACCATCCAATCTGCACAGACTTAAGAACATTTTCACCCATTAATGAGTAAGCGCTCTGAATTTGAAAATGGGCATAGTTTACCCATTATGCAAATATTTGAAATACCCCTTATTTTGACAGCTCCATATATGAGAAAAAAGTGGGTACTTTTTACACATTAAAGGGTACTGCCGAGTTTACAGTGTACGATTCAGTGAATAGAAATGAGCTTTGGCAGGATAATGTCTGAACATGGTTTTCCGACGAAACTAATTAGGCTGATACGTGCTACGCTGCATGGTTCGAAATCAAGTGTTCGGATCGCAGACGAGGTTTCAACCTCGTTCGTGACATAAGACGGGCTGAAGCAGGGAGACGCACTTTCAAATTTACTGTTCAACATTGCACTCGAGGGTGCTATTAGGAGATCTGGCGGGCAGAGAAATGGCACTATGGACCAATGCACGAGTTCACTATTTGACGTTTGACCGGTGCCGTGTTATTTATGTAACCATGGAAACCAGTGAATTCGGCACCGCTGAAACGTCAAATTAGTGAACTCGTGCATTGATCCATTATCACAAGGTCGCACATGCTCCTTTTGGCTTTGCGGACGATATGGACCAATGCACGAGTTCACTAATTTGACGTTTCAGCGGTGCCGAATTCACTGGTTTCCATGGCCACATAAATAACACGGCACCGCTAAAACGTCAAATAATGAACTCGTGCATTGGTCCATAGACCTAATGGACCTATGCACGCGTTCACGAATTTGACGTTTGAGCGGTGCCGAATTCACTCGTTGCCATGGTCACGTAAATAACACGGCACCGCTCAAACGTCAACGAGTGAACGCCTGCATAGGTCCATTGGAATCGATCGCAGGTCAGTGGAAGAGACCTTCGGGCCTCTGAAGAGGGAGACAGCGAAAATAGGCCTGACCATTAGTTCTACCAAAACGAAGTACATGGTTGCAGGTAGAGATAGAGTCAGGCTTGGGGGTGTAGGTGCTGAGGTAGTGTTTGATGGGGATGTGTTGTTGTTGAGAAGCTGTTGAGAATTTGTTTACCTTGGAGCACTTGTGACATGTGACAACGACGTTTCCCGCGAAGTGAAAAGACAATAGAAATAATAAACCATAGAAGAACAATGTCGCTGGTGTTCCCTTTGTTCTCGCTCAGAAACATGTTGGGTACATAAGTGTCAAACTGCATACATTTTCGCGTTGACATTTATAGCCCCGCCTATCTCCGCCAGCAAAAGATGGTACGATAGCGACATTCTTCGTCTATGGTTTATTACTTCTATTGAAAAGACGTGTTGCGGCTGCGAATAGGGCCTTTTACGGACTACGTAACCAGCTTAGGTCCCCCAGCTTGCAAATGGAAACAAAATTCGCCCTGAATAAAACATTTATTCTTTCGGTGGCTCTCTACGGGCACGAAACGTGGACGCTGAAAGAGTCAGACCGGAAAGATCTCGGTGTTTTCGAGCGTAAAGTGCTGTGGACAATACTCGGTGGGAAACTCGAAAATGGTGTGTGGCGCAGACGCATGAATCACGAGTTGTATCAAGTGTACAAAAATGCGAATATTATCAAGCGTGTAAAGTACGGCAGACTTTAGTGGGCTGGTCACTTAGTGCCAATGTCGGAAGAAAGAATTGCGAAAATAATATTCAGCAGGGAACCAGGTAGAGGTCGACGACTTCGGGGAAGACCACGAATACGCTGGCTGTACGCAGTGGAAGAGGATCTGGCGACCCTAAACGTTCGGAGCAACTGGAGAAGTTTCGCCCAAGACCGACGAAGATGGAGCTCTACAATACGCCCGGCAATGGCTGTAGCCATCAAGGTATCAAGGTAGGTTTAGAACATTAAAATTTTTGGTCGAACTTTTATTTCCGTGCAATGAACTTAACTAAAAAAAAACTATATATGTGTGTGAGTCGAGGCAAGTCGCTCTCACCACGAGTAACGTGAAACGACTAATGCTAACACAGCGCAACAAAAATGACATTTTTGCGTGTCTCAAGGATCAAATTATGTGTCTCCAGTAGATTTGGGGTTGCTGAATCTGATGTCGTTCTCAGAAATTTCCCAGCACGTCACAATTTTTAGCTACAGGTCGCCAAAGTTGTATAAAACATTGATTTTATCGATGTTTACCTAAATTTTGAAATATATTTTATCAAACTTTTTTGTCATCTTATCCATCTAGCATGCAAAAGAGGACTTAAACTTTCATTTTAGATGTACTTTGGTTGAAAATGCACGATTAAATTTAGATTAAACCGATTTTTTCAATATGATAGTAGTCTCCATACTAAATTCTTCGTTTATCTTATATGGCAAAATACAATACTTTTCTAAACCATCAAAAAATAACTTTTCCGGGTCAAAAGTATTACAAACTTTGATGATAAGTATTTTTATACACATAAAGTTTGAATTCTGTGGCAAATTAAGTAAATAAATTGCCTTACAAGGTGGCAAACTTGCATGCAAGTTGGCTGAAATAGTCAATTTTCGCATTTTCAACAGCCAATATCTCAAAAACTAGACGTGCTATGATATTTCTGTAAACGTCAATGGATTCAGCAACCCTTTATTAAGTAAGTAGAGGTATTTTGATGCTGGAGACAAAAACGTGTTCCGCAGTGTAATCAAATCGGAGCGAATCGACAATTGTCACCTCATCCGACTCGTCTCACCTCACACGCCGCGCAGAATAAGCACATTTATGTAAAAACTAACACATCTTAAAGCAGGCCTGCCCAACCTTTTTGAATCGCGGGCCAAATATCAGAAACTATATTTTGCAACGGGCCACACTGTTTTTAATGCAACAATTTTATTATTTTTTTGGCAAAATCAAATAAAAGTGATAAAAACTTCTGTTGAAAAAATTGCAAAAAGATGTTCGCCTCTTGATTATCTTGCCGAAGATGCTGTGAGAATTGTGCTCATGATGATGTCCAGCAAGACATTTTTTAAAATATTGTCTGAGCCCTGTGAGAATGTTGTCCAGGATTTTATAGAAAAAAACATTCTCAGAATTCTATCAAAAAAACTTTATAGGACTCCTTCAAAACCCCAGTCAAAAATTAATATAACATTATTTTTTTTTAAATCTAAAGAAGTCAGTCCTGCTCAGAATTCCGTGAGATAATTCATATGTGAGAAACTTTCACAGGATAATGTCCTGGACTCGATAGTAAACCTGCCTAGGATTTTGTGTTATCATACGAAAAACTTTGTGAAATTTTACTCTACATTTGGTAAAAATCCTGCCCAAGTTTACCGTTAAGGTGGAGATACTTCGAATCCATCGAATCCAGAAATCCAGACACTGAACATTTGATTGATTGGTCACTACCAGCGAGTGACCAATAATTGGTTCTCTAGATTTGTGCTTCTGAAAATTAGAGGTTTGGCTTCGATTCATTTTCACCTTAAATTTAGGTGAGAACCCGGTATTAAATTTTATAATTCATTAATCTGCCTTAAGATCTGCTTCATATTTAATATAATCGTTCTTCTATATAAATTCATGCTCAGGAGTTTGCGACAATCCACCTGATAATTCAGCGAGATTGTGTTTGGCCTTATTTTTTTGTCCACAGCATTTGTTTGAACTTGATATAAATTTAGTTTTGTTCATTTATTGGTGTAAAAAGTTATTGACTAGATTTCTTGAGTTATTGACTAGATTCTTTCCTCAAAAATGTTGGCTATTTTTCGAAAATTAAGATGTTTTACATAGGAAAGCAAGTACATTTGAAATCAAAAAAAAAAAACTTTGGTAAAAAATCTTTAAAATAAATAGCTTAAAATTGAAGAATCTATAGTTGTTATAATTAACCTTGAAATGCTTGTGCTACAAAAGGGTCAGATATAAGAAGGAGCTTGAAACTCTTCGCGGGCCGTACGTTGGACAGGCCTGTCTTAAAGCATCCTTATGATAAGCCTAGAAACGCCCTTACATGAAAAATCGAATAAATATATATGGAAATATTCCTTATCGGTAATCCGTTTTCGGTATTCGGACGCTTCCAGCGCGCCGCTCAATGGTCTCCGTCTCCTGGAACATTTTCACAACGCGAGACAGGATGGAATGGTGGATTCCAAACATTTTGGAAATCTATCTGCGCGTCTGGCGTAGCTCTTCTTGTTTCGAATGCATCTTGAAAACTACTTAACAGATCGCGATAAAATTTTGCACTCGAGACTAGTATTACCCAAAATGTCATTAATTTTTACCCACGCGATAACAAGTTACACCCAAAACAAAGTTTTGCATTTTTTCCGATTCCAATCTTTAAAAATCCCGATAGGGATGGATCATAGGGCCTTTGGTCGTTGTGATATCTCACTTTTAAGTAAAAACCAATCACCAATCTCATCCTACTGTTAGAGTTAGCTCTATTTCAATACATTTATTCGATACCTATCGGTATCGTCTACCATACAATTTTCACTTCATTAAATATTAACCTTTTTGTAGATCGACTTGTTAATACGTTTGATTCGGTGATTTACCAATATATGAAATCTTGTTTTGCATTCGACAAAGAAAATAAATTATGTACATGAAATTTGAACTAGCGTACAGAACCAAATGATCGTTTTTTTTTGATGAATAATGTTAAGTAAAAATGGATCTTCACAAACACGCAATATAAAACTATAAATAAACCTGTGTGTTACGCTCGTTCTGTGTGCGTTATTTTACTTCTAAAAATTTGACACTTTTGTTAATACAAATCTGGTTTTAAAAAATTATCTATAAAAACGTATATATTAAAAAATTCTCGTTAAAACAATTTCTCGCTCCCTTGGCACAGCAAAGGAATCTGTCGTCACTTGACGGGAAGCAAACCCAACCTGAACTCCACACCTCGCAAGCTGGAGATGGATTCGTCTGGAGTCGCCGTTCGATCACTAAATTAAAAATGGCAGCACATGTCGATCCATGCGTAATAACTCGCTCCTTCCAGCAACTCTTTTTCCAATATTCGGGTCAATCGTCGTAATTATTGCTTTGTAAAATTTTGGCTTGGTTTAAAATGTTTTCACTTGTTTAGGCAAATTTGCGCGTTAAATAAGTACACTTCAGTATTGTTTGCAGATGCGTTACTATGAACTTCGGTGACAACTTTCAAACAGTTATATCGTTTTTTTTACGTACCTAGGATTTGTCATTAGTCTTTATGATTTGTTTTCTATATTCTACTTCGGCAAAAGGCGGTTTTACAAATTACACTTTTTGTAAGGCTTTTCATCATATTTGCTTTGAGGCGAATCGCCATCGTCAGCTTGACAAATCGAATAGCAATTTTTTTGATTAATTTCCATGTCGTCCAAAAAGATATCCTTTTCCAAGAGTCTTGCAGAAGGACAAATGACTGATTCGGGTGATTTTGTTGGCTCAATCAAATGCTGATTTCATTGAAAGATAGGGCTTTCCAAAGAGAAAGTTACAGACTAGTATCGTCCGACAAAATCACGCTTCTTCTGCAAAATGTTCGGAAAACGGGGTTTGAATTTCTTGACCAAATTTGTTGGCTAAACTTTTGTAGGCGCTTTTCCAACATGGCTTCCGTTTACTTGCCGGCGTACGTTGGATTTTTGAAAGTAGTTGTCGCTTGTTTGTAGATTGGATTCTCACCCTGTGGAAGAAATGGAAGTGTTGATATCATTTACCTGAAAATCTTTAGAGCAGAGCTTACCGTGTCCCACTTAGCCATCATTCGTTCCTTTTCGAAGCGGGCGAACTCTCGTCGATCGTGAATTGTGGTTAACAGTTTCCACAACAGAAGGACTGCCAAGCCGATCAGTACAACGGCCGCAATAACTGCCAACACAATACCCAGCATGAAAACTTTAGGTGGGCATTCCCGTTCTTCCTGGGCCTTCACCACGATTTTCTCTCCACTATCGTTGTAAGAGAATTCGTATCGACAATCATCCTCGTCAAAGAAGGTACACTTGTTGTCGTCCTTCTCTTCATCGATCTCAACCTTCTTTACCCCAGTCGGTACGAACAAAGTGCAGTTGGTCGCACAGTCATCCGGGTCAGCAAGAGGACCTGTCTTGTACATCTGACACTGTACACAGTGCTTGAACTCATTACAACGTCCCGAACAGGTCGGGCATTTCTCACAGAAACGGCCAGAGTAACGTCCCTCCTCAGTTATCTTGCATCTGCGATCGATAAAGAAGAGCATTGACTTGGATTCAGCAACAGAGATCAACAAAGATTACTCACCTGCAGCTTCCGCACTCGCATGTTCCGTGACCGGAACAGATCTCTCCACCGGACGGAGGAATACAGCTTTCGTTCGTGGCCTTGCAATCGCAAGCTGCACCCGTCCAGCCTTCGGCACAGACGCACTCTCCGCAGGAGCAGACGCCTTGCTTCGGTCCAGAGCACAACAAGCCATTGTTACGATCGCATGAGAAGTTATCGCACTCACAGAACGTACCCGAGATTATCTCCTCAGGGTTCACCCGTTTATCACAGTCGCACACTCCGCAGACGCACTGTCCCCGTCCGCTACACTCGATCGACGTATTCGTCTGTCGACAGTTCTCGGCAAAGCCAGACTCGGTGTGAATATCCGTAGCCGAACATTCGCACTTGTGCCCATGGTGGAACTCGTCACAGTCACAGATTCCGCATTTATACGTTCCCACTCCACTGCACTCTTCGGCGTATTCCTTGTAGTCTGGATTTCCCGGGAGTTCGCACGGACAACTACAGAGCATCTCAATGTCGACCGTTAAACTCTCGTTGATACCAATCGGGTAGATCTGCAGAATCTGATTCCAATCTCGGGGGTTTTCTGGACACTTCAACAGGGTTATGTGAGCCTCAAAGTTGACAATATCTCCAACCTTAAGACCGTCACACTTGCTCGTTTGTACCAACGGACCATCGCCCTTGCAACGCGAATAATACTTGACGTCGATGAGGCTATCCGTTCGATTGTCTTTCATTTCCACGGACGAAGATATTTTCTAAAAACACAGCAAGATCAGTATCTCAAACTCAAACCTAATAATTCTTTAAACGTAACCTACATTGTACTCATCGCGAACCAGCGACACGATATTGGACGAATCGTTGGACAACATGGCCGCCGAGGAACCCTCTACCAATTTCGACAGTCGCTCGTATACCGACAGCTCATTCTGCGTTACAGCGAAGATCACGTTAATCGCGTTCTGCTTCACCTTCAGGTTGATCTGCGAAATGCTCGGATAGTCGTGAATCGTTGAGTGGGTGTACCGTCCAGTTTTGTCCAGGTGGCATTCGCCATCGTTTGGCGTAATCACGCCTCCAAGCTTTCCATCACCAGCGTAGTGGAATCCGGCATCGGTCGAGAACACCAACAGACGACGGGCCATCTCGCGCCAACCGATCTGCTCACGGCAGACCACGGCTTGCATGATCGCATCGAAGCCACCCTCCGGAGCGTCCAAATTACCGGAAACTGCCGCCCTCTCGACCTCTTCCTGTGATTTTGAATAGTAACGCATCAGTCGAATGGAGTCGGGATAGTTCGGGCTGGGTCCATAACCCAATGCCCAATGTTTCGTAATGCGATCGAAATTCTAAGCCCCTGTACTTAGGCTGTTAGTATGGCATGCAGACACAATCAAAGTAGTAAAGCGTAATGCAAAATCGTATATACAAAATTTCAGTGATCTATCATGTGAATCGAGACGGCAATTCTATTAATGTTGAATCCATTAAGCAGTCTGGTAGTTTAGGTCTGATCAATAAAATAGTAGTTTAACAATTATTTAGAGAATGTTGAAAATTGTTGTGTAATTATTCATTACGCAACTCAAAACAGTTGCGTAATAACCATTACCAAAGTGGCAAATTTTGCGTTACTTAATTTTTTAATGATCACCCTATCAGGACAGAAGCAAATATTATATTCGTTCATTTTAGTTTACTCGCATACAAGTTATGCCAATTGAGCATCCCTAAAAATGAACTTCTCGGTTGAAATGTTCATTCCTGGGGATGCTCAATTCGCATCATTTTCTAAAAAGGGGCGTAAAACGAAGTGCTCGAAAAACAAATGAATTATTATCGAAATTATAATTCAAAACACATAAAACAACCTGAAAGCATCAATAAATTATCATGCTTATGGATAGTTCTTTGCAAAAAAAAAAATCTAGAAAATAACGGTTAATTATGACGCAAATGGTCTGCGGTCTAGCGATAACAGTCAGCTCAACTCACACAATTATTAGTTTATCTTATGATTAATAGGCCAGGGGAAGTGGTTCACCTAGAGTGAATTTCTGTCAAAGAAAAAGTAGATTTTGTATGAGATTTGACAGAAAAATGAATGACAAGTTCATCCACTTCTCCTGGCCTATGCTAGTACTAACAAAAGCGTGCAAACTGATGATGTATTCGATGTGGTGCAAATTTATGTAGATATATCTGATGATTCACGTTTTCCGCAGTTTTTCTTGTTTCAGTAAGCTTTCCCGATTGTGACTAAGGTGACTACAGTGTGCAAAATGATAAGCGTTTGGAAGTGCCGATCCGGGCAGTGTTGCCAGATCTTCAAAGGAAATGATTTCGCATCACACGTGGCCTGAGGATTCGCTTCAAATCCCGGGAGCCTCAATGTGATCCGATCGATGTTGAGTTCGAATTCTTGGTTACTTCTATGTGTGACATGTGACATCGTTTAGTGGGGGGTCTTCCGATTCGTACAGGAAGGATTGGTAAAGCCATCTTAATTAGATATGAACGCTCAGTTTGTAGGGGGGGGTGACGAAGTGTTACGCAGCTCATTGCCAGGGTTTTTTGCTAGGGGTGGGTCTAAGCTGTGTATGCTGAAGTATAACAATGTATGAAGGTAGTTCAGAATCAGTAAAAAGGGACGAACGACGCTGTTGGCCTCCAAGCTGGAACCAACGGATCCGTTACGCAGATCTTTGCCAGCTTCGCAGGGTGGCCAGTCGCAAGGACTGATTAATCATGATTAAGAAGGAAGGGCAGGAAGGAAGAAAGGGGGGACTGAGGGCTTTATCCGTAACACGCAACTTACTGTAAACCGATGGGTGTCCACACTGAGGGGCATGAGATTGTGGTAGCCGTAGGGAGCTGCACATTGGGGACATGGTTCGCGGAGACTGTGTGTGCAGAAGAACATCAGGAACATGGGTGTGATTAATTTTGATTATCGTTCGTGGATTTTTTTTGTTTTTTTTTTACAAATGTTTTTTGTCGAAGACTGATCACGGATTCAATCATACTCGCCGCAAATCAAAATATACGGATTTTCTTAATAGCTTTACGGTTGCAACGGATTTTACAGAAATGGTTTAAGGTGTCTAACAATTATACACGGTTTGGAAACTTTGATGTTTTATAATTGATTTCTTCACCACTACTAAACCTTAAATTCACATTGTTGACCCACGTTGAACCCTACGGGTAAACCTGGTGTGTGGGTTCATGTGAAGAAATCGGCTTCCATTCCTTAACTTGTCGATTAGGGCGGTTCAAAAAAAAGTATGATAATCCAATCTCTTCACGGAAAAAAATCGGTTGCCGGATTCATGAACAAAAAGTCATGAATTCATAAAATTTTATGTTTCATGATATCATGACTAAAAGTCATGAAATCGTGAGTATTAGGCAAGAATTTGTATACTCAGGGCGTTACACAAATCTAACTGTCACTTTCTTCATCTTAGTCAACGCGTCTCATGGCGATCGGTTATTTTTTCTAATGAAATTATAAAGCAAAGTTTTGTTTTTGAAAAAATTTAAATTGAAGACACTGCTCTTCGGAACCTTACCATCGTATCGACCACATTCTTGGCGAGATTTCCGTAAGTTCCCACTTTGTGTCACGACACAATCAATCTGCCGGAGCTGTTAGATGTTTCAAAATATACTTACAAGCCTTCATCCTGATTTTGCAGAACCGGGCAATGTTTGACTTTGAGCGAAGATTTCGCTTCACAAACTCGGCGGCGATTTTAACTGTTCGGATGTGATGCCTTCCCTATGTCCTATAGCAGAGCAGCTCACAAAAAGCCTTCGGCAGCCGGATGTTCGAGTTCACTTTCTACATCCACAGTGTTGTTAAGGAGTGTTCCATGACTCATGCAATCCACCAGCATTTTGTGAGCCCAGAGACCATTTGTCAAATCAACTAATGTTAGAAACAATATTTTGCGTACAAACCTAACCACCGAATGTTCGCGTTCCTGCTATGGCACTCGTTTGGTTGACAATTGTGGAATGTGTTCGCGGTTTATTACGAAACTACCGGCACAAAAGTCGCAACGATTTTAATTTTCATTTCATTTGTTTACCAATAGCAAATATAAACTGGGATCTAAATTGACGTATAATGTTCCGTTTTCATGAAATGAGTTCATGTTTCAGGGATCCTGCTTCATGATTTCATGACTCAACTTTCCACTTTTTAGCACCAAAATCGGAATCATAAATGACAGCCATCTAAATACATGAATAGTGCTTATGTTTCCATGAATTTTATTCATGGTTTCAGCATACATGCCTCATGATTTGAGGATTCCAGCTGACATTTTTCTTCGCTTTAAGTTGAAAACATAACGTACAGCCGGCGTTACGGTAAAATGCTTCATGATTTCATGACTTTTGGTCATGGTGTAATTTCATAACATGAAAACACACTTTCCTCCCGAAATCATGACTCATTCTCCTTATTTCGAGTGCCGCATTTTTACCCGTGTTATATCTTCTGAGGGATTCTACGGAGGCATGCAAGTCGATTCTGATCGACCATTTCAAAAATATCTGAAACTTTGCACAGTTTTTCAGTTCCATCTAAATCGTCATTTTCCGATATCAAATCTTCAAGTTGAGTCACGACTAACTTTTCAAAAGGGTGTATGTGAAAATGGTTCAAAAATATTCAAAAAGCTGCACAGCAAAAACGGTTCGTTCGATTGTTAGACAACTAAAGAAACAAAGTTAGACAACTAAATAAAAATTCCAAAAAAAATACACACAGTAAAATTTTTTTTTTTTTTTGCATTAAAAAACATCATTTTTGTCACAAAAACTCAAATATCTCAAAACCCTATCGGAATACCAACGTAATTTTTTGAGGGAAAACGGTCCATTATATTAGCTATCTACCATAAAAATTTGGTGATGGTAAGCCAATAAACAAAAAAGTTATGACATTTCAAATATTTCACAAATTTGACACCTAGTGAAATTTTTTTTTTTCGTTGTTAATTTTTTTTAGGACCGCAGTTTGTTGCTGAATTTTTTTGTTAAGGGTACCACATGAGGTTAACAAGTTGTTTTCATGATATTTTATTTAATTATTCATAACTATTATAGCATCTATTAGACGCGATCCAGTGTTGTGATCTAAAGTCTTGATAGTGTCATATTTTTTATTGTACGTAACTGAAGAAAAATTCTCTCAATAGTGTTGAAACCTTTTGATAAAAGAAACCTATAAGAAATCTAATATTGAAGACAAAAGCTACAAAAAAAGTTTTCTATACAGGTATACGACTAATTTACCTGCAAAAAGTTTACCTCGTAGAGAACAAGGCGGGTCTATACCCAGGTGATCTAGGTCGGTTTTCTCGGCGCTGGTTTTCTCCACAAAGTTAAAATCTGATTACACCTGGGTATAGACCCGCCTTGGTAGAGAATAGACTTTGTTAATCATATTTGGGAGAAAGCGAGTAACTTCAACAACATCAAAAACATGATAGGTACATACCATGAACATACTCACGAAAAAGCTAAAAATATACTACCACTATGGTTATAAAAGATTTAATTGTAAAATTTTTCTTCAGTCAAGCAAACGACACCAAACTAGTCAGTAAAAACTTAAAAGTGATTTTGTTTATTAAAATCTAACGAGCAACATGAGTAGTCGCTTTCTCAACTGTTGCAGGCCGTTTGCAGAAAAAAAGTGTTCGAAAGAGCTACGAAATCTCACCGAAAGCACCATAGATAAACTGAAAGCGGCTGGTTATGCTCCAATGTCTACATTGAATACAAATTTACGCATTTGTACGTCCTGCCGTTTAAACGTTGACAAACGGGCAATCTGTACATCATCGGTGGATCAGGTTGCAGGAAGTTCGAAAACAACAACAACTGAGGAATTACTAGATGCACCGACAACAACTGAGGAGTTACCAGAAGTACCAAGTGCAGATAGTCTTGCCACAGTACCATCAGCGACATCTGTTTCAACAAATCAATCAGAAGATGAGTGCATCCAGAAGGTCAACATCGAACGCTTCAACGAAGGGATAGCTGGAATAAAAGTGACTCCGATTAAATGGACGAAGATGGGTTACGTCAATTATCCCGAGAAAAAATACCGTGAAATCAACGAAGCTGTACGAAGAAACCTCTTCAAATTAGGACCTGAGGATGTGGAAAATACAGACTACGATGAGGTAATTATGAATATGAAGGAAAGGTTCTCGAATCTAGCCACGACAAGGAAAGAAAAATTATTGATTTTGTCGATGCTGCCAAGCTCGTGGTCTATTCAAGACGCCATTGATGAGTTCAAAACCAATAGAAATACAGCAAAAGAGGCAAAACAATTCTAAAATAACTGTCTTGCAACCAAAAATGCTAGGTCGAGTACTTCATTAACAGATGAGACAAAAGAAAAAATAATTCAATATTTTGAAGACGATGAAGTAAGTAGAGCTATGCCTGGCCAAAAAGATTATGTATCTGTAAAAAAAAGATGGAAAGCGTCAAGCAATCCAAAAACGATTAATGATGACTACTTTGAAAGAAGCGTATACACGCTTCAAGGAAATTAACGAAAATATTAAGGTAGGTTTTTCCTCATTTGCAAGCCTTCGTCCAAGGCAATGCAAGCTTCTATCCAATTCAGGAACACATAATGTTTGTGTGTGCACAACACACGAAAATATTAACCTAGAGTTGTGTTTGATCCTTCGACCTTGACGCTTGCTCCTGCGGGGGCCGGCGATGAGGGCAGGATCAAACATGTCGCGCATCGGTCGAGTAAAGTGAAAAAGTGCCGCGTTCGATTAGTTCTTTTTGATCTTTCAACGTTGACGCTTGCTCCTGGGCAGTGCGTCAAGAAAGCCCGAACAGTCGTCAGTTGTTTTCCCTCTCGGGTGACGCGCCTATTTTCTCTGAGTGGTTTTATATAGCCGAGCAAACGAGTAAAGCTGAAAGTGGATTGTTGCTGCTCAAGGATTACGGTTTAATTGGTGAGCTCGTTTCATGCTACTATTTCTAATCTATAAAACACGTATGACTGCACCTTTAATCGTTACAACGGTGAGACGTAAATATGATTTTTCAAAAAACTTTGAAAGGTTCGTCACTGTGAGTGTCGACATAAACTCTGATTCATAAATTATGTAGGGTAGGTGTACCAGTTATGGCCATAGTGGTTCCCTATTTCGCCATACGTGATATCTTGTATGCTTTTACATTTTGAAAAATCTTTTGTGTTTTAGCAGTAAAATTAAGGATAAATCTTGACCTTAAAACATTCAAAAAGATTAAAAATGTAAAAGTTATCCAAATTTTGCATATGGCTAAATAGGGAACCACTATGGCCATAACTGGTACACTTTCCCTATGTCTAATTTTTTTTTTCAAAACACCTTTTTCTCCTTATCTTTATTTTTGTAATTAAAAAAACTTTGAATGGTTCAACACTACGAGTGCAGACTTGCGAAAGGTTCACTTTATTCAACAAACTTTGAAAGGTTCGTCACGTCAAGTGTCGGCATAATTTTTCTCTACATAGGTATTGTTCATATCAAATGAAAATATTATATTTACATATAAGCATGTTTATATCTCACCAATATTTATTTATCATGGTCTAATCGCTTATCAAAGCGAATCCTGTGACCCAACGATCCTCCCCATTAACAAACATCCCTCCCAGTAACCTTTGTGGAGATGCAGAGGCAAACACGGTCTTCAAATAGCAAAGGTTGCACACTAACATTCCATCCCCCAATCCCACCTGACTGCAAGGACGTGGCCGGCGCCGTTATTGACCATGTATAAATAGAGGCACTGAATTATGCACACTGAAGAAGATTATGGCCAATCCCAGCCGATCTTCTAGTTGATTCTTTGTGCATTTTCACTGACTTCGGTCAATCACGGAATAGCAACCATTGATATGTGTAGTCAGTCTAAGCTAAGCTAAGCTAAGCTAAGCACAACACACGAAAATATTAACCTAATCTTACATAGTTTGGAAAGAATAAATTTATCAAAGGATATTAAAATGTTAACTGGTAGTCTTTTGTGTGAAAATACAACATCAAATTGCTATCTACGATCTTGTTCGGATTGTCCAGATTCTTCATCATTGGAAAATACTTTATTCGCTGAGTTTGAAGAAAATTATATTGATCAGTTATCATTTGAGCAATGGGTGACCACGGATAGGTGTGACCTAGAAACTATTGTAAAACCTGTAGATAAGTTTGTGTCATTTTTTTGCTTGAAATTGGAAAGTTTAATTCGTCACGACTTTATTAAAACAGAGCAATCCCGCTTTTTAAAAAATACGAAAAATACATTACAAGATGGTGAATTTTTAGTCATTTGTGATTTTTCTGAAAACTATAGCTTTGTATTGCAAGATGAAGTGCAGTCCCATCACTGGAACGTACAACAAGCTACAATTCATCCATTCGTTATTTATTTCAATGGAAGTACGCAAATTGAACATTTTAGTTTTATTGTAATTTCCGAAGATTTAAGACACGACTCAGTATCTGTAAATTTGTTCATTGCCAAAATGATTAACTTTTTACGCGTTGATAAGGATAAAGAAATCAGAAAGATATATTTCATGTCTGATGGAGCAGCATCGCAGTACAAAAACCGTAAGAATTTTTCGAGCCTATGTCAATTTAAATCAAAGTACGGAATTGATGCAGAATGGCATTTCTTTGCTACGTCACATGGCAAAGGTCCTTGTGATGCTATTGGAGGAACCATAAAGCGCATGGCCACAAGAGCAAGTTTAGCCAAAGAACGTGAGCATCCAATTAAAACTGCAAAAGAACTATTTGATTGGGCGAATCGCAGAAAAGAAGAAGATTTAACAAAATTATCATTTTGTTTTAGTACTACTGAATTAACGGCATCAGAGCTCAGCGAGCAATATAATAACGCGAAAACGATCCAAGGAACCCAAAAATTTCACTGTTTCATTCCATTGTCAGAAAATAAAATTAAAGCAAAACTATACTCGAACTGTACTGATAATGATGCAAAAGTGTTCGATATTGTAAAAAAATTTAATAACAATAAATAAATAAATAAGTATTAATAAAATATTTTCATGATCTCATAACGCATACCCAAATCCAAAACTTTTAAAGTTTATATATAACATTTAGAAACTCATCGATCATACTCTAAAAAAAAAATATCCTGGTAAAAAAAAAATTTATTTTCGTGTAATCTGTTAATTCATTTTAATTTATACATATATACATATACATATAATATTTATACATATACATAATATTTATACATATAATATACATTATACTAATGAATACATGAAAACGACTTGTTCACGCAAGGCCCTTAACAATAAAATCAGCAACAAACTGTGGTTCCCGTAATAATTAACACCGAAAAAAAAATTTTTTTTCCTACTAAATGTGAAAATTGTGACATGTTTGAAATGTCATAACTTTTTTGTTTATTGGTTTACCATCACCAAATTTTTATGGTAGATAGCTAATATAATGGACCGTTTTCCCTCAAAAAATTACGTTGGTATTCCGATAGGGTTTTGAGATATTTGAGTTTTTGTGACAAAAATGATGTTTTTTAATGCAAAAAAAAATTTTTTTACTGTTTGTATTTTTTTTTGGAATCTTTATTTAGTAGAGCGCTGCATATGACGAGCCTAACCTCACTTATTTGACAGCTGTTGGTCCTGTTGTTTACGTTTCGGACTTAGTCGTTTTTTCCATCATTTTTTCATCTTCGCATTTCTATCACCAGCATGCTGATGGTGACGATTTTCCACGGTAGGAAGATAGAATAATACGATCCGTGGGTATCTGCAGTGGATTTGACCTCTCCTCGCAGCAAACTTTCACGAAATTAAGAATGATTCGAAAAAAGTACTAAGTCCAAACTGTAAACAACAGGACCAGTACCTGTCAAAATTGATGCGTGACGTCACAGTGCAGTGGAGTGTTGTCTAACTTTGTTTCTTTAGTTGTCTAACAATCGAACGAACCGTTTTTGCTGTGCAGCTTTTTGAATATTTTTGAACCATTTTCACATACACCCTTTTGAAAAGTTAGTCGTGACTCAACTTGAAGATTTGATATCGGAAAATGACAATTTAGATGGAACTGGAGTGCAAAGTTTCAGCTCAATAGAAAAAAAATGAATTAAAAAATTTACCAAATTTTGGTGCTGTTGCTTGGAATCACTCTTCTATACCACCCTTATGCGTAGTATGCACCTGAGGCATAAAGCGCTCAAGTAAAATTTCTCTTTTTTACCAAAGTAATTTTGACAGCCGTTCCAGTATGAGCGAAGTGTCACTTTTACTAGCGGAATAATTGAGCGGCACGTTATGAAATCAGCTTTACTTCTCAGCAGCGTACAGCTCAAGTAATTTCGGTAGAGGAATCATTCCTTGACCGTTTCTTGTCCTATCCTTTTGCACAGTACTTATGATCAGCGTACCATAAAAAAAGTGGTCTGTGAAATTTTCAGCTGTCTAGGTGACCCAAAGACAATGTAGGTTTATAACGAAATTACTGTGGAGAAATTTTGAAAAATGTTCCGAACTAACGGGAATGTAAGTACAAACTTGTCATCTCATAGTGAAAACTCATTCTTCAAACCACAATAAAAAAAATTGCTGAAGTGAGCAGTTCAATCCGACGGATAGGAGAAAATACATTCATGCGTTTGTTTGCTATTATTTCACTTTACATGGGATTGTAGGCCTGCAAACATCTACAAAAATACCAAACAAAATAAGCTCAAAAGGAATTTGTTTCTTCATCAACATCATTCATTAAATTTTGAAGATTGAGTTTTAACAATTGGAAAAAAAGTTTCAACTTACATCACAGTACTAACGTGTGTGGAACACTTTGTAAAATTTCTACATAGTAATTTCCATATAAATCTACATTGTATTTGGGCCACCTTTAAATAAAAAAAGCTTAAAATTTCACAGAACACTTTTTTGGTGAGGATGGTAAGGAAGACATGGGAGATTGGATTTTCGAACTTTAAATTGGCCTATTGTTGTTTACATTCTGAAGTCCAGCGAACTGGATTTTAGATTTCCATAAAGTCTTTTCTTTAAATTTGGATAGCTGATTTTCCTGAGTGAGTGTGGATAAATTCAACCACATTTTTTTGAAATCCTAAAATGCTTTGTTTCCGAAAAATATTACTCATGCACGGCTATTTTGCTGACATTTTCCACGCTTGAAAACAACAACACGGAGACGGACGCGATTCAACTTTATTTTGGGTTGTTTCAACGCAATTCCGTAGTTGAGCCCAATTACTCAATTTTTCTAAATGTCCAAGGTTTTCCATTAAAAAATATACTCAAAGGATGATTTTACACAAAATAAAGTTCTATAAACCCAAACACAAGAAAAGTTCCATTTACCTAAATTTGGCTTAGCGGGCCACAGTATACCATTGGGTAGATGCAGCTCTTTCTCTATTTTTCACAACATTCGTGGGAATGAAAGAGAATACCAAGAGATTTTGGGTTAAAGGAATAATCGATATACTTAATTTTTGGTAAACTCAAAGTTACGGTAATTTTTTTTCTCCGTGAATGTCTGTCAAATCCAAAATTTTAGAAAAAAACTGTTGAACAGTTGAACATTGAACTTAGATTATTAGACATTCCTGGAAATGAACACTTTTGTCAAAAGGTTCATATAATTTACGATCAAGACTCGAAAAAGATAAAAAAAACCTTTTGATGGAGATTATTGTGTATTGCAAGAAAAAAAACACGGACTATGATTATCTGAAAATGTCGATATACCGTCGCAGTGATAATAAAAATGAAATTCCCATTTAAATAGGCACGCTCTTCGATAAACAGTTTTATGATTGTAAAACAATGTTTATAATGCTGTATGATTTTAAAAAACGAGTTCAGAAATTTATACTTAAGCTCTTATAATATTTCAGACAATCAAGGGATGCATGTGGGCTAAGCACTAGGAGGTTGTTTAGTACAGACTTTTGCAACGGTCTTGCCTTCAGGTTTGATTAGGTGAATCCATATTTCGTAGCTTCTGAATCCTTCCCACTAACAAAAACTCCTTCCCGTGACAACCATGAAGATGCAGAGGTATAATCGGTCTTTAATAATAATGGATGCCAAACTAACATTCCTTTCCTTCCCCGATGACCTTAAGGACGGGACCGGTACCGTTATTGACTCTGTAATGTTTTGAATTCTCGAAATTGTACACTGAAGATGATGAGCCACGAGTATACCCCATTGGGCATAACAGACGATAGGCATAATTGACGTTTGGCATAAAATAACTTTTGATCGTAAAATATTTGGAACCTATTGTCAAATTACATAACGCTGAAGAAGGTGAGTGGGGGTCCTTGAGATGTTACAGGTCATAATAAAAAAAAAACTGCAATATGCATACACAAACCGTTCCAGAGGGCGGATGTCAAAAATGAATATTTCCCACGTTAGAAAATGTCATAACAAAGATGTCGCCAGATATGCTAGCAGTCAATTTGATCATTTTTGTCATTCTAATATGCAGCTCCTCTCATTTTCCTAAATTATCGGTTATTGTTGAGACGATCAATCAAAGTGTAATTAGTTTTCGTGAGTGAGCTACACTTGTATGTGTTACATTTCTCGGGAAATATTGTGCATGACTTTCATCAAACAGACAACATGATTGGTAATACCATCTTCAACTGTAGTTTCCAGGTTATGTTCTTGGAGTACAATTCCACTCAGAGCTATCTCAGTATTGTGAGAACACTTCCTTTGCTTTCTCAGCAAACATTTTACGCTGAAGTTTGATATAAATTCGAATATTTGTAAATAAATTGGTCAGATGTAATTATCTCAAGTTTTCAATTGATGTAAAACTTGCTGGTGTCAGATTGATTTTGCGAACGTACCATCTACGGTTTAACCCTCTAATACCCAACCCCGCCTTTAGACGGGGTACACTTTGGAATTTTGTGTATTTTTTCGTAGCTCGGAAATCAAAATGATTTTATTTTTGGCTTATACCTTGACTCATAACACGCATATAAGAAAAGTTTTTTATGACTTTTGAAACTTTTTTGTATTTTTAAAAATTATTTGAAAAATTGCATTCTTACATAACCTACAAATGCATAGGGTTCATTTAACGTGTAATATAAAAAATCGTACCTTTTACATTTTTCTACGACCAACCTATCACAAAAGAAGAGCCTGGTGGTATTAATATAATTCCAAACCTGTTTTTCTGTTAGTTACACGGAAAATAAAACACGCTCCGAAAAAAAATTAAAAAATTAATGTTTTTAAAAGCACCGTAAAAATTTAAATTTTTATTATTGCCAAAAATCAACAACTAGAAAACGCTTCAAGAAAAAATGAAAAAAGCTAGGGATGTTCAAAAATAAAAATTATAAAAATCAAAAACCAAAATTTAAAAATTTGCAAATAAAAATAAATAATTGCCCAAAACGTGTTTAGAACGAATTTAGATAACGAAAAATAATACTTAAATCGAAAATAAAAATTTGGGTATTAGAGGGTTAAGGACGAAAGACAAAACATCGAAAGGACAAAAGGTCGGAAATGATTTTCGTGGTGTGAAATTTTTCCTTTGAAAAAATATTTTCGACCTTTTGCCCCTTATTTTTTGTTCTTCGACCCTTTGTCCGTCCGACCTTTTGTCTCTCGACCTTCCGTTCTTTCGCCCTTTTGTCTTTCAGCCTTTTGTCATAAATTCACAACTACTTGTCGAATAAGAACCAAAAAAGTTGGACAGATCTGCTTTAGAACTTTTCGGGTGATTTACCCTTCTTTCCAACACAAATCATTCTAATTGGGCTGTTAAGATATATGAAACATCTTGGTACAAACCGCGAAATGACATGCCACCAAATGGTACCAACCGCAGGGTGGCCACCAAATATCCATTATGAAATTCCCGCTTTTTTCCCGGTAAAATTTTCAAAGTTTTCCCGGTTTTTAATTAAGGGGCCCAAAGGTCGGTTTTCAAATGAAAATATAAAAAAAAAACATCTACTTCAAGCATTTCAACGGTATTTTAGTTGGTTTTTCCGTCAAAGAGAAATATAATATTATTGGTAGAATATTGGCTTGTTTTTTTAGATCCCGTAAAATTTGTAACCCCCTCAATTCTGACAATAGCTTTCTACTCTTGGTACTTTTGATTAACTTCGACAGAGATGACCAAGCCCATATTTATCAACAACTAGCTGTCCCGTCAAACGTTTTATTGCCCAGAAGGCCCAAGTGTCTGATTTGCATTTCCCGTTTTCTCAACTTCCCCGGAGGATTTTCAAAAATATTGTTCCACACGAACACGTCGAAGGAAAAAAAAGTGAAAGAATTATACGGATCGACCGTCCGTTTCCAAGTCAACTCATGACATACAAACGCCATTCGATTTTCATTTATATGCATCTTATCTTATTACCCAATTTAGAAGTATTTTAATTTTTCTTCTTTTGATTTTTTTTCTTCGAAATAATAATGAAGAGTTCACTAAAGCAAATAAGTTTAAGCTGATGATGAAATAAAGCCTTTTATGTTGAAGCATGTATCTCATTACTTATTCAATTTTTAGTCGATTAGATAACTAATGAAACATTAGAAGCTTTCACCAATAAAGCATTGTTTTCAAGAACTTTCGGATTGAATTTTATGGATTTTTTATTCAGTAACTTAACTTCAGAAAGTTATGAATGGAATATGATTGTTTGCTTAATCCTTCTGCAAGATAAGTTAGAGAAAAAATCATGCCCTGATAGTAAAACAAAAAAAATCATAAAATATTTCGATGCATTGCCAACAAATATTTTACTAAAAACTTTTACGTAGCAAAGTAGATTGTTGCTACAAGTAATTAAATCATTGATGCTTGAATGTTATTTATCCAAGATTACAGATGTTCAGTGGCAATATGTCAATGCAATCATTTCAACTTTTTACAACTTATTTTTGGTGGTTTGCAAATTTAGAGCTTGAAGATGTTTGTTGTAAACGAAACCTGTTTTCTCGGTGACCATCTCAAATTCCCGGTTTTTCCCGTCTTTTTCCCGATGGATTCAAATTCCCGTCTTTTTCCCGCTTTTCCCGTTTTTCCCGGTTCGGTGGCCACCCTGTCGCGAAATGGTATACCGCGCAGTGGACGCTTAAGGATTATGCGTTCTAGAAGTTCAGGTAGGCAAAAGCCTAATTGGTCTATAGTTAGACGCAATCATAGAATCCTTGTTTGGCTTCGGGATACCAATCACAACGGCATGTTTCCAACTGGATGGAAAATACCCGATTCAAAGGCAAACAGGAAATATTTCGGCAATAAAAACAATGCATTGCAATGGCCTTTAAAGGTAGCTTCTTGATCAGTTCCGGATGATGACCTGGAGATTTTTTTGTATTTCCGTTTTCGAATTGTCTGGGCAACTTCCTTTGGGTGGATCAGCCATGGGTGAGTGCCAATCAATTGAGTCTGGTCGATGCAGTTGATTGAATCGTTGACCGCTACGCCGGTTTCAGGATCGTTGGGATCGTTAGCCATTTGGTTGAAGTGTGCTTGTGCAAAGCTCATGGCCAGTAGCTGCGCTTTCTCTGCTGACGAGGCGATGATGGTGTCTCCTTGGCACAGTGGTGTAGACTGTATTTGATGGATTTACGCAGAGCTTTGGTGAGAGTGTCACGATCATCGTTCAGTGTGCTCAGCGTTTGCTAGATTTTTTTTGTAATTGGCTTGATCGCACTCTTCAAGAACTCAGCGATTAAGGGTCGAAACTATGTCTCGGTAAATGGGATTTTTTTCCGGTACCACTGGCACCGCCGTTTATTACGTAATGCGATCAATTTACGAGTACTTTCAGGAATTGTTGCAGTTTGATATGTTCGTTGCTGGACTACAGAGACCGCAGCGGCAGCAGCTTCAGCGTCAAGTATGGTCGTTGTCAGGAGCACTATAACAGCGTCAATATCAGCTTCGTCATTGAGAGTTACTACAGTTGGATCTAGTAGATTCAGCTTAGCGTTGACCTCACGACCGAGACGAGGCCAGTCCGCACGAGCATGGCAGCGGATTTTTTGTGTTACTCGTACAGTTGGAGCTAAGAGTTTTATGCTGAATGTTATCGGGCGATGATCTGAAGACAGTTCGTTTAAACTGACGGGCTTTGTTATATCCAGCAAGTTGTTCGAGAGAGTCAGGTCCGTGGATGGACGATCGCGGCCGGTAGGGTGAAACGTGAAGGAGTCGGGGAAATGAATGCATAAGTTTCGACTGGCAGCTTCTTGGCACAGTAGTAATCCTGCCTTGTTAGCCTTCGAGCAATTCCAATGGCGGTGACGGGCGTTCAGATCACCTACTACAAAAAACGGCTCGCCTCTTCTTGTGAGGATGGATATGACACGACGAAATCGTGTCCAGTTGGGCCGTCTATTTGCACCGGGGAAATAGGCTCCGATAATGTGTATATTCCCGCTAGTCGTGCTAATCGAGATGTCGACACATTCGATGACCTTGGTTGAGGTGCTGAGTCTGAATACCTAATGTCCTTACGAACCGCTATCAGAATACCTCCTCCTCTTTCAGCGTTGGTGGAAATATACCAACCAATTCGGGTGGAAGAACGCATGTTTTTGCTGAAGCCATGTTTCAGTGACGATACTGTGTCGTACCAGGAAATCGAAAAATTCAAGCTTCTTACCATGAACGAACCTTCTCGAATGTAAACTAAGTGTAAAGCTTCCATTTTGCACGCAATACTTTGCCTCATGATGCCCTTTACACCAATCAAAAGTTAGTCTATCGCTAAAATGATTCCATTTTTCATTTTGAAAATTATGCTACCGTACTTATATGCCTAACATTCGTATGCCTAACGTCGTGTACCCGTAAGCTACTCCCAAGCTCCGTCTGTTGGAATCTTCTACAAATTTTCTTAAGATTTTTAAAGACATTTAAAGAAAACGAAAGGGTATTGCTTAACAGATTTCTGTAAAATTGATAAAGGAATTTGAAAAAAGAAGCATTTCTGAAGAAAAAAAAATCCATGGTTGAACTCTTTGAAAAATATTAGAAAAAAGTAATGGAAACGGAAACTAAACTGCATATCATTAGCAGTATTTTCTTGATGAAAGTTTTGCGAGAATTCTTAGAGAACTGGGGAAATTCCTAGAGGAACCTCTTGAGATACTTCATGAAAACTTCGGACGAATTTATTAAAAAATCCCCGAAAGAAATTCTAGACGGATTACTGTTGTACACAAGGAATCGATGGAAAAACGATGAAAACAAAATCAGAATAAACGTTTGTGGGTATTTTCGGAAGAATTACTGTAGAAATCCCGGAAGAACAACAGGAAAACTGATAGAATGATTATCTAAATAAACTCTAGGGGTAGGAGAACCTCTGAGCTAATTTTCTAAACTATACAATTCAAACTTATTGAAGGAACCCGCGTATAACTACGAGAGGAACTCCTGTAAGCATCCATAGATGAAACGATAAGAAATTTCTATACGAACCCCTGAGTGAATTGCTGGAATTTCGGCAGAATTTCTTCATTTCACTCCTATGATTTCTTGACAAATTGCATCAGAATCAGTGAATCAAATTGTCATCAAAATAGACGAAAAACAAGCAACAAAGCAAGCTCGCTCACAACCGTTTGTCACAACTGTTACGGATAAGGACACAATCGAAAGCAAAATTGTCATGACAATCACAGAGCACATTTGTGATTCGATTGTGCTCTGTGATTGTCATGACAATTTTGCAACTTTGTTGCTTGTTTTTCGTCTATTTTGATGACAATTTGATTCACTGTGCTCTGTTGCAATTGTTGCAACTTTTTCAACTCGCGATTAATCAGTTATTTTAAACACAAAACCAAATTTGTTTTATGGATGCTGTTTGATAATGTGTCAATGTTTACCAACACGGAGAAAGTTTTCGAAAATTGCAATGCGAAGCCCAGAAAATTGCTGCACTCGTGGTGATCGATCTTTGTCATATTCTGTTCAAGTGATGATAAACTGATGTTGCGGAATAATATTGTTGCAACAAGAATGGGAGGTGACAATGTCTTTGTTGCTGCGTGTTGGGTGACAATTGATTCACTGATCAGAATAGATAGAGCAATAGCTAAGAAATTGCGGTAGGCGTGAAATGGGTGGCGGCGTCCAATAGGAGACCTGACTGTATATGAGATAATGAATTACTTTGAGCAATTTTGCTTACCGAAATATCAGAGGACAATTCCATGGAGGAATCTGAAAAAGAATTTCAGAGACTATTTTGCTAAAAAAACTTAACTTAAGAGACCTTCCATTCAATACAGAGATTTTCTAAGGACTTGCATTAAAATAGTGACTGCTTTCATCAAATAAGTAACAACAAATAGCACCATATCCCTGCATATTTGAAACCATTACTGAACATAAAACTAACATTTAACATGCACTAAACAGGTAACGATTATCAACATGATCAACGGTACACAACACAGTACTTAATTCAACACAAACACATTACTAAACATTGAAAGCATTCAATTATTCTAAGATCGTCATTGAACTGAAAACCAGTGGAAATTAAATTTGCTCATGTTTTTATTCCTTTCAGACCAACCCCAATCATTAGAATTGCTATTTTTGAAAAGAAACATGAAAATTTAGGTTCAATCGGATGAAAATGTTGTTCTCGATGATTTTTTGGACTGCACGAATCTAATGGAAATGAGCTATTGAAATAAACAGGTACCAAAGATTTTTTGATGCGGAAATAAATCTAACAGAAAAGAAATGACGTACAACTAATCCCCAAAAAGTGAAATATAAACCCAACAAATACAGAAACATACAACAATTACCATCCAACCTACAACGAGATAGCAATAATGTTCTACTGGATGCACAAATGGCCTTGAGTGTATGATTTCTACATTGAAAAAATGTCCCCAAACAACGAAAGAACTATAACGTAAGAGAGTCGTAGACCAAACTACCATCCATTAACGGTATAAATAGCGATCGCCAAAGACAACATTCGCCAAAGCAAGACTTACGGAAAACCGACTCGTGTCGACGCTCAGCGACATGTGGTTCTTGTAGCCGTACGGGGCTTCACAACC
The DNA here is from genome assembly GCF_002204515.2 of Aedes aegypti. Classification (NCBI taxonomy): domain Eukaryota; kingdom Metazoa; phylum Arthropoda; class Insecta; order Diptera; family Culicidae; genus Aedes; species Aedes aegypti. The sequence goes on from NC_035107.1 coordinate 72,521,639, forward strand.
ATCGCACGGATGCTCCAATCTGCGTTTTCCCGTTTAAAGTTTCAAGGAGTAGGAAAAATTATAAGAATTTGATTAAAACCAAGATCAATCCCGGAACCCTTTCTGACCGAGTATGATTGACTACGGATGCTGAAAGTAGAATTAAATCCGAACAAAGGGGAAGGGGAGGTCGACGATACTTACTTCTTCGGTACGGTTGAAACGTACGGCATCAGGACCTTGTCGACAAACGAGCCGAACCCGAGCCGGAAGTTGGACGTGATCTTCTGCATCTCCTCGGCCAGCTGGGCACCAAGGGAGGAAAGCTTTTCCTTGTCGTCCTCCATGGATTTGGACAAGTCCATGAGGTAGTACAGATCCACGGGGTAGTCTTCGGCTTGCGAGTACTTGACGCCCAATCGGTAGACTTCGTCTGAAATGGGAGATCGGAGGTTAGATTCAACGGAATAATCGTGCGTTGTAAAATTTCGGGCATTGCTTTTGAAGCACAGCTGGGTAAATATATATCCATAGTAGCTTTGCCTTTTCAATGAATTGGATTGCAGACGAAGAACTTACTCAATCTTAACTTCAGCTGAACTCTCTGGGGATAAATCTGGACAATGTTGTGCCCGCTGGCGCTCATGTGTCCGGACGAGGATGACGAAGACGACGAACTGGAGTGCGACGAAGAGGACGATGACCAGTGCGAACTGCCGGACATCTCCGCTTCATAACCTCCACCGGCTCCTCCTCCACCCACTTTGGTCGGTTTGCTCAGTTCCCTGGCGATCAGGGTGATCGCTTCGTTGCTCGGGTCAACCGTGTACTCCTCCGGGCAGTAACCGATATCGTGCCCGTGGCATCGTGGCTTAGTGAAATTGGCCTGAGTGCACCAGCGGCAGTTGCTCGTCTGGATGCATTCCCGGCAGGTCGTTTTTCCCGGGCAGGTCAATTGGGATGATGACTGGGCGGCTGCGAGCGTGACTACGCACACTAATAGGATCGCAGCCAGGGTCATCACGGCGAGCGGTCGTTTCCTACTTATTAATATCGTCATTGTGGTGCGATAATCTGGAATGGCAATCAGCGAGGGTGTGAGATATGGCAGTAGAAAAGAGAAATGGGAAAGACAATGTTCTGCAGATGGTGGTTGGTGCGTAGTTATCACGGATAATTAATTGTGGTTCGAAGAAGCAGCGTGCGAAAGGGGTGATTTCTTTTGCTGTGTTCTTTGTTCTTCACTAGTAAAAAGATGCTTGCGCCGGTCTTGCGTGATTCGTTGTAGTAAATGAGCGATGATAGAAAACGCTTTGTCTTTTTCAATATAATGATTGCATGAATGGAGATATACAATTTCCGCCAGAACTGGACACAATTTTCTTTTATATTTGTGAGAAAACTTATGCCATTTTGCACTTTGATTCATTATAATAAACCTCTATCATTAGGTATCAGAAAGCTGAAGTAATTGTACAGGTTCACACATCGCGACATGAAAAGAGCATATCAAGCTTCTTACCACTATTAGCATTAGAATGACTTAAAAGTTTAAACCCGAACATGCAAAAAAAAAGGTGCACAGGATAATAATTTCTCGAAAACTTATTCAAACAAACTCAAGTCAAAAAAGTATACAAACTTGCTTTATCGATTCTATGTGTTTCGCAGACGTTTCACTCTGCACCAGCTCGATTTTTCACTTTTAGAACGTTAAATTTCCGGATTTACAAAACGACGAAAGTAAGTTTATCAACTTTCGCAACCTAACCACTACTTTCGCCGCGCCGCTGTATGGAGAGACAATGTGACTTAACCACTCAACTCCCATACACCTAATTTGGCCAGGGTACTCCTAAATTGACCACTCTCATAAAAAATCAATGTGATTGGCCACTTTAGGAACCGAAGTTTAATCACTGGCCGAAACTGATTCTGGTGGCCTATATTGACCAACAACATTTTCAAAGCGAAAACATGGTTTTAGCTCAGGTTAGATATTTTACATGCATAATATGGATTGAAAGCTTGCATTTGACATATTTGTAGTATGAATACGGCTTCCCAGATAATTTTTATTGACATTTTCTCTTAGGCTGGCCAAAACCGGTGCTTTTACCCTAACTAAATAAACCGGCTTATCATTTTGTCATACAATTTCTGTGGGAAGTAATAGGAAGTCCCTATTTTTTTTTAACGCGAGCTCATTGTATGCAAAATTTAAGCAATGTACACGGCGAAAAAAGTTACAAAGGTGATTTATTTTAAAACAGTTTTAGAAGACAGGTTGTGATTCTTCTGAATTAATTTTCTCAAAACCGTATGGAAGTTACTTACGTCGCTTCGAAAAAGTAATCGAGAATTATTTTTCAAGGGTGATGTTGGAGATAAGAGATAAACGATCAAAAATTAGTATGGAGAAGTATAGGCCAGGAGTAGTGGATGAACTTGTCATTCATTTCCCGGGCCTATTGAACAATATACTGTTTAAGATTGTACTACATTTCCCTGAGACCTATTCTGCACGACATTCCCTGGAATGGGTAATTACCCTGAAAATCATTTCCCAGAAAGCAAATAAGGCAAATCCATGCAAATGCACACCAATAGTGTACACCAGTGTTTCCTTTTTTTGCGGTAGCGATAGGGGTAGTACTGGCACTCTTAATCTGCCCTAAGCTCTTTTCCAGCATTTGCTTTTATAAGCCTCTATTGCGTTCATCACACAGACGTTCCTAAGCAATGTTGCTCAAATGGTCACTGTGTACCTTAGCAGCAATCAGCCCTTACCGTAGTTTTGCAGTCTAGTAGTTCAGACTACTATCAAACTATGATAAGTCCTGAAATGCTACTACAGTGATTAAAGTGAAGAACGAAATAGTTTTATTAAAAGGTCCTCATTCCCCATTTTATTTTATCATTCACTGTCACATAATTGCCACACTTTTTCTGTCGACACTTTTGTTTTTGACACTAGCACTTCTATAACCGATTATCATTAATGAACTTTCGTTATCACTTTACACTATCACAGCTAAAAGTTTCCCCAATATTACATCACGCCACTTTCATACCAATTTATTTTATTATCAATAATCAAAGGATGCTTATTTTTTTACTATTTAATTGAACTACGAATTATCACAACGACGGCAACAAAAAAAATACTTCGATCACTTCTATTGCACTCGGTGTTATTATGAACACTGTCATTGTAAAAGTGTAAAGAACTAGGCAATAGTGTTTTTGTTTAAAAAAATAAGTGCAAAATGCATACTGTTATTATTATGTCTGTGGTATTAACGTAACCCTCACAATCACTCCAAATGCAATTTCAACAGTTTATCACCACTATGCAATTCTTCAAGTTTAATTATTAGGTATCACCCTCACAATCATTAATTTTATAACGACGAGTGTTACACAGAAACTCACCGAATACTCACTTTTAAATCACATATCAAAAAGTTGGATCATGCGTTAGCTTCGAAACCTATCCACCATTACTGATTAGTACAAAGGATGCTACAATTCATCTAACGAACTGCAACAACAAGTAGTGGTGCATAAGTGACTACTGAGCCCTGGCGGTCCCTCCATTCGAAGAGTACCTGATAATATGCAGAAACATATTAACAGATTCTCAGCCTGCAAGCAGCCGTTTCATGATAAATCATGATCCGTTAGAGGTGTGCCAAAGTATTGGGAAGGTGATATGTTATACAGACGGATATTATTTTACGGTGCACCTTCACTTTGGCGCCGTCAATCCCCATGATCCATGCCAGGGAATAGTGTACACCAGTGTTTCCCAAACTTTTCGCGCTTTCGCCCCCTTGAGGTCAATATATTTTAGAATCGCCCTCTGATATGTAATTTATATTTCTATATTAAACTAGTAGTCCCTGCAAACTTCGTCTTACCATCAAGTAGGCTGTTTTAAAACGTCATGTTATTCATCATGTTGATTTCTAGATTTTCCGGAGACTTTCCCAAACTCCTCGCACAAACACGTCGCATCCCATGCCGAGTGCAACAGTGAAAAACTTACGTCAATTCATTGATCCGTTCTCAAGCCATTTCGTGACATACAAACTCCACTCCATTTTTATTTATATAGATAGATAGATAGATAATCGCTATACTTTGTTGAGATTCTGCTCTACAATTTATCATAAGTATACCTAAAATTGGTCATGGTATTAAATGTATGTCTATGTTCAGACAGTATAGTCTAGATATTATGGTCTTGTAAAAATGTGTCAAGGACTCCATACATTTTGATGCTAATTTGATACAGATGTTTTACCAAATAGCAATGTCCAAATACTACAGTAAATAATCCAAGTATCTTGTTGTTATGAAAATTTAGAGTACGTTTATGGAAATCACTAAGAAACACTTTGTCTAGTCTAGATACGTCAAAATATATGCTGGATTTGCATATCCCTAGAGCCATGACATTTTAAATTATTATATTCATTAGCTTTCCAGTATAATACAATCTATTGCTTTTATCATTTCCTATTATCTTGGAAATGCAAATCTGCAAATGTCGTTGCTCTAAATTGTACTTATACTAACAATTTCGCCCTCTTTCTGGCTTTTTCGTCCCCTCACAATTCCAGTTTTCAAATTTTTGTCCACTATGGGATTTTTTTTTCAAATTTTTGCCCACTATCGAGAATTATGGCGGTTTTCAGTTTCCCTTCCCTTTCGGTTCGTTGCAGTCCCTTTTATGTTGAATGCAGAATCTTCAAACATATAACGAAATAAATAAATCGATTACAGAGCCACCTAAGGTCGTATATGTAATTAGAACCGTTGTACCCATATATTTGTCTTCATACTAACCTCAAGCTTGTTCAGCCCCTCCTTAGAGTTGGATTCCGCTCAAATTTTCCACAACATCCCGTAACATCTATGAGAAGTCGTAGAATTATCTGCATCTTTCTTAAGAAGGTGTTCAATCAATCATTCCTTCCCATTCCCCAGCTTTCGCAAGGACATGGCCAAGGCAGCTCTCGACTGTTGGAGGATGCGTCAATCTTGTCTAAGAGTTAGAAGTTAGTCCCAAAATTCTGACTTTGGTAACGGACGGGAAGGAGGCAACCCTCATACAATGGTCTAGGACTGTACCACCTACGAATTTGTGCGAAATGCTTAATGCTCATGCTAATGATAATGTTATCTTCTTTTGATTTCCTGGAGTTTTCTCTAACATTGTCGTTCAGGATTTCTTTAAAATTTGAATAAGGAATGTATCTAAGGATACCTTCAAAAACTACTAGATTTCTGTTAATTTTCTTTAGTAAATCCTCCATGAATTGTTCGAAAAATTTCCCAATTAAGATTTAGTACAATTTATTCAGCATTTTCCCAGGCATGTTGCCAGGGAGTTGATAATTATATTTATTAAGAAATGCCTGATGAACTCCTGTAGGATACTCTGATGAGTTTGCTGACAAACATTGAAAGGAATTCCTAACGAGATTTGTGTAAGAATATCATTGCTGCGGTATTTGTTGGTGTGAAACTTCAGATAAAAGTTAGAAGAATTCGTGAAGATTTTACTTAAAAATTTTCATTTTCATTTTCATTTTTTCATTTTGCAGCGTTTGGTGGGGCAATGAGAGCGCAAGTCAGTCCAAAGCCGGGTAAGGGATAGGTAATGGCCGTAATAGTCTATGCGGACCACTTGAACACCATCGGAAAGGATAAGAAGGGTTGGGGTAGGGTATAGGGAATGGAGAAGACTTGACACAGTAATGCGATTAATGCTGCCAAAATGTAAATGTGCTGAAAGCAATTTAATTTGAGTTTTGAAGTTAGATTTGACTTATTAAAATTCCAAATAGATCGGCCATTGTACAAGTAAGAAAGAATATGCTGATCACTTTCTAGAAATTTTATAAACAACAAGATAATAACAATATGAGAGTGATGCTAAGGGCTGCTGATGGCACAATGCGACGCTTCAGGAGATTTTGATACTGATTGAACATTACTATACAGAGCCCAATTCAATCGATGGTGATAACTTTACAAACTTTATCTGTTTTTGCACTGATTGACGATGCTGATTTATATAAAAATATTTTAAAAATATTTGATATTATTAGTTCATTTGTTTGTGTGATCTAAGTGCTAATAATGGAAAAATTTTACATACCCTTTATAATAATACTTCCCTGATCAGAAATATAATATTTTGAGCACCCTTTTCGAAGCTATTCTATCCAGGTATCCATGTACTGCTTTCAATCCTGAAATTATTCTTATTGTGCATGCTCATGCATTATATTAGTGATGATCATAATCATGCAACAGATAAGAAGGAGAGAAAGAGAATATAGGAACAGTGATTAGTAATTAGTTAATTATGTAGTTTTGTTAGAATTATAAACAATTAAACAGTAGTAATGAATAGCTTTTAAAATGACTTTGCAGCATAGCTGAGCCTTTCGGATCGTAAGACCGATGTATAAAAATAATTTGTTTCGAAATTGTCCGCGTGGTCTTCTAGTGCCCCTATTAGATAAGAATCAGTCATAGACATACATACCGAATGCTCGCCATGACCCTATGACCAACATTTGTATATGTATAGCCTTAGAGATGATGTGGCTTTTCTAATAGGTAGTTCTTTCACTCATTGATTGTCTTCAAAACCTTGTCAAGCATAGAAAATTGATTTTATTTCATTTATTACTACATTGAAGCTACATTGTACTTATTAAGTATTAGGTATTATTTTATGTTTTTATCACTATTGATATTATCAAGGCCAAAATTCCCAGTGAGTGAAGAATTTTATAGTACTAGAACACCATAGAAGATCGCTACACATTACCTAATCATGGAACGGCTTTTTGCTCTATTATTTTAGGTAGATGCTATTGATCTCCCTTTGCTCCTATCCGCAACCCGGTGCACGCGCCCTGTTGGTTTTCGAAAACCTCGTAGAAGATTACAAACCGTCAATGGCATTCCCAATTACTACCCCACATTGCACATTCAAGGGTCTGATTGTGCTCCTAACCCACCCTCAGTTCGTAATCTTCTCGCCAGTTTGAAATTATATTTTCCCGAAGTGAAAGTAATTTTGATGAGTGATAGCCTAGTGCAGCCCAATTGCATAGTACAGTAGTTTAACCAGAATTTTTAGGTCAGAAGATAAAATCTAAATTTTGTAATAAAAAGGTTGCCATTGCTTTGAAATTCACCCAACATCTAATCAAAACTACTAACAACAGCGATCAATTATCAAAATTCATCGCTCCCTGGAAAATATAATCCCAAGCCCAGGGTGAAGATTTTACTTAAAAGTGACTTACTTTTAAGTGAAGATTTTACTTAAAAATTACTCCTGAATTGTGAGGATGAAACTTTGAGAAATTTTTAGAAAAAATAAATCAGTAGACCTCAATGGGGAATTCCTGGTCGAGTTGATTGAGAAATTCTTGGAAGAGCGCTTAAAAGGTTTCCTGGGATAATCTCTGCAGAAAGTTTTAAGCTATTCATGAGACAAATCATGTATGAATTAATTAAGGAATCTTTACGAAAATTTCTGGTAGAATAACTGAAAAAAAAAACAACGTGGGAACTATTTCAGAATTTTCAGTAAGGTTTCTCTTAAAATCCCTTAACAAATTTCTCTCCAAAAACTCTAGAATAAATCTTGGAGGGAGGATTTTATTGGAAGAACTCCAGTGGGAATATTTGAAAGTTTTGATAGAGCAATTACTGGAAAAATCTTTGGAAGAAAAAGTTGCTGTTTTAGGCCCTTAGGGTCGTAAAACCTTTTCCAATAGGGCAATTCAATTTTAAAAATTGTTTGAAAAACCAATCTCCCATATGCTCCTTACCATAAAAATAGTGTTCTGTGAAATTTTCACCTTTCTCGGTGGTGATTTAAAGGTGGCCAAAAGATAATGTAGGTTTATATGGAAATTACTATGGAGAAATTTTGAAAAATGTTCCAAACACTCTAGTACTGTAATGTAAGTACAAACTTATTATCCCATATTGAAAACTCATTCTTCAAACCCTAATGAAGGATGTTGCTGAAGAAACAAATCCTTTTTGAATTGATTTTGTTTGGGATTTTTCAGATGTTTGCAGGGCTATAATTCCATATGAAGCTAAATACTAGCAAACAAACTCATGAATATCTCTTCTGCTATCCGTTGGATTGAATTTCTCTCTTCAGCAAGTTTCTTTATTAACCCGTTAACGCCCAAGGTATCTCACAATTGGAATTCAGCTCTGTTTTTGTTACTCATAGTCGTATTCCCATAAATTAAACCTTATTTCACCAAAAAATTTCAAGTCTATGGTGGGGATCCAAAAAAATTCTTGAAAGTGTGTCGTCCATATCTAGCTGTTCTATAAGTTTATTTTCGAGATTAATCAAATATATTTTCATGCAGTTTGACCCATTATAATGTAAACAAGTTGGAAAAAACTGCTGGTGAGGGGTAATTCACAAATTACGTCACGTACAAAAGAGGAAGGAGGGGGTTACAATGAAACGTGACTACTCATATAAAAATTGGAATCCTTACAAAAAGTGTGATACAGAGGAAAATTGAAATGGATGAATATGGCAAAACTTTGCGTGACGTTATTTATGGACGAACCCTTATAAAGAAATTGCAGCATAAAGAATTAAAATTTCAGAGGCGAAAGGTGCATGCCAGAACTAAATCATTTAGTGACTTCAATTCAATTTTCTGCTCTACCACGTAAGTAAGATATGTATGATGTGCATGTACAATAATGCACACTTAAGCCATTTATACCAAAAACAAAATAAGATCTTACATCAAATATTTTGATTTAGAAAAAAAACCTACAGATGTTTCAGAATAGTCTTTAAAAGATTATATAAAACTTGCCAGCTGATAATGGAAACATAACTATCAAAATATTTTTTCTGGTTCAAGTTATTAGTATACAATGTGACTCTGATCTGACAGTGATCGAAATTTATATTTGGCAATATCAGAATTTCGTTAGTGCTGATTAAAAGTTAGTCCTTCAGTCCAATGACAGTCAAATATTGGACGCCAACTATTACATGCTTTACAGATGTGAATATTTGAAGCCAACATTACAACGCTACAACGTTTAAGTTATTGCATCACTGATGCATATAGTCTTATTCACCGATAGAATCGAATCCACGCGGTCCAAGCTTTTAACACTAGAGCTGGCCAGAATACTTGAGGAGCATATGGAAGCATGCCCGCTCAAATGTCGCAATTCTTGACCCGAGTGAGTTCAGCAAGGAAGGCTCTTTACTGCTACCTCAACGCGTCGCTGGTTCTAAAAGGTAAACAGCCATACAAAACAACGACCAAACAATGGCGAAGGCGTAATCAATTTTCTCGAAAACATTTATTTTGGGAATTAAGTAGAATTTTCTGATTAAATTGGCAACAACGCACTGCAGTAGCGCATAGTAAATAACTGCTTGCAAACAATATCTTTCAAGCGCATCTATTACCTGTAATTTTGCGAATAATAATTTTTACTTTTCCACGTTTAAGTCATAAAACTGGTTCTGGACTTAGGTTGGCGGCTATTCAATTTTACTCTCATTTGACATCCGCCCTTCACCATTGGAGTTCAGTTCATGGATGGATAAGTCAATTTGTCGGTTTTTGCGTTCTTCACTCCCTTCAAAAGATCAAAGGATCTAAATGGTGTCAAGGTTCATCTAAAAATGTAAGGAGCATTGCATCCAAAATAAGCGATTGTTGCTCGAATCGATAGTCAGTATCCATTGTTTTGATCTAGGCAGATCAATTTCTTATAGGTTGTTTCCTTGATAGTTTCGCACATAAAAGCAATTCCCAGCTACAGTTAACTCTCCCTTACTCGATATTCCGTATCTCGATATCGAGTTAGAGAACCATGGTAAAAATTGGTTTTCATGGCTAACTCGATGGTCCCTTAGATCGCAGTTGCACTGGTTTTGTGTTCTGTAACTCGATACCTCCCTTACTCGATGGTCCCTTCAATATCGAGTAAGGGAGAGATGACTGTAATATGTTTTTTGTTTGCGAAAATATCTCCTTTAGTTGATCATCGTTTTCGAAGATACTAAATTTTTCATCACTGGACTTCAATCATGAGAATGACTTCCGAACTAAGAAGGTTTTAGGCGAATAGCTTACTTTGGATTTAATCAGTAGACTGATATATAAGCGAAAAAAAAAATGTGTGCACAGTAGTGACATTTAGGTGATTTCCAAAGTAATAAGTTTCCAGGCAAATAGGTCTCATTCAGTTCTCCAACTGTGCCAAAAACACTAACTTTGTATCCAATCTCTAGAATCAAATAATGTGTTTGTCTACTAGCGCCACCTTGGGAGAATTTTCCAAACTACTATGTTTCTGGGCGAATCGATCCCATTCAGCTGAACACTTTTGACGAAGATACCAAATTCGAGAGTTCGATTTTTTTCAGTCCCATCGCTGGACTGATATATAAAAAAATATATATATATTTGACCACTAGCGCCACCTTGTGAGTGTTTTCCGAACTAATATGGTTTTAGGCGAATAGGATTCATTTAGTTGTTCAACATTGTCCATGACACAAACTTTGTATCTAATCACTTGACTGAGATATTAGCTAATAAAATCTTTGCCCACTAGCGCCATCTTGTGAGTGTTATAAGGTTTTATGTGACTAAGTATCATTTAGTTGTTCAACATTGTCGAAGACAACAATTTTGTATCTCATAACAGAACTGAGATGCAAGCAAATACAATATTTGCCGACTAGCGCAATCTAGTGAATGTTTCCCAAACTAATAAGCTTTCGGGCGAATAGATCTCATTTAGTTGAACACATTTGTCGAAGACACCAATGTTGTATCTCATCACTGAACTAAGATATAAACAATCAAAATGTTCGGTCGCTAGCGCCATCTTTTGAGTGTATTCCGAACTAAAAACGTTTTAGGCGAATATGTCTCATTTAGTTGATCAACTTTGTCGAAGACATCAATTTTGTATCTAATAACTGGACTGAGATACAAGCAAATAAAATCTCTGCTCACTAGCCCCATATAGTGAGTGTTTTCCCAACTAATAAGTTTTCGGGTGACTAGATCTCATTCAGTTAAACACATTTGTCGAAGACACCAACGTTGTATATCATCACTAAACTGAGATATAAACAATCAAAATGTTCGACCATTAGCGCCATCTTTTGAGTGTTTTCCGAACATATAAGGTTTTAGGTGAATAGATCTAACTTAGTTGATCAACTTTATCCAAAACACCAATTTTGTATCTCATAACTGGACTAAGATATAAGCAAATAAAGTTTTGGCTCACTAGCGCCATCTTGAGAGTGTTTTCCGAATTTATAAGGTTCTATGCGAATAGGTATTATTTAGTTGTTCAACTTTGTCGAAGACACCATTTTTGTATCTCATAACTAGGCTAAGATATAAGCAAATAAAGTTTTGGCTCACTAGTGCCATCTTGGGGGTGTTTTCCGAATTTGTAAGGTTCTATGCGAATAGGTATTATTTAGTTGTTCAACTTTGTCGAAGACACCATTTTTGTATCTCATAACTGGACTAAGATATAAGCAAATAAAATTTGGCTCACTAGCGCCATCTTGGGAGTGTTTTCCGAATTTATAAGGTTCTATGCGAATAGGTATTATTTAGTTGTTCAACTTTGTCGAAGACACCAATTTTGTATCTCATCGCTGGACTGAGATAGAAACAAAGCAAATATTTGTACGCTGGAAAGTTGTTTCATATGTTGCTTATATATGCGACATTTGTTGGCGTCTGTGCGCCACCTGGTGAGTTAATTCTGAATTAAAAACAGATACCAAGTGGAAGTCAGCAGTCCTGTGATCAAATTTGCAAAAGACAGTTTTCTCCTGAACCTTTTTATTTTCAAGATATTTGTTTTATAAGTACTGTCCTATTTATAGGACACTGGGCGTTCGGGACTTCTGTCCTATTTTTAGGACGCTGGGCGGATATGGGTTAAGGTTTGAAGAATGAGTTTTTAATACGGGATGATAAGTTTCTACTTACATTACAGTACTATCGTGTTTGGAATATATCTCAAAATTTCTCGATAGTAATTTCCATATAAACCTACATTGTCTTTGGGCCACCTTTAAATCACCACCTAGAAAGCTGAAAATTTCACAGAACACTATTTTTCCTTTATGGGAGATTGAATTCTCAAACATTTTTAAATTTTGAACCGCCCTATTGCTCCAATTTTAGTACCAATCGCTCAAGCTTAGGCCAAAAACACATGTTTACTAAATTTTCAAATGTTTTTCGTGGGTTTAAGTCCGAAAAACATTTGTTTCCGGTTTTGGATATTTTATCGGTTTCACCTGCAATTGTAGGTGTATTTTGTTTTCCGTGTCTTTTCCAAAATGCCAGATATGAACAATCCCAATTTTAAAAAGTAAAACCCATGTGCCTTTTCTGTCGACTAATTGAACGCTAAACATGATCAAAAGTGTCAAGGTTCAAGTTATGACCTAATTTTTAAGTCTAAATATGATACAGTCGTTAATGTCGTTATTTGACCGGGAAAATTTGACAAGGTTGTAGCAAGAACACGCTCTATCGTGTCTTTTAACAAACAAAAATGTTTAATGATTTTATCAAACATTTTAGGATCCTTTTTTGCCAACTGTGGTTTCTTCAGTAATTCCTTCAGCTATATTTAAAAGTCTAGAAGTTCAAATACAATCTCGGGTCGCAAAGATGAATTGAACCCAAATCTGAAATCATAAAGAGCACAAATCTGGATAACTAGACATCCTTTGAAGCTTAAAACTTGGTCGATTGGTCACCACCAGCGAGTAACCTATCAATCAAGTTTTCGGTTGGAATGCTTGGCTGGATCTTTAGATTTGTGCCCTTGAAGATTTCTGGTGCGGCTTAGATTTATCTTCACCTTAAGGATAACGTTCTCAAAACCAAAAATTGGGTAAATCGTTACAACACACCACCGTTTTGCTCTCTAGACATACATCTGTTTTATTAGATAACTTTACCTTATACGGTCCTTTAGTTCAGACCGTTGTCGAACAAATTTGATCAAAAGAGAAACTGATCCCAGGTGTTGACTTCTCTATACATCGCTAAGTGAAATCAGCACCTTATTGATAAAGTGACTGATGACTTCAGAGCTTCAATGACGAATGATTTTTGCTTGTTCGATTGATTCGGATGTTTGTTTTCAGCACCTTGAATATTCGTTTTTGCCACATCTTCTGACCTTGCATTGGCTTTGATTCAATTATACCGTTTAAGATGAAACATGACGGAATTCAAACATGGCCTGTCACAATAGCACTTTAAATCACCAACGAATTTCACAGAACATTATTTCTATCATAAGACCACCTTTAAATAAATAGGGCGGTTCAAAATTTGAAAAAGTTCAAAGATCCAATCTTCAATACCTTCCTTATATGAGGTATTGGATTTTTTTTTGATATTTCGGAATTGCTAGAGAGAGCAATTCAGTACGACAAATTTGTTTGCTATTATTCAACTCCATGTGGAATTTGAGCATTCAAACTTCTGCAACAAAATTAGCTTAGAAAAAATTTTTTCTTCAGAAACTACCATTATTAGGATTTAAAAAATGAGTTTTTTCTATGAGATGATAAGTTTGTACTTACATTACAGTACTGAAGTATTCGAAACATAATTCAAAATTTCACCATAGTATGTTCAATATAAATCTACATCGCTCCTTCTTACGGTTTCAAAGGTATTAATCTGCAGAAATAATGAACGTACGAAGTTGATCTTCTCATTTTAAAATTTCTGCTAGTGCACAAAGCTAACATAGAAATTCACCTTACAGGTACCCAATACGAGAACGTAGTCTTTGGGTAATTTAGTTAAGTTGCTGTTAAATGATTACAAAATGATACAACAACATCATTTAGATGAATAATAGCAAAGCTCAGACCTCTGTGATCTAACAACTTTGAAACACAGTGTCCTATTCCCACGTACAAGAACGTGTTCTCAGTAGAATACTTGCGACAGTTACTCATCCCAGATTCAATTCGCAAACTGAAAACTATAACCGCATGCGAATTGAACTGCATATTTCATACCTCACCTGCCGAGCTTCAATCTTGAGCTTCAAAGGAAATCCCAAAAACGCTGTTAATGCGACAATTTAGCTTGAAACCTGAATATACTGTTTTGATGCGGCCACTCCATGTTATCCACTCTTCCTTCAGCGTCTTCGTCATCCTTTTGTTGGCCGCATAAACTTATGCGTCATTCAAGCAATTATTCAAGGCCTCACGTCACCTCCGTCTTCGAGCGGGTGTGGGCATGGATAAGAAAGAGCATTCGCAGAAAACCTATCCATGACTCGATCCGTCGGGTCCGCCAACTTGTAGTGCTAATGAATCACAAAGTCTTGTCGGCGATAGTATTGGCAAATGGCCAGCTTGAAAGAGTTTATCGTAATGCACCGGTTTTAGGGCTTGAATGAAAAGCGTCCCCGCTATCAATCTCAGCCCAGTGGTGGTGAACTGCATTATGCAGTGGGTGTCTTTGCGTGGGCTAGCCCTTTACTTCGAAATCTCCAAGCAAAACCCCCTATCATTGAGCACGACTGTACGGCCTCGAGATTATCGATAGTGCAGCGATCTCCGCTCCGCAGCATGATCTTCTTCTTTCTGGCGTTACGTCCCCACTGGGACAAAGCCTGCTTCTCAGCTTAGTGTTCTTATGAGCACTTCCACAGTTATTAACTGAGAGCTTACTATGCCAATGACCATTTTTGCATGCGTATATCGTGTGGCAGGTACGATGATATTCTATGCCCTGGGATGTCGAGAAAATTTCCAACCCGAAAAGATCCTCGACCGGTGGGATTCGAACCCACGACCCTCAGCTTGGTCTTGCTGAATAGCTGCGCGTTTACCGCTACGGCTATCTGGGACCCAGCATGATGTCGAGTGCAATAATGCGTTCCCGGGAGCGCCGTTCGTGGGCGACCAGCTAGTTTTATTATTTATGTTTGATTTTCAATCTTCACAAACACCGTTACAAACTGGCGCTCTGATTTACTCTGCTGCACAGTTGTCCAAAAAGGTGATGTTTTGATGCAAATTCAATAACTTTTTTGGATGAAGAATTATCAATTTCATGTCTTCGACTACATTTTGCGGATTCTTACATTCATCCAATGAACGACCCCTAATAACACAAACCTTAGGCGGCATCCACAAGTTACGTAACGCTTAAGGGGGAGGGGGGAGTAGGCTCAAGCGTTACGGCTCATACAAAAAATAAATTTTTCCATATAAAAAGCGTTACGGAGGGGAGGAGGGGGTCACAAATATCCAATTTCAGTGTTACGTAATAAATGGATGCTGCCTTATTTCTAGTAATTTTAGACATTCAATATATTACAGTTGTGTTCAGAAAGCCGTAGTAGTGAAAGCCGATTTTCATACAAAATGCTTAACTTTGGCATGCTGCAACTTTGTTTCCATATGAGCAATCGGCATGAAATATTGGCGGTGAACTACAAATATACTCAATTTCATTATCACAAGATTTAAAAATTTTCATACTACCGGCTAAAAAGTTAAGCACCAGGTGAAATCGCTCAAAATAATAGTGGTTTTAATGATTTAAATACATATCTGCTGTATTTTGAGTTTTTGAATTTTTCTTTATGCATCGTTTCAACCATTTCCACCCAAGCTATAAATTAGAGATGGTCGGGTCTCGGGGTTTTCGGGTTCGGGTTCGGGTCGGGTTTGAAGGCTACAAAATTAACGGGTACGGGTCGGGTTCGGGCTTGAAAAATTCTGGTTGAGTCGGGTTTGGGTCGGGTTTCGTGAAAATTGTTAACAGAGTAGCAACCTGAAAGCTTTCCTATGCATCAGAAACGATGAATTTACCATCTTTTTGAGCTCGGATTTTTCTTACAAAACAATTTCGGGTCGGGTTCGGGTTTAAACGGCGAAATAATTTCGGGTTCGGGTCGCGTCCGGGTTTGCCTTTCAATTATTTTCCCGGGTTCAGGTCGGTTCCGGGTTTGAAGAAATAAAATAAGTCGGGTTCGGGTTTGAAAAATGTGAAACTCTACTATAAATGTATAAACGAGCCAATTTTTTGTAAAATTGTTGCTGAACAAAAATTTGCAAAAGAAAAACTACTATTATTTTGAGCGATTTCACCTGGTGTTTAACTTTTTAACCGGTAGTGTGAAAATTTTCAAATCTTGTGATAATGAAATTGAGTATATTTGTAGTTCACTGCCAACATTTCATGCCGATTGCTCAAATGGAAACTAAGTTACAGCATGCCAAAGTTGAGCATTTTGTATGAAAATCAGCTTTCACTACTAATATTCTGAACACAACTGTATACCGTTTTGATTCATATTACGGACACTTAAGGACTCAGGGAAATATAATCCAGCATGGAGCATACAAAATAAATCATTCTGTATGATTCCTTAGCGCTATCGAGCGTCGGAAGCCCTTTACTTTCGAACGGTGGGTGAAGAATACGCTTCCGCAACTTCAATAATTTTATATAAATCAAAATGTGTGGCCTTTTCATGATTCTTATTCCGGACGCTTCCTCACTTTTGCCTCATATTCCGGACACTTTGAATCGAATTCCGGACAGCTCATGATAATCATTAATGAAACAGTCAAATCATCAATCGAAATCGTTAAACCACCAAAGAGACATCTAAGGGCATTATAAATTTTCAAAGATATTTATGGAAAAAGTTTACTAAAACGAGCCTTGAAATTGAGAACTTTTGAACAGCAAAAATTGAAACATTTCGCGTGAAATGTTTCCCATACAAAGTAGAGTGTCCGGAATTTGAAGCTGTCCGTAATATGAATCAAAATGGTATGGATGAATTGACGTATCCACCAGGTCACTGTCATAGAAACCTAGATTATACGCTAAATTTTTCGAATAAACACTCTGCAAACCGGATGTTTCTTCGGATAAGTTGTTATATGTGCTCTCTCTACTGCGCAACTTACACAAGATTTTGTGAAAATACCTCCCAGGAATTTCTAATAATATTACCCAGAGTTAAAATCGTGCACAATATCACGCTAGACTCTAGCTCTTGCCATGAAATCTGTGAGAATAATGTTCAGGATTTTGCAATAATCCTACTCCGAATTCTGTTAGAACTCTACGAAACATAGCGTGAGAATCTCACTTGGTACTTATTGTAAGGATCTCTCCAAATAACTTGTTAAAATAAAGTTCCGAATATTGTACGTATACTGTAAAACATTTTGCGAGAACCATCTTCAGAATTCAGTAACAATTCTTCCTAAAATTAAGTGAGAATCTGTAATAAACATGCTAAGAATTTCATGCGAACCTTGTCCAAAATTCCAAATTACAATCGTGTCATGGAATCTGTAAGGATGTTGTCCAGGATTCTATTCTATTTTGTTATGGCTATATCGGTCTGGTGACTCAAAGGTAAAGGGAGTCTATAGAAGATTTTTGCAAAAGTTAGAAATTAATAGGTGGTTAGGCGTCGCAAGGGAGCGACAAGATTGAAATTTTATGAGGTGGTGAAAATTGAGCAAGCCATTTTAAGGTCAGTAAGCATCGAAGCGTCTTGTATTCTACCTAGCTTCACTACATGAGAAGGGTTGGCTCAAAGCTTAGGAGTTAATTTGTCCATTTGATCCAATTGCAAAGTATATGTAATGTTTAGCTTTCGGTAGTTGTTTAAATACAGGGGACTTCAATTCCTTATATCTATATATCAATCCCATAAGGCTATCGCACCCTTCTCTTTCCAGCAACAAGATCAAATGGGATTTTTATTTTGTTGTTTTCATTCGGAAACGGTTTCCGTATGAAAACAATCCATATGCGCGCGTATGCAGGAAAGAGAAAGGTGATTAAACGTCAGATTGCCTTATGATTGAATCCTCATTCAGGAATTGTTATTATTGTATCACTGTACGAAAGCTGTTTGTTTTATGTCGTTTTCGATAATTTCCCGACAGCGTATGATGATGTTAGTAAAGACGTAAATCAAAACAAAATGTCATTTTTCAAACAGATAGAACAGTTGTTCCTGCTATTCATTATGTGCTGTAAGGGATTCGGAAACATTCGATTCATTTGTGTTTTGGATAGTTTGTTAATGGTGTTCACAGCACTGGCTGAATACATTACTATGCCGTGAACGAAAATAAATGTTTGGTATAAGAAAATATTTTTTTTTCCTGGGAATTGATACCATGAAATATGTTTCGTAATTTAATAAAAAATACTTTAAATTCAGAATTTCCATATTTCAATACTATAAGGACTTTTTGACTTCATAAATCCCCTCTCTGGCGTTACTTCGCCAAAACTCATACTTCAGCAATGTTTCTAGCTCTCGTTGCTAAAGGTGAATCAGTTTATTTTGTAATAATGCGAAAAGAGCAACGAAAATGAAATGGAATGTTTTCAATTTAGTGGTTACTGGTATACATGTTATCCAAACATTTGAATGAAGAATTCCGTTTTCAGACATGGACCGTATTTTTTTTATATAATCTGTATTTATTGTAGTCTTTCTAGAATTTTCAAATGCTAAGAATATGTCTTCTTTTACTGAATAAAAATATTCTATTCTGAAATAAATCCATTTTTATCCGCTAAGCCAAAAACGAGTGCAAATGAAGAATCTTGCTTGTTCGTTACCGAAAACTAGAAAACCTACCAGAACGATCAAAACAAGAACGCCACTGACAGCTAAGAACCATACATGTATTGGTAAAAAGAGTACATAGGCCTTTTCATGTGACAGGTCCGTCTATGCATTTGTTTACATCGGTGGAGGACTGGTGCATACACGAGGCTGTCATTTTCATAGACGAACTGTCAAAGAGCTTCACGATCAGCTGTTTTGGAGCGTCATGTGAATAGGCCTATTACCTGCTACACCCAGCTCGATCAGGGTGTAGGATTTTCTGCACCGGAGGCGATGGAGTGTAAAAACGGTGTGCTACCTGCGGAATAAAAGAACGGTTTGGGTGCAACTTTTGCTACACCGACCGGTGGGAATACGGTGCAGGCGGTGCAAATAAAGAAAAACGACATTAATCATGTCAAGCGTGTGCTAGAATAAGGGCGTAAGTCGCATGATCGATTTCTCTTCATCGATGCTCTCTTCTGTGAATAAAGGTGACAAGATGCGGGTTTGTCACCTGTATTCACAGAAGAGAGCATCGATGAAGAGAAATCGATCATGCGACTTACGCCCTTATTCTAGCATACGCTTGATGTGTGGAATACTGACAGTTTCCTAGATTTTTAGAGCACCAATGGCCGTCTCACGTATGCTTGTCATCTTGTAGGAATCCAACGATCTCACATTTGGCTCGGTTATTGGAAAACTAATACAAAACGACTCAAGGGAATGATTGCTTGATTCCTACCAGAAAGAGAGCTTACTTGTAGTGGCCATTGACGCTTATAGAAAGCTCGATTGACCTTGTTTTCATAAAAAAAGATAAATTGGGCACTGTTAAGTGCGTAGCTATATAACTTCTAGTTGTGTGATAAAATTGGAATGCATCAGAATCTAAGAGCTTCTAGGGAACACTCAAAAATAACATCCAGCATTTGGAGGAGGGTGAGGTTAGTCTACGCAAAGCGCGGAAAAAGACAGAGAGGGAAATCCCGCCTAGAAATCTCGAAATACGACATACACCAATTTTGATCTTCCTCAAAGGGTTTTCAGTTTAGAGTGTTGCTCGCAATTTAAGAGAGAGCTAATTGAGAAACAATGCTTCTACGTAATCTGTACCTGTAGCGACCTAAGTTTATGACCAAATAAATCACTGACAAAGTCACCAAAGGTAACTAGATACATTTTCATCGTAGCACCAGACATAATCATCACCAAGGATTGAATCCTGGGAGTGAATCATTTCATAAAATGGGCAAGATTCAATGTATGCCTAGAGTGAGTGCGCGCAGTCGATCTTGCTCAGGAAGATTTGGATCTCAGCAGCTTTTGGAGTGAGATTTTTTGAAGACACTAGACACCGGACTAGCATGCAACTAAATTGCTAGAAAAAGTTCATCACATGAAGGATCGGATAACATTTTTTCACCGTGTATATTGCTTGAATTTTGCATACAATGAGCTCGCGTTCAAAAACTAGTGAGTTCCTATTATTTCCCACAAAAAAATATGACAAAATGATACGCCGTTTTATTCAGTTACTTGCGACGTTTTTGTACCAGTGTAAAATCGACTCAAGTTAATAGTGTTTTGTTTTGATCCGTGGTTAAGTCACTTTGTCTCTCCATACCGCGGAGCGGTGAAAGTAGTGGTTAGGTTGCGAAAGTTGAAAATCTTTTGTAAATCTAGAAATTAAACGTTCTAAAAGTGAAAATCGAGTTGGTTCAGAGCGAAACGTGTAGAATTTTGTCTGCGAAACAAGTAGAATCGATAAAGTATGTTTGTATACTTTTTTAACTTGAGTCTGTTTGAATAAGTTTTCGAGAAATAGTGACTTTAGAGACCATTTTCAGAATCTTTTTAGAGACTATTTGTTACATTTGGCTTGAATGCCCTCAATGTGATTCTTGAAAGGTAATTTTTTATCTAGCATGAGCCCTAGATCAGGGTTTCCCAACCGTAACGACGACCCAGGGGCCGTGAAGACTTGTCTTGTGACGAATCCATTGTCAATAAGTATATTTTTTTCTAGATTGATCAAAGAATTTTATATCTTATCTTGTTTTTCATGGAGAACATTATTCTTGGCAATTTTGATTCACTTCGGTAGTGGGGTTTTTTGAAAGCTAATGAGTTAATATTTAACCACAATATGCGTCGTATTGAAGTGCTTCTCATAGCAAAGTTTCAGACGATTCGGCCGAGAAAAAAACCCCCCATGCCAATCTTGCCTTGAAAGTTTTTTTTTGTTGTAATTTTGCCTGATCCTTTTTGAAAGCCGATTTCGTAAAAAGATACTTGGTAGATTTTTCATGGAATTTTCTAGAGCATCTTAGCATAATTTTCGTATGATCTGTGTTGGATTACAGACGTAATTTTTGGTGTTTCCTGCCAAGTATACCCGTTGGATCATTCTTACATCTTTGACAAGTTTCTGCCTACGTTCTAAACAAGTTCATAGCTGGATTTATTTTGGGTGCCTGGCAAGATTATTGCCAGACTCTTTGCAAGATTTCTGTTGGATTTTTGGAAACAACTGTGACCATGCATTTGTAATTTTTTGAAATGATGTAGCCATGTAAGACAATTCAGTTTGATAACTCAACTTAAGAATAATCTGTTTGTGTGTCTCAAGGATTATTTCATGTATCTTCTGCAACCTTTTTGCGATGTAATACACTTTCTCTTTCTGGCGTTACGTACCAACTGAGACCAAGCCTGCTTCTCAGCTTAGTGTCCTTACGAACACTTCCACATTTATTAATTTTGAGCTTCTGCGAGAGATCTAATCCTTTAAGCATGCAGAATAGGATCTGAACTTATATGTTTAATTTAGATTGCACGATTATATTTCGTTTAAATTATTTTTTTCAACATGCTGCCAGCCTTCATACAAAACTCTTTGTTTCTTTTATATAGCCAGATATAATGAAATTTATTGATAAGCATTATCGAACACATAAAGTTCAAATTTTGTGGTAAATTATACAAATAAATCAGCATAAACGTACAGGCGAATGGGCTAAAATTGTGAAATAATGCAAATTCAATAGCCAATATCTCAAAAACTAGACTTTTATTGTTTCAGTTAACGGCAATGGATTCAGCAACCCTGAATTGAGTAATTGAGCGGTAGTTTGGTACTTGAAACAAGAAAATGCTTCTCAATGTAATTATTTTAAGCTGTACTGTGTTCATCTGAAAGATTGCTCATAATATAAACAAATCCTTAGATTCAATGAACATTGATTTCAGAAACTTTTATTTTCAGGGGTCCGCGAGATGTTTGTGCAACTTCGAAGGGGGTTGCAGTTTCAAAAAGGTTGGAACTCCTCTCATCGTGACAACATGTCTACTTAATGGTTTCAAATAGAGAGCTTTTGGTTTATGTGGGAATTTTATTAGCTGAGTTTTGGAAGCATTAGGAGAAAGCTTCCATTTTTGCAAGTATGTATAAAGAAATTTTTTTTTTTATAGAATCGAAGTTGAATATGCAGTTAACTCCATATTTCGACATTGAAGGGAGTATTTAGTTAGTGAGGTATTGACTTATAGAACACCAAACTAGTCCAACTGAGATACAAAGGAACATCGAGGTAGTTATGAAAACCAACTTTTAACAGAGTTCTTTAGCTCGATATCGAGATACAACATATCGAGCTAGGGAAAGTTGACTTTGCAGCCCTTTGCGTCGATTGCCTATAAAAGTTGTCACAAAATAGTTGTTTTTTTTTTGTCTATGACTAAGTAGAAATTTTACCTTTAAAAATGTATCAGAGAAAAATTTAATGCCAAAAAAGTTTAAAATATGAACGACCTTATCATTAGATGCATCTAAAAGTTCACCTTGGTTTACTTAATTATTTATTTGAGGCTAACTCGCCATCAGGCATTACGAAGCTGACTTCCTTTATAATAAATATCTCTTCGTTCAAAAAGAGTTACCGCTTTTGACGTAGGACTACGTCTATGTTTTTTACCAAATTATCACCTTTCTGGACCACTGTGAGGGTCCCCGCTTGAGTAAGATCTTCACGACTCAGTCCGCAAGCCTTCTGCGTTTGTATGCGTTGCGTATTTCTCTTTGCACTGAGACTCCATTCCGTCCTTTCCTTCCTCATCCACTTTCCGCACAAAGTCATTACTGTGGGATGATTCAACATCTGGCCGAGAAAGGGCCCCATTTCACATGAATGGATTCCTTTCTGCTCCGGCTAGAATCGGCTGCCGGTGGATTCACCTGCCAAGCCCACGATCCGTCCAGCTCCTCCCCGATGGATTAGTTCCGTGGCGAGATAAGGCTTATGTAAACAAATGGGAAAGAGATCTTCCGCACCTTCCCGTGGTTCCGTTTCTTCCCACACACAAAAAGCAAAAAGGTGCTTCAATCAGATCATCGCCATTTTTACCACAATCGACACCGTTTTTCCGCACAGACTTTCAAGTGGCGTATGAATTAATCCCAACCATTTTCATTCCGTCCCCATTTCACAATCAACCAAATCTCCGCAGAACGGAAAAGCTATCACTGTAAAACACACCCATTTTTTCTTAGCTGCTGCTTCTTCGACCATTTTCACTGCACCAAAAACGGAAGAAATTTTTTCGACTTACCGATTCCGAGCACGCACACCGGAATTTCGCACTTTATTCCTTCACAATTAAGGCACTTTTCTTCGTACTGTTTCGAGACACTACCGGATGGTCAAGTTCCGCCAAAAATTCAATGCATTTTTCGGTAGCAATTTATATCTTGGACGAAGGAAAAAAAAAAATCTTTGCGGGATACGAAAACTGCTGCGCGTAACGCGACCGATCCCGACGAATGGAAGTGACAGAATGACGATGAAAGACAAAGAATGAGCGCAGAAAGAGGAAAACTGGGAAAACTTGAATGAAAGAAACACGACTTGAATGAACTCAAAAGCGCCAGGGGCGAATCGAGGCACCAAAGTCACTCACTCAGGCAAAAATACTGTGATCACAGACAAACAGACGTCACACTCTCATCATAGTTCATCGACCACCTTTTTAACGATCGATTCAAAAATATGGTAGGTGGCCAATCCACCACCCGCAGCGCTCGCATCGTTTTTGTTCGTGTTTGACGTTTACACACTACCGCCATCTGTTGGCCTGTCGGCCAAACACGCCAATTTTAGCATTGGGCGTACATGTCCTCGTGACTATGATTTCGATCGATATTTGTTCTAAGTGTTACGTCTGTTTGTCTGTGCTGTGATTATTTCCTTCTGTTTATTAGCGACAAATCGGTAAGACCTAGTATTTATTTCATTGTATGGGCTCATTCATTTATTTCATAACGCTAAAATTGACCTTTTTGGACACCCACCCACCCCCTTGTAACGCTTTTTGTATGAACATTATACAATTTTTGTTTTGGCCGTAACATCCTTAGGACACCCACCCACCCCCTCTAGCGTTATGAAATTTGTGAATGGGCCCTATCATATTCTTATGAATTGATTTGAATCTTGCCATTGTGGTGTCTTGCTGATTTCATAAAACAGCATTATGAACATTGATATAGAAACTTGTTTCCTTGACTTGATAAAAAGTGTAAACTAAGGCCCCAAGCACAATGTGAACGGCAACGCGGTATGGGGCTCTGCACTGTTTTGATTTTGTATGGGATTTTGACGTTTACTGGCCTTGTTGTTTACAAATTTTGTGAAGGGGTGAAAGAGAGAGCAACATTTAACTCCTTCTCTTTCACTCTTTCATGAAATTAGTAAACAACAAGGCCAGTAAATGTCAAAATCCCATACAAAATCAAAACAATGCAGAGGTATATACAACGGCAAAACGGCATGCCCATTTTGATCTACACAATACACATTACTTATCAATCCCATGTTGACTAAATCCTTTTCAACATTGACTTGACATGTAGAGTGTAGCTCAAGATGGGCTTGCCGTTTTGCCGTTGTACCGCGCTGCCGCTCACATTGTGCTTGGGGCTTAATAAGTTATCGTAAGATTAAACAAACAAATTACAAATTACTTGAGAATTTCTTCCAACAGCAGTATTGTGCATTCAGATTAACTTTAGACCGAAGTTCATAAGAGAAATGAAATATTACCAACAGAAGTTCGCCGAACTTCGGCGTCGGTATTCTACCGAAGTGCTACGCCGACAAAGGCATTCCTTATGCGTCGGCAAAGCACTAAATTAGAATGCCAACGCCGAACTTCGCCCACGCTCGTTCAAATCTACTAAAAAGATAGTAACTTTGACTCACTTTTGAAGTTTTAAGTTAGCTGTCAAAAGTGAGTAACTTGATTTTATCAAAGTGAGTAACTTTTTACTCAATCATGAAAGAAAACGACCTTACTCACTTTTGAGTAAACACAAACATATTTGACTCACTTTGTAAACGTCAAAGACTTGTGAAAATTTCGCGCGCTCGAAGTGACAAATCCTCCGCTGTGGTGGAATTTCTTCCGTTGACGTGATGTCGGACTGTTTTCAAAAACAGTCGAGATAAAAGCCGAGCCGGCAGAGCAGAGTTCGCTTGAAACTTCGCTTCGTAAGTCAAACCAGCGAACTGCAGATTAGTGCTGCGAAGTCATTAATCCTGATATCAAGTGAAGCGAGGTCGGAGTGAAATTGACCAAGTCCTAGTTTTGATCAAACAACCGCAAGAAAAAAAAACAGTAAGTTTTACCGTCATACTTTTTATTGGACTAATTATCAATTCTTTACAGTCTAACCGGGAAGGCTACTGGTTTGGTCAAACTACATCCTCCATGACTTTCATCAATCCCCCAGAGATTTACAACATCCGGGGATCCATTCCAGAGCAGCGAAAATTTTGACCACCATTTGTTTTTTACTTGTAACATTATGTACTATTCATATTTTTATGATTGAGATGATTAAATAAATGTTATGTTCTTTGTATATTTTTTTCTGATTTTATAAATATAATAATTAATTAAATTCCAAAAATATTATTTCCTAAGTGAGTGACATCTACTCACTTTCACAAATTCCAGATAAAACGAAATGAGTAAGTGTTACTCCTATATTGACATTTGACAATGTTACTCTAAAGTGAGTAACGATGGTGTTTCTCACTTTTGAGCAGTTCCACTTTGTTCCGAAGTGAGTCGAATTCTACTCACTTTTGAGTAGATCTGAACGAGCGTGCGAAGTTTTGACTGCCAAACTTCTAATAGACCATCTTCGTCAAAAAAATTTATTGGCTTATATGCTTCTTAACAATTTACTGATCAAACTTTCCCAAAGAACACATATGTTCTGAAGCCCCTAACTATTGTAAATCAACGAAAAACTGGCGGCACGCCATTTTACCCCACGGTCTCCCAAAAAATATTTTATCCTAGTTTACTTCCTGACCCCCTGTTCCCCCATGATTTTACCTTAACGTTGTGGTGAGTTTTTGATCAGCTGACCAGCAGCTGATTGCCGATCATGACAGATGAGTTTTTGTTTATGTTTTCATGTCGAAACTCTGCTTCTCGCGGTTTCTTACATGAAAGCGACTAAATACTACCGGATCCGACAGAGTTGACGCTTCTACATCTTAAACATCCTCCACCGAATTGATTCTAGCCAGCAAAGCTCCAGCTCATCCGGCTCCACCATCGGAATCGAAGAATAAAAATCGTGTCGTGAGGTGCGCTTTAGTGACTGTTTACAAGAGAAGACAACCTAACCTAAAACGATCTGTGGCAATGGATTTCGATCAAGTGGTCGTACTCAAGATTCTGATCGTTCTGTTGGATGCATTGGAGAGGACAAGACTATTTACAGTAGGCATATATGTTTCACAGGCATCGCCGGAGAAAGCTTTAAGTTGAAGAATTTGAACATTACTCTCCGTAGAACCAGCTGCCTTCAATGACATCTTTCCGGAAGATTCAAAATTGTACGATAAAATGCGCAAGCTCAAAAAGGTATCGTGATGATGGTCATGGTTTTCTCTCTTCAGAGAAATTTCTCTGGAGTTTTCTGTTAAGCAGCAAATTAGGCTTGAATGTGGCGATAGCCGTAGCGGTAAACGCGCAGATATTCAGCATGACCATGCTGAGGGTCGTGGGTTCGAATCCCACTGGTCGAGGATCTTTTCGTAAAGGAAATTTTCTCGATTCCCAGGGCATAGAGTATCATCGTACCTGCCACACGATATACACATGCAAAAATGGTCAACCGGCAAAGAAAGCTCTCAGTTAATAACTGTGGAAGTGCTCATAAGAACACTTATCTGAGAAGCAGGCTTTGTCCCAGTTGGGACGTAACGCCAGAAAGAAGAAGAAGTGGCGATAGCAAAGAAGAAAGTTGAGGGCCATCGGCCGATAATCGGCGAGAAGAAGACAGCGATGGGAAGAACCCAACAAACATTTCATAAGCGGTTTGTTCAGCACCACTTAAGCCTTAAGAACTGAATAAACCACTCTAACGCTTATTTCAGCGGAATGAACCAGGCTTTGGAAAATTTAACGATCATTGACACACGAGCCATATTTTCATCCCATTTATCCGCCTGCATTCGTACCACACACATGACATTTATCGTTCGTTGAAGATAACGAACCATGAACGAAAACAAGATAGACACACACCACCCACTGTTTGGCGCCGATCACGGTGTGTCAACACTTGTAACATTCGCTGACCCACTCTCAATCTGATCACCAAACAGAGACGAATATTTTCCATTTTCTTTGCTATGTTTGCAACCAAAGGAGTGTTCGATGATCCAATAGATTATAATTAGGTTGTTAAAGGTTCCATAACCATAAAATATGAAAACTATTACAAATAGACCATTTCCGTCAGACCTAACACCCCAGTTCAATATTTTCCCTCGAAAGATTATAATTTCTTATTAACGTTTTCATTGGTATTTTTTCTTTTCATGTATTATCCAATTTTTTAAGAATTTTCAAAAACTGGTTATTTCACCACTTTTTGAGACATGCGGCACGAAAATGGTAACTCTAACAGTGGTGAAATTGTTTTTCACCACAACCCTATGCTCAGCTGTTATTGATGTTTTAATGCGTCAAAAATTGATATCCTGGATCAAAACAAACAGCTTCGGTGATCCGATTTTCTTCCGTTAGCCGTCGGGTTTTTCACAAATCCCTTATTATATCACGTCGGAAGGTAAGTTGGTCCCAGCCCATGTGTTATTGGGCTCGATTTGTCGGATCCCAGGTGTAGTGGCAGTCACTTAACGACGGAATTGCAGTATAGCATCCAGCCGAGATTAAGCATGACTAGGTACTGAGCGAGTTTCCGAGCAGTGTTAGTGGCCAGAAATCGTCAATCCCGGACCCTCCTCCAGCGAACTAGATTCAATAAAACACACTTCTCCATCTATTTCGACAATGAACAGAAAACACCTTCCAGTGTCAGTTTTAGTGCGCCCTCCTTCTTCTGACCAAACCTAAACACCTTATGCTTGAAAATAAAGACCAAAACAGAGACCAGATAGGAACAAAAAAAGAGACCGAAAGGGAATCACAGAAAGACCATACATGACCCAAGAACATAATGAAAATAGTCTAAACAATAATTAGAAAATACAGTCGACTCTACACATCTCGCTGTTATACATCTCGATATCTTTCCCTATTCTGTACAACTACTTTCCTCTCCATATCTCAATATCCTCCTTATCTCGATGTGATTTTCATTCTCGATTTTCTCTCCAAATCTCGATACGCCTATTATCAAAGGATACTAGACCAGATTTTCGTGATTCAGTATAATAAATGACGCGCTAATTAATTCGAATAAAATGTCCTACGTGAGGCTCCAAACAGCCGAACAAGCGCCGTAATACACTGCAAAGTGCTACAAATGTCCACTTTTCAAAGAATCACTAATCACTCTGACCACCTTCTCTTCAACTGGGCCCATAACCTGTTGGAAACAGCAATCTCAAGCAGCTTTTCCGGCAGAAAACAACATTCGCGTGTTGAGAAGATTCAGAAGAATAAAACTCTGATGGTTTCGAACAAAACTATAGTGCAAACTTATTTTATTACTCGCGAGAAAATTATAACAACTTTAATCTAGTTCACTCGACCGCACAACAATAACAAACCTTGGCACCAAAAACGTGGCAGCAGCGAATGAGAGGAGCCGGACATCAACCTACATAAAAACAGCATCCAGTGAGGGGTCGGACACTATTCCTCCAACAATTAGCAGAATTTTCAACGTCTTCTTGTGATCACTATATTTGTTTTAATTAAGTCAAAAATAAAGTTCTATGCTATATTGATGAAAAATATGTTGAATATTATGAAAATTCATAAAATCGATTCCAGTAAACCAAACACCAATATAGCGGATTTTGAACAAAACGTTAAAAGAAAACGCATTGACGAACTTAAATAAATTTAGTACAGTTTTATCTTACTTCATTTTAGATATTGTCGCACCACCACCAAAACGGACCACGCCAGTGAGACTCGCGACGCGCACCAACTCGCCGCTTTCTGGAATCAATTTTTAAGTGTGGCGCTGCGTTATAACGATGTTTATGAACACAGCGCACTATTCACATATTAGTCGCGACACCCGGAGCTCGAGAAAAAATGAATTTAAAAAAAGTGTTGGTTTTGATTTCTACCGGATGCATAATATTTTATGCATGGACACTACGGGCGATTCAAAATTTAAAAATGTTTGAAAATCCAATCTCCCATATGTTCCGTACCATCCTTACCATAAAAATAGTGTTGTGTGAAATTTTCAGCTTTTTCGGTGGCGATTTAAAGGTGGCCCAAAGACAAAGTAGGTTTGTATGGAAATTACTATGGAGAAATTTTGAGAAATGTTTCAAACACGCTAGTTCTGTAATGTAAGTAGGAACGTATCATCCCATATTGAAAACTCATTCTTCAAGTCTTAATGAAGGATGTTGCTGAAGAAACAAATCCCTTTTGAGCAAATTTTGTTTGGGATTTTTGTACATGTTTGCAAGGCTATAATCCCATATTTAGCAAACTGATAACAAACAATCTCATGAATATCTTTTCTGATATTTTTCGAATTGAATTAATCTCTTCAGCAAAGTTCTTTATTATGGCTTGAAGAATGAGTTTTTACCATGGGATAATAAGTTTGTACTTACATTACATTACTAGCGGGTTTGGAACATATCTCAGAATTTCTTCATAGTAATTTACATACAAACTACATTCCCGCATAGCAAAATACAGTTTGTCTTACTTTAAGAACAATAAACATCTTGTAACAGGTACGGTTAATGTATCAGAAATAGTTGTTTTTATGTATAACCATATGGACTTCAAAGCTGTTCACCATTTCAAACAGTATGATTAACCCATACCTATCAGTAACAATATATGATACTGCTCTGATATTGTTAAATTATATGGGTGGTTGGATTCAAGCAAGATATGGTGGAAACATTACGCCACCATTCGGCAAATTGTTTTTGTTTTAATTTGTGCAACATACTCACACATTTGCATTTGACAATATTGAACTACATTTTAACAGTTCGACAAATAGTTACATTTTGTTGGTATTTGTGAGCGACAATCTAGCGTTGAGTGTAGAAAAAATCGCCGATTGCCGTCGAAGGAAAACAGTCGAGTTAAGCTGAAATCATATTTACAAAACAGCAATTCACATCAAAAAATGACAACTGCGATCGACCCAGTAAGTACATTTATTTCGCCAATCTGTTGGATGTTTGGTTCAAACCCAATCCCCGTAGGAACTGCGCACCAAAATCGATGCCGCTTGCCGGATGGAGGAGGAATTCACCAAACTGTACAACGAAAAATTAGCCAAGAAGCGGCATCAGATGGCCCGACTCTACATGGACAACGGTTTGCTGGTGTGGAACGGAAATGGTGCCAACGGGAAGGACAACATCCAGTTATTTAAGGAACTATGATGATTTGAGTAAATAGTTGATCAAGTTGAAACATTATTTTTCTCTTCACGTATTGATTTGTTTCATCATTGCTTATTTAATGAATTCAATTCAAATATTTGATTCTTATGGTATAACACTTACATACCAGTATGGGATAGGGTAAAAATACAATAAAGCACCGTAATCCAATAATTATGCATACGTTATTTATTTCCCTTAGAAACATATGGTTCAAATTTATCAAAACTATTTGGCTTACATTCATTTTGCCAGAAAATGGACAGTATATCTACCTTTTGGGAAACTGTTGATGAGAAATTTTGTTCGAGAAAATCGACGTTTTCAAATGGTTACATAACTTAACCGCCTATTCCCCACATTGTGATTTTCCTATTTACCGTTTGTCGAATTGTTAAAAACGTTTCGGGTATGGTGGACATATTGTTATTTTTCATTGTAACCAAAATGTTTCAGATATTGTTGCAAATTGTTGTGGACCTTTCGGGAAACTGTACTGATATAGTTCTTGTTTATGCGGGTTGTCTTTGGGCCACCTTTAAATCACCACCTATTCACAGAATAGTAAGAAACATATGGGAGATTAGATTCCCAAACATTTTTAAATTTTGAACCGCTCTTGGGCACAGACAAACCTGAATTTTGCATGGAACATATGCATTAACACTTCAGTCGTCACGCTGTTGTATTTTGTACAACACTGGTGAAAAAAGCTCGCTTTTCGCTCACAACAGCAGCGTGGTGGTTCTGACGGTGGCGAACCGCGCGACGACTGGAAGGTTAATGACTTCATTCATTTCTGAGTGCCTCCAGAGGTTCATTGTTCATTCGTCGATGTAATCGTACCGTTGAGGTTTGCCTCGGCGCAGGCATCCGTTTTGTTGGCTTTGTTTTGCTTTGGGTTTTCGTGCAATCTACCAGAATCAGGATCAAAATCGCGAAACCAAAACAGTGTTCAGTTTGTGTCCGAAAATAAATAAAAATTCAAACGCTTTTTCGACGTTCTAACCGCAAGTGAAAGTAAAATGGATCAGCCAAAGTTGCTCCAGCGGATGGTCCAGCAGAACAGATGTCTGACCTGTTTTGATCGCACCGGAACGGACGCCCGGCATACCGGAGATTCGGAAGTGTTCCAAATCGTTAGGAAGCATCTCTGGTTCACGGTAGGTACGATTTGAGTGAAAAGTGGCTGAAATTGCACAGTGGGAAAAAAGGTAGCAAACCGATGAGGAATTATGTATTTTTTTTTTGACCGCAACGTAAACGTTGAGAAAATAATTGATGGCCGCAAGGAATGTTATTTCGGTTTGCTACTTTTTTTCCCCGCGGTGGAATGGTTTAGCATAAAGATTATGCACTTCCGTTTCAGGAGACAGATTTGGCGGGAAGTGCTTCAATTTGTGGCGGCTGCTGGGAGAGTATCGATGGCTTTCACCAATTCTACGTGGGCGCGGAACAGCTGTACGAGAGAAACGAAGTTCCCTTCGGGATGGAGGGGAAGCACTCTATCAAGCAGGAAACGGGATCGGAAGTGTACCTGGTGGAAATGGCACAGGATGTCGAAGAACCAGAGATTAAAGAGGAACAGGTCAGCGACCTGGAGGAGAACGATGCTTTGAAGGAGGAGCAACGCGGTCCAAAAGAGGATCAGGAAGTTACGAGGGAAGATTCGGAGCACGAGAGTGACGACGAGGAAGATGATGACGATGACGTTGCGGACAAAGATGAGGAAGGTGAGAATCCGGATAGCCTCATAAAGCAGCACGTTGTGCTGAACTGTGATCAGTGCGAGGCATCGGATTTTACCTTCAAAGGATTGATGACGCACTTGCAGAGAGCCCACAGTGTCATCAAATGCTTCACGACCTGCTGCGGCGGAAGGTACCATACTAGGATACGATTGCTGGAACACGTTCGGTACGTGTTTGATCCGACATCGTTCAAATGCGAACATTGCGAACTTGCGCAATATTTTATCAATGGTCCGGCGTTGAAGCGCCACTTGAAGCTGAAGCATGGAGTTCAGGTAATTGTAATTGTAAATTTATTGTTAGCGTCACGTTAACTTATTGGCAAGAACCGTTACACAAGTCGAGGAAGTAAGAATGCTTAAAATATAAATTAGGTGCCCAGATAGTCGTGGTGGGGCCTTCCTTAGCCGAGTGGTTAGAATCCGCGGCTACAAAACAAAACAAAGCCATGCTGAAGGTGTCCAGGTTTTTTTTTTTTAAAAGACACCGACACGTTAATGCTTCCAGTGGACGATTTGCCCTTTGAAGGAAGCACCACACTAGACAACGGACTAGCATGCAAAGCCCAGTGGAACAGTCGAAAAACTTTCCTGACGAAAAATTTTCCGGACTGAAGCGGGAATCGAACCCACACTCCTTGACTCGATGCGGCTAAATGCTTGGTAACACTAACCGCACGGCCACGAAGCCCACCAGGTTCGATTCTCGGTCGGTCCATGATCTTTTTGTAATGGAAATTTCTTTGACTTCCCAGGGCATAGCGTAACATCGTACCTGCCACACGATATACGAATGTGAAAATGGCTACTTTGACAAAGAAAGCTCCCAGTTAATAACTGCGGAAGTGCGCATAAGATCACTAAGCCGAGAAGCAGACTCTGTCCCAGTGAGAACGTTTTTTAAAAAGACACACTGACACGTTAATGCTTCCAGTGGGACAACGGACTAGCATGCAACGCCCAGTGGCACAGTAGGAAAAAAATCCTCACGAAAAGTTTCCCGGCCTGCGGTGGGAATCGAACCCACACTTACTAGCACGATGCGGCTAAATGCCTGGTGACACTAACCGCACGGCTACGAAGCCCACGTTAATGCCAATAAGAAGAAAACTTGTATAAAGGTATCCCTTGAGCTACTGAACAACTTTGCCAACGACGCAATCAGTTCTGGATATCCTTTTTTTTTTTTTTTCAATTCATTTATTTAAAAGGCTCAAGCGTGCATTGCACTTAACGGAGCCAACGTTTGTTATTGTGAAATTATTACAATTTTACAATATAATAAACTAACAAAAATCAACTTTTTCTTGCTGTCTTCTTCGGACGCAGTATTTCCGTTGACGTTGATCCTGTCGCAGCAAATTTAGCCCTTCGCTCGTTCGCGTCGTGTCTATCCATCGCTGCTTGAAACGCGTTGGCTATTTTTGCTATGCCAGCATTCAGCTTTTCCTGCTTAAGTCTCCTTTGCTCCGCCTCTTCTTCTTCTTTCCGTTGCTGTTCAATTTTTTGTTGATCCATTCTTTCCTGCATACTTTGCAAAATCGCTTCTTTTTCTTCTTCCAAAATTTCCTCTTCAATTATCTCCACTTCATCCGACAACAATATCGTTCCAGATTCCACAACTCCAGCATAGGACACCGGTCCGCCATTCTTCTTTTGCTTTGTTTTCTTGTTCTTCCGCTGTGGGCAAGCATCTTTATGGTGTCCCTGTAGACCACACAGAAAGCACTTGTCTCTTAGACCGTCGTAAAAAACTCTAGCCTTCCATCCACCGATCTCAAGAGATGGGGGTATTTCCTTTTTAATTTCCAGATGCACTCCTCGAACTCCAGTGAACAAGTGGTCAAGGCCCAGACCAGTTGGAAATCTTTCTCTGACAATACTTTCCACTTTCCCATAAGCAGAAAATACCATCTCCAAATCATCATCAAGTACCTCCGGAGCGATATCAAACACGCGCACGTAGGTAATATTTCTCCCCGCAATCGACAATCGCACGTCCACAGTATTACCGTTACCGTAAGTGAATTTTATCGATTCAGGTCTCCTCAACATTTGCTCCATTGCTTCCTCTGTTTTGTATTTCATACAAAGTGCTCTCCCAGGCAGTCTGTATACTGCTTCAATTTGCATTGGGTCCGAATGCAACTGTTTCACGAACTCAGCAATTTCTTCCCATGACGGTTGTAAAGCACCGCCGGGGAATTTGAATTGCACTGTATTGCAAACCGCGTCCATGGCAAGCAATACGCAATTTTTTTACCAAACGTTAACCACACGGACAAAGGCCGTTCTGAACAAAGAACTGTTGGTTGGCTACACTGAACCAAGGAATCATGTCATATTTATCTGAAAACACATATAGTTTTTTTCCATGTAGCTTTTCACATAACGCTCATCAATTTATCACATAAACTTGTTCGATTTCTTTTGAATTAAATTCATCTGATAGAACACATACATTCAATGCAAATTTATCATACGAACCATTGGATTTTGCCAATGAGTTTTATGTGAAATTCAGATGAAAGTTATTGATATTGTTAGTGATTTTTATAAGAAATTATAATGAATTTGAAATGATGCTTTGTCAGTTTTTTTCCAGTAGAATTGATGAACAATATAATCATAATTTAAAAAAATACTTTATTGATACATCATCCGCATTTGTGTGAATAAACGATGCATTAATTACATTGGATAACCGATTAATTTAGATATGAAAAATTAATTCTTCTGGGTAGTCTTCTGGATGTCATTCCAATCTTGTTCCATTGACTTCAGCTTGCAATGAAGTTTAGGTTTTCTGTAAATTCAAGTCCAAAAGGATTAACTTAAATTCAGCTTTTTTGTTTATGTATAATCAACTTACCTTTTACTATCCTAATCAAAGTTTTATGATTCACTTCTTCTAACTATAATTTATTTCCAAATACACCGATGATTTAAGAGTCAAACTAGCCATCACGAGGATTCCACTATGGAACAGTGGCTAAATTTTCACATCTGCAAATCCCATAACATTCATCGGATTAAATACATAACTTTTGTTCATATATGTTTCACAGGGTTGATAATTGAATATTATGAGGTATCATAATGAGATTTATGTGTTTTTTACATGACTATCAATGGACACACATGATGTGAATCGGATTTCATTTATCGGGAGAGTATGTGACGTTTTTAATATTTTTTATGATATTTGTTGGTTCAGTGTACGATACACCGGGAGCAAACTGCTACTGCGTCCGATGCAGACTGAAGCAGAAGAGGAACTGATGTTCTGGATATCCTTCTAGGTATACGAATATCATGCAATATTTATACATTTCAACCATATGTTTGAAAACGTTACAGGAACGTAACACATTGATTTCCAACACCTACTTAACGAGCCCGTTCTGAAAATACTCATTCATTATGCATAGATTTCCAACGGTTTTCATGGACCGAAAGTCGACATCTTGTTTTCTAGGCCACCATCTAGGATTTCAGAATGTTCAATTGAAAGCAATTTTCAACCAAAATGTCAGGATCTTGAGATACAATGATTTTCATTGATCGGAAGTCGTCATCTTGTTTTTAGGCCGCCATCTTGGATTCCAAAATGTTCAATTGACAGCAATTTTTAACCTGAACAAACTTGTCGAAAAAATCACCCTTCTAAACAATAAGGATCCTGAGATACAAGCGTATATCTGTAGAGCTTGTGCATAGTTTGTATGCTCACTATCGCCGCCTAGCGGTTGAATTTCTAAATAATAGGAAATAATAATAGCCTGATTGATTCAGGCTGATCTTGATCTTCGGGAATATCAGGTAGGTCTTGTGCTGAAAAAAAGATGAATCTTCAGCCACAAACGGTACTGGTTGCTCTCCGGGTACCTCTGCATTTGATGTCATTCCAAAATCGCCCAACAATGCATACAACGGTAATTCAATTTCTGCTCTTTCTTGCTTTGCAGAATCGTTCACTCGAAGTTGGTAGATGTGTAATCGAATTAATTGCTTTCACCCAGATGCTGCATGGAGGAGTATATTGCAGGGCTGGTAGCAAGTCACTTTTGAGTGACTTGGTCCCCTTTTTCGACCTGGTCACTTAAAACTAACTATTTCCAATAAAAAGTCACTAAAGTGACTTTTTTCCAGGAAAATGGTTACTAAAGTTACTTTTTTCGTGATCTGATGATAATGTAATTTAAGGCTGGGTCAGCTTTTCAATTACAAACAGAAAGAAATAGATATATGTTATTAAAAAGACATATGAAACTATGTGATTTGTATCAAGTATCAAGATTCTTGACTCAAGACAAATAGGGACTCCCGGCTAACTTTCTGGAAGAATTCAAGTGAATATTCCGTAGACATTTCCAACGGAAAATGTATAAAATTCGTGGGAAAACATTGAAAGCATTGGAATGTTTTTTTGTCCGAAATATTTTATTAAATATTGACAAAAACCAGGACCAATATCTAATCTGAGTTTTCTACACGAAAAACACGTTTCTATAATGAATTTCCTACATTGTTGGACAATAATAATTAATCAATAGTGATATCAGTGGCTATTCCCTAAGGTCAAATCCAAATCCAAATCGTTTACTGTTTGCTTCATAATCTAAGTATGCAATATTAGTCATTTTCAGGGTCGTAGATCAGATAAAACGTGAGGTTATAAATCACCACCGAGTGATATGATTATTTTCAATAATTATTCATTTATTAAAATATTCAGTTGAAATTTAGATATATGAAGTACGCATGGAATCATATTCTAATTCTTTATGCACGACGGGTTTGTCCCGAGTTCGACAATAATAATTTGTGCTCTGAAGTTGTTGTTTATTTGGAAGAAACGGTTTAATTTTACAGAAATGCTACCACAAATTTATCTTGAGTTTTTACGTGTCGTTTGTTTTTGAATTTTTCGAATTCTGTAAGAATTTTTTCTCGGCAGATGTTCTGAAAATCATTCACGATTGTCGCCACAATTGTGCCTACCACCAAATATTTTCCCCCGAGTTCAACATGATTTGTTGAGAAGTTCTTCGAGTATTGCATCTTTGCTTCAAAATCTTCAATAAATTTTCGCCAGTAAGTTCTACATGAACAGGATTTTTGCTAAAAAAATCTTT
Source organism: Aedes aegypti (assembly GCF_002204515.2). NCBI lineage: Eukaryota > Metazoa > Arthropoda > Insecta > Diptera > Culicidae > Aedes > Aedes aegypti. Next base: position 72,559,177 of record NC_035107.1, read on the forward strand.
CACGAATTTATTTACTAAAGTTCATGTACCGTAAAATGGGGTGTTGCAAAAAGTTTCATTTTAAATTCTACTTTTTCTAAGTTACTTTACTCATTCGATTCAAGCCCTAATAAATATTTCATACTCTTAGCTTGCTCCGCGAAGTTAAACGGCAATGTGGAAGTTAAGGGGTCTATTATGTCACTCCCGTGCAAAAGTTTGGGTTCACCCCCTCAAAAACATACAAAAGTGTTCAGTCCAAATCTCTGTTATTCCGCGTTCCAATAAAACTCTCTTAGCCGCGTTCGAAAGGCAGAGAGCTATTCTTACTTCGTATGAATTTTTCCAAAAACATTTTTTGAATTTTGTATACTAAATTTTTACTTAAAATTTTGACATTTTTCAGAAAACACACTAAAAAAAACATAGCTAATTTCCTCAGCATTGGGTTGACTAAAATTTTATAACAAGGTGTCATTAGAATCATAATCTTATATTATTTAAAGAGTACTCACGAAATTTTTGCAGAAAAATGTGAAAACTATTCAAAATCATTGAAACATTCATTCAAGCATCGTGCAAAAGTTTGGGTTCACCTGAACATACTTAAAACACGAAAAATCTGTGAAATCTGGAACCAATCATGTACGCGCCATTTGCGTTTGAAAAAGCTATGAATTATAACAATCGATTGAAAAATGGCAGAGATATTGACAAAAATGATTTGCGTGCGGCTCAGGTGAACCCAAACTTTTGTACGATTTGCATCATACTGAGGGGTGACCGTGGCCGGCGCCGTTATTGACTTCATAATATTTGTGCACATTGAGAATGGTAAGCTAATCCCAAGCCCCATTCATTAAATCTCTGTGCAACTTCGATTGTTCTAGTCAATCACGGAGTAGCAACTACGTATTGTACGGTCATCTATGCTTATGCTTATACAGGGTGTCTACTCGTTTACCAAAATAAAATTCCCTGATATTTCCAGGTTTCACAAAATAATTCCAGAAGTACCGCCGTGCGGGGTGACATTGGGCCTAGGGGGTGACTTTGACCGCCTCTTTTGATGCAACTCATAGCTAGTAGAAACGTCGTAAAACTAATCCATGATCATCTATTGGCTATTTATAATGTGTTCTTGAAGCTTGACACATGTTTTATTTTTTGGACATTTGCTTGCTGTAAAAATATTGGCCCAAAGTCACCCTTATGGACCAATGTCACCCCGCACGACGGTACCGTAAAACGGGGAAACTTTGATAGTTTTTTCGAAGGAAACTTGAATATTTGTGCTTGCTGTTTCAAAGAATTAAAATTTATATTTTTAAAACAAGTACTGGCATCCTGGCTGTCGATTGCAGTTTATAGATTTCCAACAGATTTATTTCGAATGGATATATTTTTTCATATAATCGAAAGTCGGTTTTCTGTTTTGGGATAACTTTGATAATCAAACAAAATTGAATGAATTAAGGAACATTTATAGGGCATTGCATACCTCTAGGCGTTTAACGTTATATGGAAATTTCTGTCTTAGATTACAAAAATGATCCCAATTTGTAAAAATGCTTTTCGTCAAAAGATTTGAGACCATATTCAAGTTCTATGATAACTAGGCTATCAACGATAAGTGATCAACTATTCAAAACTACATCAAATAGTGATCGTAGAACAGATTGTTTGTAAGCGTTTCGAAAATGCTAAAATCGTATCTATTTTTAATATTCGTATATAAAGCCTCAAATGTTCTCGATTCAAATAAAAATAGCTCTTACATGAAGTGCCATACTAATATTCTTTAGTTTTGCATTCGTTTTGCTTAGCCGATTAACAGAAATTAGGATATTTCGTGTAGTATGTGGTGGGTAACGCACTATCAAAGTTACCCGCATTATCAAAGATACCCCGTTTTACGGTACTCTAATTTTATATGGCTTAAACAAAATAATGACAAATTGTTGAGGATTTTTGATTTAATAGCAAATTATACACTTCTAAGAATTTTTAAACGCATGCTAAAGCAAATGAATTTTATTTGCCAACGATGGAGTCTTTTACTGTGTTTGTAAGAAAGTTCGTCGTGAACTGAACTGAACTTTCAAGTACAACAGTGTGCTCCTGTTTTTTTGTACTGCGTTCTTTTGCAATAAAAGATTATGCACCATTAATTTCCATGGGCCATTTGGATACCAAGAACAGCTTCATGGGCGCAAAAGTAAAATTTTATTTGGATGCATGACAATATGTTAAAATAAAAACTAAGTTTACCGATGTTTTCGCAACTAAGTATACAGTTCTGACCTGAAAATTCTTAAAATACCTTAAATTAATTGAATCGTGTTAATGGTTGTTACGAAAGTCATCTGGTCAAGTATATTCCCATCTAAATTAACACAAATAATCCGTAAGACTTTTGGATCGCCGGATAATAGAAACATAGATCATCAAGCCCCCGATTAATCGCGCCTGACCTGTATAACATTTAAATGTGGCAATTAAGAAAATGAATTGTTACATTTCGTTCGAAAATGTTAAAGTGTTAAATTAACCCTCTTTTTCCCATGTTATCTCCAGAGCTTTTCTTTCTGAAATTCAAATATTTTCCAATAATTTTAAAAATTGTGCATGGGGCAGTTTTGGTAGCGACTGAATGTCGTGAAGCTAGGAAATTCAAAAAACTCCTTCCTGAAAAAAAGACTACCAACCAAAAAGAGACCGAACGGTAATCAAAACATAGAACGAGTCCTAAAAATAACCACGAGAAAAAGTTTGATACCACCAGACATTTCTCAGAGAATATTTCTAAAACTTGCTTTGGAAATTTCTCGTGACATAACGACAAATAATTTCTTCAGGTTTGATAAATGGATAGATACCTAACTTTATTTGAGAGAATTTCTTTTTTCATCGGAAGTTCATTTAGTGATTATTTCCGATGAAATCACTCCAAGAATTTTCCTAAGGAATTTGTAAAAAAAAAAAAATGTTTTTGATATCTCAAAATAAAACTAGGATTTAAAAAAAAAAAATACAACAAATGCAACAGGAACTCCTTCAAATATTATTTCTGCTATTTTTCCAGGAAAGCCAAATTGAATTTTCGTTCATAATAGCTTTTTTCAAAAGTTTACTGATGGAGGAGTTGATTGGACAATAGCTAGAAGCTTTTTGTCAGGTAAATATGCCAACTGAAAACATCTGATAAATATATCAACCAAGAATGACGAGCAACTTTCTGAAAGTTTCTTGATGAGAATGTAAAAAATCCATCATCACCAAGGGCTTTCATATTTTTGAATTTTTTGTAATAATAGTTCTCATTTCATCCAAATCAGTCCCCAAAACTTTTCGAAAATGTTCTGTTGATTGAGTATGTTTTTGAAATCTTCAATAACTTGATTTTCTATATTGGACTAGTAAGCCCTAAATTAAATTTAAATCAAATTAAATTAAATTATTATTCTGTAAAATTACAGGTATCCACACGCTCGTACAACTTGACCAATCGCCTGAACAAAGATAAAACCCCCGCTGAAAAATCCGAGGAGCAGTTGAGGAGGATGGAAGAACAGGAAAAGCGTCGCAGCGAGAGAGCCGCTGAGGACAAAATGATGCGGGACCACGTGACCTTCGGGTGTATTCCTTGCGGAACAACCTTCGACACGTACACGGAACTGTTCCGGCACAGCCGCGTGGAACACAAGCAGAAACCGGTGGTCACATGCTGCGGCAATCGGTATCATAATCGACCCCGACTGCTACAACACATCCAATCGGTGGTGAATCCGGTGGCGTTCCGCTGTGATCTGTGCTTCCGGTGCTTCAAGAGCAACTACGCCAGAAATTTGCACTGCGCCGAGATGCACCCCACGGAAGACGCGGTAAAGTTCCGGTGCAACCGGTGTCCGAAGGTGTTCGTCCGGGAGATCAAGTATCGGAAGCACATGCAGGACCACGAGGACTGCGATAGGGACGAGATCAAGTGCGAGTACTGCGGGAAACTGTGAGTATTTGGTTGATTTTGATGTTTGGGCTATGAAAGGGACGGGTTAAATCGGAATCCTCAACATCTAACTAATTGCAAATTCCTCGATAAAAAAGTGAAAGATATTGTTGATGTCCATCCAATCCAAAGGTCAAAGAATGTCATCGTAAATGAAGTTACATCCTTCTTGATCAATTCACTAATTATTTAGTGTAATACTTACTATTATGCTCTTCAAGCCACTCATTTGGGTGCATCCGCTTCTTGTGCGTGTGCATATTGGAACTAGAATTGAACGATTTCGAACAGAACGGACAGTTGTACAGAGCATCGTCCACGTGGATGGCCGCTATGTGTTCCTTCAGCGAAATTAGCTGCACAAAAGTCTTCGAACAGAACTGGCAACTGTGAATCGGTTTCTGCTCGTTGTGCTGCCGCCGGATGTGCCCTTTGAGGGCGCGGGCATGCGGCGACATGTGACCGCAATGTGGACACTTCATTTCCGTGCCCCTGTGCATCTGCATGTGCCTTCGCCAGTTTTCGCGATTTTTGAGCCTGCGAAAGAGATGGAAGCGTGTCATTCTTTAGGTTGTCGAATTTCACCTCAAAGGATCCTTAATACCATCGTGAGCAAATTGTACACTGCATTTTCAACTGGTCGGGTGCATCGTGTTCCATTTTATGCTTAATGAAATGCGACTTCAAATGGAATCCCTTGGCGCATATGTCGCAGATGAAGGTCGTGGGTTGCGTATGGTACAATTTGATGTGATTATTCAAAATATGCACCGACTTGTAGCTGTAACGAATTCCCAATTAGGAGAATTTCCAATATATATACTATCTATTGAAGCCTTCGATACTTACGTCTTGTCGCAATGTTCACACTTGAGGTTCTGATTGTCCCAGTTGATGTGGTCCTGTACGTGCAGCTTGAACTTGTACTGCCGGGCAAAGCTTTGGTCGCATCTATCGCATTTGAACTTTTTCTCATCCTCAGTCGCGTGAAACTCCTTCATGTGTCTCCTAATACCTAAAAAAAAAGAAAATAATTCCGTTACATACACACTCGGAACTAAAGATAGTACCCAATAATAACTAAAGTTTACACATTAATGATTGTTTTCTATCTTCCTCTCTTTCAATCTACTGTATTTTTTTATCTAGCATGAGCCCTAGATTCTGAAGGTTTCAAGAGCTTTTGGTTTATGTGGGAATATTATTAGTTGAGTTTTGGAAGCATTAGGGCATATCTTCCATTTTTGCAAGTATGAAGAAAAAATATCCAAACTTTTTTTGCAGTCGACTACAGATGACACGCAGGCTTCGTCCTTTGGCAAACATGGAGTTTCGACATCCCTGAGGTAACTCAGGTAAGTCAGATATGAAAATATTGTATAATATTGGTCCCTAAATGCTGCCTTGAGGAACACCAGCTCTCACAGGAAGTGTTTCAGACTTGGAGGACTGATATTTAATCTGAAGTGTACAATTTGCCAGATAACTTTGTATTATTATTACAATGTATGTTGGAAATTAAAAGTAGAATAGTTTTCGAATACAATTTGTTACACGTAAAAGCTGATGGGTGGTCGAATTTTCGTGGATGTGGACCATCATTCGATTCAAAATTACCTTTTTCGAAAAGTTTTATGATGGAGGAAAGCAAGCTGATTGGACTAGAAGCTTCTGCAGGATTTTTGTCTGGTTTTAAAATTGGAACGTCTTTGTCATTTTTTCATTTGTCTAGAAATATGCCTACTAAACACATTTGTTAAATATATCAACTAAGAATAAACTACTTTCTGGAAGTTTCTTGATGGAATGTAAAAAATTCCATCATCGCCAGGGGCTATCATATTTTTGATTTTTTTAATAATAGTTCTCACTTTTACCAAATCAGTCTCCCAGGAATTTTCGAAAACGCTCTCTTGATTTTCAATTGGACTATTAAAGGGTGTACGGAATCAAATTGCGCCACTTTTAAATGGCTGTAACTTTTTACCTGTTGGACATTTTCTATTGAAATTTTTGGTGTAATTTGTTCAATGTGTTTTGTTTACACTGTGTAAGTTTCACTAGCAGATGCGCAATCGTTGATGATGAAAACGCAAGAACAGCAGCGGAGCAAAGAAATTTTGCGCACGTACCTCGAAAATCCGGATCTATCTCATCGTGTCATCAGCAGAAAGCTGGGAATGGTACATTCTACGGTAGATCTCCGTATAGTAATAAGAATCACAAACGGGTTATTCAAGCTTTCAAGAGGAATCTTAACAGTTCAGTTCGAGATGTTTTAAAGTTTTATTCCTTTCGTGACAGCGGTGGACTAGCTCTGAGAGCACTTGGAGGCAGCAAGTTTAAAGCAATACCTGGTGAATCCGTTGTTGGAGCATGACCTCGTAGAAAAGCTTCCGGCCGGTGATAAGCGTGAATGGGTAGAACGGTACAAGAAGACGAAGAAGACTGTCACTCTTCGTACCCTCACCAACTTTTTGTCGGGTATCGAAGCCGAAGCCTGCGAAGCTAACGTGTCTGTCGAGCTCAAGTCGGAGAAGAAGCCAGATAGTTCCGGTTTCGGAAAGGGGAGAACCAAGGATAATGGTGCCGTATACAACCACAGCACCAAAGACAATGGTGTCCTACAAGAAAGCGTACAAGGTGTGCAAACGCACGGCTCATTGCCTTACATTTGTAGCTAAATAACAGTTTATTATGTGTTTGAAGTTGTTGAAGAATTTGTTTACCTTGGAACACTTGTGACATGTGACAACAACGTTTCCCGCGAAGTGAAAAGACGTGTTGCGGCTGCGAATAGGGCCTTTTACGGACTACGTAACCAGCTTAGGTCCCGCAGCTTGCAAACGGAAACAAAATTCGCCCTGTATAAAACATTGATTCTTCCGGTGGCTCTCTACGGGCACGAAGCGTTGACGTTGAAAGAGGCAGACCGGAAAGTTCTCGGTGTTTTCGAGCGTAAATTGCTGCGGACAATACTCGGTGGGAAACTCGAAAATGGTGTGTGGCGCAAACGCATGAATCACGAGTTATATCAATTGTACAAAGACGCGAATATTATAAAGCGTGTAAAATACGACAGACTTCAGTGGGCTGGTCACTTAGTGCGAATGTCGGAAGAAAGAATTGCGAAAATAATATTCAGCAGGGAACCAGGTAGAGGTCGGCGGCTTCGGGGAAGACCACGAATACGCTGGCTGTACGCAGTGGAAATGGACCTGGCGACTCTAAACGTTCGGGGCAACTGGAGAAGTTTCTCCCAAGACCGACGAAGATGGAGCTCTACAGGGTGATTACTATATCCTGTCAGTAAAATAAGTAATCATAGAAAAAATATGGTTGTATGAATTTTAATTACCAGTGCATATCCAGTTTTGGACATCTAGAACTTTTACCTCGTTATACACGGGACCCTAACGAAAGGCGGAAACACGAAAGGCGGAATCACGAAAAGCGGAAACTCAAAAGGCAGACTAACTTAGACGTATAACAAAAGGCGGAAAATAACATAAGGCATAATCTAAAAAGGCGGAATCATTTTAAAACGATTTCAAAATGCTTACTTTAGCTTCCAAACAATAATTATACTGAGCTGTTTAAGTTCCCAATCATATCAGCGTTTTCAAAATCACTAAGCGGACTTAGAATTTCTTTTCAAAAACGGTGTTTTTTGTTTTTCAATTTATATGTTTTGGCCAATTAATATATGACAGGTAAATACCGTCCAATGCCCTCCATTACGCTGCGGTGCCACTATAACCGAGAAATATTATCTCGCACCATGTTGATGTTAGGTGAAATAACCGTCGCCTGTTTCTATTTCTTTTATTTATTGTCGCCTGTTTCAGCCTTAGGTTTGCGCTAAATTTTCGATAAATCTAGTCAATATTGTTGCTTTTTCTTCTGTTGCACTACGCCTCCACTGAGACACAGTCTGCTTCTCAGCTTAAAGTTCAATGAGCACCTCCACCGTTATTAACTGAGAGCTTTTTTTTGTCAAAGTTGTCATTTTCGCATACTTTTTTTTTTTTTACTTATCTCGTTTATTTGGCAGGCTCAGGCGCCGTAGGGCATAACAGAGCCGAAATCTTTTCTTTTTTTACATTATTTACATTCTGAAATTTGAACTTATTTTAAAAACTATGTTAGTTTGCGGAAGTTTTAAGGTTAGTGGATACATTTGAAACAGGGAAGGAAAGGATTTTTTGGAATTTCTTAAGCTACTTAGACTACTAAGCTGATGAAGCTTGAAGGGACAGGATGTCCAGATCTGTAATGAAACTAAACAGAAACGGTTTGTGGGAGACAAGACGAGAAGAGGACAATTTGACGGGGAAAAACAGGAAACAGAAAGACAGGGAACGAACACAAAACAGATGGATTAAATTCATATATTCTAAATCAAGGCCCGCCAACACTTCCCTGACAGGTTTCTGCTGTTTTCCTCGGATCCGGAGAGTTTCAGTCAGCTCAGATCTGACGCCACGATGCTCAACGCATCCCCACACAACATGTTCGATATCCTGGTAAGCCACGCCGCAAACACAGAGATTGCTTTCTGAGAGCCCAATACGGTGGGTATGCGCGCTTAACGAATAGTGATTGGACATAAGCCGACACATGACACGAATGAAATCACGGCTCATGCCCAACCCCTTAAACCATGGCTTTTTCGACACCTGTGGAAATATGGAGTGCAGCCATCTACCCATTTCTCCGTCTCTCCATTTCTGTTGCCAGCTGATCAAGGTCTCCCGACGGGCCAATGCAAAAAATTCTTCGAAGGCGATTTGACGCTCGTAAACATCGCCTTCTTTAGCGCCTACCTTAGCCAGAGAGTCCGCTTTCTCATTGCCAGGAATGGAGCAATGCGAAGGGACCCAAGCTAAGGTAATAGTGTAAGAGCGAATTGACAAAGCACTCAATGCCTGGCGTATTCTATTCAGGAAGTACGCTGAGTGCTTCACCGGCTTCATTGACCGAACAGCCTCCAGAGAACTTAAACTGTCGGAAAAAATGAAGAAGTGCTCGGGTGGGAGAGAACTGATGTACTCTAAGGTGTAATGTATAGCTGCTAGTTCAGCAACATATACAGAACATGGTTTTTGAAGCATGAAGGAGGCGCTATGAGAAACGTTGTAAACACCGAAACCAGTGATATCATCCATTTTTGACCCATCAGTGAAGAACTGTCGGTTCTCGCTGACATGCCCGAATTTACTTGCAAACATGGGAGGGATAAACTTTGAACGAAAGTGATCTGGTATACCATGGATATCTTGCTTCATGGACAAATCAAATACTACAGAGGAACCGTCGAATTCTAGGAAGTTATCACGATTGGTGTTAACCGAAGATGGGCTAACCTCCAGCGTCATGTACCAGTAGTACACACTCATGAAACGAGTTTGAGGGTTATGTTCAAGCAGCTTTTCGTAGTTTTCAATAACCAATGGATTGAGAACCTCACAACGGATGAGGAACTTTTTCGCATTCTTATATCGTGTAATTCTACGTTACTAGCCCGAAAGACACTTGCTCGAAAGTAACATTAGCCCGAATGATGGACATAGTCTATTCTTTAAAAAAGAAATATCTAATACATTATCAGTGATTTGTCCTTCTTTTAATCATCGGCTATTCTTTCTGGACTTATCACCTTGAATATGTTTGGCGTCACAAGCCACTTAAGAGCCAGTTGAAATTGATTCTTCTTTTAAACATATACTGTTTTTTCGCCTAATATTGTTGCTAGTGATATTCAAGCTGATCATATTCGTGTTAATGTTATGGCACAGAAAAACAGACGTAACAGCTAGAACAACTACCCATTTGAAACTTTGTCTCGCAAATGTAACTGTGTAATGCTGAAAATGCTGTGCTTGGCAAACCGAGAATCAGGTGGCAGTAGTGTGCAAAAGCGATACGAGCGCTAAGACTGGCCAATCGACCAACCATAAAATATTAGAATTGTGCACAATTTTGCTGTACGATGCACATAATTCGCATGTTCCGTCTGTTTGTCAGTGGTTATAGAATCCTCGCATTCCAAAATGCTACAAAGAAGTGCCTTTGTAGTTATTTTTCCCAATACGGTGCTATAATAGATTTACTACAAACGCCATAATTCGGACCATCGCATTGGCTCATGGAAACATCGAGTCATGGAACAGAAATGCTTTGGAGAGTTGCACAGAATACGAAACTATTAAGTCATATTCTTTACTAAATTTGATTTGTAAACATGTGACATCATTCCTATCGTAGCATTACCACCCGGACAACTAGATCATTTTTTACAAATTTGTTCGAGGTGGATAGGAATGACCTAGGGAAACAGTTATGTTATGTTATGTTATGTAACAGTTACAGTACTGGTCAGAATAAAGTACGCACTGGCCGTTTTTCCATACAAAATGGTCAAGTTTGGAAATCTGAATCTCAGCTTTTAGTGGTCCGATTGATCTGAAATTTTCACCACAGCCTAGATATAACATAGGTTTCACTCAATTAAAATATCACTGCATTTGAAACACAATCTTTTAAATTGTTGAAAATCTCTCAATTTGCAAAAAATTGCAAAATTTAATTTTGAAAATATTTTGAAAACAATCAGTTTTACCGAAAAATGATGTTCTGCAAACTTGTGTGTCTTATCAAATTGTACATTTTTGCAGAAGAACATATTGCTCTAAATATTTTTATTTAAAAATTATTTTTACTTTAAAATTTTGTCATTTTTATCGAAATTTGAGATTTGCGATAATTTAAAAGTTCTTTAATGAAAAACTATGAATTTCTAGCCTAGCAAATTTGAGATTACTTTCAAGCTGCGGGGAAAATTTCAGGTCAATCGGACTACTAGAAACCGAGATATAAGACTCCAAACTTGATCATTTTGTATGGAAAAACGGCCAATGCGTACTTTATTCTGTCCAGTACTGTATGGCCATAGGGGTTCCCTATTTGGCCATATGATAAATTTCGAAATCATTCATATTTGGAATCTTTTTGAATGGTTTACCGTAACGACATATTTAATACCTTACGAGACACAAAAAATAATTCAAAATTTGAAAACAATTTTATTAACACATATAGCGAAATAGGGAACCATTACGTCCATCACTGGTACACCTACTCTATATCACCTTTTTATTATTGTACACCGTAAAAATCTGTTTGAGGGGACCATCATATTAACCATGAAATTTTAGTTTTGGTTTTAGTATGATATCATGAGTCGTTATAAAGTCATGGAACATAGACTCATGGAGGTTTCACTGTAAAAGCAAACCGCAGAATCACTTAAGGCTAATTGAAATTTGGCGGACTTTTTAAACCAGCAGAGCAAACGGCCGGCCGTTTGCTCTGCGGGTTTAAAAAGTCCGCCAAATTTCAATTAGCCTTATGTGATTCCGCCTTTCGTGTTTCCGCCTTTCGTGTTTCTGCCTTTCGTGATTCCGCCTTTTGTGCGTAGTCGCCTTTTGTTAGTTCTGCCTTTCAAAATTCCGCCTTATGTGTTTCCGCCTTTCGTGTTTCTGCCTAACGTAGGACACCCAAGTAATCATAGAAAAAATATGGTTGTATGAATTTTAATTACCAGTGCATATCCAGTTTTGGACATCTAGAACTTTTACCTCGTTATACACAGATCTCCTTCTGTCGGGTGTGAGATCACTGCGTCCATTTTTTTTAGAACTATTGTGATATATATACATAGATATACACAGATAACCAACTATTTTTTTACCTCAAATTCCAGCCACACGCGCGGTTTCAGAAGCATTACAGTTAACACGAACGTTATTCAAAAGCATATATTTTAACCAAAAAAGACATATTTTTTTCGCTAAAATTTTCCATAATCAGTCTTATGCTATTTCCTAGTTAATCTTAAAGATTGTGGTAACATGCTGTTTCAATCAGACAATTTTTCCAGCGGAGTTTAGTCAAAAATACAAATCTGTGGAAAACGTGCGTGCCAGGTGCAATGCCTTTAAAACAACACATATGGCTAAAAACTAAGGTAAATGAAAAAAGATTTAATCTTTACTTTGTCAAAACAAACTTTATAGATATGCAAAACAGGATGTACACTGGAAATTAAAATTCATACATACATCTTTTATCTACGATCATTTACTTTACTGACAGGAATTAGTAATCACCCTGTACAATACGCCCGGCAATGGCGTGATGCTACGATGTAGCCATCAAGTAAGGTAACAGTTTATTCAGCCGAAAAGAGGCTGTAAAACAACATTTTAGCTACCAATGTAACTTACGTACATTCTCCAAGGATTCCAGGAGCATGACATCGACTGATTGCGTGAACTTCGCGCGGAAGTGGAAACTTTGTAACGTGTGCCTGAATGATCACGGTAACGCGGAGCGTAAATTTAGGATGCGCTGCACGATTGTTGGTTGTAGGGAAAGGCACAATCCATTGCTGCATATTCGGTTCGTCTTAACAGCAGCATACTGTTCCAGATGATTCCCGTTACATTGTACTTCCGGGAGAAATCTTTTACCATATTCGAATTTTTAGACGAGGGAGCGTCAGTTACGATGGTGGAGAAGGTACTGGCAGACTAGATGGGTGCAGAAGGCATCCGGATGCCTGAGATCGAGTGGACCAGTGACGTTGTCCACGCCGAAAAGGACTTGAAGCGAATCAGACTGAAGATATCGGCGAATCAGCTGCTGATGAATGAAGTGTGTACCGTAGGTGAATGGCATTGCCGGAACAGTCGTGAGATGCTCGAGCGCTGTCAAAACGTCACGAACACCTCCTGGATCAACCGGTTACACCAAGCTATCGACATGGATGGAGACACCATCTTCTATGGTGATAGGAGGGCCCGATTGGCTTGTCAGATGGATCGGGCCCGGGACATCCTGTCTACTGCGATTCGTCATTGAAGTACGATGTCTTCCACCTACGAGGGCTTGGCCTTGCATGCGACCTCTCACAACAATGAAACGGGGGCAATCGAATACGACATGCTCCGCTATTTCCTCCACACCAGCACAATTGGGGCACGCAGGAGATTCTGAGTGCCCGAACCTATGCAGGTACTGTCTATAGCAACCATGTCCTGACAGAAACTGCGTCAGGTGGAAGTTCACTTCTCCATGGTTTCTACTATACCAATCTGACACATTTGGTATTAGCCGATGGGTCCATCTACTCTTAGTGGAGTTATCCCATTCCTGCTGCCAGCTTCTGAGCGTTTCCTCTTTACACGCGGCGCGGACTCCTCTGGTACCCCTTTGGTTGAAGCATTGAACATCTTCCTTGATGATGAGCCCGATGGGCGTCATCCCGGCTATGATGCACACGGCCTCTTTAGATACCGTCCAGTATGCACTATGGTGCAATCACCTACCGAGATAAGCGCCCGTTGCTCGGACTTGCGGTTGTTGACCACCACCACCTCAGTCTTGTGACGGGCCAGTCCTAGTTTTCTAGACTTCATCCATTCCTCAACTATGGAAATAGAGTGCGCTGCTGTCAACTCTACTTCCTCCATCGATTCACCATAGACCACTAGGGTGATATCGTCGGCGAAGCCAACAATCTTAACACCCATCGGAAGGGGCAGCCTTCAGTGTTGGGAAACTCGTGAGTACTCACTGAAAACTGCAAACTCGCTCGCGAGTATGAGTTGTACAGCTTGAACTCTCGCGTGAGTATACTCAGGCGTTAGTTTCAGTTGTACAGCTCATACTCGGGAGTGAGTTTTCGACTAACACTTACTCACTCGTGAGTAATTTTTTTTTTTTTTTTTTTTTCATCTTTATTAACGTGTTTTTTAACATTATGCTAGTTAATATTGTAAATATTCTAAAAGCTTGCGAATGGCCCAAATAAATAATAAGTAATAAGTAAGGCTATTCTTGGGGTGACCTTATTCAAATGATAAGATGAACATTTTATTCTGAAAACTTTTTGATGCACGCAAAACGTTATTATATTGCAATTTTAATGAAAACTTTCCGTTTTACGGTTTCACGAAAAGCTACCGCAGCTGTCATATCACTGATTAGTATTGTTAAATCATCAATAGGCTTCAATGATACCTTGGATACCGTCTTGATGATTGTTGTTTGTTGCTATTTTTCATAGCGTTTTCTCTTTCAAACATACTACGATTGGATTGTTTGCTTCAATGATAGAATGATTTCGAAGTCTGCGGTAGAACTTTGACAGCTGTGGTAGAACTCTGCGGCTACCGTAAACTAGAAAATTTTCTCAACAATCGTAATAATATAAATTCTTAACACAAACTGCTCTACTGGGTCTGATTCTTCTTTTTAACTTTATGTACTTATGAGCATTTTCACAATTATCAACTAATAGCTTTATTTACCAATTGACTATTTTTGCATATCATAAGATAGAGTACCAATAGTACTCTTTGCTCTAGGAAGAAGAGAAAATTTCCTACTTAATTATGTTTCTGAAAAACTTATGATTTTGAATTTTGTCCAAACATTTTGAACAGGTGACAAAAGTCGGAATCAAAAATATTAGCATATAAATAGATATAACTGACACAGTATGATAACCTTCACTTGAACCTACTTTTGTCAGAAAAAATATGCAGTTGTTTATGTTTCAAACAATTTTTCGAACAATATTCAACTCACAAGTAGTCACGTTTGAAATAAATTCCTAGACTGGTCATTTCCATGTACTATCTTTGGTAAATTTCAATTTTAAGCTTTGAACAAACAAAAAAGGTGAAACATTTGGATATCCAGTATATTACACACTGCTCGAATCAAACATATATCATTGCCTGTCTATGTCCATAAACCGGTGTTCTAAAGGACATACTAGTCAGGAGTAGTTTACTTCCTTTAACTTATGTAAATCATATATGTAATATAAACACATTCTAAAACATCGATTTTTTAAATTCTACATCATTTTTGTAAATTTTACTACCTCTGAAATGCTGAGGGTTACTAAGCTTCTTTGTTTGTCATATACTTTGCTAAAAAAGATGAATGACCCCAGGGCAGTTCAGCTCACAATGTACAGTGACCGGCACAAAAAAAGATCCACTCTCAGTTTATAAGAAAATTGCTTCAAACTTGTGATTTTTTTGAAACTTATTTTTATTTCTGTTTATGTAACAGAAAAGTAAACTTCCAAACTTCATTTTGTCATAGAAACATCATTGATTTTTATTAAAAAGAAAATTTAAAAAATCATATCGCTTTATACTTAGGTTTTTGAGTATGACAGAAAAAAAGATCCACTTCACGTTTTTTTACAAAACAATAACAAAAAAAAATCAAAACAAATCATTAGTACTCAATATGACCTCCTTTGACCTCAATCACCAACTGAAGACGCTTTGGCATGCTTTCGGAGGTGCTGTTGGTCTAAATCGTCCCAAGCCTTTTGCAGGGCTGCAAAATACGCCTGTTTATTTGTAACACCAGTTTTATCCACCTTGTTGTCAAGTATTGCCCAGAGATTTTGAATGGGATTCAAATCGGGGCTCTGGGGTGCCATTCCATGGATTTGATGCGGGTTGACCTGAAGAATGCTCGTTTTTTTTTCGCCGTGTGTTTGGGGTCGTTGTCTTGCTGAAAGGTGTTATTATTCTCCAGTCCCATTTTAAGCATCGATTCCTCCAGATTCTCACACAATATGTCGATGTACCCTTCTGCCGTCATAATGCCGTTGATTTGGGCCAAGTTTCCCACGCCAAACCACGAGAAACAGCCCCAAACCATAATGTTTCCACCGCCATGCTTCATTGTTGGTTGGAGATGTCTATCCTGGAGCTCCTCACAGCTCTTCCGCCAAACTCTTAGTCACCGTTTCTTGTTGAAGAGCTCAAACTTTGACTCGTCTGACCAGATGACATGCTTCCAGAACTCCAGGGGCTTGTTGATGTGGTTTCTGGCGAAGAGGAGTCGTTTATGTTTGTTGACCTTGCTGATCATTGGTCGCTTTTTAGCAAAATAGCTCTTCAATTCCCGTTCTGCCATGCGTCGTCGAATAGTACGTTCGGAAATCGTCAAATCTAGCCTTTCCTTAATCGCACGCACGGTTGTGCGTGGATCTTTCTTGATTTGCCGGATGATCAGGTCGTCGGTTCGCGCACTGCTCTTGCGTTTTGATCCTCTCCCCTTTCGATCAGCAACACTTCCGAACTTTTGGTGCTTCAGTATTATCTTTTGCACTGCGCCACGGCTCACTCCAAACTTCTCCGCTATTTTTCGTTGTGATAGGTTGCGCTTAGCATCACGCAAAATAAGGTTTCGGATCTGCATTGAAATTTTGCCTCCGCCCATTTTTCCACAGCTTCCACAGCTTCAAAACCAATTCTTTTGAACACTTGCAGTTGACTTAAGAGCTCTACAATTTATGTTGTCGACAAACAAAAACAATGAAGTGTTAAAACCGGGGGCTCACCAACGTAAATTACACGAAAAATTAATTTTACGGTAGTGGATCTTTTTTTCTGTCATACTAAAAAAAACTAAGTAAAGAAAAAACTTATAATTTTTTATTTTTAGAAAACAAAATCAATCATGTTATTATTCTGAAATGAAGTTTGGAGGTACCGTCAAACGGGGCTTCTTTTGACATTATTTCCACATTCTTTCACTTTGAGAATTTGTAACTCTTAGAATTATGGATGGATATTGATAATTTTTGCCTATATTCAAGTTGTATATGTTCGTACCAAATGTGCAAAATATGAGGCATATCCATCAAGAAATAACAAAAATACTTGAATAGCGAAAAAAGTGTGTCCTTCAAGACAAAAAAGGGGCTACTTTGGACATTTTCACAATTTGCTAATGAAATGCTTTTTCCTTATAACTTTCAAACTGATTCAATGGAGTGTCGTCCGCTGTGATGTTATTGAACGTTTTTCATTGATAAACTTAATGTAGAAAACAGCAAAGCAAGAATCAATTACACATATATAACAAATTTCAACGAAACATGCCATTCACTATTCTCATTTGAAGTATGAAACTTAAATTTTCAACTTCCTCTTAAATGGAACTATCAGTTACGAATACTCGATTTTCAAGTTGACATAAACGAACGACGTTACTACTAGGTACTGCGATGATAAATGAGCTATGTACAAAAACTCTTTTTTTCTATTCTTACTGTTATATGAACGATATGTAGAAGGATCACATTAATACCGGTATCTAATTTACTATCAGTATTTAATTTTCATTAAAAACGCAATCTATGAAGTAAAGTTTCGCAAGAACGTAAAGAAGTAAGTTTGCTTTTGTAATATGCTTTTAGCTTCTTAGCAGTTTAGAGCTGGCTTAAGAACAGTTTAATTTAAGCATTTGAAAGTTGCAACTGTTCTGTACTACAAATTCATGTAAAATATGACGAAAAATAGTTTTTTAGAGATTATGCTGTGAATTTGGCATTGGTACGTATTGAAATATGTGTGTTTTATGGCTATTCACTTGAACAAACATTTATTTTAATTTTCATGATGTAAAATACACAAACCAAAACATTATAATAAAATAAAAGTCGCAAAAATAACACCTTTGATCAATTATTTTAATAAAACAACAATTTTAAGCAAAACAAATCACAATATTTTCATGAAATATGACGATTCGATAGTTTTGTGATGCTCACAATAAGTTTCCACGACACGGGGTAAAATTCAAAACAATGTTTGTATAGCCAATGTTTTATACCTTGTGAATATTTATTCGAGCTGTTTTTAAATGTTTTCTTGTTTATCCTGTTATTGTTGATGTTGTTCCAAGAAAAAATCATGCCTAGTGGTAGAGCATATATTGGTTAATAAAAGTGCTAAAGACACAAAATCGCTCAGATTAATATTTACGCTGCTAATAAATACAAAAGGTGAGTGTCCAAAGTAGCCCCTGGAATCAAAAGTAGCCCCGTCCGACGGTATATGTGACTTTTACATTAATTGAAATTATGATAAGTTTAAAAAAAAATCACAAGTTTGTGCAAATTTCGATATATGCTTGGGGTGGATCTTTTTTTGTGCCGGTCACTGTATATATTAAAATTAAACACATTAAACGGGTTGGCCACCTGCCATATTTTTGAATCGACCGTTGAAAACGTGGTCGATGCACAATGATGAGAGTGTGACGTCTGTTTGTCTGTGATTGAATCATCGACACCACGAAGGAATATATGGTTGTCACGATTCTCTTATAATAGTATTGCTGTGTGCGTTTGAAACGCAAATATCAAATGCGGGAACACAGAACGCGGTAAGATTTTTCACAAGAAATGCGATGTCAAAGATAGGTTTTTCTATCTAGGTCAGCGGTGAATTATATAATCGTAGCTAGGAGTCCTCTGATTGGTTTGTGTTACCGCATTTGGAGGACATTTATTCAAGATTTGCACCTCAAATGCAAACAGCAATAGCAATCATATGAATAAACAATATAGATGGCCGGGTTTCACACTTTTCAAACCCGAACCCGAATCATTTTATTTCTTCAAACCCGCACCCGATAATTTGGGTTCGAGGGCTCGGTTTGGATTTTTTTTTCCGGATTCGGGTCGGGTTTGAAAACCCGTTACCCGACCATCTCTAAAAACATCCTTGGTCAATTTTTGGTATATCGATCAGGCTGTATTTTGTTATTCATATTTTAAAGTATACATATTACATAAGTATTATGAATATTATAATTTTATGCGCAAAAATATAAACAAGAAAAATAATTTAAAAGAATAAAGTTTGGGCGCATTGCTTTTATTTTTTTTTACTTTGAAAGTGATTGCTAAGTAAAAAATACAATAATTTTTACAAGTATTTTTTCACCGCTATCAAACAAAAACTACTTACATCAAACTGCTTAGACAATCAACTGGTTTCTTCTGCCTCGGATCTGATTTGAGTGAAAATTAGCCAAATTTAGATTGATTTATGATTCCGCGTAATTTTCAATTTAAGCGTTACGTAATAAATGGACGCAAATGAAAATACTAAAATTTGGTTTGATTTAACGCTAAATTGAGTTGTTTCTATACAAGCTTTAGAAAAATTACAGTTACCAAAATTTAGCTTATTGTGCTAAAGTGCCATCCCCAACCCTTGGGTAAATGCAGTTTTCATCACTGATGACAACATTCGTGAGGAATAAAAAGCATACTAAGAGATTTTGGGTTCAAATAATAATCGGTTTACTGGATAAACTCAAAATTTTGGTAATTTTTTTCGCCATGTGGAGAATAATATACAATCGCTGTGAATAAACGTACAATATAACGTACAAGTTACAATTATTGTATTATTGGATCATAACACTACCGCAATAATAAAAACCTGAGACAAAACGTATCTGAATTTCGTGCCAAAACTAATAAGCCGCTGATTGGTGTGCCAAACAGCGTTGCCAGCAATATTTTGTGCGACAACTTCAGCACCAGCTTTTTTCGCTCTCCTTTTCAATTTTCATTAATTCATACCAGTTTTCTGACAACACATTAGATCATAAAAGAGGAATAGAAATCTAACAAGAAGTCAGGTGTCACATGTATTAGATAGAAACGAACAAAACAAGTGAACAATATTTCTGATTTTTTTTTATTCATTTGGGACCTTTATGAGAACAGTGAGCACATGTGACAGTCGTATAACGAACCGCAGCTAGATTCAACGTTGAAAATTATACATTTCTTAACGTCTGTTCCTAAAACAGCACTATTGAAATTTCTATATTGAAAAAATATGCAAGCTTGCTATTACCACATAACAGTAAAAATAACCAAACAATAATCAGAGGCCCGTGGATATGGTTTAATGAGAATAATCTTATCATTCAGTATCTTTATCCTTATTGTCAACATTTTCTCAACGGTCCTTCTTTATACCTCATTAGTGTAGAAACCAAGCAAAATATAATAAATTCCGAACTTTTTTCTGATCAGAAATCTTTATTCGGAAACGTTGCACACGAGTTTTCTAGAACAAACTTGCAAAATACATTAGGTTTGCTGAAAATATTTAAATGCGAAATTGCGTATAAATTAAGCGTGAATTCAATTTAATGAATACGAGAAATACGAAGAGGCATGAGCAGCCAATTGAACCGTCATAAAGCTTCCAATCCAAATCAACATATGAGATGGACAAGATGCCAATCACAAACAAAATTTATGTAAAGTACCGCGGGGGAGGTGGATATGGGATAAGTGAAAATAATTTGCATAGTTTACTGAATATATGAATTAACGTTTCAAACTCATGCGTAAACCTTTGAGGCCATTCAGAACATTGCGATAGGTAAGAGATTCCTACTTATGTTATTGTTCATCAGGATGCCTTAACTAATGTTGAGATTAATAGAAATCGTGAATATAACTGTTAGTTTTTCAACTAATTGTTCAAAACGACAAACTTGGTGGCAAGTGAAAAGTGATGACAAAAAATAGGCAAAAACTTTTTCTGTATTTTTTTTAGTTTTACATAAAAATACCTTATACCATTTTTACTAATATTTCAATTCAATATCAATGACATAAATGCATTCAAAAAAAGTTTCATTATTATTTAATGGAAAGTATTTGAACACAACCGGACTTCCACCATTATAACTTGTTTATCTATGTTTAAAAACTAACTCTAAATTCAGTAAAGTTTAAACAACCATACTAAAAAACGGCATACATACACGCTGAAGTCGATAGCAGCTGTAAACATATACAATCTTCCACCTAGACTATATAGAACATACTAATGTACAATTTTATTTTGCTTTGGGAATTGGTTACTCACCATACTCACAAAGAGTACGAGAGTGAGTATTTTTTTACTCGCGAGTACGAGTTTCCCAACACTGGCCTCAGTACGTCATCGTACATCGCATTCCATAACAGCGGGCCCAGGATTGAACCTTGTAGGAATCCATGAGATTTTCCAAAAGAAATTTAGTAGAGATTTTACCGGAGGATTTTTTGTAGACATTTCCCGTATGTGAACCATAGAGAAATTGTTACGATAATTTCTGATGAAATTATTGCAAGAATTCGTGGTAGAATCTCTGGAAGAATTCCAAGAGGAGCTCTTGGAGAAATTCCTGCATGATTTTAGAAGCCCAGAACGAATCTCTCTAGAAATCCACGAACAATTTTATTTTTGATTTTGGAATGGTGTCTATTTAGATCTGGATGAAAAATCATGAATTTTGAGCTGTCTCATGATGGAATTATATGATGGTCTGAAAATGTCCACTTCAGGAGCCGTTTCCGAAGTACTCCGACTAGATCCGGTCAAATCTAGATGTTGGTCCACTTGATGCTCTTGTAAATCGGAATGAAAAACCAAATTTGAACCGTCGTACCACACATGCGTATAAACTGCTGAATATAATATGTACCAGCTCCTTCTGAAACCGGTTCCATGTGTCCTTGTGCCATTGTGCCCAGAAAAAAATATCCACAGTTCTATTCTAGGGTTCCATATCGTATAGGGAGTCGGATCCTATTCTTGGCACTTTTGATTCACTTAGACAGTGGCTTTTTTTGAAAGCTACTGAGCTCACATTTGGCTACAATATGCCTCGTATTTAAGTGCTGCTTTTTGCCAAGTTTTAGACAATTTGGCCGAGAAAAACCCCCTCCTTGTCAAAGTGAATCATGTAAGTGCCTGAATAGCTCTGCACCATAACAACCATAGCTAAAATAACGAAGATCGGTTCAAAAATGGATTTTTGAGAGCGTTTCAAAATTACGGGTCATTTGTCACCCTTAATGCACAATACCGGGCATTTTCTTAGCGGCATTCAGTCTCAACGGCAATCAGAACTAAAATATTTCTTCTACGCCCAACGTTTCGATTGCATTTTCAATCCGTTGGGCGTAGAAGAAATATTTTAGTTCTGATCGCCGTTGAGAATGAAAGCCGCTAAGAAAATTCCCGGTGTAACTCATAACAGTCGAAAGCATCCAATTAATGCACAATGTGTAATTTTTTTTCTAATGCGTTAGGAAGATTAAAGAATTGAAATTTAAATTAGTTCCGTTGTTAGATTAATTCCATGTTCTCCAAGAATTCAACCTGGATTTTAAAAAAAAAATATCTCAAACAAATCATAGAGTACATCCAGTGATTCTTCAATCAATTTCGCTAGGATTCCGTGTAGGATTCCCGTATAGGGCATTTTAAAGGAGTTCAAGCAATAATTTCTCTAATAAGTGAAGGCATAACTGATTTCTTAGGGTTTTCTTCCAGATTTTTTAAAGTTTTGTTTTCAAGATTTCAATCAAGAATTGATCTAGATTTACCTTTTGAAATTACTCCAGAGGTTTCTTCAGAAAAGCTAAGATAAATTCATTGAGAAGTTTCCAAATAGAAGATCTGGAAGAATTTTCCAAGCGATATTTCCATGGAATCATCGAAGACTTTTTTAAAAAACTACTTCATAAATCCTTGAAAAAATCCGGAAATTATCGATAAAACAGATTTTATAGTAATGTCTGCTGAAACATTTGTAGAAATCCCTGATGCTTGCGAGGATCTCTGAAAAACACCCTAACTTTTGAGAGAATCTTGATGGAAGATATATTTCTCAGATAATGATTTTGGAAAATAATCAATTTAATTCCTGGATAAAATCATGCAGGATTTTCTGGAGGCATTCCATGGAAAATATTGAACAGAAATCCCTGAAGAAACTTGTGTAGGAATGGTCGGAATAATTGCTGTAGTATTTGCTGGTGTGAAACCTCATATGAAATTTTGAACAATCTATGGAAATTTTACTTAAAAATTACTAGAGAATTAGTTGTAAAAACTGCAGGAGTATTCGTAGATGAAATGTTCACGAAATTGTTAGATACATTTTGGAGTAACTTAATGTCAGATCACTGATCTTAGATTTTCAAAAACCATACCGGAATTAATTTTGGAGCAATTCCTGTAGAGGAAAAACAGGGTGGTAGTTGATCCCTAGTGATTTATCCTACCTTCGTTCTGGTCACGATCTTCAGATTATCGTGATTCGTCAACATTCGTATTGATAAAGTGGAGGGACATGGTTGAAATGGAGTTTAAAAGAAACGAATGTCAGAACAGGTATCCACCGGCGACGCCAAACGGACCAACGTAATGTGGTGTAATTTGGGATTTGTGGATTGAATACTGATATTTTTTGCCAAGCATCAATATGGGTGACTTTCGAGGATAGCGAAACGTAAGAGGGGTTAGGACAAGGTTGTGGATTTACTGGGTAAATCCATCACATTGAGGTTATGACTCTGTGTCTTGTCAGGAATAGGGTCTGATTGGTATGGTAGTATGCAATAGAGTTCGGAATTGATAGACAGACTTTGAGGAAAGAAGTTTTGAACGTAAGGCAGCAGCACCTTGGATCTTGGAGGGCGCAGGTCTGGAGAGTTGGGCAGCTGTTCATACTAGGTTACATTACGTAGAAAGTGGAATCTGTTTTGCCGTGCACAAATTATGGGAAGAATTTGAAAATGTTTTCTTGTTCAGATTGGGTAACGCAAGAGAGGATTTTTAGCTCTGCGTTATATTAGGAGGATATTATAGTGCATGGTCTACTGATGACTGTGTATTTTAAGGGTGATCGAATGAAAGCTTTGTTGAGTAAAGTTACCGTTGAATTTTTGCAGTTCGTAATTGTTTTGAAATGTTTGTCGGACAATAAGAAAATTTTCTAGGGTATTTGTTTGGATGCTAATGCATTATATTGATAAATCTAATTGTTCGTATCACACGCGAAGCATAGCATAACCCAATGTATAATGAAATTAGGTTCGAAGAAAGGATTAATATTTGATCACTTAAACTTTACGCTGCAAGATATTCTTAATCGTTTTTCTTTTCTTCTGATGTACAGGAATAACTGGTATATTTAGCTAAAATAATGAACAATCATACGCATAGAGCCTACGGGTCATGCAGTTAGGATTCAAATTAAAATAATATTGCGCATTTCTTTCACACCACAGGTTTATCGCAGAAGTTTTTACATGTGCGGAGGCGTTGGTAGAGGTGCGCGATTGCGTCGAGTCGGGTCGGTGTTTTCAGCGGACTCATTTTTCGCAAATCGAAGAATGAGTGCTCTGAGGGCATCAACATGATTCGATAAGGTCCCACACTTTTATTTGCGCTTTTGCACTTGTAAATGTCTTACTAAATAGGAATACTTTGTGTTAGGGAAAGTGCAGGAGAATAAAATATAATTCATTAGAATTTTCTGATAGAGGCAGAGTTCACATGTTACTTAGGTATTTAAAAGCAAATGAGAACCACATTAAATAATAGATAAACACTAATGGTCATATTTTTATATTTTCATTTCATCGCGGTCCTCATTGCTCGAGCGGAGACGACAAAACTCGAGGTGGATAGAATCGACGCAACTACGACACGGAAAAGAAACAGATGAGAAACTATCGATACATTTATTCAACTATAAAAACCACGTTTTAACGTAATGACTTTATTTCTTCTCGTTTCAGCAATCCAACAACCAAACCATCTCTACTATCTTTTCATTTCCTTTTCGTTACATTTATAGTCCCTCTGGCACTGAATCGAATGACGCATTCCGCTTTTTATTAGCGATGTCTTTGCTGTACGTTGAGCATGGTGTCGGAGGTGATGTGCTGTGTAGAACATCGGATGTTCTACACGGCACGCTACTTCCGGCATTCTGTTTGGCGTGCGGGATAGGCAGTGCTAGTGATGATATGAAGGCCGCTATTCGGTTTAGTGGCAGAGGGACTATATCTATTTAATGTATCTGAAACTTGTGGGACCGCTTTAATTCCGGCGCCTGCTTGTGGAAGATCCCGGTGTGCTAAACGGTATAGGACATGTTAACGGGGGAGGCTTGGTAGGTCCTCACCCAGCCCGTGTCTAGATGGGCGGATAATTGTCTGCCAGGGTGTGGATTGAGCAATTACAATTCCTGTAGAGGAAAAACATATATGAATTCATGAAGGAATTTATATGAAAATAGTTGGAGAAACTTAAAAAAATAGCGTAGGTCTTGGCGTAGGTACTGCTTGAAGAATCTTTGTCGGGATTCCTAAAAAAACTTTCTTTAAAAACTATGGAATAAATCCTTAGAAATTTTCTTGGAAGAACTCTTGTAAGAATTTTTGGAAGATCTGCTAGAGAGACTACTGGGAAAATCGGTAGAAAAATTTCTGAAGGAAATCCAGGAGGGTATTTAGAGTACCTTATTGCCTTAGAAATTCTTGGTATTTAGAATCAGAATTCATGAGGGGCCTTCCCTAGCCGAGTGGTTAGAGTCCGCGGCTACAAAGCAACTGCTCCCATGCCTCCATCCAGGATTTCGTTTAGAATTCAATCAGGAACTTCTCTAAGGATGAAGGTTTCCGATGAAGGAAATTATTCCAAGGAAATTCGTCCAGGTACCCAAAAACCCATACTATCTAAAGGAAATCCAGTTATAATCTCTGATGAACCTTTTGTAGCAATTCCAAATGAACTCCTGCCCGGATCTCTAAAAGTACTCTTGAGGAAGTCCTTGAGGATTTTCCACATAAAATGCTAAGATAATCGTTGAAAAAAAAAAATGAATTAGTGTATAATATTTTGCAAGATTTTCTGAAGGAATTCCTTGACAATTAATCAAACTAAACCGAGTATACCTTTGCATCTTCATGGGAACTAAACCAAAAGTGAAACCTAAAACCGACTACCGTAAAATCGGGTGTAATTGTTCAGAAGGGTGAAATTGATCATCGTATCACACGATTTTATTTATTCCTAATGAAGCACAAATATCAATGTAAGCTGCAGTAAATGAACGTTTTTTTGTCGTAGCTATTGTCGAATTGTGTGTTGTGAAGTTTTTTGCGTTAAAGAATGTTTATTGCTATGAAAATAATGTAAAATTTCAAAATCATGTACGGTGCAGTGTTTGTCTATAAACTCTAAGCAAGGATTTGAACATGGTATAAACCTGATAGTTTGTTAAGATGCTTAATATATATCCTTAAACCAGATTTCATCACCAAAACTCGTACCAATTCGCTCATATGGTTGAAATAATTGAATTTGTGGTAGATATCATTGAATTCCTTAGGAAATTGCATACATTTAGGCGTTTTTCGCGTAATTGTTGAAATTTAACTATGCATTATTTATATAAATATGGCATTGTTAAGAATTTGACAAGTAGATTCGGATTCAGAGAGCTCAAATTTATCATGTAGAGTTGATTTGAAAACTAACAATAATGGCATTGACAAGTGATCAATTTCATCCCGAAATGAGATCCCCTGATTTTTTATTTTAGAGATATTTATTAAGGCGAAGTAGGCCATCATTGAAATTTGTACGCGTCGTTGATGATAGTTGCTAATTCATCTCACGATTTCAAATCAAAGAAAATCAGTTGGTTTAGCATTGACACAGCTGAAAAAGTATCAGCATACTTTTTGCATGTCAGCGTGTACAGTGATACTTTTTCAAGTCAATATAAACTATCAAGAATGAGTTTTATAACTTTGAAATGCAAGCTGAAAAGTCATTATTGTTGCCAAAACGAATGACGGGCTACTTAGCCTTAACACTAAAATTACATTTGTTAGAAAATTTCAGTGCATGAGTCGATGAGGCTCACTTTCGTACTTGTTTTCCTGCGTTTAGTTTTTTGGCATTGTTAACATTATAGAAAACAGACTAGAAAAACCGTGAGAAATTATCAATTTCACCCGAAATTACGGTATGCCTTTGCTTTTTTATGGGAAGGAGATTTTGTTAGTGGGAAGGATTCAGAAGCTACACATGCTGAATTCACCTTGATAAGTGCGCATCACTTTGATGTAACCTCAAATTAGGAAGTCATCTATTTACATAGTCTTCTTCTATTATATTATTCTGAACACAAAATATGACGACACCTCTGGTGACGAACCATTCAAAGAGTTTATAAATACAATATAGGACATTAAGAGATTTGATTCATGAATGGGGGTGTTCCTAAGCGAGTGGTCCGCGGCTACAAAGCAAAGCCATGCTTAAGGTGTCTGGGTTCGATTCCCGGTAGGTCCAGGATCTTTTCGTAAAGGACATTTCCTTGGCTAAATTTCCATTACTTCCCTGGGCATAGAGTATCATCGCACTTGCCACACAATATCTTCTTCTACTTCTTCTTCTTGGCATTAACGTCCTCACTGGGACAGAGCCTGCTTCTCAGCTTAGTGTTTTTATGAGCACTTCCACAGTTATTAACTGAGAGCTTTCTTTGCTTAAGTTGCCATTTTCGCATTCGTATATCGTGTGGCAAATACGATGATACACTATGCCCAGGGAACACACTAAGCTCATACGGTGAATTTCACCGTAATCTCAACAGCTGAACAGTTCGGTGAAATAAAACACAGTGATTCCGTCGAAATTTTACGGATTCCGGTGGTTTTCACCGAATACTGTAAAAAATCACCGTTCTCCGTTAATTTATTTCACCGAACTGTTCAGCTGTTGAGATTTTACAGGAATCCGTAAAATAATTTAAGTGTGAAGTAAAGGAAATTTCCATTACCGACCGGGAATCGAACCCAGACAACTTCAGCATGACTTTGCTTTGTAGCCGCGGACTCTAACCGCTCGGCTAAAGAAGGCCCTCAATATACGAATGCGAAACGCCACACAATATACGAATGCGAAAATGGCAACAAAGAAAGCTCTGATTTAATAACTGTGGAAGTGCTCATAACAACATTAAGCTGAGGAGCAGGCTATGTCCCAGTGAGGACGTAATGCCAATAAGAAGAAGATGAATCAAGTCACTTATTGTTGTATAAAAAGAACGTCAAACTAATCTTTTTTTTAATAAATGCATAAGTACAACATTCAAACTGTTTTCACGATATTGATTTGAAATAGAAGCATGAAACGAGCTCACTATTTAATAATCCATCGTCAACAGGGCAGCACCAAAATACTTTCAATTTCTTCACCAACACACCTAACGCAAACGGGCTAAATGAATAACGAACTGTCTTGCTTGGGCTTCACGAAGCAATGCTCTAAAAAAGCACTAAAGGATTCCCTTCAAAAACTCTAAAATAAACCTTTGTGGATGTTCTTGGAAGAACTTCTATTGAAATTTTTGGGTGATCACCTTAGAGTATCAACAGTAGAAATTGATGGAGGAAAATCAGGGAGAGTCCATTATTTTTTAGAGGAATCCTTGTGAAAATTACTGATGCATTGGAAAGCTCAGGCAATCTTGAATTGAATTCTGTAAAAAAATCTTCTAAGAATTCCTTGAAAACACGATGTATAAATTTCTGTACGATTTCCTGGAAGAATTGCTCTCGAAGCCGACGAAAGTATTCCAGTAAAAATATATGGATATATAACTCGAAAAATTCCTGAAACTTTTTTTTCGAGGAATCGGTTCCTCTGGAGTCTCTAGAACGTTGTACCAAAACTTACTGCAAGCCGTAAAAGGAAAAAAATGGCTTTAGAGTTTATTTTTGGTTAGAATAGAGACTTTAGAGACATTCTATTGAAAATAGAGACTTGAATTTAAATAGATAGCTGCTACCTACCGTGCGCACCCATTTTCCCCCTTAGCTCACCTTCAGCATTGCCGTAATTCCTCTTGCACGCTTCACAGCGAAACGTTTCCGGATTGTTCACCCACTGGACATGTTGGTACAGCCGTATTTTCTTGTAGAATCGATTCCCACAGCACACGACGAAAGCCTTCTTGTTCCCGTGCGCCTCGGATGCATGCTTCAGGAACATTGTGAACGTTAAGCTGGTCGTCCCGCACTGCTCGCAGGTGTACTTCACGTGCTCCCGGATGTATTCGTCCTCCTTCCAGCGCTCTTCCTTCGTCTTGGTTCTGGGATTGTTTTGCATAGCCACTTCTAGGTCTTTCAATTCGTTTTCTGTATCGCTTTGTTCCGAATCACTTCCGGCATTCATTTCCACAGCCCAAGCTGAGGCTTCTTCTTTGACGACGTCGGCGATAATGTCCTCCTGGCCATCCATTGTCTCATCCCAGGAATAAGCTTCCGGTTCTTGTTTGATACCTTCCGTCATCGAGTCATCATTCTCGTCCAGGAAATCGAACGCTTCCTCATTTTGTGGTTCGCTTTTGACCAAGACTTTTGATGGGGACATTTCGCCGCTGGAGCCTCTCTCGTACAGTTTCTCAACGGTTTCATGGAATCGATGGAAGCTGTCGACCTGCTTCCAGCAGGGCAGACAAATGTGAGCCTGACGGATGTCATCTTTCTACAATTTAGAATCAACGATAAAGGCACCCCACTATTTCAAGAAACATTCTTACCGTGAACCAGAAGTGCTTACTCAAAGCACCCTCAATGCCACGGGTTTCTTCGCTTTGTATCCTCAAAAGTGATTGATTTTTACTTTGGAAACAGGTCAAACAATGTTCATTTGCTAATGCTTGCATCATTTCTCAGAATAAGTTCCTTGACTTGATAAAAAGTGTAAACTAACAAGTTACCGTAAGAATAAATAAACAAATTACAAATTACAAATAAGTCGACGTTTTTCACCATAAATCACAAAATAATCACGAAACGAAATGCGCGAAAATCGTAATTGTTGTTTATTTTGGAAATAAAAATGATGCGAACGGTGGAAACAAAACAAAATGCAAAACGTCTCTCTGATAAGGAGAAATGTCAAACGAGGGGTCGGAAAAGGTGTAATCGTCGTGATCAGCAGCTTTTCTTCCTACACGGAGACGGAATTCAACTCAATTTTGGGTTGTTTCAACGCAATTCCGTAGTTGAGCCCGATAACTCAATTTTGGCTAAATTTCCAAGGTCCCCACTAGGTTGTTTGGCTTTAATTCCATTAGAAAAATATACTCAATTTTGGGTTGATTTAACGCAAAATTGAGTTCTTTCGACCCAAACATAAGAAAAGATGCATTTACCCAAATTTGGCTTATTGGGACAAAGTACCCCCATTGGGTAGATGCAGCTCTCTCTATTTTTGACAACATTCGTGTGGGAGAAAGAGAAAACCGAGAGATTTTGGGTTGAAACTATAATCGATATACTTAATTTTGGGTAAAGTAAACTCAAAAATTAGGTAAAAATATTTCTCCGTGTAGGGATGTCCATTGCAGGGTTGTTAACGTTAATCAACGATAAACGCCGCTAACGTTGATTTTGCTCTGGATCAACGCAACGCCGTTCCCGGTCAACCAGTCAGTGATTTTCGATAGCGATCGATATAGATTCGTTTTGAACCGTTAGCGATCGCCATCGTTGGTCAAAGATCTATAAAGAATTATGAAGACTGGTTGGTCGGGTTGCGTTGATTTTTATGGTTGTTAGCGTCAACGTTAACGAGTTTGCGTTGAATCAACCTCAACGATCAGCGCTAACCAAAGCGTTGATCTTTGTTCCGTAGGGTAAGTGTTCCCTTAGTTGTGGGTGTTCCTATAGTTGCGGTAGTGCCGTTTTCACTGATTTTACTATATTGGCCACAGAACTGACACTGCCAATCGACGTATTGGCTTGTTGATACACGAAATAACTGAAAAGAACGTTCAAATTGGCTTAAAACTGATGAAATAACACTAAAATTGCTAAAACTTTTCTTACTTGTACCAATAGTTGCGGTAAAGTGTTCCTATAGTGGAGGATCCCATAAGAAAACAACGGATACCGCAACTATAGGAACACAAATTAAAAATATACCGCAACTAAAGGAACAGTGTACCAATAGTGGAGGTATTACTTTTCACTGACATGCCGTGGATTACTGCGATGAAATTATTTTTCTCATTAAATCAGCGGTCGTTACATCCCGTTACAACATTAACATGTACATTAATTGCGCTTCTTGAATTTAGGCGGTTAAAAGAAGTTCAATCGTGCTTAGTGCCTCCACTATTGGTACATCTACCCTACAGGTTTCTAGAGAATGTTTCGAAGCATCAATAAACAACACGTTTCTATGCTGATATTAATATGCTGATATTGATTAAAAAATCTAAGTTCACTGTGCAGAGCAATGATTTGGCTCCCAACAGTCAGCCTCTTTAAACGCCAGAAAATTTGCTTGGAAGAACTTTCATTTATTGCAAAGATTTTCCAAGCAATATATTGTATCCTCTCATCGTTCCAGCCCCCACAGCAATGGGCCAAAATCGTTGCCAGAGAGCGGCTTCCATTGCTTCCATGAAGTACACGGCATCCTTTTTTCTAGCCAGCAAAAAAATAAAATGTTCTGAGTGACCACCCCCAGGATGACCCCGATCTCCCATTTTCAAATACAAGTTGTCATAACTTAACATGACAGACAAAAGTTTTCTTTTAAATCTAAACTTTTTTTTTTGAGTTAATTATAGAGGTTTTAAACCACGCGGTTCATTCACCTCTGAAAAAAAAAATCGAATCTGGCAATGGCCGTGGAACAGATTTTCTTACTTGCAAGACTGTGGAGCCCACTAAGAGGAAGTCAGTTAACATTCCATAAAAACTTCAATAAGATCACGCATATTTCTCTTTCAAGGACATGTCATGTTTCAGAGTTACTAATTTTTAAATACATCACCTGACAAAAGTTATTAATTTTTTTAGACATCAAAATCATCGTTAACGTCAAAAATAACGAAGTTGTTGACGTTAAATCAACGCTGTACGTTAACATTATCGTTAAATTGATTTTCGAACGAATCAACGCAAGCTTCGTTAATCGTTACTGGTTAACGTTAACGAATTAGCGAAACGGCGTTATTCGTTGATTAACGTTAACAACCCTGGTCCATTGCATATATTGCATTGATGCATGATTGCATGATAGAGCGTGTTCTTGCTACTACTTTGGCAATTTTTCCCGCTCAAATAGCGGCTTTGTCATATTTAAACTTTAGTCTAAAAACGAGTCCAAATTTGAACCTTGAAATTTTTGATCATGTTTGACGTTCACTTAGTCGACAAAGATGCCACAGGGGCTCAACTTTTTAACATTACACACTAAGCTCTTACGGTGAATTTCACCGTAATCTCAACAGCTGAACAGTTCGGTGAAATAAAACACCGTAACTTCGTCGGAATTTAACGGATTCCGGTGATTTTATTTACCGAATACTGTAAAAATTTACTGTACTCCGTTAATTTATTTTACCGAACTTTTCAGCTGTTGAGATTTCACAGGAATCCGTAAAATAATTTAAGTGTGTAGGGTTTTTTCTATTTGAAATTTCGTAAGGGACACGGAAAACAATATACACCCACAGTTTTAGTTAAAACCAAATGGCGTGAAATCTCAAAAATCAGAAAAAAAGTTTTTTTTTGCCGTAAACCAACGAAAACCATTTAAAACTTAAGTAAACATTTGTTTCTCGCCTAAACTTAAGCATTTGGTACTGAAATCGGTACAGGGCTTTAGGACTCTATTCTAGAAAGAAATTTGGAGGAGAAAATTTTAAAGGAAGTCTTGACGTGAGTGATTTTTTTTAAACTCCTTGATGAATATATGAAAATTACAACATGCCTTCCCAGTCTGCTCTCAATGCATCTAATGTTACTTGGTTAATGGCTTTCTAATCTAAAATTGTTTTTTTTTTGCTCTTTTCTAGTTACAAAAGCCGTCACATATTGTATATGCACGTGCGCAACAAACATGCGGAGCCCCGCTTCGTGTGCGACATCTGTGCCAAAGCGTTTGTCATGCGGTCGGAGTTCATCAAGCACAAACAGGAGCATGAAAATCCGGACCAGCTGAAAATGCAGTGCCAGCACTGTTTGAAATGGTGAGTATCAATACCAGGGATTGAATCCTGAGAAAATTGAAAGAATATATTCTCTCGCGTATCGCTTTCTGTAACTATCATAATATGCTGCACATTATGAGAGACTGTTTATCGTATACTGCTACAACTTTGATCAGATCGGGGGTATAGTAGTGGTTGATAAAACCCCTCTAAACATGCTCCAAACCTGGGGGACACTATTGCTATTGAAAGTTCGTGGATTGTTTATCGTGCCAGTAAAGAAAAACACCTACCCCCAACGGTAAACAAGCGGGAAAAATGAATTTTATCATCGCTCTCTCTTTGGGGCTCTCGTTCGCTGCTTCCAACCTGAGACGAGACTCGCGGAGACGGTCTTCTTTTTCTGTGATTGCTGAGTTTTTTCTTATTGCACTCTGTGTTTTCATCAGTCATGCGCGAGCCGTTCAAACTCTCACATGAACATCGCAGAAAAAAATTATTGTTTCCCACTGACATTCCTCGTCGATATTCTCCGAAATCCAAGCAACTATAGGCCTTTTCATGTGACAGATCCGTCTATGCATTTGTTTACATCGGTGGAGGACCGGTGCTAACACGGGGCTGTCATTTTCATAGAAGAAATGTCAAAGTGCTTCCCGATCAGCTGATTTGAGACGTCATTTGAATAGGCCTATTATGGCTCCCGTACAAATATTCACAACGTTTCATGGCGTCATTAATATCTATAACTAGCTCAAAAAGAGTTCCAAAATATGTTCTTAGGAATCCATACTGTGTGACCAGCCCACTGGAGTCTGCCGGAAGATACACTTATAAAAACCACTTTTCGGCAGATTTGACACAACGCTCTCGAACAAAGCACAAGCATAGTCTCATTGTGGAATTACATGCATTGTGCTTGTAAAAGTATACCGCAGTAGTAGAAACATATGAAGCAAAAAGTCGTGTCTCTTAACTTTTATGTAGTTCATGAAATAAATTGCGTTATTCAATTAAATTTCAGAAGTGTCAACATATAACACAGCGCAACCAAAATGACAGTTTTGCGTGTCTCAAGGATCAAATTATGTGTCTCTAGTAGATTTTGGGTCACTGCCGTTTCAGAATTTTGGGTGATGTCGTTTTCAGAAATGTTCAAGCACGTCACAATTTTTAGCTACAGGTTGCCAAAGTTGTATAAACCACTGGTTTCATTGAAGCTCACATGAGATTATAATTTTGATTAATCATATTTTTTGTGATATGATTCACCAAGCATGCAACATAGGATTTAAACTTCCAATTGAAATTTCACGATACAATTCAATTCAAAACGATTTTTTCAACATGCTTGCAGTCTTCATATAAAATTCTTTGTTTCTCTTATATGGCAAAATACAATACTTTTCTAAACCACAAAAAATAACATTTTATCATCAAAAGTATTATACACTCTGTTGATAAGTATTGTTTCACACATTGAGTTAAATTCTGTGACAAATTAAACAAATAAATTGCCAAACAAACTGGCAAACTTGCATGCAAGTTGATTGAAATAGTCAAATTTTGCATTTTCAACAGTCTCAAACACTAGACGTCCTTTGATATTTTTGAAAACGGATTCTGCAACCCTTTATTGAACAAATAGCGGTATTTTGGTGTTCGAGACAAAAACGTGTTCCGCAGTGTAATCCATCATTTTGAAGCTAGATAGATTACCCACCGGTATCTTTTTTTGTGCCTACACAATATGTCGCTTATTTTGTCACTTAAAATTCTTAAAAAAATAATGAAATCAATCAATATTGTAAAATAAGCGAAACAATGTTTGTTTGTATTAAGAGTGTGTATATTGTCTTATCAGTGTTGTTTATTTGAAGCAACGTTCCCTTTTTGTAAGAGATTATGAATGACATTTGATTTTCTGAGAGACTATCCAACATTCTATACTAGTGGTCCTCTTTCTGGAGTGTATCAAGAAATGTAACCAAGGATACGAGCCAAAAAAATAATCCAAATGTTTCATGCGAGATCCTGGGTATTCCAAGCTGGGTCTAGGAGTTTCCGAAGAATCCAAAGGATTCCTGGAGGATCTTTTTGGTTTTTTCTTGTGGGATTCTGGCACTTTTCAATGGATTCTTAATTAGATACTGGATATGCTATATAAAACCTAGTGATTTCAAGTAATTTACAGAGGGGGGGAATAATAGACTTCTGAAAATTTTCATCGGAGACTTGAGAATTTTAAGCAGCGGAATCTTAAAATCTAAGCGATAGCCTCAGAATTTCTAGTGCTTAGGCATATGTCAAATCCTATCGGAATCCTAAGCGAGTTTTTGGTAATAGGGTCCTAAAGCCCTGTCTCGATTTTAGTGCCAAACGCTTAAGTTTAGGCCAAAAACACATGTTTACTCAATTTTCTAATGTTTTCCGTTGGTTTAAGTCCAAAACACATATTCTTATGTTATTTTTTTTAAATTTTGTCACACTCCTTGGCTTAAACTCAAATTTTGGGTGTATTTTGTTTTCCGTGTCCCTTCAGAAATGTCAGATAGGAACAACCCCAGTGTCAAAACTAAAACCCCTGTGGTGTTTTTTGTCGACTAAGCGAACGTCAAACATGCTCACAAGTGTCAAGGTTCATGGACCCAATTTTCAAATTAAAGTTTAAACATGATGTAGCCGTTATTTGAGCGGGAAAAAATACTTAAGTAGGGCAATTCGCCTAATGTTGAACGGCTAAAAACGTCGCCTATTGTTGAACAGTCCGTGTATTCCTTATGGTATGTTCAACAATTAGCGAGCATTTTGACCGTTCAACAATAGACCATTTCCGTCAAAAAATTTTATTGGCTCATAAGCTTCCTTATAATTTACTGAACAAACTTTATTAATATGCTTATAAGTTTTGAAGCCTCTAACTATTGAAAAATAACGAAAAACTGGCGGCACAACGTTTTACCCCACAGTGTCCTATGAATTATTTCACTCCGATTTTTCTCATACCCCTATTTCCCCTACAATTTATCACCGCCGCGGTGATGATGAATTTCTGATCAGCTGACTGCCAAACATGACAGTTGTATTTTGTTTATGTTACTATTTATCATTATTCATAAATGGATGCAGCTCCGCTCTTTCATTCTGGGAAAGCTTCTACTTCTGGATCCACAGGCCACATCCTCGTATTCTGCTAAGGTCACCGAAACGTCCGCGGCCATCATGGAAATAACCTCCACTTCGACGAATTACAACATCTACCAGTTCCACCATCAGAACCGTAGTTGATTGATGGTATTGTTTGGAGGGTCGAACGATTGCCATCGTCATAGTGCGATCTGTTTTTTTTTCTTGCAGCATATCACTTCCCATTTTTTTACCACCCAGCATTGGGTACTTGTTCCAGCCGCATTCAAATTAATAGTCATTCCTTTCAAACTAGGTACTGTGGGGTTGAGATAGTCGTAGATTAAGTGTTTCTACCTCTTCCGGTCTCAAGGCCGTTGGAAAGCTGTCGAAGATTTTGCTAGTTAAAGCTCAAAATATAATTCTAATAAATTTAAAAGAGCTGAAAATATCAAAATTGAGAGATTTGGTTATCCAGAATCTCAAAGATTTGCTGCCCTAAAATCTATAATGTTCCGGATTTCCAGTCCAGTCCAGGCATTTGTACGCCTGTCTTCAGAAGGAAAGTATAGCCGTTGATCCCCGGACCATAAAGGCCTAAACGCAATGCTATAGCGGAACGACAATGGAGGCGAAACCAGTTTGGCCAGAATGGATCACACCATCTCGACTGAGCTGTCAACGAATGGAAGTGAACCAACACCAAGTCGACGACCACGTTATAGCTCATGCTAACGAACCAGTTACCGTTGCCGTTCCGCTGTCATTAGTTTGGGCCTTTATGTTTGATGGGATCGAAATATATTGACTCAAATGTATGGAATTCTGTCTAGGCTTCCGTGTTTAGGCATCAGAAGTAAACGGCCGAATGTCGAATAATGTCAGGCCAGAAAAAAAGAAAATGGTTCAATTGGAGGTACACTAGGCGAACCGAACTAGGCTTTCTGCACTTGTGGGACATGGAGTGGTGTATATTTTGGGGTCTCTGTTGTGCGGTAACTACCCCAAACCACAGACAAACAGACGTAACACTTAGAACAAATCGCGATCAAAATCATAGTCGCGAGAACATGTACGCCCAATGCTAAAATCACTGTGTTTGGCCGATGGGCCAACAGGTGGCGGTAGTGCGTAAACGTCAAACACGAACAAAAACGATGCGAGCGCTGCGGGTGTAACGAAAGCTTTTCACACTTAACAGCAGCAGTTTAAGCGCCACTCCCCTATGGAGACTGCTGTTGCTTTTTATAGAGGCCCGGCTTGAGACACTCGTTCGGGCGGGTCAATAGGCTCAAACAGTCGTCAACCTCAGCGTTACCAACAGACCAACAAAAATCTTTATACCTAACGGAATCTAAACGGAATGAAAAAAGAGGAAACTCAATATCGGGGCAAGAATCTTCAGCATCAATATCCCAATCACCCTGAGTGGAGGCGTAAATTACTGTCTTAGCACAACTAAACTGTCTAAAATTCTGAATTCAACATGTTCTATATTCTAGTTTTTAAATTTACCTAAGTGACGTCACTTGCTTTACATGAAGTTCTTCGAGCTCATTATGGTTCATAAAAAAAAAATCAGATCTGACCTGTTATCCTGTTTTGGCGCAGAAGATCGGCAGCAGCAATCGGAAGCAGCGTGGCGGGAAGCGTCTTGGTGGTGAAATCGTGGTAGATGGCGTGGTACTCGTTAACCCAGAGACCAATAGGACTGGGCCCGAGTCGGAATGGCGGGTTGATATTCAAACGAGCGTGATGAAGGGCATCGATCAGCGGGCACCATTCATCCAACTGAAAGAGCGTGGTGGTAGTAGTCGTAACGCAGCGACCAATGGGACTTGGCCGGGTGGCGGAAAGGCTGGCAGGTGATATTGGACTTGAATACGAAGACGGGCTTCGATCAGCGGGCACCGTACATCCAACTGAACGAGCGTAGTGTTGCACAATTCCTGCTCCGTGTGCACTAACGTGATGCAGACCCCTGGTCGGCGATTCCAGCAGATTCGGCTATCGAGCGGATCGGCTGATTATGTTGCGCTATTAGGTAGGCAACCCGTGTGACGTGTCGAGCAGTGAAACGCTTGGAGAATACTGCTGGTTCCTATGTTGGCCACCAGTGGCGCGGCCGTCTCTAGTAATGCGGTAGTAGACGATGCTCCCAAACGCTTCCACTCAGAATTTCCCCGGATGGGAGTGGGGTGGCTTGTCAGGAGGGAAAGCGATTAGGGTGGTCCTTCTGGATTGCTTATCGGATGTTTAACGGGTATCCGAACAACTTTCTGGTCCCAGACTGGCACCCACGTTGAGCAGTGGGGATTATACCTGTTCAACGTGTCAATTTATGAATTTAAATTCTATCAACGCCATAGTACTAATCTTACCAGCGAATACGGTTTTAGCCAGCTCGTCCTGTCTTTCCAGAACAGCTAAATCCCGATAGAGATCTTTTGGGCCTACATTGATTTGAAATTCAAGCTCATTACCGGTGAGTTGTTTTTTTTAGCACGTGTTATTCTACTAGCAACACTATTTAATTTAAATATTTGCCTATCACTTGGCTCTGCCGTACCTAAATTAATTTAATAATTAATTCTCAAAACGTTTGAACTTATTTTAATCACTACCTTGTTAAGATGTTCAATTCAACTTCACTTGGTATTAACTTTCAATACTCAGTTTTTTCCCGATGTGCACTTGTTCACGATCTCCACTCGAATAAATTTAAAAAACCCATGCCAACTAAATTCTGCATTCAAACAGTGACCTTGAACACTGGACGCTATTGAAATTCCCATCTTTTCATAAAAAATCTACCTAAATTGAGGCTGTCTCATTCTGTTTTATATGCATGATGGACTTATACATTTTTTTAGTCCGTTTTCCACTGGTTTGTTTTTGAGTGCCAGCCTATCTTTTTCTAAAAATTTTGGATGGTTTGTTGCAACGTTGTGAGATCGCAACGGTACTCACGCCGCAGCCAAAAAGCTTCTGAATTGCATTTCTCTTTCACAGAGAGGTGGCGCTACGCTTGTAAAGAAGCTAAATGCTTTCGTGCAGAAAGCTGCTCTATACAGGGGTTATTCGATTTCATTACATTCTCGCCGATACGTGAAAAATAAAAATTTTGAAATTTTCAAATTTCAAAATTTTTATTGTGGGTCAGTCTGCTAATACTAAATTTTAATAAAATAAAGGTATTTTATTTAATCTTTTAGGTTCTAATTTAACCCAATTAATGAAATGTATGCTTTTCTGAACTTATCTAATAATTCAATCCAAAAAACAAATTTTCGCTACTTCATTGTGCTCCAGCTGAATTCATTCAATAACTGCTTCATTCATTCTACATCTCAATATATCCGTAACATACACAATAATTATACCTAACCAATAAACCTCAAACAAATTTGAGAAAATCATTTTAAATGTTCCTATATACTCCAGAGATATCTGGATAACAGTGTTCCAAGATAACCGAAAAACTCCAATAATGATTGGAAAATCAATTTGTTCTTTTATACTTGTAATTCATACTTAGCTGCAATTCAATACAATACTCACTTCGAACCCTCGTTCACGCCCTCTTTCTCTGACACCAATAACATAGCGAAATTGACTGAAGCGTTTGTTGACGAACGCTTCGTATACTAATAAAAAGCTAACGGGTATTCCCTCGGTTCCAAACATTGCGAAATGTCAAACCGAAGCTGTCATACGTCTGGCTATGGAAAATCGAGCTGTGTGAAAACAAATTTCTAATTGTTGGAAAAGTGGAAAATTTATACTATTGCAGCTAAAAATTAATGGAAAATACTAAACCGGTAAGTTAATTGATAGGTAAACTAATGGATTTTGAACGTTTGAGAAGTGAAAGTGAACTGTAAGTGATGTAATTCAATCAAAATTGGAATGTTTACATGAAGTGAGTACCCATTCTTAAGGTACAATTTACTTTTAGGAAAACTGATGGAATACCAACGCATTGACGAATCGGGAGGAAATGCAGGTGCAACGTCTCAACCGAAGAGCTGATTTACTTGGGGATTTCGTCCTGAGCGATACAGGATCACTTGAAGGAAGTTAACCCAAATAAACCAACGACGTGAGGAAACAAATTGACATCTCGAACGCCGTGGCTGCCGTAACACCTCAGAGTGAGTATTTTGTTGTTAGGCGAACCCATTTGTTTATGCACAACACGACCGATGTGCCGTCATAGCTGTGTTTATTACGCTCTTTTCAAGAACGAACCGTGGTATGTTCCCGATATTCGAGTGCCATTTAGGTCTTCCAGTACGTACGTATTGGTGCCTAAGGCCTCTCTGACGCGGACTTTAGTGAATTTTTGGCCGAACTTCCCAACATAGTGTTTACTTTTGTCGGAAAGATTAACATTCTTCTTGAATACTATCTCACCGGGTTTAAATGTATGTTTTCTATTTGCTCGGAGATTGTATGGAGTTGCATATCGTTGGTAGGCCTTCAAGAGATTTTCTCTGACCAGTTCAAAAAGCTTTTTCTGATCATCATGCAGGGGAAACCCAGTGTCTTGATCAGGATTCGTTAGATTCCTCAAGTGCTCGTATTCCCTACCCGAACTAACCATGTTTCTTCCAAAGTTCAGAAAATATGGCGTAAATCCAGTACTGTCGTGTACTGCCGTACGTATGGCCTGGGCAATTTGATGCACGGATTCATCCCAGTGTTTATGATCTTTTTGCTTGTTAAGGGCGCAACGGATAGCGGTCACGATTACCCTATTTACCCGTTCAGTCGGATTGGGACTGGGATGATATACTGACAAATTCCAATGTGTTACTCCATATCTATCCAATAACTTTTTGAATTGGTTGGAGTGGAAGACTTTGGCATTATCAGTAATGCAAATGGATGGGGCTCCAAAAAGTGTGAAGATATTTCCTTCTGTGAAAGCACACACTCCGGCAGCTGTGGCGGATTTCATGCATTGCACCATCACAAAC
Source organism: Aedes aegypti (assembly GCF_002204515.2). Lineage (NCBI taxonomy): Eukaryota > Metazoa > Arthropoda > Insecta > Diptera > Culicidae > Aedes > Aedes aegypti. The sequence goes on from NC_035107.1 coordinate 72,600,007, forward strand.
TTTGAGAAAAAATCAGTGACAACTAACAACCAAACGTTACCATGCTTTGAACGGGGATATGGTCCAAGAAAGTCCATGGATATGAGCTCCCAGGGACGTGAACACATTTTAGGTTTCCCGCACTCAGGGGTCACATTTTGGTTTGGTGTTTTGGACTCTTTACATATGTCGCACGAATAACAGAAACGTTTAATTTCTGTTGACATACGAGGCCAATAAAATTTTTCTCTTATTTTAGCTAAAGTTTTAAGAAAGCCAAGGTGTGCTTCTTGATGTATTGATTGCATAATTTCTTTTCTTTCAGCTACGGGTACGACATACTTCCATCGAGATCCAGCATCATTGAACGGAGACAAGTTGGTGATATATTTGAAAACTTTCCCATCGCAAATACGGAAGTCCTTATACGCATCGGGGCGAGTTTCAATCTGGCGTTTCAATTGGGCTATGAACGCATCTGGAAATACAGCCTCAACCGTGAAAATGCTTCTGGATAGCGCATCGGCTGGAATATTATCGGAACCTTTCTTGTACTGGAGGACTAGGTCGTATTTGGACAGCTTCAACGCCCATCGTGCGATCCTCGGGGACTTGGATTCAATGGACATGGTCCTCAAAAACGTGAGGCTCATGGCATCGGTCTGAACAATAAATTGGCTGCCTTCCACAAAATGACGGAAGTTTTCAATGCTGAGTAACACAGCCAAGCACTCTCTTTCTGTCGCACTGTATTTTCGTTGGGTACTTGACAATTTCTTCGAAAAATACGCGATGCATTTCCGAATTCCATTCTGCACTTGTACTAAGACGGCCCCAATGGCTAAATCGGAACTATCCGTTTCTATGATGAAAGGAAGACCGAAATCGGGATTCCCTAAGATGGGCGCAGTCACCAAAGCAGATTTGAGTTTAATCAACGCGTTATTTGCCTCTTCAGTCCAGGTAAATGTTTTTTTGTTTTTTCTTAAAAGATTCGTGATTGGAGTTGTTATTTCGGAATAATTCCGAATAAATTTTTGATAAAACCCGGATAATCCCAATAACCGTCGAATATCCTTAAGGGTTTTGGGAACCGGGTAATCTAACACCGGCTGGATCTTACTGGCATCTACTGAAAGTCCCTCCTCTGACAGGACATAGCCCAAGTAGCGAATCCTTCTCTGGCAGAACTTTGATTTCAACAAGTTAATGGTGAGACCAGCCTGTTGAAGTCTCTTCGCTACTTCTTGAATTAACTGTAGATGGTGTTCGAATGATACCGAGGTGATAATTATATCGTCTAGGTACACATAAACCCAGGGCTCGAGATCATATCCGATCACTTTGGCCATTAAACGAGCCATCGTCGCTGGGGCGTTCGTAAGCCCAAAAGGCATCACAGTGAATCTGAAAAGACCTTTATTGGTACGAAACGCAGTCTTATCCTTCGACAGAGGGTCAAGTCCCACTTGGTAGTAGGACTCAGATAGGTCAATCACAGAGAAGTACCGTGATTGTTGGATTCGTTGTAAGATTCCGACCATGTTTGGGAACGGGAAATCGTCTCTCTTGGTACACTGATTGAGCCGCCTAGAATCTAAACAAATTCTCCACTTACCATTCGTTTTCTTAATCGGAAGCAATGGATTAAGGAAGTCAACGGGACCTGAACATTCTTCTACAACACCCAATCTCCTCATTCTTTCCACTTCTTCGTCTATGACCCTTTCGACAATGGGAGACCAGCGGTACGAAGGAAATTTTTGTGGCTTCGAACCTGGCAGCAATTCTATCGAATGTTGTATTAGGTCCGTACGACCCAGACAACCTTCTTTCGTCGCTGGCAAATGAGTGATAGCTTCGAATAACTCTTCCCTCTGACTGTCGGTTAGGTCATGTTCAGTGATTATATCACTCGGTCGCTCAATAATGCGATCGGGTACTTCGATTGTCGGCATTTCTAGGCTGTCGTCAATTTCGGGTTGCGCAAGTTGCGGTTTGATAGCCGACGAGGGCGATAATTCAAAACAAACCTTTTGATCCGTCAACTTAAAGTATCCTTCAATCATGTTTAGACTAGCTGAATCAGAGTATGGGTCTGAATCATGCTTGTGAAGTGATTCAGGTTTAGACATGGGATTGTCTGGTATTACTAACTGGAAACCGAACTTTTCCAAAAAATCCATACCCAGAATCAAATCTTTGGACACTTCTGGAACGATTACAGTAGGAATCACATAGGTTGCTGATCGGAATGTATAGGGTATGTTAACGTATCCTAAACAGCGATAGGCAGTACCATCTGCTGTGGATACTTTTAAATTGATTGAGTTTATTTTTAGACCTAAACGTTCAACCAGGGGTACTGAGCTTATGACAGATACGCTAGCACCTGTATCCGCTAGTCCTTCGACTTCTTCGTTTATTATTTTCACTTTTAAATGAGGACATCGATTGAAGTGGGTGTTAATATGAAATGTTCTGTTGAAATAGTTGAAGTTAGGGACCGAGTCAGGCTTGGGATTAGGAGTTTGGTCCTCATTACTCCTTTCCTCTACTCGTTTTTTGACTCCGACTCTTCCTTGCTTGGGAGATTATGTTGGTTAGGGCACCGAAAAGCTGTGGTATCGGCCTGACCACAAATGTGACAAAAGATTGTCTTACGCTTGTCACAATCTCGCCACATATGGCCAGTGCGGCGACAATTCCAGCACAACACTGAAATTGCATTGCTTTCCACTCCGTCGTACGGTTTTTCAACCACTTGACGATTTGAGTGAATTCTTTGCCCCGTTCCAGGCCGACTAGGTTTAGCTTTGAAGGCGAAGAGTTCCTCCTCGGTTGCTTCTTCGCACGGTAGAGATTGTTCCTCATCAATATCTAGGTGGTTTAACGTACCCGGTTTGACTGGGCTTTTGGGATTGTACAGAGTAGATTCTAGCGCATCGAACTTGTAGCATAATTGGGCCAAATGTTCTAATGAATGAATCGGTTCAAGGGCCAAGCGACGTTTATATGACACCTTCATGTTTTCAATGATGATGTCATATTTTTCCGTTTCAGCCATAGGCTTCATCATTCTCTTGGCCAAGGTCTCCATTTCCGTTAGGAAAGCACTAAATCTCTCATTTGGTCGCTGTTTTCGATTCCTCATCTCTTCCCGCAGTAGTCGATCCCGATTAGGGTTATCGTACCGCATTTTTAAGTGGAAGACCAAAGTATCCCAGTTATGGAAACGTTCCTCATAGGTGGTGTACCACACATAAGCATCGTCCCGGAATAGTAAATGAGCATGTATGCGTAAATCTTCCTTCTCAATCCCATAAGATCGGCACAACATTTCAATTTGCCTCAAGAAATCAATTACTGGCACAGAATTCGACTCACCTGTGAATTTGGGCCATTTTTCAATAATATTACATTGTTGATGAGGCAACCGTCTCATCGGAAGCCCACATCCAAAACTGGCTGGTGGTCCATTTTCATTTCTAGGCGTTCTTGCTATGCCTACAGACCCCGAGACAGGAGGTCGTGTGCTATCCATCGGGTGACTTTCAGATCGTCGTCCCATTAGCGGTTGGTTATTGAAACCCACCACCGGACTGAATTGAGAATTCAACGGGACTTCAGGATGCAACCGTGGAGTGGACACTCTCGCATCATGTCCACTAGATCTTTCGTAATTTCCTTCATTTGGAATACGAAAACCTGGTTGACCTAACAAATCGTGGGATTTTAATTGTAAAGGAGGGGTAGGTTGATTAATTCTGGGAGCTTGCCTCTCCAATGGTGTATATGCAGTACTGTGGTTCTGCAAATTGACATTTGCAAATTCTTTGGCTAAGTTATCCATGGTCACTTCCTGTGGCTCAACTCTCACACTCCGTGATTGTTGAAGCTGAGTAAGCACTTGGCTCACACACGTCTTGACGTAGTTCTCGATTTGACTGACGTGAATATAACTAGTTGAGTCGGCCTGCGGTTCAGGAATTGCATCTGGTTGTTCCGTTCTAGTGTTCTGAAATGTGCCCACTGAAGGGTGGTTTATTGGATTATGTCCCCTCAAGTTAAGTGGAACCGTTTGAGAAGCATTCTCGAAATTCGAATAAGCATTCGATTGCGCCGACGGTCTCCAGTTGCTGTTATCAGGAGCTGTAACTACACTTCCACGTGGTTGGTCGAATACTTCAGGAGATCTTACAACCGGGACGGACTGAGCAGTGCCAGAGCTCGTCTGTAACGCAAAATCGACTCTGGGATCCAAATCAATCAGATCAGAACCCCTATCTGGAATTACGGATGCGGTCTGTTCTGTTAGTAAAAATGGATTTGCTACATTAACTGGATCCATCTGTTGGGAAGATTTATCCTTGGGATAATTTCCGAGGAATCTAGAGCCATGTGCAGTTTCATCGAATCGCGTTTCATTAACCGCGTTTCCTAGGGTGTTAGAGGACTGATTTCCAACTGCAGCATCTGTCAAGGATTGATAGGCACTGTTGGATGTCCCCGTTAGGCGATTAACCGGTACATATCCAGCCAAAAAGTTCAAATCTATACGAAAGTAACGATTGGCTAAATTGCTAATCAATTCTAATAACTCTTTCTTATTCTCGTGTTCCATTACGGAAACCGATACATAACGTCTGACCCGTTTATGGTAATGTACTAGACGTGATAAACATTCAGGAGCGGGTCCGTTACGAAGCTTTTGTTCGATCTCACGTAGTCTGTGAGGAATTAAAGCAAAGTCGTTTGCAATTGTCTGAGAGCATACTTGCATAACATTAGCAAAGTATTCTTCACTTTCCCGCAGCAAGTTACGTAAGGTACGCTGACGGGTATTTGGTGGACCATCCGTTGGGTGACCCCGAAGAGCCAATTCGTAATTCAATTCTTCCTCGTCAAGCTCGTTGGCGTTAATTCTGTAGTATTCCATCTTATTTCAATTTAAAACTCCAAAATCCCAAACTTAAACCTATCCTACAATACTTCTAATAACTGAATATGAGCTGAAAATCTTGCTTGCTGGATGTGAAAGTAATTTCGGAAACTATCAAATTATAGCAAAAATAAGTTAAGTAAACTTGTATGTAAGGAACAATGCTTTTGAAACTAAATATCTATGGAATAGGAAAATGAACTCTATTTTTCGGGCCCCACGTTGGGCGCCAAATGTAACGAAAGCTTTTCACACTTAACAGCAGCAGTTTAAGCGCCACTCCCCTATGGAGACTGCTGTTGCTTTTTATAGAGGCCCGGCTTGAGACACTCGTTCGGGCGGGTCAATAGGCTCAAACAGTCGTCAACCTCAGCGTTACCAACAGACCAACAAAAATCTTTATACCTAACGGAATCTAAACGGAATGAAAAAAGAGGAAACTCAATATCGGGGCAAGAATCTTCAGCATCAATATCCCAATCACCCTGAGTGGAGGCGTAAATTACTGTCTTAGCACAACTAAACTGTCTAAAATTCTGAATTCAACATGTTCTATATTCTAGTTTTTAAATTTACCTAAGTGACGTCACTTGCTTTACATGAAGTTCTTCGAGCTCATTATGGTTCATAAAAAAAAAATCAGATCTGACCTGTTATCCTGTTTTGGCGCAGAAGATCGGCAGCAGCAATCGGAAGCAGCGTGGCGGGAAGCGTCTTGGTGGTGAAATCGTGGTAGATGGCGTGGTACTCGTTAACCCAGAGACCAATAGGACTGGGCCCGAGTCGGAATGGCGGGTTGATATTCAAACGAGCGTGATGAAGGGCATCGATCAGCGGGCACCATTCATCCAACTGAAAGAGCGTGGTGGTAGTAGTCGTAACGCAGCGACCAATGGGACTTGGCCGGGTGGCGGAAAGGCTGGCAGGTGATATTGGACTTGAATACGAAGACGGGCTTCGATCAGCGGGCACCGTACATCCAACTGAACGAGCGTAGTGTTGCACAATTCCTGCTCCGTGTGCACTAACGTGATGCAGACCCCTGGTCGGCGATTCCAGCAGATTCGGCTATCGAGCGGATCGGCTGATTATGTTGCGCTATTAGGTAGGCAACCCGTGTGACGTGTCGAGCAGTGAAACGCTTGGAGAATACTGCTGGTTCCTATGTTGGCCACCAGTGGCGCGGCCGTCTCTAGTAATGCGGTAGTAGACGATGCTCCCAAACGCTTCCACTCAGAATTTCCCCGGATGGGAGTGGGGTGGCTTGTCAGGAGGGAAAGCGATTAGGGTGGTCCTTCTGGATTGCTTATCGGATGTTTAACGGGTATCCGAACAACTTTCTGGTCCCAGACTGGCACCCACGTTGAGCAGTGGGGATTATACCTGTTCAACGTGTCAATTTATGAATTTAAATTCTATCAACGCCATAGTACTAATCTTACCAGCGAATACGGTTTTAGCCAGCTCGTCCTGTCTTTCCAGAACAGCTAAATCCCGATAGAGATCTTTTGGGCCTACATTGATTTGAAATTCAAGCTCATTACCGGTGAGTTGTTTTTTTTAGCACGTGTTATTCTACTAGCAACACTATTTAATTTAAATATTTGCCTATCACTTGGCTCTGCCGTACCTAAATTAATTTAATAATTAATTCTCAAAACGTTTGAACTTATTTTAATCACTACCTTGTTAAGATGTTCAATTCAACTTCACTTGGTATTAACTTTCAATACTCAGTTTTTTCCCGATGTGCACTTGTTCACGATCTCCACTCGAATAAATTTAAAAAACCCATGCCAACTAAATTCTGCATTCAAACAGTGACCTTGAACACTGGACGCTATTGAAATTCCCATCTTTTCATAAAAAATCTACCTAAATTGAGGCTGTCTCATTCTGTTTTATATGCATGATGGACTTATACATTTTTTTAGTCCGTTTTCCACTGGTTTGTTTTTGAGTGCCAGCCTATCTTTTTCTAAAAATTTTGGATGGTTTGTTGCAACGTTGTGAGATCGCAACGGTACTCACGCCGCAGCCAAAAAGCTTCTGAATTGCATTTCTCTTTCACAGAGAGGTGGCGCTACGCTTGTAAAGAAGCTAAATGCTTTCGTGCAGAAAGCTGCTCTATACAGGGGTTATTCGATTTCATTACACGGGTGGTGGATTGGCCACCTACCATATATTTGAATCGACCGTTAAAAAGGTGGTCGATTGACATCGATGAGAGTGTGACGTCTGTTTGTCTGTGCCCAAACCTTAAAAGTCAACAGCATGGAAGTATAATGAGTGGTTAGGCATTTATGGGAAGTCCAGATACTCTCCAGATACCAGATCCAGATCTAGATACGGCTCCAGATACCACAAAGAATTGGAAAAGGCCCCTAGTCCTATTAATTCAGCATAAATCGCTTCCAAAAGCTTTACATTAAATTTGAATAATCAACATTATTTATTATTTAATGAATATGTACATGTACTTCTTCCAAGAATATGTTAGAAATACCAACTTGAATGAAGGTGTTCGATTATTATTCAATTTAGAGGATTGGGATTTGTTACTCGAGTTGTTCATCCTTGTGCGTCCACTGAAAACACCCAGATGATAGTCATCCATACCGTTGATGAAGTTTTCCCGAAGCATACTGGTCCCGCCGTTCGTCTGGATATTCTTCATACCGTTCAGTATGTTAACTGCTGAGCCACCCGTCAGGAGCGAACGGAGAATGCGAGCATGCATGCACTTCTTTTCGCCGCCGGAGTTGATAAATTCTTGAACTGATTATATGATAACTCCAAGATTGCGTGGTGTAGTAGTATATTAATCATAGAGTACATTATTGTTTAACTGTTTCCGGAGTGCACCTAAATCTGAAAATAATAGCGATAGATTTCATGGTCACAAATCAAACCAGTAATTTCATCAAACTTACCTCATCTGGAAGACAGCAGGTGGGGCGATTAGGTTACAAAACAAAGGCCTCAGCTCGTAATGAATACGCATCGTAATAGTTTATCACAGAATATTTCCTCAGAACATGTCGAATAAGTTATTAATTAAAAAAAATCACACGATGTGATTTCTACCGCGATTGAAAACACGATGAAACGATTGACATTTCAAAAAGTAAACAACAGCTGATGATAGGGTTATCAGTTAACCGGTTTTACATCCTCACTTCTAGGGTTACTATTTTCGTTCCGCATGTCTCAAAATATTGAAAGATTTCAAATTTTTGAAATTTTGTCAAAAATTCAAGAATGGTATAAAAAGAAAAATTCCAACGGGAGTGTTAGTGAAAAATAATTATCTTTCGAAGAAAAATCTAAAAAACGGGTGTGAGATCTGACGGAAATGGTCTATTGGCGAATTACCCTAGTTGAAGTAACATGTTCTTTTGTGTTATCAAATAAAAACAAGATTTTATTAAAAATTTTAGGACCCAATACTCCACTGCATTGTGACGTCACGCATCAATTTTGACAGGTACTGGTCCTGTTGTTTACAGTTTGGACATCATTCTTAATTTCGAGAAAGTTTGCTGCGAGGAGAGGTCAAATCCACTGCAGATACCCACGGATCGTATTATTCTATCTTCCTACCGTGGAAAATCGTCACCATCATCATGCTGGTGATAGAAATGCGAAGATGAAAAAATGATGGAAAAAACGACTAAGTCCGAAATGTAAACAACAGGACCAGCAGCTGTCAAATAAGTGAGGTTAGGCTCGTCGTATGCAGCGCTCTATTGTAGGCGGGATCCTGTGGATTACTAGCGATATGCTTTAAAGTCCTAGTGTGTTCCTGTAGAGTTGGTGTTACCATTGATTTCATATGGTAGGTTTATGACATATACGTCTGTAGCTCATCTTCTAAAACACATTCAATACCAATTTAAAATTGAAATGATAAGAAGCTTATTCGTGTATTCTACGAAATTTCGGGTTGCATTTATGGATCATGAGCACTACTTTATGCGGACCGCAGGCGGTCTGGTGTATACCATTCTGAAATCGTTCCTCTATGAATTTTACATCCATATTACTATGGGAAATCATATAAAAGCTCAGTCAATACTCTGTTTTAAAAAATAACATATTTTTGTGCGTAGTCACTGATGGATGCATGAATAAACTGATTTTTAATGCTCATTACACTTAAAAGTCATTCTGTTTTACAATACCCAGATTATTTTTTCTAGATAGGCCGTACATACACATTATATACGTGAAGCTTATAAAAAATAATTGATGTTTAAAGTATGCAAAACTTCGGTCATATTTAACATAACGGGTCTAAAGATTCATAGCATAGTTCTACCCTACGGAAATCTGCTTCGAATGGATCGTTTCGTTTCATATGGATATGATTGTATATAAAATTATGTAGCAACATCATAATGATTTTCTGAAAAATAATTATTAAAAAATAAAATAGAAAATAGAGCTCTGATTTTGGCACGGTTTCGTTTTTGGCAACTTAAAATGTCGACTTTGTTGCCAAAAATGGAATCTCACTTTAATATAAAGGGGGTTTTCAGCCTTTTTAGCTCGCGGAGCACTTTTTGAAATAAAATGGTTACGCGGAGCACATGTTCTTCATCATTACTTCGTTTGAAATTTCGATTTTTTTACATGCCTTAATCGACCCTATAATTCCTAGGTGAATTGTGAAGTAAGATTTATGTTGATCAATCTTGCAGTAACTTTTATTTAATTTTTAAATTTTAATTCTAATCTGAAAAAATGTGTTTTATTAGATTGAGCAAACTTTTTTAATTTCATGCTTAAACTATGACGATAAGCATTTAAATGAAACTATATTTGATTTTTCGTCAAATATATCAAGATTCGTGGGTTGAAGGCAAATGAAACTATATTTGATGTTTCGCAAAATATTTCAAAGTTCGTGACTTGAAAACAAATTGCTTTGGATGGGAAGTATTTCGACTTTTGTTGTTAGTTCAAACAACTGAGCGCACTTCTGTAGCGAAATTTCTCTTTTTAAGCCTTCATTTATGTGGGTTAACCACAAATTCAGTACTTTCGGAAATATCAATAATTTTGATGAAACTCGTTAAATATTTCAAATTTTGTAACGCGGTTTAAACATTTTGATAATAATCGTACCTCAGACTTTTTCCGACGAGGATAAGTGGTCGGCGTTAAGTCAGAGTGGACCAAGTACAAAACTTGGGAAAATTGGATTATTCTACCATTAGATGCAAAATAACGTTATCTCCATTTCACTTTGATCCAATTTGATCAATGTTGAAAACTGGGAGAGATATGTAACAAATTTACTCTGGATGATCAATAACAATCAATAAAAGTATGCAGTCAGAGTGGACCAAGTGCTTTTTACCATAACAACGAAAACGATCGATGCGCTGAGAAAGTCTAGAAAATGCAAGACATTTCAAGTTATTTTCCAAATTTTTCGACATGGAACGATTCTTCTTCCCATCCATCAATAGAAACTCATAAACATGTCATAATTCAAGGGATCTTAATTTGATATCTGGCCATTTACCGTATTTCAGTAGATGATCAGAAATTGCAACAATTTCTGTGCAGACAGAGTGGACCAAGTGTCAAATAGCAACAAACTGATTGATTATTGCATTTTTTGAGTCGATTTCAGAGTTCGATAGAAGTTTATGTTAGTTCTATGGTGTATGTATGGACTGTCCTAGAACCCGCTTATTGGACCAGTATATTTTGGTCGGTACTCAAGATTTTCACTTGGTCCACTCTGACTGAACGCATATTTTAATATTTCTGGTCTTCAACGCCCTGACCCTTCAAAACCTTAATTTCCAAGATATCGTTATGTCACTGATTTTGAGATTGAAGATATGGATTATTGAAGAATTTACGATACTGATGCCGAAGGGTCTTGATAAAATGTTCATCTTAAAGATATGCACCCAGTTTGACCACGCAAGCATTAAATGATTGTTCTTTTTCTTGAAATTGTTCGGTCAGAGTGGACCAAGTGCACATTGTCTATCAAAAAATCGTTCTATCAGAGTTTTGGATTGTGATTTTTCATGTTCATCATTTCACATTATGTTGTTTGAAAGTAACACAAGGATGGGTAGAAATATTAAACCAAAATTTTATTGAGATAAAAAAATACAAAGCGTTAGACTTTGAGCCCGTTTTTCTCAAAATATGAAAAATGTCACTTGGTCCACTCTGACTTAACGCCGACCAAGTATCCCAACAAAACGTGGGTATGAAATTAAGTCGAGTCTAGTACACGACACTGAAGACGGCCTTACAGTTGAGGTCGAAATACGCGTATCTGTCAAAAGATACAAACTCTAGTGGAATTAAATGGTATAGTACTGAATTCGGTTGTTCATCTACTTCTTGGGTATGAAAGTTTTGTTAGGATACGTATGATAATCCTCGTCGAAAAAATTTTTTTCAAAGTATTCTATTAATGAACATTGAGTTACTTCAACTTTAAGGTTTGTTTTCCATATTAAATTCGAGAAAACCCAATTTTGGAGCTAAAACTGTTCCTTCGCCGACAGAATATTGTTAACTGGAAGGTTAAAATATTAGCCCAAATGCTGAAAGTTTTCGTAAAAATATCCGAGGTACACTTCATTAATGATCGAGATTTCGACATCGTGTTTATACTGACGTGAATCCCAAATCAGTCCCATCTGTATTTTTTTAACAAAATTGAGTTGTCTTCAGTTTTCAACATATCTCGCAAAACTTGATATCTCGCTGTGAAAGCTATTGGTAACCGAATGTGTAGCTCGTTGTTTTTAAGCAAATGAATAGACCAACATAAAAGCTTTAATCACTGGGAAATAGATGACGATCTTCTCTTCATAGTTGCATTGTTGAAAAACGTGTAAATTCATTTGTTTGCTCAGTAAAACGAGTTAAAATTTCAATATATGGCTTGGTTTGGTATACTTAAAAGCATATTTTCAAGCAAAAATTTGAAGGCATTGGTACAAATTTTCAAAACTGTCGCGGAGCATCTGCCAAGCCTTCGCGGAGCACCCCCGGGGATTTCTTCCAAGAAATTTCCTCCATGAAATAATCCGGGATTTCTTTCAGGGATTTTTCTGGGGATTTCCTCCATAAATTTCTGCGGGAATTTCTTCAGGAATTAATCAGGCGATTTATCCCAAAAACTCCTTTTAAGGGTTTCACAAAAATTCACCCGGATTCCACCAGGAATTCCTTCTAATTTCCTTCTTAATTCCTCCAGGAAATTCTCCAGAGTTCGTCAAGCAATTACCCCGGAGTTTCTCTAGAAACTCCTCAGGAGTTCCTCCAGAAACACATCCAAAGTTCCTCCATGAATTACTCCGTACTTCCTCAAGGATTTCCTTTTGAAGATTCTCAATGATTTTGTCCAGAGCTCCTACAGGAAATTCCTTTAAAGTTCTCTGGGCATTCCTTCCGAGCTTCACCAGTAATTTTTCCTGAATTGCTCCTGAAATTCTTTAGGGGTTCTTTCAGCAATTCTTCTGGATTTTATCCACCATATCCTCCGAAGTTCCTCCAAAGCTCCATCGGAAAGTACTTTGGATTTCCTTCATAGCTCTTTTGGAATTGTTGCACAGTTCTTTCAGGAATGCCTCCAGGATTTTTTCCGGATTTCTCCCATGAATTCCCTTGTAGTTGCTCCAGCAATTCTTCCGGAGTTCCTTCAGCAATTCCTCCGGAGTTCCTCCTGGAGCTTTGGAGTAACTTCGGAGGATATGTTGGATAAAATCTAAAGAAAAAAAAATTCTGAAAGAACTCCAGAGGAATTTCTGGAGCAACTCAGGAGGAATTATCGGTGAAGCTTCGAAGGAATTCCCGGATGAACTCCAAAGGAATTCCTGTAGGAATTTTGGACAAAATCCTAGAGAATCTCCAAAGGAAATAATGGAGGAACTACGAAGCAATTACTCGAGGAACTCAGGAGGCGTTCCTGGAGAAACTCCGGATGTGTTTCTGGAGGAACTCCAGAGTCGTTTCTAGAAGAACTCCGAGGTAATTGCTTGACGAACTCCGGAGAAATTTCTGGAGAAGCTATGGAGGAAATTCGAAATAACTCCGGAGGAACTTTCCATGAATTACTGGATGAAATCCAGAGGAACTGCTGAAGAACTCCAGAGAAATTTCTGAAAAAAATCTAGAATAATTGGCGGTGGAAATCTGGAGGACATTCCGAGGCATTGCTAAATTAAATCCAGAAGAATTACCAGAGGAGATCCGGATAATTTCTTGAAGGATTTCAAAAAAACCTGGAAGAACTCTGGAGGCATTCCCGGAGGGAATCTATAGAAATTCCCGGAAAAACTTTTGAGAATTTTCCTGAGGAACTATGGACAAACTCCCGGAGGGAATGAAGTGAATTTTTCGAAGTAACTTCAGAAAAATTCCTAGGGAAACCCCGGAGCATTTCCGAGCAATTGCAGTGAAACCCCATAAGTCAATGTTTCATTATTCGATATCGACACATGGACCCATACAAAAACCAATACTTCATGGTTACTGCGATGGTCCCTTCAAACCATTTTCCAAATCCTTTCTGTTTCATGACTCGATATTTCCATGAGTCGATGGTCCCTTCGGATATCGACTTATGGAGGTTTGACGAACTATGGAGGAAAACCAAAGGAATTCCTGGTGGTGCTCCATAAGAATTCTTGGATGAAATGCCTGAAGGAAATCCTCGGCCCCGGAGGTAATCCTTGTGAAAACCTTAAGAAGAGTTCTTGTAAAAATTCTAAAGGAATTTTTTGCAAACAATCTCCGGAAAAAAATCTGGAGGAAATCCCCGGAGGAATTCCAGGTGGAAATCTCCGAAGGAGTTCCTGTAGCAAATCCCTGATGGAATTTGTGAAGGAAAAAAATGCTAATCACCTGAAGAATTCCTGGAGAAAATCGCCGGAGTAATGGTTTGGGAATATCTTTGGAGAAATATTTGAAATCCCCGTAAGAATTCCTGGAGAAAATCTTTACAGCGATTCCTGGTGCAAATCTCCAAAGAACTTCCTGGAGGAAATCTCCGGAAAAAATTCTCTGGAAAAATCACCGTAACAATTTCTGGGGATAATCCCCGGAGGAATTCCTAAAGTATTCTAGGATGAAATACCCAGAGGAAAACCTGGATGAAATCCCCGGAGGAATTCCTGGAAGAATTCTCCCGAGAAATTCCTGGTACAAATCTCCAGAGAAATTCCTAGAGGAAAACTCCTGATAAATTCTCGGAAAAAATCCCTGAAGGAATTTCGAGAGAAATTCCCGGAGGAATTTTTGGACAAAATCTCCGGAAGAATACCTGGAAGAAAAATTTCGGGAAGAAATTCTCGGTATTGAATGTTTTGGGAGGAAATTCTCGGATTTGCTTCTTGAGGAAACCTCCGAAACAACTCCTGCAGGAAATCCCTGAAGGAATTCCTTGGGATATCGCCGGAAGAATCCTTGAAATTTCCGGAGGAATACCTGGAGAAATTCTAGGAGGAATTCCTGGAGAAAACCCCCGGAGAAGCTCCTGGTTTAAATCCCAAGAAAAAATCCTCGAAAGAATCCTGAATCCCGGAGGAATTCCTGGAGGAAACCTAAGGAGAAATTCCTGGTGCTAATGCCCAGAGATATTCCTGAAAGAAATCTTCGGATAAATTCTCTGAAAAAGTCTCCGAAGGAGAAAATCTTTGGACGAACTTCTTAATGAATTTCTAGACGAAATCCCCAGAGGAGTTCGTGGACAAAATTCCTTGAGGAAATCCCCGGAGGAGTTCTTTGACAAATCCCTGGAGGAATTCCTGGAGCACATTTCCGACGGATCCTCTGGAAAAAATCCTGGTGCAAATCCTCAGAGAAATTTCTAGAGAAAATACTAAAAGGAATTCCAGGAGGAATTTCTGGAAGATATCCACGGAGAAAAGTTTCTGAAAGAAATACATACCTGAAGGGATTCCTGTAGCAAATCTCCAAAGAAATTCCTGCAGCAAATTCTTGGATGAATGCCTGAAATAAATCCCCAAAGGAATTCCTGGAGGAACTTCAATTGATTTCCTGGCAGAGATCCTGGCGATATCTGTATTCAGACTTCATTGTGGAATCTTCAAATATATTCCCATAGAAATTCGTGGTAGAATCCTTGATTCCTGGATGGTGTCCTGTGTGAGTTCCTGGAGCAGTCCCCGAAGATATAGCCGGAGGAATCGCTGGAAGAAGGAATAAATGTTGGTTAAAAAACAGCAGCAATGAAATATTGTTCCTGTTTTTATACTTACCTCAAATGTTCCTACTCATTCGACGGAGGCAGTTTCAGCGAGAAAATCCGAACTTGTAAACAAACATATGTCAAACCAGTTTTGGAACAGCTCAAATATTGGTCGAAATGCGACCAAAAATAAACCAGGCAGTTAGTCTGTTCCAAAAAAATAGACCTAGTAAACTGGTATGAAACAAAATTGGAACATTATTTGTAACACCGTAGCAAGCTCCCATTTATAACATGGCCTAAACATTTGGACCATCGGTGAAGTTGCCCTTATACAATTGGACGAAAAAAATGGAGCACCGGTGAAAACGACCTGTCTATGAAAATGTGTGTAAAATTGATAGAATAGATCGATTCTCAGGAGTTCAGACCGACGATTGGAAGGTTCAGCGCCCACCGGCTGACGAAAGAGAACGGCCTACGACTGATAGATTTTGCCGCCTCCAAGAACATCGCCATTCGCAGCACCTACTTCGTCAGACGTCAGAACCTATCGTGGCGCTAACATCGACTCTGATCACTATCTAGTGATGGTGAAACTGCGCCAAAAACTATCCGTCATCAACAATGTACGGTATCGACGCCCGCCTCGGTATAACCTAGCGCGACTGGCCCAACCGAACGTCGCTGCCGCATACGCGCAGCATCTCGAGGTAGCGTTGCCGGAAGAGGGCGAGCTTGACGAAGCCCCTCTTGAGGACTGCTGGAGCAACATAAAAGCAGCCATCAACAACGCAGCCGAGAGCATCGTCGGGTACGTGGAAAGGATGACATGTAACGATTGGTTCGACGAAGAATGCAGGCAGGTTTTGGAGGAGAAGGATGCAGCGCGGGCTGCAATGCTGCAGCAAGAAACGCGACAAAACGTGGAGCGATATAAAAGAAAACGTAAGCAGCAAACCCGCCTATTCCGGGACAAAAAGCGCCGCCTGGAAGAAGCGGAATGTGAAGAAATGGAACAGCTGCATCGTTCTCAAGAAACGCGAAAGTTCTACGAGAAGCTCAACGCATCCCGAAAAGGCTTCGTGCCGCGAGCCGAAATGTGTAGGGATAAGGACGGAAGCATCTTGACGGACGAACGTGAGGTGATTGAAAGGTGGAAGCAGCACTACGATGAACACCTGAATGGCACGGAGAACACAGGCGACGAGGGTCACGACAGCGGAGGAAGTGGCTACGTCAGCACGGCGGATGAAGGAAACCAACCTGCCCCCACATTGAGGGAAGTTAAGGATGCCATCAGCCAGCCCAAGAATAATAAGGCCGCTGGTAAAGATGGTATTGGAGCTGAACTCATCAAAATGGGCCCGGAGAGGTTGGCCGCCTGTCTGCACCGGCTGATTGTCAGAATCTGGGGAACCGAACAGCTGCCGGAGGAGTGGAAGCAAGGGGTCATATGCCCCATCTACAAGAAGGGCGACAAACTGGAATGTGAAAACTATCGTGCTCTCACAAGACTAAAAACTATCTGCACTCACAAGACTAATAAGAGCAACGATGGACGGTGTGCAGAATAGCGTGAAGATTTCGGGCGAACATTCCAGTTCGTTCGAATCCCGCCGTGGACTTCGACAGGGTGATGGACTTTCGTGCCTGCTGTTCAACATCGCGCTAGAAGGTGTCATGCGGAGAGCCGGGTTCAATAACCGAGGTACGATTTTCACAAGATCCAGCCAATTTGTTTGCTTCGCGGATGATATGGATGTTGTCGGCAGAACATTTGGAACGGTGACAGACCTCTACACCCGCCTGAAACGTGAAGCAACAAAAGTCGGCCTGGTGGTGAATGCGTCAAAAACAAAGTACATGCTGATAGGCGGAACCGAGCGCGACAGAGCCCGCCTGGGAAGCAGTGTTACGATAGACGGGGATACTTTTAAGATGGTCGATGAGTTCGTCTACCTCGGATCCTTGTTAACGGCTGATAACAACGTTAGTCGTGAAATACGGAGACGCATCATCAGTGGAAGTCGCGCCTACTATGGGCTCCAGAAGAAGCTGCGATCGAGAAAGATTCACCCCCGCACCAAATGTACCATGTACAAAACGCTTATAAGACCGGTGGTCCTCTATGGACATGAAGCATGGACCATGCTGGAAGAGGACCTGCAAGCACTTGGAGTGTTCGAACGAAGGGTGCTTGGGACGATCTTTGGCGGAGTACAGGAGAACGGTGTGTGGCGGCGGAGAATGAACCACGAGCTCGCTAGGCTCTACGGTGAACCAAGTATCCAGAAGGTTGCGAAAGCCGGAAGGGTGCGCTGGGCAGGGCATGTTGCAAGACTACCGGACAACAATCCTGCAAAGATGGTGTTCGCGTCGAATCCGGTTGGCACAAGAAGGCGGGGAGCACAGCGAGCGAGGTGGCTTGATCAGGTGCAACAAGATCTGGAGAACGTGGGCCAAAATCGAGGTTGGAGAGACACAGCCTTGGACCGAGTAAATTGGCGTAACATCGTTAACGAGGTTTTATCAAATTAATTGATGACACACCAACTAAATAAATAAATAGATCGATTCTCATGTTTCGACATTGAGTTAAATATAAATAAGGATAATAAATAAGCATATTTTGAACTAAATCCAATGAATTACGTAGAGTATATAGAGCGTTGCATACTTCTAGGCGTTTAACGTTATATGAAAATTTCTGACTGATTAAATACATAGCCTCAATTTGTAAATATGCTTATCATTATTCATTTAGCTTAACTGATCAACAGAAACTATCCGCTTTATCAAGGATACCCCTCGTTTTACGGGTATTTCTAATACATAACTTAGTCTTACATTTATGTTCATTACTAACAAAACTTTCTCGTTTAGGTTCAAAAACCGCCAGTACTGGCGCCAGCACATCCGTCTGCACGTGGTCGGCGAGGTGAAGTGCGAAATCTGCGGCCGAATGACGCCGAACCGTGTGGCCTACCGGTCTCACAAGAAGAACGCCCACGGAGACCGGAACCACAAGTGCGAATGGTGCGGCAAGAGCTTCACTAAGGCCCTAACCCTGCGGGAGCACGTGGCTTCGCGGCATACCGGGGCCACACTCTATTCGTGTAGTTTCTGTCCGAAAACGTTCAACTCGAATGCGAACATGCACTCGCACCAGAAGAAGATGCACCCGGTCGAGTGGCTGGCGGCGAAAACGAGCAAGGAGACCAGCAAGGCGAAGGCGCGGGAACCAGGGTCGGGGGAGGTGGAATCCGAGGACGATTCGATCGATACTTAAAGGTATATGGGGGAAGAGCACCGTTATGTGATATAGCTGCTTGGTAAGGTAGGAATGTAATACATGTAATTGGAAGCAAATCGACAGCCATAATTCATGTCCAAGTTATGAAGAATCGCCTTGCGAAAGGGCAAGCTGGCCCGGTCAATTGTAATTCAGCGGTTAGTGTGACTACGAAACCGCATTCCACACTGCCTGGTCGGCATCCCAGAAGCAAAAGACGATCATCTTCGATCGAAACCAGTTTCATACAGGTACGCTGCCGCGCAATGTCACACTTTCCTCGCGCGGGGATGCGATTTGGTTAAAATGTCAAACGATCAAGTAGTTCGCAAGCTTTGAGTCACTCCAAACCGGCGAACGACTGTCGCTTGTCTGGGTGATCCTGGTGCGATCAAACTATAAGCTAATGACGAAGAAGATTTTCTTCAGATGAATAGATAAAATGCCGTACAAGGTCGTACGTTGCGTATCTGTTTATCTCGCAAAGTCGGTGAGCTTGGCTCCGGGTCGAAAACATACGCAAAAGCAATCGAAGTTCGCCCGCAAATATGACAGAATCAATTGAGTAACACACCTCGCGAGTAATCTGCGTCCTCGATCTTCAATTTCCTCCTCTAGCTAGATGACCATTTCTCCATCGCGGCTCCGTGAATGGAAATGCAGTGAAGAAATGCAAAAATTGTAAAACTAGTTAATTTGTCTTACAGGCACGGCAGCGGCACCTCGAAACCCAACCTGACGCAACGAGCCTTCAATCGCGCTTAGACAAAGCCTAATCTTTATGACCAACTAACAGAAACCCTTCCTCCCCTCTTTTCGTCGCCGCAGGTGGATTTAATTTTGCATGTGTGCTGTAATCGATTTTGTCTGTCAAGCGTTGGTCGAGCTTGCTCATGCGTACCTACCTACACTCCCGTGCATAAGTTTGGGTTCACCTCCTAAAAAACATGCAAAAGTGTTCAGTCCATTTCTCTGTGATTACACGTCCAATTCAAACTCTTTAAGCCGCATTCGAAAGGCAAAGAGTTATTCTTACTTCGTATGTATTTTTCCAAAATTATTCTTTGAACTTTGTATACTAAATTTGTACTTAAAGTTGTGACATTTTTCAAAAAACACACTGAAAAATCATATCTAATTTCTTCAGCATTGGGTCGACCAAAATTTCAAATCAAAATGTCATTAGAATCGTAATCTTATATTCTTTGAAGAGACCCCACAAAATTTTGGCGGAAAAATCAGGAAAGTATTCAAAATCAATGAAACAGTCAGTCAAGTCATCGTGCAAAAGTTTGGGTTCACCCCTCAGTATGATGCAAATCGTGCAAAAGTTTGGGTTCACCTGAGCCACACGCACATCATTTTTGTCAATATCTCTGCCATTTTTCAACCGATTTTATTAGTTTAAAGCTTTTTTGAGCGCAAATAATGGTGCGTACTGTAGGAAGAATAATTAAATATAAATAAATAAGAATAAAACAATTCAAGTGAATCTCGATGGAAATTTAGTAGAGTGTAGATTCAGTGAGTAGGATTCTGCAACAGACGATCGGATGGATCCGATGCTTCGACGACGGTTGAGCTTTCTTGAACGTGTACGTAGAAGGCAGAGCAAGAGGGATAGAAAAATACGAATGAACAAGAGAGACAAAAAGATGCGCTGGTGGATGGATGCTTAGAACGACGAACGATTGACTAGAGTTTCAAAAAGGATGTAGTTGAGTGAGTTCGGAGTGAAATGCGAGTGAAAAAAAAAAGTTTTAAAAAGAAATTAATAAAAATATAATGTTTTTAAATTAATGTGGTTTATTCGTTCGAATCCTACAATGGCTGTGATTTGGTAATTCTGCTATTGTGTTGTTGAGAATTTTCTGATTTTGATGCCTGACGGATTCTTATGGAGCCTGATAAGCTCAATCCAAGAGTGCATGAGAAAATCAGTTTTTGATGTTGGTTGGTGATAGAATATATAAATGAAATTCTGCTATTGTGTTGTTGAGAATTTTCTGATTTTGATGCCTGACGGAATCTTATGGAGCCTGGGAAGCTCAATCCAAGAATGCATGAGAAAATCAGTTTTTTTTATGTTGGTTGGTGATAGAATATATAAATGTAATTCTGCTATTGTGTTGTTGAGAATTTTCTGATTTTGATTATTATGGAGCCTGATAAGCTCAATCCAAGAGTGCATGAGAATATCAGTTTTTTTATGTTGGTTAATTGATAGAATATATAAATGAAATTCTACTGATGTGTTGTTGAGAATTTTCTGATTTTGATGCCTGACGGATTATTATGGAGCCTGATAAGCTCAATCCAAGAGTGCATGAGAAAATCAGTTTTTGATGTTGGTTGGTGATAGAATATATAAATGAAATTCTGCTATTGTGTTGTTGAGAATTTTCTGATTTTGATGCCTGACGGAATCTTATGGAGCCTGGGAAGCTCAATCCAAGAATGCATGAGAAAATCAGTTATTTTTTATGTTGGTTGGTGATAGAATATATAAATGTAATTCTGCTATTGTGTTGTTGAGAATTTTCTGATTTTGATACCTGACGGATTATTATGGAGCCTGATAAGCTCAATCCAAGAATGCATGAGAATATCAGTTTTTTATGTTGGTTAATTGATAGAATATATAAATGTAATTCTGCTATTGTATTGTTGAGAATTTTCTGATTTTGATGCCTGACTTATTATAGAGCCTGGGAAGCTCAATCCAAGAATGCATGAGAAAATCAGTTTTTTTTTATGTTGGTTGGTGATAGAATATATAAATGTAATTCTGCTATTGTGTTGTTGAGAATTTTCTGATTTTGATGCCTGACGGATTATTATGGAGCCTGATAAGCTCAATCCAAGAGTGCATGAGAAAATCAGTTTTTGATGTTGGTTGGTGATAGAATATATAAATGAAATTCTGCTATTGTGTTGTTGAAAATTTTCTGATTTTGATGCCTGACGGATTACTATGGAGCCTGATAAGCTCAATCCAAGAATGCATGAGAATATCAGTTTTTTATGTTGGTTAATTGATAGAATATATAAATGAAATTCTACTGATGTGTTGTTGAAAATTTTCTGATTTTGATGCCTGACGGATTATTATGGAGCCTGATAAGCTCAATCCAAGAGTGCATGAGAAAATCAGTTTTTGATGTTGGTTGGTGATAGAATATATAAATGAAATTCTGCTATTGTGTTGCTGAGAATTTTTTGATTTTGATGCCTGACGGATTCTTATGGAGCCTGGGAAGTTCAATCCAAGAATGCATGAGAATGTCAGTTTTTTTTATGTTGGTAAATTGATAGAATATATAAATAAAATTCTGCTACTGTGTTGTTGAAAATTTCCTGATTTTGATGCCTGACGGATTATTATGGAGCCTGATAAGCTCAATCCAAGAGTGCATGAGAAATAAGCTTTGATGTTTTTTGGTTGATAGAATATAAAAATGAAATTCTGCTTATTGTGTTGCTATTGTGTTGCTATTTTGATGCCTGATGGATGACGTTTGTTATAAATAGATCAAAATGAAGGAAATCCGAATCTTGAGCGGATTGATGAGTCTGCGAGATGACGTTTGATCTGAGTGAATCAGAATGAAAGAAATCCAATCCTCGAGTAAATTGATGAGTTGGAAAGGTGATTTTTGATCTGAGTAGATCAGGAAATCCAATCCTCGAGCGGATTGATGAGTCTGGTGGACTATGTTTAATCTGAGTGGATCAGAATTGATGAAATCCAATCCTCGAGCGGATTGGTGCGTCTGAGAGATGACGTTTGATCCGGGTGGATCAGAATGAAATAAATCCAATCCTCGAGCGGATTGGTGCGTCTGAGAGATGACGTTTGATCCGGGTGGATCAGAATGAAATAAATCCAATCCTCGAGTGGATTGATGCATCTGAGAGATGACGTTTGATCTGAGCAGATCAGGAAATCCGATCCTCGAGCGGATTTATGAGTCTGGTGGACTATGTTTAATCTGAGTGGATCAGAATTGATGAAACCCAATCCTCGAGCGGATTGGTGCGTCCGAGAGATGACGTTTGATCCGGGTGGATCAGAATGAAATAAATCCAATCCTCGAGCGGATTGATGCATCTGAGAGATGACGTTTGATCTGAGTAGATCAGGAAATCCGATCCTCGAGCGGATTGATGAGTCTGGTGGACTATGTTTAATCTGAGTGGATC
Organism: Aedes aegypti; assembly: GCF_002204515.2. Lineage (NCBI taxonomy): Eukaryota > Metazoa > Arthropoda > Insecta > Diptera > Culicidae > Aedes > Aedes aegypti. Next base: position 72,622,624 of record NC_035107.1, read on the forward strand.
AGAATTGATGAAATCCAATCCTCGAGCGGATTGGTGCGTCCGAGAGATGACGTTTGATCCGGGTGGATCAGAATGAAATAAATCCAATCCTCGAGCGGATTGATGCATCTGAGAGATGACGTTTGATCAGAATGAAATAAATCCAATCCTCGAGCGGATTGATGCATCTGAGAGATGACGTTTGATCTGAGTAGATCAGGAAATCCGATCCTCGAGCGGATTGATGAGTCTGGTGGACTATGTTTAATCTGAGTGGATCAGAATTGATGAAATCCAATCCTCGAGCGGATTGGTGCGTCCGAGAGATGACGTTTGATCCGGGTGGATCAGAATGAAATAAATCCAATCCTCGAGCGGATTGATGCATCTGAGAGATGACGTTTGATCGGAATGAAATAAATCCAATCCTCGAGCGGATTGATGCATCTGAGAGATGACGTTTGATCTGAGTAGATCAGGAAATCCAATCCTCGAGCGGATTGATGAGTCTGGTGGACTATGTTTAATCTGAGTGGATCAGAATTGATGAAATCCAATCCTCGAGCGGATTGATGAGTCTGGTGGACTATGTTTAATCTGAGTGGATCAGAATTGATGAAATCCAATCCTCGAGCGGATTGGTGCGTCCGAGAGATGACGTTTGATCCGGGTGGATCAGAATGAAATAAATCCAATCCTCGAGCGGATTGATGCATCTGAGAGATGACGTTTGATCAGAATGAAATAAATCCAATCCTCGAGCGGATTGATGCATCTGAGAGATGACGTTTGATCTGAGTAGATCAGGAAATCCAATCCTCGAGCGGATTGATGAGTCTGGTGGACTATGTTTAATCTGAGTGGATCAGAATTGATGAAATCCAATCCTCGAGCGGATTGGTGCGTCTGAGAGATGACGTTTGATTCGGGTGGATCAGAATGAAATAAATCCAATCCTCGAGCGGATTGATGCATCTGAGAGATGACGTTTGATCAGATTGGATCAGAATGAATGAAATCCAATCCTCGAGCGGATTGATGCGTCTGAGAGATGACGTTTCATCTGAGTAGATCAGGAAATCCAATCCTCGAGCGGATTGATGAGTCTGGTGGACTATGTTTTGGTACGAGTGGATCAGAGTGACGAAAATTCAATTCTTGAGCGGATTGTTTAGTCTGATAGATGACAAGTGGATGAAATTAAAGGAAATTCAATTCTTGAGCGGAACATCTGAAAGATGAAGTTCGATCCAAGTGGAAGTGACGGAAATACAATTCTTGAGCAGATTGATGCATTTGAGCGATGAAGTTTGATCCGAGTGGATCAGAGTGACGATAACTCAATTCTTGAACGGATTGGTGAGTCTGATAGATGACAAGTGGATCAGATTAAAGGAAATTTAATTTTTAAGCGGTACATCTGAGAGATGAAGCTCGTTCTAAGTGGAAGTGACGGAAGTACAATACTTGAACAGATTGATGCGTTTGAGCGATGAAGTTTGATACGAGTGGAACAGAGTGAAAAGAAATTCAATTCTTGCGCGGATTGGTGAGTCTGATAGATGACAAGTGTATCAGATTGATGGAATTTCATTTCTTAATGATATGGTAGATCTGAGAGATAAAGTTCGATCCAAGTGGAAATGACGGAAATACAATTCTTGAGCAAATTGATGCCTTTGAGCGATGAAGTTTGATCCGAGTGGATCAGAGTGACGATAATTCAATTCTTGAGCGGATTGTTTAGTCTGATAGATGACAAATGGATAAGATTAAAGGAAATTCAATTTTTGAGTGGTACATCTGAGAGATGAAGTTCGATCCAAATCGAAGTGACGGAAATACAATTCTTGAGCAGATTGATGCGTTTGAGCGATGAAGTTTGATCCGAGTGGATCAGAGTGACGATAATTCAATTCTAGAACGGATTGGTGAGTCTGATAGATGACAAGTGGATCAGATTAAAGGAAATTCAATTTTTAAGCGGTACATCTGAGAGATAAAGCTCGTTCTAAGTGGAAGTGACGGAAATACAATGCTTGAACAGATTGATGCGTTTGAGCGATGAAGTTTGATACGAGTGGATCAGAGTGAAAAAAAATTCAATTCTTGCGCGGATTGGGGAGTCTGATAGATGACAAGTGGATCAGATTAAAGGAAATTCAATTTTTAAGCGGTACATCTGAGAGATGAAGTTCGATCCAAGTGGAAGTGACGGAAGTACAATACTTGAACAGATTGATGCGTTTGAGCGATGAAGTTTGATACGAGTGGATCAGAGTGAAAAGAAATTCAATTCTTGCGCGGATTGGTGAGTCTGATAGATGACAAGTGTATCAGAATGATGGAATTTCATTTCTTAATGAATTGGTAGATCTGAGAGATAAAGTTCGATCCAAGTGGAAATGACGGAAATACAATTCTTGAGCAAATTGATGCCTTTGAGCAATGAAGTTTGATCCGAGTGGATCAGAGTGATGATAATTCAATTCTTGAGCGGATTGGTGAGTCTGATAGATGACAAGTGGATCCGATCAAAGGAAATTCATATTTAAGCGGTACATCTGAGAGATGAAGCTCGTTCTAAGAGGAAGTGACGGAAATACAATACTTGAACAGATTAATGCGTTTGAGCGATGAAGTTTGATACGAGTGGATCAGAGTGACGATAATTCAATTCTTGTGCGGATTGTTTAGTCTGATAGATGACAAATGGATAAGATTAAAGGAAATTCAATTTTTGAGTGGTACATCTGAGAGATGAAGTTCGATCCAAATCGAAGTGACGGAAATACAATTCTTGAGCAGATTGATGCGTTTGAGCGATGAAGTTTGATCCGAGTGGATCAGAGTGACGATAATTCAATTCTAGAACGGATTGGTGAGTCTGATAGATGACAAGTGGATCAGATTAAAGGAAATTCAATTTTTAAGCGGTACATCTGAGAGATAAAGCTCGTTCTAAGTGGAAGTGACGGAAATACAATGCTTGAACAGATTGATGCGTTTGAGCGATGAAGTTTGATACGAGTGGATCAGAGTGAAAAAAAATTCAATTCTTGCGCGGATTGGGGAGTCTGATAGATGACAAGTGGATCAGATTAAAGGAAATTCAATTTTTAAGCGGTACATCTGAGAGATGAAGTTCGATCCAAGTGGAAGTGACGGAAATACAATTCTTGAGCAGATTGATGCGTTTGAGCGATGAAGTTTGATACGAGTGGATCAGAGTGACGATAATTCAATTCTTGAACGGATTGGTGAGTCTGATAGATGACAAGTGGATCAGATTAAAAGAAATTCAATTTTTAAGCGGTCTGAGAGATAAAGTTCAATCCAAGAGGAAGTGACGGAAATACAATTCTTGTGCAGATTAACACGTTTGAGCGATGAATTTTGATCCGAGTGGATCAGAGTGACGGAAATTCAATTCTTGCGCGGATTTTTGAGTCTGATAGATGACAAGTGGATCAGATTAAAGGAAATTCAATTCTTGAGCGGTACATCTGAGAGATGAAGTTCGATCCAAGTGGAAGTGACGGAAATACAATTCTTCAACAAATTGATGCGTTTGAGCGATGAAGTTTGATCCGAGTGGATCAGAGTGACGATAATTCAATTCTTGAGCGGTTTGGTGAGTCTGATAGATGACAAGTGGATCAGACTAAAGGAAATTCATTTTTTAAGCGGTACATCTGAGAGATAAAGCTCGTTTTAAGTGGAAGTGACGGAAATACAATTCTTGAACAGATTGATGCGTTTGAGCGATGAAGTTTGATACGAGTGGATCAGAGTGAAAAGAAATTCAATTCTTGCGCGGATTGGTGAGTCTGATAGATGACAAGTGGATCAGATTGATGGAATTTCATTTCTTAATGAATTGGTAGATCTGAGAGATAAAGTTCGATCCAAGTGAAAGTGACGGAAATACAATTCTTGAGCAGATTGATGCCTTTGAGCGATGAAGTTTGATACGAGTGGATCAGAGTGACGAAAATTAAATTCTTGAGCGGATTGTTTAGTCTGATAGATAACAAGTGGATAAGATTATAGGAAATTCAATTTTTAAGCGGTACATCTGAGAGATGAAGCTCGTTCTAAGTGGAAGTGACGGAAATACAATACTTGAACAGATTGATGCGTTTGAGCGATGAAGTTTGATACGAGTGGATCAGAGTGAAAAGAAATTCAATTCTTGCGCGGATTGGTGAGTCTGATAGATGACAAGTGGATGAGATTGATGGAATTTCATTTCTTAATGAATTTGTAGATCTGAGAGATAAAGTTCGATCCAAGTGGAAATGACGGAAATACAATTCTCGAAAACTTATTCAAATAGTCTCAAGTCAAAAAAGTGAATAAACTTACTTTTTTGATCCTACGTGTTTCGCAGGCGAAATTCCATATGTTCCGCTCTTACCCAACTAGATTTTTCACTTTTAGAACGTTTAATTTCCGGATTTACAAAACGACGAAAGTAAGATTTTCAACTTTCGCAACCTAACCACTACTTTCGCCGCCTCGCTGTATAGAGAGACAAAGTGACTTAACCACGAATCAAAACAAAACACTACTTGAGCCGATTTTACACTGGTAGAAAAACGTCGGAAGTAACTGTATGAAACGGCTTATCATTTTGTCATAATTATTTTTATTGAAAATAATTGAAAATACCTAGTTTTTGAACGCGATCTGATTGTATGCAAAATTTGGGCGATGTACACGGCGAAAAAATGTTAAAAAGGTCATTCATTTTAAAACAGTTTTAGAAGACAGGTTGTGATTCTTCTCAATTAGTTTTCTCAAAACCGTATGAAAGTTACTTACGTCGATTTGAAAAAGTAATCGAGAATTCTTGAGCAGATTGATGCCTTTGAGCGATGAAGTTTGATCCGAGTGGATCAGAGTGACGAAAATTAAATTCTTGAACGGATTGTTGAGTCTGATAGATAACAAGTGGATCAGATTGAAGGAAATTCAATTTTTAAGCGGTACATCTGAGAGATGAAGCTCGTTCTAAGTGGAAGTGACGGAAATACAATACTTGAACAGATTGATGCGTTTGAGCGATGAAGTTTGATACGAGTGGATCAGAGTGAAAAGAAATTCAATTCTTGCGCGGATTGGTGAGTCTGATAGATGACAAGTGGATCAGATTGATGGAATTTCATTTCTTAATGAATTGGTAGATCTGAGAGATAAAGTTCGATCCAAGTGGAAGTGACGGAAATACAATTCTTGAGCAAATTGATGCCTTTGAGCAATGAAGTTTGATCCGAGTGGATCAGAGTGATGATAATTCAATTCTTGAGCGGATTGGTGAGTCTGATAGATAACAAGTGGATCAGATCAAAGGAAATTCATTTTTTAAGCGGTACATCTGAGAGATGAAGCTCGTTCTAAGTGGAAGTGACGGAAATACAATACTTGAACAGATTGATGCGTTTGAGCGATGAAGTTTGATACGAGTGGATCAGAGTGACGAAAATTCAATTCTTGCGCGGATTTTTGAGTCTGATAGATGACAAGTGGATAAGATTAAAGGAAATTCAATTTTTGAGTGGTACATCTGAGAGATGAAGTTCGATCCAAGTCGAAGTGACGAAAATACAATTCTTGAGCAGATTGATGCGTTTGAGCGATGAAGTTTGATCCGAGTGGATCAGAGTGACGATAATTCAATTCTTGAACTGATTGGTGAGTCTGATAGATGACAAGTGGATCAGATTAAAGGAAATTCAATTTTTAAGCGGTCTGAGAGATAAAGTTCAATCCAAGAGGAAGTGACGGAAATACAATTCTTGTGCAGATTAACACGTTTGAGCGATGAGTTTTGATGCGAGTGGATCAGAGTGACGGAAATTCAATTCTTGCGCGGATTTTTGAGTCTGATAGATGACAAGTGGATCAGATTGATGGAATTTCATTTCTTAACGAATTGGTAGATCTGAGAGATAAAGTTCGATCCAAGTGGAAATGACGGAAATACAATTCTTGAGCAGATTGATGCCTTTGAGCGATGAAGTTTGATACGAGTGGATCAGAGTGACGAAAATTCAATTCTTAAGCTGATTTTTGAGTCTGATAGATGATAAGTGGATCAGATTAAAGGAAATTCAATTCTTAAGCGGTACATCTGAGAGATGAAGTTCGATCTAAGTGGAAGTGACGGAAATACAATACTTGAACAGATTGATGCGTTTGAGCGATGAAGTTTGATCCGAGTGGATCAGAGTGACGATAATTCAATTCTTGAGCGGTTTGGTGAGTCTGATAGATGACAAGTGGATCAGATTAAAGGAAATTCAATTTTTAAGCGGTACATCTGAGAGATGAAGCTCGTTCTAAGTGGAAGTGACGGAAATACAATACTTGAACAGATTGATGCGTTTGAGCGATGAAGTTTGATACGAGTGGATCAGAGTGAAAAGAAATTCAATTCTTGCGCGGATTGGTGAGTCTGATAGATGACAAGTGGATCAGGTTGATGGAATTTCATTTCTTAATGAATTGGTAGATCTGAGAGATAAAGTTCGATCCAAGTGGAAATGACGGAAATACAATTCTTGAGCAAATTGATGCCTTTGAGCAATGAAGTTTGATCCGAGTGGATCAGAGTGATGATAATTCAATTCTTGAGCGGATTGGTGAGTCTGATAGATGACAAGTGGATCAGATCAAAGGAAATTCATTTTTTAAGCGGTACATCTGAGAGATGAAGTTCGTTCTAAGTGGAAGTGACGGAAATACAATACTTGAACAGATTGATGCGTTTGAGCGATGAAGTTTGATACGAGTGGATCAGAGTGCCGAAAATTCAATTCTTGAGCGGATTGTTTAGTCTGATAGATGACAAGTGGATAAGATTAAAGGAAATTCAATTTTTGAGTGGTACATATGAGAGATGAAGTTCGATCCAAGTCGAAGTGACGGAAATACAATTCTTGAGCGGTTTGGTGAGTCTGATAGATCACAAGTGGATCAGATTGAAGGAAATTCAATTCTTAAGCGGTACATCGGAGAGATGAAGTTCGATCCAAGTGCAAGTGACAGAAATACAATACTTTAGCAGATTGTTGAGCATGAGTTTGATCCGAGTGGATCAGAATGATGGAAATTAAATTCTTGAGCAGATTTGTCAGTCTGATTGATGTTTGAAATAATTGGAACAGATCGAAGGATATTCAATTCTGGGTGAGTCTGAGGGATGATTGTCGCAATGCAGATTGTGGTAGTTGTTCTTTGAATTTGAAATGCATAAGAGTAGAATATGAATAAAATGCGTGATCAAGATATAATTTTAATTGGTTGATTATTACTATTTGTATTTATGGTTCTCTGATATTTCTAGGGTTGTTTACTGAAATGTTAATCGTAAGTAATTTATTCATGCTGTGCATGTGTTTAAAACAAATGTTTTTATTTACTTTATTAATTACATATTTTTTGTTTGATCTTTTTCTAGGTTTGTTTTTCCGTATATATTATTGTTTTTATTTTCAGGTAGAAGCAACATCATCATCAAAATTATTAGTAAAATGAATTAAAATAGATATTTCTTACTTGAAATAGTACAAACCATATAATTTCATGTTTTGCGTATATATTCGAGAACACATTCATATACCATATATAATAAAGATATTATATCAGAGTAGGGGAGAAGAAGGATGTAGGAAGAATAATTAAATATAAATAAATAAGAATAAAACAATTCAAGTGAATCTCGATGGAAATTTAGTAGAGTGTAGATTCAGTGAGTAGGATTCTGCAACAGACGATCGGATGGATCCGATGCTTCGACGACGGTTGAGCTTTCTTGAACGTGTACGTAGAAGGCAGAGCAAGAGGGATAGAAAAATACGAATGAACAAGAGAGACAAAAAGATGCGCTGGTGGATGGATGCTTAGAACGACGAACGATTGACTAGAGTTTCAAAAAGGATGTAGTTGAGTGAGTTCGGAGTGAAATGCGAGTGAAAAAAAAAAGTTTTAAAAAGAAATTAATAAAAATATAATGTTTTTAAATTAATGTGGTTTATTCGTTCGAATCCTACACGTACATTATTGGTTTAAGATTTCACAGATCTAAGTAAGTTCAGGTGAACCCAAACTTTTGCACGATGACTTGACTGACTGTTTCATTGATTTTGAATACTTTTCAGATTTTTCCGCAAAATTTCGTGGGGTCTCTTCAAAGAATATAAGATTACGATTCTAATGACATTTTGATTTGAAATTTTGGTCGACCCAATGCTGAAGAAATTAGATATGATTTTTCAGTGTGTTTTTTGAAAAATGTCACAACTTTAAGTACAAATTTAGTATACAAAGTTCAAAGAATAATTTTGGAAAAATACATACGAAGTAAGAATAACTCTTTGCCTTTCGAATGCGGCTTAAAGAGTTTGAATTGGACGTGTAATCACAGAGAAATGGACTGAACACTTTTGCATGTTTTTTAGGAGGTGAACCCAAACTTATGCACGGGAGTGTATATGAATGGAGATGATTGAAAAATTTCTTATTATAATTAAGGTTCGTTTCTTAGCAAGAGCCGGCCGTTCAAATCTCTCGCCGGGTGGAAATTGACTGTCATCCAGCCAGATCTTATGAGATCTCCGATGGATTGTTACCCGTTTGGAATAATGCTTTTTGACATAACATAAAACTCAAAGCACGTCAAACTAGCTGTACTTCTTGTTTTTGGCTTTACGTCCCAACTGTGACAGAGTCTGCTCCTCAGCTTCTTATGAGCAGCACTTCCACAGATATTCACTGGGAGCTTTCTTCGAAAAGCATGGTGCCCATGATTATTATATCAAACGACCTTATGTCAAATGGGATATGGTCCTTCGCCGATGGACAAGTGCATCGTCCGTCGCAGTCGATGAATGGATTCTCTTTGACTGAACAGTTTGATGAATTGAATTCATTTGCTACATGTATTTCTTCTATAGCACAGATATGGCGGTAATTAAAATGTTTCCATTTGCGCTGGTGTTGCGTTCTCGGTGTTGTAAAGACCTGTTAAGACATTACCTAATCTTTTGGAGTTAATTTATATTCTTTTGAAAACGATGTAAATAAAGGGGGCACCATAGATAAGGCCCTGCATCCCTAGTAGCACACATGTTATAATTGAGGCAAAATAACTCTTATATAACCAGATCTGGTCATATAAGAGTTATTCTGCCTCAATTATAACATGTGTGCTACTCGGGATAGGTATTTCATAAGAGATTGACATACTGTATTAGCTGGTAGCATCTGAGCTATTGGGTTACGTTATACTTACAATAGCATTTGTCCAGCATATTTCGAGTAGAAGATTTTACGCCCATTTTTAAGGCATTTGAACTAAATTTTAAATGTTGCTTACTTGAATGCTGGGTCATTGAGCCGAACGAACCTCTTTAGGCTGAAGGTTATAAGGCCCAATAATCTATGGATCTAACATAAATTAAATCGAACAAGTTCTTCTTCTTTCTGGCATTACGTCCCAACTGGGACAGAGCCTGCTTCTATGCTCAGTGTTCTTTTGAGCACTTCCACAGTTATTAACTGAGAGCTTTCACTGTCGATTGACCATTTGTGGATGTGCATGCGGCAAGATTGAACTTTTTTTTGTCCTGGTAAGTCGAGAAAATTTCCTTGACGAAAAGAGCCTGGATGTCACGATTCTTACTTTTGTATATGCTAATCATCTAGAATAACACATTATTTTGAATAGCCTTACGTGATCTATGATGACTTTACTTTTGACCCAATCTCACCCCCTAGACCCATTGTCACCCCCATCGACGGTACCCCGAAAATGACATCAGCAGATCTGCATCTGCATGTGCATCCTTCAAAGCAGAATTAGAAGAATTGAGATACATATTAAATAAACTTGGCAGGTTTGTGAAAAATCTCAGCGATTTCTTGAAACAATGTGACATGTTTGTTCAGTGCCCTTATCAATATTTCTCTGTTCACTGATTAATAATCCATTCGATTATTATCGACGGTTCATTCTGTTGTTGTTACAGTTGGTCATCGTTTAGGTACATTCACGGCGCTCCCCTGACCGTTATTATTAGAAAAAAATCTCCATCAAATTAGTGCTCACCAGTCGTTTTCTTTAGCTAAGCTGCATGTCTGGGCAAAATTTCAAAATAATCGTAGGGCCCGTTTTGAAGTTACGTCCTTTTGATCATATAATTCCACAAATTCAAAGGAAATCTGAAATATTTCAACGGATTTTTATTTGCCGTGTTTATCGGGAAAAATAAACCATCAAAATTTGTTTCAAAGTAGGTGTTTATAGTTTTTTGTAACCTCTGGGCGAAGTTTTAAAAGAGAAGATCGTCAAAATTTTGAGTTACGCCCTTTTTCGAAGAATAACTATTAAAATCATCAATTTTAAATAGATTAATTAGGCTTTCTAATACCGGTAAGCATGTTCAAATGTTTCCAATGACATATTGCACTCACATGCCATCAAAATCTTTCAGAATTGACTGATTTTCCATAGGCTCAAGCGATATAAGGCATTACGTAGCCAATTTTATATTGTTATTATTAGTAATAAAATATTGTTATAACCAAACTAGCTGCCCCCGGTTGTTCTGGCTAACTTTGTACTGCCCCAAAACCTAAACCTCAATTGCTGAGTAATGCACTATTGGCCAAACTGTGGCACTCTAGAGCACTATCAATACTTTTGTGATGATTTGTAGCATACATTAAAACATTAAGATTTTTCACAAATCTATAAATACCCGGTCTTTTCGATCTCACAAACACGTAAGAACCTTGGATGAATACAATAGTGAAAGAATTGTATAAATCAATCAACCCATTCTCAGTGCGCATCGTACCTTCGTGCTGTGCGTACACGAATTCTCTCTGCTCTTGGAAGTTTTCTTAAAAACTACCTAAAGCAATAAAACAGTACTTTTCAGTGCTACAAAAACAGTACTTTTCAGTGCTAAAATTAAAAACGGTACTTTTCAGTGCTACTAAAACAGTACTTTTCAGTACTATTTTTTCTACTATTGATCCCTTTACGATCCTTGTTTGGACCCGTGCCTTCGATTTTTCGTTGGACCCGTTGGCGAAAGCTAGCGGTGGTAATCCTTCTTGGACACCGTCTTGGGAAAAAACCTTTCGAAGGTCACGTCTTCTTTCGTTTATTAATTAAACATGGTATCAACAACAAACAAAAGGAAGGGTGAATCTCTGAATTCACTACTTCCTTCCAAAAAAGTGGGTTTTAAAACTGTCACTACACGTGGCAAGAATGGAAGAAAGGACGCTTCCCCGGAATGCGAACTTTCTTCCAAGGGTGAAATGAATAATTGTATCGAAATGAGCAATCAGTTCGATGCTCTAGACAAATTTTCCGAACACCAAATCGAAGCAGCCTCTAGCCCAGGCTCTTTGATTCAAGTGAGGAAGCAAAGAGTGCCGCCTATCGTGGTCAGTTGTTCCGAATTTGGGGGATTTAGGCAGGAGATCTTGAACTCCATTAGGGGAATCAAGGTTTCCTTCCAAATCGCAAAGAAAGGAGACTGTCGCGTTTTGCCGGAAACTCTTAAAGATCGTGAGCTTCTTCTCAAACATCTTGAAGAGAAGAAGCACAAATTTTTTACTTATGACGACAAAACTGAACGTTTGTTCAAAGTTGTCTTGAAAGGTCTCTCAAGTGACTATAAATCACCTGAAGAGATCAAAAATGGAATAAATGATTTACTTGGATTTTCCCCAGTCCAAGTAATCATTATGAAAAAGAGAACCCAATCTGGCATTGTTCGGAAAGGGCTTTCTCAAGAATTTTATTTAGTTCACTTTAACAAAAAAGAACTAAATAATATTAAAGCTTTAGAAAAAGCAAAACTTTTGTTTGATGTCCGTGTGACATGGTAACATTTCCAGAAACCTGGAGGAAATTACCAGAACCCCACTCAGTGCCGTCGGTGCCAAAAGTGGGGTCATGGTACAAAAAATTGTCGCATGGATGCTAAATGCATGATTTGCGGAGGTTCTTCTCACGCCAAAGACGTCTGTCCAGTGAAGGAAGATACCACCAAATTCATATGTTGTAATTGCGGGGCTAACCATAAGTCCAATTTTTGGAATTGTCCTTCACGCAAAAAGGTCATTGAGGCTCGTGCCAGGCAGATGAAAGATAATATCCGTTACGATAACGGTCGTTTCCGGAATTTGCCTGGTAGAGTATCGAACAATGCTCATTTTTCAGTTAACGATCGCTTGATCATGAATCATACCCATCAGGAAGATCATAACCATGCTCATTCACAAACTAATTTTAATCCGTCGGGTAGCCGTTCGAATTTTTCTATTTCGAATGTATCTACCCACGGTAAATCCTTTGCCGATATCGTAGCAGGAAATTCGAATTCCCCTGTTCGATCCATGGGTACCCATTCTACTTGTTTCAAATCAAATGGAAAAAACCCTACCGCCACAGGTAACTCCGCTTCTTCGTCTACCGGAAATTCCAATGGGAAATCACATGACATGTCTGCCTCTGATTTTAATTTTCTAACTGAACAATTGAATCTAATGATTGATGCAATGTTCAAAGCCACCACTATGACTGAAGCAGTCCAAGTAGGTGTAAAATTTACAAATCAAATTGTTATTGGATTACGTTTTTCTAATGGATCCAAATAATAATTTAAATATTTTAAATTGGAATGCTCGTTCTCTGAATGGCAAAGAGGACGAGCTGTTTAATTTTCTTACGGTTAATAACGTGCATATAGCAGTTATTACCGAAACGTATTTAAAACCTGGATCTAAACTCAAAAGAGATCCTAACTTTTTTGTTTATCGTAATGATCGACTTGATGGGGCATGTGGGGGAGTTGCAATCATCATTCATAGGCGTATAAAACATCAACTGTTTTCGTCATTTGAAACTAAAGTTTTTGAAACTTTAGGTGTTTCTGTTGAAACACAGTTTGGTAAATATACTTTCATAGCTGCCTATTTGCCTTTTCAATGCTCTGGGCAGCAAGTTAATTTGCTCCAAACTGACTTGCGTAAATTGACTCGCAATAAGTCAAAATTTTTTGTCATTGGTGACTTTAATGCCAAACATCGGTCATGGAATAATTCTCAAAGTAATTCCAACGGCAGAATTTTATTTGATGAGTGCTCTTCAGGATATTTCTCAATTCAATACCCTGATAGCCCCACATGTTTTTCCTCTTCTAGAAATCCATCTACGATTGATTTGGTCTTAACCGACTCTAGTCATCTTTGTAGCCAACTGATTACTCATGCTGATTTTGATTCTGATCATGTCCCTGTTACATTTCAAATATCCCAAGAAGCGATTCTCAATCCTATCAGCTCCACTTTCAATTATTTACGAGCCGACTGGAATATATATAAAACGTATGTTGACTCCAATCTTGATGTTAACATTTCTTTAGAAACTAAACTTGATATTGACAATGCTCTTGAAACTTTAACAAATTCCATTGTTGAAGCCCGGAGCATTGCAATTCCAAAATGTGAAGTAAAATTTGAATCCGTGATTATAGACGATGATCTTAAACTCTTGATCCGTCTTAAAAACGTGAGGAGAAGGCAATTTCAACGCACTCGCGATCCTGCTATGAAAATTATATGGCAGGATTTGCAGAAAGAAATCAAGAAACGTTTTGCTCAATTAAGAAACAAAAATTTTGAAAATAAAATTTCTCAATTGGACCCTGGCTCTAAGCCCTTTTGGAAATTATCGAAAATCTTGAAAAAACCTCAGAAGCCAATACCGGCATTGAAAGAGGAAAACAAATTATTACTAACTAATTGCGAAAAAGCTCAAAAACTTGCTATGCAGTTTGAAAGTGCGCACAATTTTAATTTAGGACTTACTAGTCCAATTGAAAATGAAGTTACTCAGGAGTTCGAAAATATTCTCAATCAAGAGAATGTTTTCGAAAATGCCTGGGAGACTGATTTGGAAGAAGTGAGAACTATTATTAAAAAATTCAAAAACATGAAAGCTCCTGGCGATGATGGAATTTTCTACATCCTCATCAAGAAACTTCCAGAAAGTAGCTTATCATTTTTAGTTGATATATTTAACAAATGTTTTCAATTAGCATATTTTCCTGACAAATGGAAAAATGCTAAGGTTGTTCCAATTTTAAAACCAGACAAAAATCCTGCAGAAGCTTCTAGCTATCGTCCAATCAGTTTGCTTTCCTCCATCAGTAAACTTTTTGAAAAGGTTATTTTGAACAGAATGATGGCCCACATCAACGAAAATTCAATTTTTGCCAATGAACAGTTCGGATTCCGCCATGGACATTCGACCACTCATCAACTTTTACGTGTAACAAATTTGATCCGTTCCAACAAATCTGAAGGCTATTCTACTGGTCTTGCTCTTCTAGACATAGAAAAAGCATTCGACAGTGTTTGGCATGAAGGTTTGATTGTAAAATTAAAAAACTTTAATTTTCCAACATACATTGTTAGAATAATTCAAAGTTATCTGTCAAATCGTACACTTCAGGTTAATTATCAGAACTCCAGATCTGAAAGACTTCCTGTAAGAGCTGGTGTTCCTCAAGGCAGCATTTTGGGACCAATATTATACAATATTTTCACATCTGACTTACCTGAGCTACCTCAGGGATGTCAAAAATCTTTGTTTGCGGATGACACAGGCCTCTCCGCCAAAGGACGAAGCCTGCGTGTCATCTGTAGTCGATTGCAAAAAAGTTTGGATATTTTTTCTTCATACTTGCAAAAATGGAAGATTTCTCCTAACGCTTCCAAAACTCAACTAATAATATTCCCACATAAACCAAAAGCTCTTTATTTGAAACCTTCAAGTAGACATGTTGTCACGATGAGAGGGGTTCCAATAAATTGGTCAGATGAAGTTAAGTATCTAGGGCTCATGCTAGATAAGAATTTAACTTTCAAAAATCACATTGAGGGCATTCAAGCCAAATGTAACAAATATGTAAAATGTCTCTATCCCCTTATTAATAGAAAATCAAAACTTTGTCTTAAGAACAAGCTGTTGATATTCAAACAAATTTTCAGGCCAGCCATGTTGTATGCTGTACCAATATGGACTAGCTGTTGTAATACCAGGAAGAAAGCTCTGCAGAGAATTCAAAATAAAATTTTGAAAATGATTCTGAGGCTTCCTCCCTGGTATAGTACCAATGAGTTACATAGAATATCCAATGTTGAAACATTGGAACAAATGTCAAATACAATCATTAATAATTTCAGGCAAAAATCGTTACAATCTTCTATTGCCACGATTAATGCGTTATATGTTTAGGTTAAGTTAGGTTAAGTATATTAAAAACTTTTTTTTTCTCTTATAAACAGGTGAAATCAACTCACCTGTAAAAAAAACTGAACTGCTACGGCAAATGAAATGTAATATGTTGTTAACAAAATGTTAATTAAATCTTAAATTTGTTTTACCAAATTAGGATGATAGTGTTGTCAAATAACACAGAACACCTAGATATAAGAAATGAATGTAATGTTTGGAATGATACTAATAAAGAAATTAAAAAAAAAAAAAAAAAAAAAAAAAAAAAAAAAAAAAAAAAAAAAAAAAAAAAAAAAAAAAAAAAAATCAACCCATTCTCAAGCCAACTCGTGTAGAGTAAGCATCAATACTTGTAATACTTGAAAAGTAAGAAATATTCGGTACTGTTTGGATGCATTGATTTTAAAATCATAACACTTGCAGGGCTTAATTTGACATGTCTTCCGTAAAAATCAATACTCAAATCAAACCTCTCTTAAAAAGATTCCACCCCATAACCCCGTGTTTCATTTCCTCGCATGTCATTAACCCGAGAGTCATCACCATAAACGCAGCATTATGCTGAATGCTATTGTTCCGAATTTATATTTACCTTGAATGACATTGCCCGTGATAATGGAATTCGAAGTAAAGCCATTCTAGGAACTGGAACTCAAGGTTATGGTCTTCAGGCTCATGATATTTGGGGTAAAAGAATTCAGAGGAGTATAATTTAAAAAAGCCTCAACCTCCAGGTAACCAGTAGGAACTTCAGAGTATTCTGGTGGCTCATCAAATGTTTCTCGGTCAAATGGTCGCTCCTATAGTGATACGGCAAAATTGGTTAAAATTGGAATAATGTTGACAAATTATCCGAAAGTTCAGATGTCGACAGAGCAGCTCGATGCCTTACAAGAAGCTCTTCTATTGAAAATAGAAATGCAAAGAAACGAGGACGTAAAACCAAAGTTTGCAAAATGTAGCTACAAGCAAGGTTATTTGGCCCTTGACTGCAAGGATCAAATTACAGCGAACTGGCTAAAAGATGTAACTGGGTCACTTTCTCCTTGGGACAATGCAGAGCTAATAGCTCTGGACGTAAAAGACATTCCTCGTCCGGACACGTTCCATGCGTTCTTCCCACTAAGTGCTGATTTCAGCGATGAGCGGCTTAAAGGACTCATAGAGAGTAAGAATGACGGTTTAAGCACAAATGGCTGGAAAATACTGAATCGAACAAACGCAAATAAACATGCTGAATGGTTGCTGAATGTGGATGAAGATTCTTTAGCAATATTATCGAAAAGAAACTTTGTCCTGAACTTCCGGTTTGGTGAAACGCAGCTACGAAAAGTAAAAAATCTTGGGCAGCGTAATTCGGATACTGAGAAAAATTCACGACAGAAAACGATCAATCCTTCCGCTAACGAAAAATCACAGGCAACGGAAATTCCTAAAACAAATGGAAAATCGGGCTACAAAGAAAGTCTATCGTCAACAAACGATAGATTGCCAATAAGGTTTCCCGAAAAAGCTACAAGCAGTAAGATTTTTACTTGTGAAGAAAAAGATGGGTCTCCCGCTCCCCGTACAAGCCAAGTAGAGCGCGCCATCAATAGCAATGAAACTCATTAAGTTCCTACAAGTGAACCTCCATCATGCAAAAGGTGCTTCTGCTGTTATGAGTCGGAGGTTCAAAAAGGAGGGACTAAGCGTGGCACTATTGCAACAGCCATGGTCTAATAAAGGGAAAATACTAGGTATACAAACGCAGAACTGTAAGTTGTTTTATGATGAGAAGCAGATTTCACCTAGAACTGCTGTTTTAATAGATAAAACACTAAATTGCTACCCTATTACAGAATTCTTCAAACGGGACATGATTGCGATCATGGTCGAGGTACCAACTTCCAGAGGAAAAACTGAGGTCGTTGTGGCTTCAGCTTACTTTCTGGGTGATACTCCTGAGGTGCCTCCCCCTGAGATCGATTCTCTTGTTTATTACTGCAGAGCAAACAACAAATCATTCATCATTGGCTGTGATACCAATGCGCATCATACCGTGTGAGGTAGTACGAACATCAACAGACGAGGTGAGTGCTTATTAGAATATCTCTCATCTAACAGTATAGATATATGCAATAAGGGAAACGAACCAACTTTCTCAAATGCAATTAGACAAGAGGTCTTAGATTTGACACTGTGCAACGGTGCAATTTTTGAACGAATAGCAAATTGGCAAGTCTCTGAGGAGACATCATTGTCAGATCATAGACATATTGTATTTGAATGGAATGGGGGAAATCGACCAACAAACTTATTCAGAAACCCAAGGAAAACTAACTGGGATCAATATCTCCTACACTTGAATTCGAATTTATTTACAGAAGGTGGAAAGATTGATTCAATTGAGAAATTGAATTTGCTTTCCCAAAAGGTAAATGATCAGATTAAAAACTCTTTCAACTTAAGTTGTCCTATCAAACAATCATCCTCAAATAGGGACGTTCCGTGGTGGAACTCTAAATTGGAAAATCTACGGAAAACTTCTCGGAAGATGTTCAATAAAGCTAAAAGATCAGCAGATTGGACTTCTTATCGGAGAGCACTGAATGAGTACAATAATGAAATAAGAAAATCTAAACGCAGATCACACGAGCAAAAGATCACACGAGCGAACTTGGAAATCTAAAAAAAGAAGATGGAGCTTTTACAAAAAATCCTAATGAAACGTTAAAATTGATTATGGAAACTCATTTTCCTGGATCGATTTTGTGTGCTGATCCAAAAAACGGTGGATCAGCTGAAGGTGAAAGATGTTTTACACATACACCTCAAGAATCTGATGAAACAGCAAACGCTGGACCAGACCTGGCTGACAAAATATTTACGAAAGCTAGAGTAGTCAACGCAGTGAGATCTTTTCAGTCTTACAAATCTGCAGGACCGGACGGGATATTTCCAGCAATGCTTCAAAACGGTGAAACTAAGCTGATTCCGCCAATAATTGAAATTTTTAAGGCAAGTCTAAGACTCAACTATATTCCACATACGTGGAGACAAGTAAAAGTCATCTTTATTCCCAAAATAGGGAAACGAGATAAAACGCACCCTAAATCATACCGACCTATCAGTCTTTCATCAGTTTTACTGAAGACTATGGAGAAAGTGTTGAACGATTTTATCAACTCTAATTACATGAACAAGCATCCACTTTCTGAGTTCCAATTCGCTTACCAGACAGGTAAGTCAACGGTTACGGCACTTCATACAGTGGTATCCAAAGTAGAAAAAGCTCTTTTGGCAAAAGAAATAGCACTCTGTTCTTTCTTAGACATTCAAGGTGCTTTCGACAATGCATCCTATTCGTCTATGGCCCGTGCCATGAAGAAAAGGAACATTGATACAAGTATTATTAAATGGATTCACACCATGCTTGCAAAAAGGGAAATCACTTCAGAGTTGGGAAATTCGTCTATCACAGTGTGGGCAACGAAAGGCTGTCCGCAAGGGAGAGTTCTCTCGCCACTTATGTGGTACTTAGTAGTAGACGATCTTCTAAGAAGCTTAGAGGAAAAAGGTTTCGAGGTTGTAGGCTTTGCTGATGATATTGTCGTTATAGTGAGAGGTAAGTTTGACAATATAATTTCAGAGAGGATGCAATGGGCTCTAAATTTTACCCAGTCATGGTGTATACAGGAAATTCAATCTGCAAGTGTTTATGCTTGGAGGACTGAAAATTCATTTAAGTAAACAGGTCAAATATTTAGGAGTCGTACTAGATGCCAAACTGAATTGGAATGCTCATATTGAGTATGTGATCGGTAAGGCGACCAGTGCCTTCTGGATATGTTCTAAAACATTTGGAAGAAAATGGGGTTTAAGACCAAAAATGATCATGTGGACTTATACTTCCATAATTCGTCCAAAACTAACATATGCTTCTCTTGTGTGGTGGCCAAAAACGAAAGAGACTTCTGCACAAGAAAAGCTAACAAAACTTCAACGACTTGTGTGCATTGCTATAACGGGAGCTATGCACAGCACACCTTCAAAATCGCTGGAAGCAATTCTGAATTTGCTGCCTTTGCACGAATATGTGCAATTAGAAGCGGAGAAGAGTATGCTAAGATTTAAACAATTTGAAAACTTCAAGTCAGGAGACCTTGTAGGTCATCTGAGTATTTTGAAAAATTTTCAATGTGAGCCAATGATGAATATGATTGGAGACTGGATGAAACCCGAGGTTAATCATGACATTCCCTTCAATGTATGTGATACATCACGTATAGACTGGGAAGTCGGTGGTCCCTCAGTCCGCTCCGGTTCCATAAAATTCTTTACAGATGGCTCAAAAATTGGAACAAAGACGGGAGCAGGAATCTTCGGCCCTGGGGTACAAATCTCAGTGGCAATGGGCCACTACTCAACGGTGTTCCAAGCGGAGATATTTGCAATCACGAAATGTGCAAATGTTTGTTTAAAAAGGAACTATAAACATGCAAATATCTGTATTTTTACAGACAGTCAAGCGGCACTAAAAGCATTGAGTAGTTATAAATGCTCTTCAAACCTGTCTGGGAATGCATTCTTTCACTGCGAGAGGTGTGCCAAGAAAACTCCGTAAATTTATACTGGGTTCCTGGACACTGTGGCATTGAAGGCAATGAGAGAGCAGACGAGTTGGCAAAACAAGGTGCAAACTTACAATTGATTGGGCCTGAGCCTTTCTGTGGTATATCAGATTGTGTCATAAAAATGGAATTAAAATCTTGGGAAGAACAAAGGGTGATGGCCAACTGGTTGGCCACCAAAAAGTGTGCTCAGTCTAAGAGATTTATAATTCCAAACCCTTATATCAGCAAAAAGCTACTAGAACTCAACAAGAAAGTTCTATGTACATATACTGGCCTAGTAACCGGACACTGTCCGAGCAGATATCATTTGAAAAACATCGGCCAGCTTGAGAATGATATCTGTCGTTTCTGTAACATGGAACGAGAAACTTCGGAACATCTGCTCTGCAGTTGTGGTGCTTTGTACAAGCGCAGATTCAAATTCCTAAACAATTGCTCTTTGCAACCTAGAGAAATTTGGACTGCAAATCCTGGAAAGGTTGTTGGTTTCATAAACTCAATTCTTCCTGACTGGGAAAAGACGCGTCTTCGATTGTTCACTCGATAAATGGTGATCAACTCTGAGATGCGAATAATAAGCAGGGGTATGCCACAAAAGTTCAACTCAATGGACGCAGTGGTTCTACGCCCCAACAAACAACCTCCAGTTATTGTTACCGGATAACCATGAACTGTTCTGTGGCCGTGTTAATCTGCTAATCTATCTACCATAACAGAGTTTGAATCCTACACAAATTGATGATTTATCTGTAAACTTTCATTTTCTTCCATCGCAAACTGTGCCTGTGACTCACCCACTGCTATAATTAGTGAAGACAAACGAAGATAAATCATACTTTGCTAAACAAACCTTTCATGGGTGACAAAGACAAACATCTAAAATTAAGCTCTGTAAGTACTATGATTTAAATTCCTTTCAACAAAATACAAACGGATATTCTATACTTCGCATTTTTTTTATTTTGTATCGTTGCCTTCTACATCGTTAATTTCATTTTATACCATACCCTGCTAGTCATAATCGAAAACTCAAGTCCGAAAGTATTCTTTGGCGTCAACTTGCGCTTCGATACACAACAAGCATTGCATGTTAAATAATCTGAATCGTGAGTTCATTGCTTCACCAAACTATCCAGAATATAGTTGAAAAAAAACTAATTTGGATACACGATAAAATTGGCTCCCTAATGCCTTATATCGCTTGAGCCTACGAAAAATCAGTCAACTGTGAACGACTTTGACGGCATATACGTGCAATGTGTCATTGAAAACATTTGAACATGCTTACCGGTATTAGAAAGCCTAATTAATCTATTTGAAATAGATGATTTTAATAGTTATTCTTCAAAAAGGGCGTTACTCAGAGGTTACAAATAACTTAAAACACCTACTTTGAAACAAATTTTGATGGTTTATTTCTTCCGATAAGGCCAGAACAAATCTTAAAATCTTCTTTTGTCACCTTCCATCAAAATGTGTCGAGGGGGGGACAATAAATAATAAAATGGAAATTCAGGTGAATTTAGAATTATTTTATTCTCAAATGCTGCAAAAACATGGTTTTGCTACATATATCTGTCAAACCAAAATGTTTTGAACAATAATCATGTCAATTTGTTTTTTTTTTGTATAACATTATGCTATAACTTTTTTATAATTTGATTTTTCATAACAACAATCTCAGGTTTTTGCCGTCTTTTCATGAGTTTTGGCGAGAGAAAATATTAAACTATTAAATTGTGTTTGAGCTAATCACAATTTTAAGAACATTGCAGAAATGTTACACTTGGATGCAACTTAAAATTCAATTTAGATTATATTACAGTGATACCTCCATGAGTCGATGTTCCATGACTCGATATCGACTCATGGAACCATACTAAAAACAAAATTTCATGGTTACTATGATGGTCCCTAGAAGCAGCTTTCCAAAGGATTGCTGTTCCATGACTCGATATTTCCATGAGTCGATGGTCCCTTCAATATCGACTCATGGAGGTTTCACTGTAATTCGATTTAACATATATGTAACATTTTGTTTGCAATTTTCCGCTAGGTTTGAATAAATTTGAAGGATATTGGTTCTGTGATATATATATTGCCTTCGATGCCCTCTTGTGCCATGTTCTTTGCATATCTTAGCAACTGTGAGATAAATATGCATAGGTTGTCACATGAAAGCCCAGATAACACACATGTTATAATTGATACATATTAACTCTTATATGACAAAATCTAGTCATATAAGAGTTAATATGCATCAATTATACCATATGTGTTCCATTAGCGTACCTTGAACTCTAATCTAGAGGGGGCTTGACCCTTTTGATCAATCGAATTCCTTCAGTAAGGTGCATACTTAGCATGAGATTTTAAATTTTCTAGGGGGGGCTTGAATTTTTCTAGGGAGGTCTAAGCCCCCCCTAGCCCCCCCGTATTTCCGCCAATGATGTGTTCCTTGGAAGGTTAAACTATAGTTTTTAAAAGTAAAAATTTTCATTATACTCTCAAATTTGTATAGATCTGTATAATTTTGGCTTAATTCTGTGTACAGAATCTGTATATCTGTATTTTAACAAAAAATCTGCAATCTGTATATACAGATTCTTGGTCACAAAATATTCAAGAAAATCTGTAAAATACAGATAAATCTGTGTATGTGGCAACCCTGCATAGGACGGCAATATAATAGGTTGGAAGTAGGGACAATGGAAATTCGCAGTATAATTTTTGAAATTTCACGGGTGAGGAAGTTGATGAAACTAAAATTTCTCGGCTTTGTCGTGGCCCCATACTTTTGGTCAAATTTTGCACTATAGAATATATTCTCAGTGAAAATACATTGTATATGTGTAAACTCAACGATGTGTTGATAATTGTAATTTGTATTGCGCTGTTCCCACCAAATCGAACAACACACTTCGGAAGTGTGACACTTATAAGTGTGACGGTAGAGTGCAACCTCGCGATCTGACAGCATTTTGACAAAGAGAAATGTTATGCAAAGCCACGTGCTACCAAATTTGATTTTGTCTCTCTCGGTTTTATTTTGGTTTTTGATCTTCCACCACCACCGAAGGGCGAGCAAGGTTGCCAGTTATGCGATCTTTTTCGTTTATTCCATTGAAAAAGTTTGCTTTTGAATGAATTTGCGAAATTATTTTTGGCAACCGCCTTCAATCAAGAAAAAAGTTTGATCAACGAAGTGCACTGAAAATCCATATTTCAAAGCAACCTGCAATATTTTACGGATCAAGATACTAAGTTTATTACCAGAGTGGCAATTTAAAATTTAAAACAAAACAAGCAATCAGAAGAAGGCCAAGATTAACTGAAAGATACGAAAATTGTTGGAGGAACCTTGACTCCAAAATAAATAAACCTTTTTTCATAGGCAAGAAACTGAAAACTACTGCGTTTTTATATAAATTAAAACAATCAAACGCATTTCACGGGTTTTCCTGAATTTCGAACATTTGATACGCAGCTTGTGCATGATGATCACGCTTTCAATATTTATACATCCAGAAGAAGGGAAATCTACTGGGAAAACATGTATTCAAATAAATTTTAAGAGCCAATTGCTGAATTGATTTGACAAATTGATTGTTCATTGAAAGTTCATGGAAAGCACTACAATATACTATTCTCATTTTATTTCCCCCCTCTGACTTTTTGGAAAATTTGAAGGAGGGGGGGGGGGGTGGACAAAAGTAAAATTTCAAATTTGTTCCGGCCTAATCACGGCCAATAAAAATTCGTTGAATGTCTCTGATTTCCTTTGAATTTGTGGACTTATACAGTCAAAAGGGCGTAACTTCAAAACGGGCCCTACGATTTTTTTTTTGAAATTTTGCCCAGACATGCAGCTTAGCTAAAGAAAACGACTAGGGAGCACAGATTTGATGGAGATTTTTTTTCTGATAATAACGGTCTGGGGAGCACCGTGACATTGTCTTACAGGCACGGCATCCTTTGACGATTAGGCGTTACAACCACTTCATCCAAAAGAATTGAGATTTCAACCCGTATAGGCCTGAGTCAGAGGTGCGTCCACATCCATAACCATGGGTAGGACAAACGTTAGCAAATTCTTTATGTCCAAGGGAGTCCAAGAAAGTTTTTCAAATTTATCCTAGACAGCAAATTGAAATTGACTGTTTCAATGAGCCAGTCAACACAAGGCTGAGAAAGCTTCAAGACCATTGCACTATGGGCCAGGGACGCAATCTGGCGGGACAAAATTAATAACTCGCTAACGAAGCATTTCCGGCATTTGGTGTCTTCGGCAAAGTTTTTTGTAACAACGAAGACCATCTACTGACATAATCGGGTACACTCGATTCTGTTTTTGCACGGGGGATGCGTATCGTTGAAAAAAAAAATTCAGTTCAAAGTTCAGTTCTTAGATTTCAAAATGGCGTCGCACATCGATTTCCGTCATCCCCTCGTTGCGCCCGTTTCAAAAATACCCATGTTGCATGGGTTTTCAACGATTTTCCTTGACCAGATGCCGCCATCTTGGATTTCAAAATGGCGTCGAGCATCGATTTTCGTCATCCCCTCATCGTGCCCGTTCCGAAAATACCCATATTACATGGATTTTTAACGTTTTTGCTTAACCGGAGTTCGCCATCTTGGATTTCAAAATGGCGTCGGACATCGATTTCCGTCATTCTCTCGTCGTGCCCGTTCCGAAAATATCCATGAGAACATACCATGATTTATTTTTATTGGCTTTTTCCCATTATGCGCAAGATTTTGGTTTCAGTATTTGTATCAATGATAGGATAGATAGGGATAGCTATAGAATTTTGCAAATAGCATATTTTTCCCCAAAGATAGATGATAATGATATGCTTGATCCAACAGTGATAAAAAATGCTGATAGTATCTCCATCCGTCTATCAATTGATAGAGATAATATAGTCTATCTTCTATTCATCATTTTTCAAGAAGTGATAGTATCCCTATCACTACCCATATTGATAGTATCAAAAGATAGACGTGATAATGGTAAATGAGAGGGATAAATTTGAAGCCTGTTACCTGGAATCGAACCAAGAACCTTGTGATCGATAGGCTCGTGCGCACTCCCCTCGTCTATCGGGTTTATGAACCAAAGATCGAAGGACAAATGGTCGAAAGGACAAAAGGTCAAAAATGATTTGCTTGGTGGGAAATTTTTCCTTCTTCGAAAAAAGATTTTCGAGCTTTTGTCTCCCCTTTTTTGTTCTTCGACCTTTTGTCCTTTCGGCCTTTTGTCTTTCGACCTTCTGTCCTTTCGACCTTTTGTCATAGATTCCGTCTATCGACGCCTTGATGTGGGGTGATGCTGAAACGATAAATAAAGCTTTCCTATTGCAATCGTTCCATCTTTCTTAAGGCAAAATGTATGAATTTCTATAGTCCAGATCGCCGCATGTAGAATTGATACGCAATAAGAACAAATCAAGAGAATCGTGTTCCCCTCCCACGCCAGAAACCGTTATTAACAGAAAAAAACGTCCAAGAATTTGGCACCTACCATTCGAAAGATATAGTATTCAAGCAACTTCTCCGTGAATTTGAAAATATTCTAACGAGGGAATCGAAAGTTATCGTGATTTGAAGGTTTTGAGCTATTTTGGAAGGGATATTCACATGCTGATAAATATTCCTCAACGGTGCATCATTATTAATTTGTAAACAAGCCAAGTAACC
The DNA here is from genome assembly GCF_002204515.2 of Aedes aegypti. NCBI lineage: Eukaryota > Metazoa > Arthropoda > Insecta > Diptera > Culicidae > Aedes > Aedes aegypti. Next base: position 72,648,250 of record NC_035107.1, read on the forward strand.
ACCAGCTTTACATTAAGCATTCAAAACATGTGATATCGAAGTATTTGCCCTGTAAATTTGAAAATTTGAAAAAATCAGAAGTTACAGTGATATGTATATTTACCATTATTTCTATGAAGTTTAAATTAGAGCTTTTCTATGGCTTTGTTATATTAATGCACAGATTTTACAAATAAAAATGTCCATACGACTGACACTCGGCATTTAAAAGATGTATTATTCAAGCATCTTTGCAGCTAGTTCAAGAATACTTTATCCAGAGACAACATAACTAGAGTACTTTGAAGTTTTGGAAGTATATTTTGATTATTAAATTACCATGTTCAATGTTTCAACCACTACTAATTGCAACAAATTCTAATCAATATGTTGATCAATGTGATTGAACAGCGTGAATGACCGCATACTGTTGCTTCTCCGTTATTACAAGAGCAACTATACATGCACAAGGAACCAACGGATGCTACTCAGGATTAATCGCACCACTCTTAGTGTGTAAGTAATGGAGTTCTCATTCCTTGTAATAAGCAGGACGCGGTACTGCTGCGTCCGAATACAGGTCAATTGGGGTTATGGGATAAATATTTACGTGTTACTATCTTTGAGGAAGCCGTTGGAATCCTCTGCACTTCCAAGATAAATCAATGTAGTTTGGAAAATTGGAAGGGGTTATATTAAAGTTTCGTCTTGGTAAACAAAACGATGAATTACAATAGTCCTAGGGATCATGATCATCACATCATTTTCTCTGGTTATACCCTGTTATATCTCCCTCAAAGCATAATGTAGTCAACAACATAATGAATATAATAAAATAAAAAGTAACCCTTTTTATGCCCAAAACATGACTGAAGAATCAATATTACGATACCTTTGATGACGAACCATTCAAAGATTTTACATGATGCAAATCATGCAGGATCAATCCAAAAAATAATCTATCAGTATCTAAAGGAAAAGTCGACACTTACAGTATCGAATAATTCAAGGAACCAAACAAAATATAAGGCTTGTTGCATTTACATATTTTGCAAAACATGAAACAAGGTTAATTTCTACAATAAACTCCTACTGACTTTTAATTGAGCAAACACTTATATAAACGTATCTCCTTCAATGTCATGAATAAAATGAGAACCATCATATTTAGTTTATTTAAAACACTAGAATAAAATGATCTCACAAGTTGATGATCCAAACTCGACTGAGCAACAAGGTTCCACTTTCAAATTATTCAGTTTCACCAATGTGCTTATTTGGGTCATAACAAAACACTGCCCTGCCAAACGCGCGGAAATGAAACAAAATTTACAAAAACGAACCCATTTGCTTGTGATTTAATGAAGCATTGGATTTATTCAATAAAAGATACAAATTGAATGCAATTCTGTTAAGTTAATTTGTGTCGAATTTATTAAATGTGAGTTGCCAACACTATTTCAGACGATTGAAAAAAAACTTAATTGCTCCAAAACTTCAAACTAACTAGAGTAATGTTGTCTTTTTATAAAATATTCTCAAACTAACTGCGAAGATAATAGGGTCCTAAAGCCCTGTCTCAATTTTAGTACCAAACGCTTAAGTTTAGGGCAGAAACACATGTTTACTCAATTTTTAGTTGATTTTCATTGGTTTAAGTACAAAAAACATTTTTTTAATGATTTTGTCACACCTTTTGGTTTAAACTCAAATGTTGGGTATATTTTGTTTTCCGTGTCCCTTCCGAAATGTCAGATAGGAACAACCCCAGTGTTCAAACTATATGCCCTGTGGCATTTTTGTCGAAAAAGTGAATGTCAAACAAGATCACAAGTGTCAAGGTTCATATTCGAAACCATTTTTAAAATTGAAGTTTAAAAATGTTATAGCCGTTATTTGAGCTGGAAAACTTGCTAAAGTAGTTGCAATAACATGCTCTTTCGTATTATTAAATAAAAACAAGAATTCATTAAACATTTTAGGACCCAATTGACTACTGTATCTTTTGAATGCCGAGGGTCAGTCCTATAGACATTGTTATTTGTAAATTATGTACACTTTCATAACAAAGGCATATAAATCAGCTCTAATATAAACTTCATAGAAATAATCATAAGAATACAAATCACTGTAACTTCAGATTTTTTCGACCAAATGATTTCAAATTTACAGAGAAGGTGCTTGGATATCACATGTTTTGAATGCTTAATGCAAAGCTGGTGATAATTTGGTTGGTTTACAAGTTAATAATGATGCACCGTTGAGAAATGTTCATAAGCATGTGAATTTCCCTTCCAAAATAGCTCAAAACTTTCAAATCACGATAACTTTCGATTCCCTCGTTAGAATATTTTAAAATTCACGGAGAAGATGCTCGAGTGATATATCTTTCGAATGGTGGGTGCCAAATTCTTGGACATATTTTTCTGTTAATAACGGTTTCTGGCACACCGTGCCTCCCCCTAGAGCGTTACGTAATTTGTGGACGGCGCCTTAGTCTGCACAAATTTAGTGGCGTTGTGTATCCAATATGACTCTCAGCTATTCTACTTATAACTGCAATGCTGTTCTCAGTGTAGTCTGTATTTTGCTGCATTGGCCCTTTAAACGAGTAGAACATAATGAGTGACGTTCAATTTCAGGCATTGTCAACAAATACGAAAAGTTACCAATACATAACCTAGTTTTTGTACATTTTTGGGTTGCCGAAGAGAACAATTTTGTTGCCAACAATAGTAATTGCATTGCCGATAAAAGAATAAGTGCCTCGTGGCTTTGGTGAGGACAAATAGACGATTTAGAGAACAACATAGTGTTTTGCGCATAATAATTAATAAATTAAGTGTGCTCAAGTGTAGTTCAGGTGTCTCCTGTTAATTGTTGTGCTTTGTTGTTGTGTATAATTGCCTTCCTTAAAGTTCAACTGCTTAGGCTGCCGACAATACGTAAGTTCCCCTATCAAATACCGTGCAACTATTTCTCAACGTTTCATGCAAAAATAAGGATTTGGCGGAAAAAAATGATATGGAAACTTTTTGGCACGGCCGTGTAGAAAAAAATCCGTGCAAAAACAGAATCGGGTGTAGTTTGTAAATCGTCCGCATAGGTGGCGCCACCATCTAACTTTATACTGTGACGTTCTAGAGACTTGGCATGTTCAGCAAAGTTGTTAATTTTGATAAAATAAACAACTCTCTCGAACACGTCAAAATTCCACAGTCTACCTTTTCGAGTTATTGGCTAAATAAGACCAAATTATTGAAAAAAATACGATTTTTTTCACCGAGTTTGATATTTTTCTTAAGCATCATGTCAAATAATATGTTTTGCTGATTAAAATATATCAAACACAAACCCTGGAAAATTTCAACATTACAACGCTTAAAAATTACGAAATAAAGAAAAACTTGGAAAATAGAGCAATTTTCAAACCTTAATATCTACAAAAGCGCAAAAAATCGCAGCTTATATTTTCAGGCAACATAGAACAATACTAGATTAAACAAATGTCAACATTTCAGGGAGGTATATTTTGATGTTTTTGAGATATTTCCATTTTTTGCAATGCTTATATTATCCCAATACAGTTAAATTTACATGAGTCGATCTGAAGGGACGATCGACTTTTAGAAATAATAAGTCATGGAAAACTTTTAGAAAACTGTTTAAATAATGCATAAGTAGCCATGAAATTCAGTTTTAGAACAGTTCCTTGACTTGATATCGAGTAATGTAGACGAAAGTGTAGATTAAACATTTCGTTGAATGACGTTTGGTCGAATGACATTTGGTCGAATGACGTACATTGAGTGAAATATTTAGCTCTAGTGAATTTATTATTCTTTTGAAATATCACCATTCTTTGAAAAACTGCTGAACAAGTTATGATTTTTAAATTTATTATTCTTTTGAAATGTCATCGTTCTTCGGGATCTTTCTTTGAATTTCCGGTCTTACAGCTTATTGACGTGGGTAAGATTTTTGAATGCGAAAATCAGGCTTAAAACAGCAGGGAAAAATGCTTTAAGGAAAACCTTTATAGCATAGTGAATGTTAAGTGTCTGTATCTCTGCTTATGACCAATTGGATAATTGTAATTTCCATCTAAACTACATTTTACAAGCAAATATATGGCTTTGCTGGCAGTGATGATTGTGAAAACGGAGATCTTCGAATGGTGCACTTAATAACACGATATGAAATATACGGGGGTGACCCATTTCGCATAAAGACATTTCGCATAAGGACGTTTCGCATACGGACGTTTGGCATAATGGACATTTCGCATAAAGCTGTTTAATATAAGAACAGTTAGCATTTTAAAGAAGGCATATAATCCTATTTATGCCAAACGTCCATTATGCGAAACGTCCACCCATAAAATTATGCGAAATGTCCTTATGCGAAACGTCTTTATGCGAATCGTCCCTCCCCCGAAATATACTTTAACTTTTTATTATTTGTCGGTCGAGTTACTTAAAAGCACTTCAACTCCGGTAGCGTACTTCAACACTTCTGTCCTATCGATACCGTTTTCCAACTCGTCCCTTATGATTACACTGATACAAATATAATCATGAAACTCAGATGCCACAATGATGACCTCTGGTGAGTTTGCGGTAAAAGCAATGAATGATTAAACAAGAAAATTGTGCGTATTATATGTATCGGGTAAGAGAGGACGAGTTGACTGAGGCGACAAAAGTCGGCTTCCTTCCATTTAAGATCAACTAATCTTGACTCACAGATCACACCTGAATGAAAGATCAGCATGAAACGTCAAAAACGCTAGAGGTTGGTCAATATGTTGGGAGAGCAGGGTCCATTAAATTGAATAACAAAATTTTACTAACCGCATAAAGTTTGTTGGTAAAATGGTTTAGATTTTTTTCAATTATTCAATCGTTAAATGCTACCTCGACGATAATCGGACTAAACGTAAAGCTTTGTTTCCATACTATTACGATTCCATCATATGTCCTTCCCACAAAAAATCGGTTCGACCAAATGGCATATGCTTTCTGTTGCAATGAATTTTTTTCGACCAAGTGTCCATTCGACAAAATATCCATTCGACCAAATGTCATAGAATCGAGTAAATCTGGGTACCGTAATCCGGGGTAACATTGATCATTTTTCAGGATGTTTCTTTAATATTTCGTTTGAAAATGCAAATGTTGCAAATTTTATATTTTTAAATCAAGTACTGCCACCCATAGCTCGAGACTACATATTGTATTTTGTTTATTGAAAAATTTAAGCATGTTAAAAAATGTTTTAGGCGATTTTTTGATTTAAATAGCTGATATGGGGTAAACAACGTTCGGTAATACTGAAAATGTCGTTACTTACTTAAATCATGGTCCCTGAAGCCGAATATGAAAGTCAAACGCATACGAGCGGTTCCACGCCAAATCGGTAAACGATGAAACTCGACTACCTTGGATTCAAATGGAATTTCGCACATAGTTTCGATATAATAGAATAAGTTTTTTCCACTGGTGGAGAGACCATTTAAAATCAAGAGTAACTTCTGATAAGGGCGTAAGTATTTTTAGCATCACCATTTAAAAAAAATGTACCTCGGAAACCGTTTGTTATAGAGAAAAAGTGTCTGAGGAGGGATGGTAGACAATCAAATAGGCTTTGTAAAAAAAAATATACACTGAAAAAAAACTACTTTTATTTTCATGAAAAAATCGAAAATAAAACTTTAACCACAAATTGCAAAAAATAGGTATCTTCGATTTTTTCAATTTTTTTCTGTAAAATTTCAATGTAAAACCAGATGTTTTAAGCATAGTTTCAACATGGTGCAATCTAAAATAAAAAAGTTTTTCTAAGAGCAACTTTTGGTGCATTTCTGAAAATTCAATTTCTGGCCGTAGAAAAGACGTTTTGATACTGTAATATGATTCTTCACCCAAAAACAATTCAAAATGCTAATAACAATGATCTTCCTAAAACGAGCCGTTTTCAAGATATTTAGGATTCAATTATATAAATATCATAAAACTTAAGAAAATACGCCCGTTTCATAAGTTACTCCAGATGCTCCACCAACAATGTTACGTTTATCTCTTTCCACATTAATATCCCATGTTTTAAGGGCAGTTTCAACATGGTGCAATTTAAAATAAAAAAGTTTTTCTAAGGGCAACTTTTGGTGTATTTCTGAAAATTCAATTTCTGGTTATAGAAAAGGCGTTTTGATGCTGCAATATGATTCTTTATCCAAAAACAATTCAAAATTCTAATATCAATGATCTTCCTATAAGTAACCGCTTCAAGATATTTGGGATTGAATAATATTAATATCATAGAAGTTAAGAAAATACGCCCGTTACTTGCATTATTCCAGATGCTCCATCAACAATGTTACGTTAATCTCTTCCCACATTATTGGGTATTTCGTTCACCATTGGACTGCGCAGTCAGTTTTCATAAGTGCGAGAATGTAAATAAAAGTGCGATCCTGCATCAAATCTTGTTGGTGTCTTCAGCGCACTTATTCTACGATTTATAATGAATGAGTGCGCTGAAGACATCAACAAGATTGGATGCAGAATCGTACTTTTATTTTCCTTCCCTCACTTATAAAAACTAACTGCGGAGTCCAGTGGTGAATGAAATGCGCAATAATATCCCATCAACTTTATCTTTGACACTTACACAAATAAACGAATCGTTGAGAAGTAACAATAACAATATGTAACAATATTATTAGCTAGTCTGGCAAGACAGCATGAGCATCCAATCACTAAGGGGCGGTCCAATAATTACGTAAGACAAATTTCGGGGTTTTTCAACCCCCCCTCCCCCCATGGTAAGATTTTTTGTCTGAAAAATAAATTGTATGGCGCGTAAGAAATCTCAAATCCCCCCTCCCGCCGTAAACCCTTACGTAATTAATGGACAGCCCCCAAGGCAAAAGCTTTGAATGAGTGGGCTAGTAAGCGGAGAGAAGAATACCTGACAAATTGTCATTTTGTTTTGTGTCACAGGAAGATTACGAACAAGGATCAGAAGTTATAATGTTTATAGAATATAATGTTTATAGAATTATAATGTTTATAGAAAAGTATATTATAATGTTTATAGAAAAGTAAAAACATAATCAAATAAGTTGACATTTAATATCTGTTCTATACCAATATATATTAAAACAAATAAAAATATTAAAATTATGTACAATAATCGTGAGAATAAATAAATAAGGTTAAGAAGTTTAAAGGCGTTTTTCCTTCTTCCCCTCCTTAACATCATTCATATTATCATCTTCCATCGTAATACCACAGACAAACAGAAGTAACACCTAGAACATTTTTCACAAAATTCTCTCGACCACAAATACTACCACCATCTAGTGAGCTTATTGAACGAAATAACTTTTTGTGCCACATGTCCAACAGGTGGCGGTAGTGTGAAATGTCAAACACGAAGGAAAGCGACGCGCGCGCCTCTGGTTGTGAACTTGACAACTGTTGTATTTTAAACTGATCGTTAAACTCGTGGGCGATGGAAATTTATCCAGTGTTACGTCTGTTTGTCTGTGGTAATACTTATATTAATTCTCAACAATATTCCAACAATCATCCTGTATCTTTCGAACAGTTCATCCAACCGTCTAAATGTCAAAGAAAAAGTAGATGGGATGTTAATGTGGGAAGAGATTAACGTAACATTGTTGATGGAGCATCTGGAATAATGTAAGAAACGGGCGTATTTTCTTAAGTTCTATGATATTAATATAATTCAATCCCAAATATCTTGAAGCGGTAACTTATAGGAAGATCATTGATGTTAGAATTTTGAATTGTTTTTGGATAAAAAATCATATTGCAGCATCTAAACGCCTTTTCTATAACCAGAAATTGAATTTTCAGAAATACACCAAAAGTTGCCCTTAGAAAAGTTTTTTTTTATTTTAAATTGTACCATGTTGAAACTTCCCTTAAAACATGGGATATTAATGTGGAAAGAGATAGTTTTAGGAAGATCATTGTTATTAGCATTTTGAATTGTTTTTGGATGAAGATATTACAGCATCAAAACGTCTTTTCTACGGCCAGAAATTGAATTTTCAGAAATGCACCAAAAGTTGCTCTTAGAAAAACTTTTTTATTTTAGATTGCACCATGTTGAAACTGTGCTTAAAACATCTGGTTTTACATTGAAATTTTACAGAAAAAAATTGAAAAAAATCGAAGATACCTATTTTTTGCAATTTGTGTTTTAAGGTTTAATTTCGATTTTTTCATGAAAATAAAAGTATTTTTTTTTCAGTGTATATTTTTTTTTACAAAGCCTATTTGATTGTCTACCATCCCTCCTCAGACACTATTTCTCTATAACAAACGGTTTCCGAGGTACATTTTTTTTAAATGGTGGTGCCAAAAATACATACGCCCTTATCAGAAGTTACTCTCGATTCTAAACGATCCCCAATTATATGAGATAATTTTCGTCTCATATACTTAATACATCTGCGCAGCTTCATCCAAATCGGAATGGTACATGTCAGATTTCAGCATTTTAAGGACGATTTCACGTGGAACCGCTCAGCATGTAGCGTAAAATCATTTCAATTCGTTATCTTACTTTTGGATGGCCGATTGTGTCATACTGCATGACCGAGTCAATGCCGTGATCAAGAGATTTACCATGAAATTGTGTCACCTGGTTTGTGCGTAAATGTCACCACTCAATTGCTTGCGCGCACCTGAGACAACTTTTGGAATCATTGGGTTCTTTGAACCGAGGCGATCGACGATCATATCGTTCATTGCACCGTACGTTTTTACGGCGCTAAATTTTCCGACTTCAATCTCGATCCCAGGGGAACTAATTAATTTAAAACTCGTTAGCGATCATTGAATGCTGTCATTGAGAGGCGCGATTTTCAATTCACTGCTCTTTTCCTTACCGCGATCACATTAGTGCACTTTTAAAAGCATGCTGGCTCAAGCTAAACCTATAGCGATCATCGGCATGACTATTACACTCGCTGCACCACAATGTAAGCCCGCAGTCGGTGTAATTGATCAAAAACTGCACCAATCGGTCAACGTGTGTTATACGCAAACGCAAGTACACCGTGTGGTTATTGAAAATCACTGCGATTAAGTCATATTTGATCCATTTCACTTGCCCGCACATTGATTGGGGATTGTGGCAAAATCGTAACTATCTGCGCACTTAGCCACGGTATTGCGGAGTGTAGTAAATAACGTTGCAACGATTGCGCGCGACAAGAGCATGACTTTAAATCAATCACCATTAGCTCTGAGCTGGCTTTGATTCGAGGCCTCTGCTGATGGTAACAACCGCAAGTCGTGGTCGATGACTGGCTAAATACAGTGTTATGGCCAATATGGTTGACCATATCCTGACGGGCAGGGGCTGACCATAATGCCCACGGCTTATTAGGTTAATGTGTCAAATGTGCTAATGATGATGTTGTGCTAGTTTAGTTAATGTTGTTGTTTAGTTGTCTGATATATGTATTAGGTAAAAATAAGGACTGTGACGAACTAAATTTGAAAACTGTAATGTCCTGTAACTTTTACAACATGCAGTGTATCAAACAGTAGTCGCAAATCTTCAAAATAATCTCAGAAATATGTTTTTTTGCATTACGTCCCCAATAAGACAGAGCCTGCTTCTCAGAATAGTGTTCAATGACACAGACGAATCAAATTTTCAAGACGAAGATATATTTCGCAAAATTTTGATATCCACCGTCGTAATTGTATGACCCTCTGTAAGGGAATGTTCTGCTACCTTAGATTTTTTTTTTTTTTTTTTGTCACTTGTCTATTGTCTTCCAAGCTTTTCTTATTTCCGCTAAATTTTCCATTTGGAGCATCGTAAGCATAAAGAAATATATGGAATTTTCCTCAGTATTATCCTCAGTAACGCAGAAACTAAAATTAATCCTCTCAACTTTCGCAGAAAAAGGCAACTCTCACTGACTGTTCCCGCGGGTGAAATGGATGCTGTGAACCTGTCTCGTTGCAAAAAAAAAATGAAACTCAACCAAGGCCCCTTGGCAGAAGGGAACCGGACTGGATCATTGGTAGGTCGGTTGGTTGGAATGAAAGGGAAAATCGTTGCGCGTTGGCGCACCATGTAGCTATATAATAATATCGATTGGTCGCGGAGACCGGTTGCGTAACCCAAAAACACCATTCGACAAACAACTCCGCGCAACTTAACTTTGGAGCTCAGCAACACATACGGCCGCTGAACGAAGGTACCGTAAACCGGGGGTAAGTTGATCACTTCTTTACAGCTTTTTGTTATATTGTCTTTAGGAATTGAGTCCTAGAATGTTTAATGAAATTTTGTTTTAATTTAATGACACGAAAGAGCATGTTACTAAAACTACTTTAGCAATTTTCCCGCTCAAATAACAGCTACATCATATTTAAACTTTAATTTAAAATTGGATCCATAAATGAACCTTGACACTTTCGATCATGTTTGACGTTCGCTTAGTTGACAAAAACACCACAGGAGTTATAGTTTTAACACTGGGGTTGTTCCTATCTGACATTTCGGAAGGGACACGGAAAACAAAATACACCTAAAATTTGTGTTTAAGCCAAGGGGTGTGACAAAATAAAAAAAAACTTTCAAAAAAAACTTTTTTGGACTTAAACAAACGAACAACATTATAAAATTAAGTAAACATGTGTTTTTGGCCTAAACTCAAGCATTTGGTAATAAAATTGGGACAGGCCTTTAGGACCCTATTTCGATAATGTGAAACTAATTAAAAACAGTACTTCATTAATCTCTATCAGTAAAAGCAATTGTTTTTCTTATTAAAAAAGGGTAACCAATATATTTTGGACCCCTGGGCTATTTTCCTGCAAATTTCCTAGTTTAAATCGAAAGACCAACTCGATTCGCAGGAAAAGGTGATGGCCTTGGATCCACTATAAGCGAGTGATGCGACGGAATCCAAATTTAGTGTATGTGTAGATGAGTGTATATTTCGCAATTGGGGACAAGTGTGAATGAAGTATTTTTATCAACGTTGGGATTGACGTAGCTAAGAGAGTTAATGTCACTCTATGCGTGCTAGTTTTCCGTGGATGGGGCACAGGTATTTCCACCTTATGTCCTAGCTAATTAGCTTTGGTTTAAGCGCCATTACTCACTCTCTGAAACTAGAAGATAAATTGACCCAACCATATGACACATAAATAGCCCAGATTGCATTGAAAAGAAGCAGTTTAATCGAAACGAAATCACCAAAGCCGTTTGTTTGTCCTAACGCCGAAAATAGGAGTAGCCGTTCACGAGTCCCTTGAGGGAAAAGTCTCAAAAGCAGTCGGGCAAAGGTTAAAAATGACCGGTGGTCTCTCGGTTTCCTGAAGTGGCGCTTAAGCCACCGAGTTTTTGCAAAACCTCGTGGATTTTGAACCGTTAAAAAATGTATTTTACATACTAAAGGACACGAAAACGATGGAACTGTGATCGACATTTCCTGAATCAGACGCTAACGTATTCAAAATTCGACACAAATTTACGTCATTCGGCTGGTTTCTTTTATGTGCATGCCAAAAGACGTAAATCGCATGATTTTTTGGTAGTGTAGTGTAGTGGTAGAGTCAATTTCGGGACCCTAAAAAGGACTTCAATCCAATGATGGCAATACTTATCATTATCTTGGATAAGGTAACAACATATTGTATGATTTCCGTTTAAAATTACAGTCACAATTTGAACCGTCGACTCTTACAAACAATTTGTCCAAGCATGAACTTCACTTTTTTTAAATATTCATGGTTCAATGAGTAAAGAACTAGCCAAGTGAGTTAAAATTTACAGAATTAAGAAAGAAAAATGTTCATCTTCAGTGAGTCGGTGTTTGACAGGCTTGCCTTCCACAATAGAACTAATAAAAAAAGATTGGAGCAAAATAAATTGCTGCATAAATGTATACGGACTATACAGATTTACTGGAAAATAATATTATGCCGAAAAAAACAGATTATTTTTCTCAATTTTACGTTGAACTTTCATTGTTTTCAAGTTTTTTGAAAATTACCAGCAATTCTCAAGAAATTGCAAATTTATTTTTCGTTTTTCGGCAAAATTTGAAACCCTAATTGCAGCTGAAAAGTGCAGTAATAGCGCGTTTGACATATTTGCAGGATGTAAAAAAACAAGGAAATCTGGAATTGATTGGGTTCTTATCAGGATTGTGAACATCGAAATAAATGGTTTTGCAATTTTATGGGAAACTGTACGTAGAAGCACATGTCTCTTGCCAGTATTTTGAAGTAATTTTTCATTTTGTATATTGTTGTAATTGTTAAGGTTTACCTTAGAATTAGCTTTGAGAGACATCTACAGAATTATATAGAATACAGTGAAGGTTTTTTTTTTCAGAAGAAATCATTTTACAATAGGAATCTGAAAACTTGTGCTCCATATAGTTAATTGATTTTAAAGGCAAATTTCATAACCTCTGTTTAAAATTATTCATTGATTCCGCTTATGTCATTTCCCAAATGACCCAGTTCCCGAAAAAGAGATTACATTTGATTAAATGGTCACAAGCTAATGAAGCAAACGTCAGATTGTTTATTCCTTCCTTTATTTTATTATCTCGTTAGCGCCATTTGCGCAAGGTATTGCAGAATTCAATCTCATTCAACCCGTTAAAAGCCCTGCGTCCTATTTTGAGAACAGATGCGCCGAACGCCAAGCGTCCTATTTTTAGGACAGTGATTCTCGCAAATAACTTGGAAATGACTCAAAATATAATGACATTATGTTTGGAGCACTTGTTCATACAACTCATATCTTCCACTCAGTGATAATTATATTTCGGAATTCACTAGCTGGCGCCACAGCATGATCAAATGTACCTTACATCTGCACATCCAATCCCCTGAAATCGTCTGAAATCCAACTTTGACATTGCATATCGATTGTTGTTTTCGAAACAATTTCAAAAATTCTTTCAGCAATAAAACCGAGCGTCATGCAAGATCAACGTCCATTTAATAGGTTCTTAATAAACGCGTCTACCCAAAGTTATTTAGCAATAAACACTTCCTAGTATTTTGGAAAATACATTCAACAATAAAACGAAATTCAAAGCGATAACATATAGTTTTTTCGACATGAAAGTTTTTGTATAAGTGCAGTGGAATCGCTTTAGCAGAAATAGAGTTTTTGGTTACACTCAAAATTTATTTTACTAAAAAAATAATAATAATTACTCTTCATTTCAAACTGTTTGCTTATAAAAAAAAATTCACATCGATGACGTGTGATTTTATTGACATCAATTTGACTAGAGTAGTCCAATGAACATTTTTGAGTAGAAATATAAATTATTCATAACACTCTAAATTTGTTTTACTCTGAAAGCTACGAGATACTTTAGGTTTCCGATATGTTTGCATATAAATCAAAATTCAAAGCGATGATATCTTGCTTTTTCAGTATGATTTTACTTGTACAATGCCAGTGAACATATTTGAGCCGACATAAAACAGCATACCAAAAACTAACGAGAAACCCTAGATTTTCAAACTCTTTGCCTCAAAATCGATACATATAGCAACGCATTTTTTTGGCATGAAATTACTTGTAGAAATTCAGTGCCTATCTTTGGAAAAAATAGTAGATTTTGAAAACACTCAAATTTTTTTTTACCAAAAATAAACATTGAAAAAACTTTTGTTTAATTGTATGACCATAAATTGAGTTGTTAAGCTATGACATGTAGTTCTACTAATATATTTGACTGTACAAGCACAGTGATTATATTTGCAGTGCATTATCACTTGAAAACTAGACTATTTAAAACGAAATAAAAAAACCATTTTGGACTTAAAAAATTCGTTGTTAGAAAAACTTTTTTCCCTTAAATATGCCCAATTTGCAATGTATGAACGACTTTTAGTAAACTTAATTGCGAAACTTTTTGCCTAAGAACGATCAAAATCTGAAATGGCCGTTTTTTTAAATCGATTTTATAGTTTTGAATCAATGTTTTTTCAGTGTAAAAAATGTTTTTTTTTCTATTTTTAAGAAATTTCACGACAGCCCTCCATACAACACTTCTTTGTAGGTCTTACCGTTTTCGAGTTATACGGGTTTATAAAAAAAGTAAAAAAAAAAATTTACCTTTCCAGTCTAGATCGATTTTGAAAAAACAAAACATGCAAAGTATCTTAGTTTCACACACTTTTGACATCCAGAAAGTTTCATTGAATTCTGAAGGGGTGCTGCCAATCCCTTTGTCGAGTTGGCGTGCAATCCGTCATTTTTTTAATTGAATGACATCAACAGCAAAAACAGATCCCAATTATATACCACTTTATACTCATTCTAGTTTAACATTTATTACCAGTTACAAACTAACACACAACCTATGACAAAAATACAAATACGATTTCATTATTCGCCAAGAAATGAAAGTAAAACAACTTCAAACATTCTCCGAATCGTTTGTCGGGGAACGTGGAAGTCGAACGAATGGTTATTAATTTTTGATTTGTAGGCAAAAAGTTTAAAAACGGCTTCTTGTAGTTTTTGAAGTAAAATAAGTTTTAAATGCACTCAAAAATTTTATTATCGGAACAATCATGTTCACCAGACTTTTATAAAATTTATAGCCTCAAAGCAAGATATCATCGCATCAAATTTTAAATGATTGGCGAATAGTTTGAAACATGGGATTTTCAAAAAGGAAATAAATTTAGAGAGTAATCAGTTTTTCACAAATATATTCAATAGTCATAGTCATGTTTCAGTCTCGAAATCCACCAGTTATTGCTTTGAATTTTGCTTTATAGGTAAACAATGTTGAAAAATTATTTTTTTCATTATTTTTTTAATTAAAAGATATTTTGAGTGTAATCAAAAATTTGTATTTCTGCCCAAAAATATTTGCCGGGCTTCTACAATAAAATTCATATAAAAAAAAAAACTACATGTCACAAGGTCGAATTTTGATTTACAGGTAAAAAAAAATAAAAACAGGGTTTTTCGAGGTTTTTTGACCAAAACAAATTTTGAGTGTAATCAAAAAACATATTTCTACCCAAACATGTGAATTATGGTTCCGGAACTTATTTTCACCAAGGTAACGATAATTTATCACCTCAAATATTGTTACATTGCTTAATTTGTGTCACAAATCCGTACCAGATAACACTAAGAAGATAATTTTGCTTAAAAAACTTTGGTTATACTATCGTTTTAAATAAATTTTAAGTGGATATTGATCTCGAAAAGTGTCTTATTACATTGCAGCAAAAGTTTTGAAAATCGCTTTAAAACGACGGAGATATGCATTGTCAAAGTTGGACTTTTAACTTTTTCTGGACCCTTTGTTGTAAGCGTAAGTTTTCTCCCCCGTAGTAGTAAAAGAGTTGAACGGTTCCAACCGAAAATATTTTTTTTGCAATTTCTCATCGTAATAGGCTGTTTTTCATCACGAGAATCTGTCATGAAACGGCCTACTTTCCTGCACTGCAGTATGTAGTGCGGGAATATTCATTACGCAACTGAAACCAGTGCTGTAATGATTCATTACGCAACGCTTTCTCATTACGCAACTGTTTTGAGTTGCGTAATGAATCATAACACAACTATTTTTCAGAAATTGTCAAATAATGGTGAATGCATTCCGATATAATTTCTGATATTCTCAAGTGGTCTTCTACGAAGTTGCAAAAAATGTTGTACGTAACTCGTTGCAGAACTTGATTTTTACAGCACTCGTCGTAATTATCCTACTCGGCAAGCCTCGTAGGATAAATTTACGACTCGTGCTGAAAAAATCATCATTCCGCAACTTGTTCCGTAAACTACTATTACAACGCTGTTTCTAAAGAATCAACTAGCATTAACTTTGTCTTAATAAAATGCAAAATTATTTCTATGGTGCTATCAGATATCGACGACACACTTTTCAGATTTTTTGTTGGATCCTCACCATATACTTTATTATTTTTGCTGAAACTGTGTTTATTTTAGGGGTCATGCACAAATTACGTCACGCTCCAAGGGGGGGGAGGGGGTCGAGCCAAGCGTGACAAGCCTTACAAAATTTTCAGAGGACTCATGCAAAAAGTGTGACAAAGGGGGGGGAGGGGGTCGAAAAAGTTGAAATTTAGCGTGACATAATTTGTGTACCATCCCTTGTGGGAACCTAACAATTGATAACAATTTTGGATTTTAAGCACAATTGTGGGATACTTTGGGCGCTAACGGGTTAAGTTTGATGCAAGATAAAAACAAGCGAAGAATAACATCACATCTGTACCGGTCCATGATCAGCAATGTTTTGCAAGTGGCAACGAACTTGATGAATAACAGCAGCGAACGAGAGTCCCAAAGAGAGAGCGATCATAAGATTAATTTCTCTTGCTTATTTACCATTGATTGGGGTTTAGGTGTTTGATTTTACCCCGATCTAATTAGAGCTGTAGCAGACAATTATAAACAGACTCTCATGATGTGCTACGGATCATGATTGTTACGGAGTGTGATAAGTGAGAGATACACTCAATTTTCTCAAAATGCAATCCCTGATTAGCGCTCATAAAACCCTGGATACTAGCAGGATAAAAAAAACTGGAAGAACGGGATGCAACATAAAAGGACGGAACTTGATCAACTAAAACTTTTACTCCAAAAATTCTATAGACAGTATTAGTTGGAAGAATCGCTTATCAACTGCAGAAAAATGTGGTTGGTTGATATGTCGAAACGTTTGAAGTTGTGAAAATTATGAGTGCCTGAAACATTCATGGCTGTCCGGAGAAACGGGCTATTCGAGGAAAAAATGTTAAAAACATCAGACTCAGGTGATTGAGATGGATGAATTATTGAGTTCCCTGCCTATACTACATCTTAATTACTCCAAGCTTGTATTTAGGCTTGGCATCAGGGGATTCTTAAGTACTGTCTTTCTAAAAAACCTTCTAAAACAGTAAAAATTTTAATACGAAACTTAGAAAAATAAATTAATTTAAAATCATTATTGAACATATATTGTTGTTAGCATTTGAGATGCAAATCTTGACTAAACGTCCTCTACCTAAATGCGGCAACACAAAACAATCAAAGGACACCTAGCATAGCAACGATTATCTATCTATGACACCGCCACAGTGCCCCGATAGACCGTTATTATGTAAAAAAATTGTCCATCAAATTCGAATACAGGGCTCGATTCCTGAGGTCATTCTGCACCTCTGGGCCAATTTAAAAAAAAAATCCCTCGGTGGAATTTCGAGAAATCCTGATTTGAAGTTTTTGACTTAAAATATCAATATAATTTATATGAGATGAACCAGCCCAGGGCTGAAAATCTCAATAATAAAGAAAAAAAAATATAATTTATATACAAATTACACAATAGCGCCGGGAAAACCTAAAATAAATCGCTCAAAAAGATGGCAAAACTGTTCTTAACTAGTCACGGTGTCTTTTTCATGTAACTTTATAACAAAAAAAATAGGCATGTCTCAAATTTTGACCAATGAAAGACAAGACCTTCCTCTTTCATTTGCTGCTAAAATGAAAATAATCCATCGGGGGGTCTAGAGCAATTATTTTTTTTTTTGTAATTTTGTTGTTTGTAATATCATTTTAAATGCACCGTAAATTAATAAATTTTGGTTAGGTGAACTGTTTGAACGGATTCAGATGAAAATGTTGCAAAATTTAAGTTTTAGTATCATGTAGATTATATTCTAGACAGCCCTAAAAATTTACGGGCCGAGGCCGACATTTAAATTTTCGAGTTGCCTCTCTTTTGCTTTCATCTTTTGTTGAAATTTGCATTGCTTTCAAAACTAAGTATGTCAAACAACCTCTTTTCAATTTTTATTTGTAATTCAAGAGCAATATTCATCTTTATGACTTGGTTTAAGAACAACCGATCGAAAGACAAAAGGTCGAAAGGGCAATAAGTCGAAAGACAAAAGGAAGACAAGGCAAATGGTCGAAAATGCATGTATAGCTTTGTTGTGTTCAAAGCTTTTAAAAGCGCCAGCTCGAACGACTTTTGATGCTAATCTTCCATCAAAAGACGTTCGAGTTGGCGCTATAATTGAATAAGAAGAGTCACAGTGATTCAAAATCATGAAGTTTGAGCCGTCGCATGCCTAGTTTTGGTGCTAAATCTTAGGGGTCCCATATTACGGGTTTTCCGGTGGTCATTACGGTGCTCCAAAAGGACCAGCATAACCATCAATCCATTCTTTTGGCAAAATACATTCAAACATCATCAATCTGTATGAGTTGGACACAATTCATTTGATTTTTGGCATCATTCCGAGTATATATAATATTTTCACAAGTATGATAATTCCACTTTAAAGAACGATTATAACAAAAAAATTAAGAGCAATGAGAAAAAATATGTAAACCCTGCATTTATCGTCATGTCATATCTAGGTGTTCTGTGTTATTAGACAACACTATCATCCTAATTTGCCAACACTATCATCCAATCCTGCTTATAAGAGAAAAAAAAAAAACGCTTTGAATATACTTAACCTAACTTAACCTAAACATATTATATATATATATATAGCATTAATCGTGGCAATAGAAGATTGCAACGATTTTTGCCTGAAATTATTTATTATTTTATTTGACATTTGTTCCAATGTTTCTACATTGGACATTCTATGTAACTCATTGGTACTATACCAGGGAGGAAGCTTCAGAATCATTTTCAAAATTGTATTTTGAATTCTCTGCAGAGCTTTCTTCCTAGTATTACAACAGCTAGTTTATATTGGTACAGCATACAACAAAGCTGGCCTGAAAATTTGTTTGAATATCAAAAGCTTGTTCTTAAGACAAAGTTTTGATTTTCTATTAATAAGGGGATAGAGACATTTTACATATTTGTTACACTTGGCTTGAATGCTCTCAATGTGATTTTTGAAAGTTAAATTCTTATCTAGCATGAGCCCTAGATACTTAACTTCATCTGACCAATTTATTGTTACCCCTCTCATCGTGACAACATGTCTACTTGAAGGTTTCAAATAAAGAGCTTTTGGTTTATGAGGGAATATTATTAGTTGAGTTTTGGAAGCATTAGGAGAAATCTTCCATTTTTGCAAGTATGAAGAAAAAATATCCAAACTTTCTTGCAATCGACTACAGATGACACGCAGGCTTCGTCCTTTGGCGGAGAGGCCTATGTCATCCGAAAACAAGGATTTTTGACATCCCTGAGGTAAGTCAGGTAAGTCAGATGTGAAAATATTGTATAATTCTTCTTCTTTCTGGCGTTACGTCCCAACTGGGACAAAGCCTGCTTCTCAGTGTAGTGTTCTTATGAGCACTTCCACAGTTATTAACTGAGAGCTTTCTTTGCCGATTGACCATTTTTGCATGTGTATATCGTGTGGCAGGTACGAAGATACTCTATGCCCTGGGAAGTCGAGAAAATTTCCTTTACGAAAAGATCCTCGACTAGCGGGATTCGAACCCACGATCCTCAGCATGGTCATGCTGAATAACTGCGCGTTTACCGCTACGGCTATTTGGGCCCCGTATATATTGGTCCCAAAATGCTGCCTTGGGGAACACCAGCTCTTACAGGAAGTCTTTCAGACCTGGAGTTCTGATAACACTGCGGAACACGTTTTTGTCTCCAGCATCAAAATACCTCTATTTACTTAATTAAGGGTTGCTGAATCCATTGCCGTTTACATAATTATCATAGCACGTTTAGTTTTTGAGATATTAGGTGTTGAAAATGCAAAAAATGACTATTTCAGCCAACTTGCATACAAGTTTGCCAGCTTGTAAGGAAATTTATTTGCTTAATTTTCCACAGAATTCAAACTTTATGTGTGAGCAATTCTCGCTGAAACCAGGCCGCCATCGGCACCCATCGTTAGAATTCCAATTTTATGTCACTGATCGCTAGCTTTCGATAAAACTTAAGGGTGGTCCTTTTTGTTTTCTCAAATTGGTGGACCCCTCGTACGCCAGCTAGCTAAACAGTTTGCAAAAAAGCCCATTTTTTGATAAATCTTGGGTATTTCTTCACGTGATATGTCTCATATTTTCCTTGGAACACATACCAAACTTAATCGCATCGTATAGAGAAAGGATATAGCTTTCATTTGAAGTTAAAAAAAATCCGGCGGCCATTTTGAATTTGGCCGCCATCTTGAATTTTGTTAGAAAAATCGTTTTTTCACCATTAGCGCACCGCTCGTTTTGAATTCTGAGATCACCATCAGAAAGCTGAGGAAAAATTGCGTAAGATAGGCTACAGAAACTAGGTGTGCAATGGTATTTACCCTATGAAATGAACGATTTTCTAAAACATGCTCCACGATTTTGACGTATATGGCGAGTGCAATCAATGCAAACATCATTTTTTGTACAACAAAGATACAAGTTTCCAATAGTTGGTGTATTTTTCGAGTCAGATGAAGAATAGGAGTATTATTTAGAGTGATAAAATCTGGCGGCCATCTTGGATTTTGACGCCATCTTGATTTTGACTAGTAGAATGAATTTTTCACCTTGATTGCACTCAGCATGTCGAATTTAGAGGTTACCAATAAAAACAAGGTTTCGTATACTCTTCTTCTTATAATGCTTCATTTTCCTGACCTTACGTCCCTAGTGGAACCGAGCCTGATACTCAGCTTTATTAGTTATAAATACAGGTTATTAAATAGGAATTTTCTTTTATAATACGATATTTAATAACAGAATATTTCTTCGACATATCTTTGAATTCAGTTATTATGAATAAATAAATTTAATGAATAAAAACCGTCCAAAAACATTGATTGAAATAAACAAATTTTTTTTTTACCATATGCTTTTTTTGTTATCGAATGAAGTTTATAAATTGTGCGTTGGGACATTAGTAAGTTTTGTGGTAATATCTGTAGTTTTAACGTAAAACATTTCCAAAAGTGCATTAATTTAGAATGGAAATCTTAAATTTTTAAGCAAAAAAATCCTTGATTTTCTGAATCATAAAGTATTATTTTTACTAACACCCAACATGCATGTGAAAAATAGCGAAATTGAAAGGTGAGAAGCAGGCTTTGTTCTAATGTGGACGTAATGCCGAAACTCAGGTGAATCATTTTGAGTTTGGAAAATCTGGTGGCCATCTTGGATTTCGACGCCATCTTAGTTTTTAGCAGTAGAATGATTTTTTACCATCTCAGCGCTCTTCATGTTTAATTAATTAAAGATCTCCGTTAAAAAACAAACAGATTCTTTATTTCTTATCTTATTTTAGCTGTTCAACAGATTGTTCATTTCTATCAATGGTTTAAGACCAAATAAATGAAAGAATTAATGCTATTTTTCAACTCGCAGATATGCAGAACAATCATTCAGGTGGCAAATAAGCGTTAAAAAATTCTACTTGTTAATTTATTTTTGAAGCTTAGGGGCTGGCTCTATTCCAGTAGGGACGTAACGTCAGGAAAAAGAAGAACAAGAAGAATAGTAAGTGTAACGGTGGCATTAAAATTCAACATGTTGAGTGTTATCAAGGTGAAAACTCATTCTACTACTTAAAACCAAGATGGCGTCAAAATCCAAGATGGCCGCCAGATTTTTCACTCAAAATAATACTCCTATTCTTCATCTGACTCGAAAAATACACCAACTATTGAAAACTTGTATCTTTGTTGCACAAAAAATGATGTTTGCATTGATTGCACTCGCCATATACGTCAAAATCGTGGAGCATGTTTTAGAAAATCGTTCATTTCATAGGGTAAATACCATTGCACACCTAGTTTCTGTAGCCTATCTTACGCAATTTTTCCTCAGCTTTCTGATGGTGATCTCAGAATTCAAAACGAGCGGTGCGCTAATGGTGAAAAAACGATTTTTCTAACAAAATTCAAGATGGCGGCCAAATTCAAAATGGCCGCCGGATTTTTTTTAACTTCAAATGAAAGCTATATCCTTTCTCTATACGATGCCATTAAGTTTGGTATGTGTTCCAAGGGAAATATGAGACATATCACGTGAAGAAATACCCAAGATTTATCAAAAAATGGGCTTTTTTGCAAACTGTTTAGCTAGCTGGCGTACGAGGGGTCCACCAATTTGAGAAAACAAAAAGGACCACCCTTAAGTTTTATCGAAAGCTAGCGATGAGAGACATAAAATTGGAATTTTAACGATGGGTGCCGATGGCGGCCTGGTTTCAGCGAGAATTGCTCGTGTATAACAATACTTATCATCAAAGTTCATAATACTTTTCATGCAGAAATGTTATTTTTTGATGTTTTTGAAAAGTATTGTGTTTTGCCATATAAGAGTAACGAAGAATTTTGTATGGAGCTTGCAGTCTCCAAAAAAATCAATTTAATTTAAATTTAATCGTGAAATTTCAACCAAAATATATCTAAAACGAAAGTTTACGTCCTCTTTTACATGCTTGGTGGATAAGATCACAAAAATGTTTGATAAAATATACTTCGAATTTTAGGTAAACATCAACGAAACCAATGTTTTATACAACTTTGACGACCTGTAGCGAAAAATTGTGACGTGCTGGAAAATTTCTGAAAACGGCATCAGATTCAGCAACCCCAAATCTACTAGAGACACATAATTTGATTCTTGAGACACGCAAAAATGTTCTTTTTGTTGCGCTGTGTAATTAACCTGAAGTGTACGATTTGACAGATAACTTTGAATTATTCTAACAATGTATGTTGGAAAATTAAAGTTTTTTAATTTTACAATCAAACCTTCATGCCAAACACTGTCGAATGCTTTTTCTATGTCTAGAAGAGCAAGACCAGTAGAGTAGCCTTCAGATTCGTTGGAACGGATCAAATTTGTTACACGTAAAAGTTGATGAGTGGTCGAATGTCCATGGCGGAATCCGAACTGTTCATTGGCAAAAATTGAATTTTCGTTGATGTGGACCATCATTCTGTTCAAAATGACCTTTTCAAAAAGTTTACTGATGGAGGAAAGCAAACTGATTGGACGATAGCTAGAAGCTTCTGCAGGATTTTTGTCTGGTTTTAAAATTGGAACAACCTTAGCATTTTTCCATTTGTCAGGAAAATATGCTAATTGAAAACATTTGTTGAATATATCAACTAAAAACGATAAGCTACTTTCTGGAAGTTTCTTGATGAGGATGTAGAAAATTCCATCATCGCCAGGAGCTTTCATGTTTTTGAATTTTTTAATAATAGTTCTCACTTCTTCCAAATCAGTCTCCCAGGCATTTTCGAAAACGTTCTCTTGATTGAGAATATTTTCGAAGTCCTGAGTAACTTAATTTTCAATTGGACTAGTACCGTTTTGATTCATATTACGGACACTTAAGGCCCCTGTGAAGTATAACCGATTGAAAAGCATATAAATTGAAACATATTGTATGATACCTGTGTGTTATCAGACTTTTGAAACACTCAACTTCCGAACGGTGGGCGAAGATTCGGATTCCAAAGCTTGAATTACATAAAATAAATAGAAATTAATGATCTTTTCATGATTCTTATTCCGGACACAACCTCACTTTTGCTTCATTTTACGGACACCTTGTTTAAAATTCCGGACAACTCACGAAAAGTAGAACTTTAATAGTTAAATTATAAATAAACTCTCGCATTCATAAAAGCAACGTCAAAACAAGTTGCGCATATAAATTTTCATGGATTGTAATTTGAAATTCATATTAAAACGCGCCGTTGGGAACTTTCAAACAGGAAATTTTGAAACATTTCAATTGAAACCTTTCCCATACAAAGTAGAGTGTCCGGAATTAGAAGCTGTCCGGAATTTGAATCAAAACGGTAAGTCCTAAATTAAAATTGTGCGCACTTTCAAACTGCATAGCAAGTTTTTGAGCTTTTTCGTAATTAGTTAGTAATAATTTGTTTTCGTCTTTCAATGCCGGTATTGGCTTAGAGCCAGAGTCCAATTGAGAAATTTTATTTTCAAAATTTTGTTTTTTCTTAATTGTAAAAAACGTTTCTTGATTTCTTTCTGCAAATCTTGCCATATAATTTTCATAGCAGGATCGCGAGTGCGTTGAAATTGCCTTCTCACGTTTTTAAGACGGATCAAGAGTTTAAGATCATCGTCTATACTCACGGATTCAAATTTTACTTCACATTTTGGAATTGCAATGCTCCTGGCTTCAACAATGGAATTTGTTAAAGTTTCAAGAGCATTGTCGATATCAATTTTAGTTTTTAATGAAATTTTAACATTGAGATTAGAGTCAATATACGTTTCATATATATTCCAATCGGCTCGAAAATAATTGAAAGTCGAGCTGATAGGATTGAGAATCGCTTCATGGGATGTTTGAAATGTAACAGGGACATGATCAGAATCAAAATCAGCATGAGTAACTAATTGGCTACAAAGATGACTATGGTCGGTTAAGATCAAGTCAATCGTAGATGGATTTCTAGAGGAGGAAAAACATGTAGGGCTATCAGGGTATTGAATTGAGAAATATCCTGAAGAGCACTCATCAAATAAAATTTTGCCGTTGGAATTACTTTGAGAATTATTCCATGACCATGAAATTAACTTGCTGTCCAGAGCATTGAAAAGGCAAATAGGCAGCTATGAAAGTATAGATACCAAACTGTGTTTCAACAGAAACACCTAAAGTTTCAAAAACTTTAGTTTCAAATGACGAAAACAGTTGATGTTTTATACGCCTATGAATGATGATTGCAACTCCCCCACATGCCCCATCAAGTCGATCATTAAGATAAACAAAAAAGTTAGGATCTCTTTTGAGTTTAGATCCAGGTTTTAAATACGTTTCGGTAATAACTGCTATATGCACGTTATTAACTGTAAGAAAATTAAACAGCTCGTCCTCGTCCGACCGTTATCGTAACGGATATTATCTTTCATCTGCCTGGCACGAGCCTCAATGACTCTTTTGCGTGAAGGGCAATTCCAAAAATTGGACTTATGATTAGCCCCACAATTCGAGCATATGAACTTGGTGGTATCTTCCTTCACTGGACAGGCGTCCTTGACGTGAGAAGAACCTCCGCAAATCATGCATTTAGCATCCATGCGACAATTTTTTGTACCATGACCCCACTTTTGGCACCGACGGCACTGAGTGGGGTTCTGGTAATTTCCTCCAGGTTTCTGGAAATGTTCTCATGTCACACGGACATCAAACAAAAGTTTTGCTTTTTTCTGAAGCTTTAATATTATTTAGTTCTTTTTTGTTAAAGTGAACTAAATAAAATTCTTGAGAAAGCCCTTTCCGAACAATGCCAGATTGGGTTCTCTTTTTCATAATGATTA
This sequence comes from Aedes aegypti, assembly GCF_002204515.2. Classification (NCBI taxonomy): domain Eukaryota; kingdom Metazoa; phylum Arthropoda; class Insecta; order Diptera; family Culicidae; genus Aedes; species Aedes aegypti. The sequence continues at coordinate 72,673,540 of NC_035107.1, forward strand.
CTTGGACTGGGGAAAATCCAAGTAAATCATTTATTCCATTCTTGATCTCTTCTGGTGATTTATAGTTACTTGAGAGACCTTTCAAGACAACTTTGAACAAACGTTCAGTTTTGTCGTCATAAGTAAAAAAATTGAGCTTCTTCTCTTCAAGATGTTTGAGAAGAAGTTCGCGATCTTTAAGAGTTTCCGGCAAAACGCGACAGTCGCCTTTCTTTGCGATTTGGAAGGAAACCTTGATTCCCCTAATGGAGTTCAAGATCTCCTGCCTAAATCCCCCAAATTCGGAACAACTGACCACGATAGGCGGCACTCTTTGCTTCCTCACTTGAATCAAAGAGCCTGAGCTAGAGGCTGCTTCAATTTGATGTTCGGAAAATTTGTCTAGAGCATCGAACTGATTGCTCATTTCGATACAATTATCATTATTATTCATTTCACCATTGGAAGAAAGTTCGCATTCCGGGGAAGCGTCCTTTCTTCTATTCTTGCCACGTGTAGTGACAGTTTTAAAACCCACTTTTTTGGAAGGAAGTAGTGAATTCAGAGATTCACCCTTCCTTTTGTTTGTTGTTGATACCATGTTTAATTAATAAATGAAAGAAGACGTGACCTTCGAGAGGTTTTTTCCTAAGACGGTGTCCAAGAAGGATTACCACCGCTAGCTCTCGCCAACGGGTCCAACGAAAAATCGAAGGCACGGGTCCAAACAAGGATCGTAAAGGGATCAATAGTAGAAAAAATAGTACTGAAAAGTACTGTTTTAGTAGCACTGAAAAGTACCGTTTTAAATTTTAGCACTGAAAAGTACTGTTTTATTGCTTTAGGTAGTTTTTAAGAAAACTTTCAAGAGCAGAGAGAATTCGTGTACGCACAGCACGAAGGTACGATGCGCACTGAATCATTCCGAGTAATTTCATCCAATTGTCCAGATTGGCTACCTTCCGAGTCACCAGGAACCGGTTCCGCATGGACTATACTGGACCGAGTTTTTCAAGGGATGTGCACCAGTAATTGGTTCCTTATTACAGAGAAATTTTATTTCAAAATATCCATCAACCGAATAGTACCAATGTGAATTACATACACAAAACTGCGATGGAAACTTACTTTTCGGATATTCCGGATTTCCGGAACCGAGTATAAATAACTAAATGATTTGAGAATTTCTATTTACAGTCCATGTTAATACCTATTCAACAATATGAGGATGCTTCAGATTACTTGTTTAATTACGAAACTACATGTTGTCAAAGTAAGGGTATCTAAAAAGACTTTTTTTCAGATGTTGCTGGTTCCCGGTGGCCACAGTGATGCAATTCCGGATCTCCGGATGGATTTCTGAAAATCGACAAGTGTGCCTTTCATTTCAGCCCAACAGAACTAAATTCGATCAACACAATGATTTTTTCGAGCTGTTTGAATTTTCGGGTCGAAAACGACCCTAAGTCACAATTTGTAACTTTTATTTTATGGAAGCTCCCTAAGAGGCCATTCAAAACTTTTGTTTCCGCAAAAAAAAAATGTTCCCAAAAAATACCTAATTGTCAGAAAACGTCAAATTGCTAGGTTATTTTAATCAAAGGTTACAATGATTTGAATTTTGGAATGGGTCGAGAACGACTCAAGGTTCTTACTAAATAACTAAAGTAAAGTTATATCCCAAACTCCGTAAAAAAAAAAATGAAAAAAAAAATGTTTAGACCCCCGACCGATTATTTTCGTTTTGGTTGCAAATGAAAGGGGAAAATCATGGCTTTCTTGTGTCAAAATTTCAGACATGCCGAATTTTTTGTTTTGAAATTGCTCTACGAAACACACCGTGTAGTATATAATTGTTATAGATGTTATATTTATAAATATTTTTAACTATCTTAACTATCCAGAGTGGTTTGACTATGTTTTTATATGGCTTAAACCAGTAAGTTTAGTTCAATCGAATGAAATCTAAAAAACTAAATTTCAATATAATGTTGATGTTATGTTCGATAAAACTAAAACTTTCAATGGTTAATATTGTTTATCCAAAGCCTATTTTTCGACTTTCACACTAAGTGACCAGCCCACTGAAGTCTGCCATCACTGGGGTCCTAGTTCTTGTCTTACTTTGCTTGTTACCATGTAATTTGTTTTTTATAGAATTCATTGTCATCTGTTTATCGATTTCAAGGTCGCGTTCGACTCAGTGACGCAGATTTATCTGTGGCAGGAAATATTTTAACATTAACTGGGAAAGCTGATTAAGCTGATATATACAATCAAGTGTATAGATTGCATACGGGGTGAAAACTTCGTTTGTGATATTACATGAATTATAAAAAATGCATTTCAAAATTTACTTGTCACCATTACATTCTGATGTATATACTTTTGCAGGCTTTGTAGGCGATGACTTTATTGGAATCGATGGCAACGCAGTTGAGCGTCATTTCACTATCTTGAAGACAGACAAAAGCTTGTGATGCCATTAAATCTACCCAAACGTACATGGTTGCATGAAGAGAAAGAAGCAGGTTCAGTTGTGTTGTGGCTGAGGCAGTGCTTGAAGGGGATGTAGTTGAAATTGTCGAAGAGCCTTGGACGTGTGACAATTATGTCTCCAGTGCAGTAAAAACACTTGTTCTAGCTACGATTATCAACTTTTACGGATCACGTAATTAGTTTGGGAACCCGTTACTTGCAATGGCAAATTACATTTCTACACTGTTGCTTAATAAAAGCTTATCTAACTTCATCCATTCTCTTTTTCGTAAATAATTTCGCGATAATAAACACCACTGCAATGCTTTTATCTTACGATATCGCGATACTTTGTCGTAGAAAGTGAACTGAAAAGTATATCGAAAAAAAATCAGTTTTCAATAATACTAATAAAAAAGTACATGATAGCAGGGCTAGAGAGTGAGAGTCCAAGTGATGTTGAAGCTCGGATAGAACTAGGCATTGAAATTGATGTAGACTTTGTAAATCTTAGAATACTTCCGACATGTGACAATGATGTTCCCCGAGTAGTCAAAATCATGTTGTGGGTGAGAGAACAGAATACGTTAATTTTAACGTAAAGTTCAAGGAAAACTTGACGTATACATCAAGAGTAATACAAGCCGTACAAAGAAGCAAATAATACTGAGAAAAATAAATGCGGCAGACTTCAGTGGGCTGGTCACTTAGTGTGAAAGTCGAAAAACAAGCCGTAAATAAACAATATTAACCATTGAAAACTTTACTTTTTTCGAACGGAGCATCACCAGTAAATTGAAATTTAGTTTTTTTGATTTTATTCCTTTGAACTAAGCTTACTGGTTTAAGCCATATAAAACATACTCAAACCACTCTGGTTAAGTAAGTTAGTTAAAAATATTTATAAATATAACATCTATAACAATTATATACCAGTTAAGAAAAGTTTGGCCGTCTTTTTGAGCGATTTTTTAGGTTATCCCGGCGATATTGTGTAATCTATATAAATAAAAATGGAATGATGTTTGTATGTCACGAAATAACTTGAGAACGGGTGATTGGACTTACATGATTCTTTCACTGTTGAATTCGTCCAGAGCTCCGACGTGTTTGTGCGAAGAAAAAATTAAGAAAGTCTTCGGGATAGTGGGGAAAACGGGAGTAAACTAATCTGACATTTTCTACACGGGACTTGCATAGTGTTTTTCAACAGCCTACTTGATGGCAAGACGAAGTTTGCCGGGACCACTAGTTTGTATATAAATTATATTGAAATTTTTAGTCAAAAACTTCAAATCAGGATTTCTCGAGATTCCGCCTAGGGATTTTTTTATAAATTGGCCCAGAGGTGCAGAATGACCTTAGGATTCGAGCCCTGTACTCAGATTTGATGGACAATTTTTTTTACATAATAACGGTCTGTCGGAGCACCGTGACCGCATTTCTTGTGAAAAGTTTTACCGCGTTGGTGTAATTTAAGGAATCGAAACGAGGCTAACGCAGTATTTGGCATCCTTCAAAAGAACTGCTATTTAGCTCGCACCCAATTAAATTCGTCCCAGTGATCAATTTGACCCCATATTACGGTACTTACCTACACCTGAACCAACGCTACTAGGCAAAGCCTTCCATGGCAGTCAGGTGCTGCTTATAAGTACCCTGCTGCAGTGGTCAGAGCTGATGGAATGCACCACTGAATGATCAAAAACTTGTTTTTTCCTCTGCACATCATAATAGGTGGAGGCTGTACTCATCTTAACCCTTTTTCACCCCGTCTATCGACGTTGCAATGCCACGGCATATCATGTCTTCTTCGTTTATGAGGCGCAAACACCGATTGACAATTTGTACACTTTTGATGATTATTAGCTGGCGGGCGGTTCGTTTGGGTATATGCACTTGAATAGCCGAGATTAGAGCTAAGAAAATGCGCATTTGGAAGTTGATTTGCCGCGTTGCGTTAGATGGCTTTGACAACCGTTTATGCGCCCCAAGGCGCCTGAGGCAACACTTACTACAATAGTGGCACCGGGTGACCTTGTGCCCTGGTTGAACTACCCGAAGAAGGTTTTCGGGTTTTGAAGAGCTTTCGGTGAGTGACAGTAGTTGGCCCATTGCGCCGACTGTAGCAACGGTTTTTCTGTTTTTGACAGTGAATGATTTTTTACAATAAGGATTTACGTATCAAACATTGCACGGAACTAATAATAATTGCTCTGTGTTGAAAAATGAGAGTATCTTTGGTTTTTTGTTTCAAAATAATTGTTAGGTAATAATAACGACTAATTCGGACAGATGACATACAGATGAACGGCGTTCGGCCGAATAGCCGGATACCTATCTGCACTACGAGGTTTCATTGTTTTTTCGTCTTTGGTTAAGCAATATCAATTTAATAAAATAAATTTAGGCTGAGTTTTAGCAAACAGAGAGGGGTAAAAAAACTAAAATTTGTACACCTTCAAACATGTTCACTGTTACAACATACTTAACAATACTTTGAATGTTTTAGAAACACAAAGTATGCTGCACAATCAATCACTCGTCGCGTTACGGAAGGACTTTGTTCCCTAAAAAATGGAAAGCCATATCTACATACCGCCCCATCTTGGTGAATGGGACGATGAAATATTATTCATAATCAATCACATAATCATTCGACACGGGGACCCATCACCTCAAAAATGACGGAGATTTCAAAACACTAACCATAGGTACCTATACGTATGATGGAACGGTCTCGATCAAACGTCTTTCACCCTGAGGCCACTAACTCAGTACTCACGATCACCCACCCTCTCTCCAGTCTGCATCCGGATGATCTTGCGTTGAGTGAACGTGATCTACGGAGAAATTCAAATCTGGCCGCAGTGCACGGTGGGAAATACGCTCGTTAGGAAGCGCTCATTGATATTTCCTTTTCGTTCGACTACTTCAGATCTGCGCAAGGCCGACTTCTCTCGGTGCCGTCCACAGGCGGTGACATTCCACTAGCAGCCGTGCACCGCCTCTGAGATGACCGTGGTGCCTATGCAAATTACTCTCACTTCCAAAAAATCCTCGTTTCCAGCCGGCAGTCAGTCGGGCGGCAGGTTGAAATTTTGGGCAGGAAAGAAGCGTGAGAGGACGTAGAGTAAAAGCCCGCACACGGAATCCCTAAGAGCGCGCGATCGTCGAGAAAGAGAGTTCCGATCACGAAGTTGCGTCAATTACGTAAATGCCGCGCCAGACTGTCGATCGGTTGCGGCAACGGACATACAATGCGCAAAAAGGAATCCGTCAGTGGACCATGCGGCATCTCGTCCGTCAGGGTGCGGCAAGTGATGTTGGGCGGAACCGTAGGTCAGGGAACTAACGGGGTAAGGTGACAATGTTGCGATGCTTTCTTTTTGAGTCTGAATAGGGATTACAGTTTCGAGCTACACATGGTCAGGACCACAACGTGTGACACTTGTCAACCATGAAAACTGTCAATCTGTAGAAAATCTGACAATTCAAGTTCCGCAATGAATTCACCTCAACCTGGTCGAGCTGATCGTACAGAATTACCAGAAAGTGAAATGGGAAACCGGTTTTTCACAGCCGCCCCTGATCCGACAAATTCATCGAAAAATTGCGGTCCCCAAAGTGTCACCCCGTTGTGCCCGGCAATGTGTCGTACCCCTCGATCGTTGTCGCATATATTGCCCAAATCAATGCCTGCCGGGTGTGGCCGGCCGAATAGGATGCAGATGTGATGACGATCGAAGACACGACGGACGACCGGTTTTTCACTTTCGATTTCGTTGACGAGATGTGTGATAATGTGCCTATACAATACGACGACGGTGTCTAAAATGGGCCCGGGGTCCGTTCTCTGGCTGCTGCCTTCGCCGACTTACTAAGGGTATGCGATATGTATTTTTGCATGGCGATACGAAACGAAACGAGACCCAGATATCCGTAGCGGCAGTGAATAAAATGTTTATCAAAACAGACTGAAAACAAACAACAAAGCAAGCGCGCTCACAAAAGATTGTCCCAACTTTTGCGGATTAGGATACAATCAAAAGTAAAATTGTCATGACAATCGCAGACGGCATCATTGTTGCAGCTTTTTCAACTCGTTATTAAGGACTGTTCATTTTATAAAGTAGACACCTTGTACATGCAATATCTATTTAATTTATCAATGAAATCGCAAGCGGCTTTCTGTACATCGTTTGACTAATATTGTACAATGGTGTAAAAATAAAAAAAAAGCCATCAAAATTATCAAATTTCACACTAAAAAGGCACAACGTTTAGAACAGTGGAATTTTGAAGGTGATCAAAATCAATGCTTATTAGAAATTAGCTGGAAAATTCGACAATCTATATTTTTCATTTTCACAAATGGCTTTTCTTCGAAAGTATCATCAATCAGAAGCCTGCTGAAAAATATCTAGATATTTTAGGAGCAACAATTTTCCAGATATCATGAAATCATTTTTCACCGATTTTTTAAAGAGAAAAGTAATTTAAATTTAAATGGAACTGATGTGCGTAGATTGTTTTAAGTTTAAGTTACGTCCTGACGGAAGTACTAATATGGGGCTCTGCACAAAGATCTGTCTCTCTCTTTTTCTCCTTCATGAAATTAGTAAACAACAAGGCCAGTAAACGTAAAAATCTCATGCAAAATCAAAACAGTGCAGAGCCCTATAGTATTAATATGAAAAATAACCTACGCCTTCTTAGAGTTGCTTTTTAAGTCCCTACGTCCATGTTTTATTCGGTAGACCTTTTAAAGCACAATGACAATTTTAAAAATTAGGATCACTACTGCAATCAACCGAATTTATTTTTCGTGCATTATTTTCATAATGTGTTATTTTGAGATAATCTATCAAAATATTGGGAAAAAACGCTTACATTTGGCTATAGATCGATAAATATGCGTACCAGATTTAAAAAGTATGAGATTTTTTCATAAAATGATGATAAAGAGGGAAATTTATGCCTAAGAATCAGGTTAAAACTCACAATTTAGCTCTCTATCATACAAATATACCGTTAAGTCACCAGTCACCGTGCGGCCTCCATTCACCGTGCACATATACAAATTCCTACAGAATATTCATACAATTTTCACAAATTATTCTTTGGTCTGCAAAATAAGATAAAGCTGATGAAACGAAGTAGTTCTTGTCACAAATCATTTTGAAAAACCTAGTTTATTTAGAAAAAATCATGTGAATTCTGTTTGATAACGAGATATTGCAACAATCTTAGTAGAAACGCCAAAAAATCACATTTTTTATTTTAACGATAGAGTATGAAATTTTTCAAAATTTCAACGAGTTTTCACTGTGGATATTATTAGTAAGATGTATTTCATCGTATGAGCAATGAGATTTTATGCAAATTAGAATATTTATTGTGTTTCAGTTGAAACCCAAATGCACGGTGAATGGATCCTATTCAATATATATGGTGCATTAGTGTAAAAGGCATGAAATTATGCGATAATATTAGATTTATTGTTATGTCATCATTAAACTACTTCATATTTAGAATTTAAGTGAATATGGAATGGTTTGGATAATACAGTCAAACCTCCTATAACGGTTTTAATTGAAAAATAATAATTTAGCCAATTTTTAAACTTTTTATAGTTTTTATTGTAAATGAAGATTTGAACACTCTTAAAAATGAATGCGCACACTACTAGCAACATAGTTGCTCCATCAACATCGTTTCTTCAAGATACAAAATCAAATCATAATGAAAACTATACGCACGGTGAATGGTGCACTAGTGTGCACGGTAAATGGTGACATAGAACGGTACGAGGCGACCTTAACATGACATATTCAAACATAATTTTTGAGTAATTTTTTGTTATGCATCACTAGTTTTAGATTTTTCCCTGAATTATTATATAATTGCCCGCTACGTAAAGGTATTCTAGTACGCTTCAAATTATTTAGAAAAGTTATATATTTTTTTGAAGTGCAATGTTTTCTTAAATGCACAGTGAATGGTAGCTTGACGGTAGTTTCTTTAGTAATCTCAACCAATTTTTAACACGCTTTTTACTTCATTTTGCTGAGAGTAAAGGGATGGTGTATCAGCAAATTTGGCCATAAAGGATAAATTACTAGAGTGACCTAGTGTCAGAGAATGGTGCAATATTATTGATTTTTCTTAAGCCCTACCTTTAGTAGAATAGTAAAGGATATCAACATACAATTTGTTCATAAAAATGAGGGTTTTTGTTACGCAAAAAATAATGCTTAACTTTGACGAACAGTTTTTCTTAGAAGTTTTTGGAAAAACTATTTAGTTCTTCAACCAAAAGCAGTTTCTAAGATTTTATATTTTCATAACATTGTAGATGCACAAAAAACCGATTACGATTTTACCAATAAATAAAAATGATATAGTACCAAGTGTCCACTTTATAAAATGAACAGTCCTTAATTAGTTATTTCAAACACAAAATCACAATTTGTTTTATGGATGCTGTTCGATAATGTGGCAATGTTTACCAACACGGAGAAAGTTCTCAAAAATTGCAATGCAAAGCCTAGAACATCACTGCGCATGCGGTGGGCGATCATTATCATATTCTGTTCATGTGGTGATAAACTGTTGTTGCGGAATAAAATTGTTGCAACAAGAATAGAGGAGGACAATTTCTTTGTTGTCGCGTGTTGGTTGACAATTGATTCACTGCGTTGCGGTAAAAGTAAAACCAAGCTGACGGCCGTGGGTTCGAATCCCACTGATCGAGGATCTTATCAGGTAGAAAATTTTCTCGATTTCTCTGGTCATAGAGTATTTCATGTTTGCTAAACGATGTACACACGCAAAAAATAGTCAATCGCTGAGGGGTGTGGTCTCCAACATTTTGGTCATTCAATTTGAACACATATTTTTCTACCAGTGCTAACCGTTGTTTGTTTGCTTGTCACACATGAAACCATTTTCAAGATGCACACTCAAAATACTTCACACAATGCTTCTGCAGTTTAATGCAGGCAATAAGTTCATTAAATCAGCTGAATTAGATTGTTTCTGATCGTATGTTAGTTAAAATATATTTCACAAAAGTTCTGAAAAACTTACGCATCAATAAGACCAAGTAAACGTTGTTTCAACAGTTGATAGTGTCTGTGTAACATTGAATATATAGCAGTTTTCAGCGTGACGAACTAATAAACCAATACACTGGTTTCCTACCTACCTTGATACCTTGATGGCTACAGCGTAGCATCACGCCATTGCCGGGCGTATTGTAGAGCTCCATCTTCGTCGGTCTTGGGCGAAACTTCTCCAGTTGCCCCGAACGTTTAGGGTCGCCAGGTCCTCTTCCACTGCGTACAGCCAGCGTATTCGTGGTCTTCCCCGAAGCCGCCGGCCTCTACCTGGTTCCCTGCTGAATATTATTTTCGCAATTCTTTCTTCCGACATTCGCACTAAGTGACCAGCCCACTGAAGTCTGCCGTATTTTACACGATTGATAATATTCGCATCTTTGTACACTTGATACAACTCGTGATTCATGCGTCTGCGCTACACACCATTTTCGAGTTTCCCACCGAGTATTGTCCGCAGCACTTTACGCTCGAAAACACCGAGAGCTTTCCGGTCTGACTCTTTCAACGTCCACGCTTCGTGCCCGTAGAGAGCCACCGGAAGAATCAATGTTTTATACAGGGCGAATTTAGTTTCGGTTTGCAAGCTGCGGGACCTAAGCTGGTTACGTAGTCCGTAAAAGACCCTATTCGCAGCCGCAACACGTCTTTTCACTTCGCGGGAAACGTCGTTGTCACATGTCACAAGTGTTCCAAGGTAAACAAATTCTTCAACAACTTCAAACACATCCCCATCAAACACTACCTCAGCACTTACACCACCATGCCTGACTCTATCTCTACCTGCAACCATGTACTTCGTCTTGGTAGAATTGATGGTCAGGCCTATCCTCGCTGTCTCCCTCTTCAGAGGCACGAAGGCCTCTTCCACTGACCTGCGATCGATTCCAATCAGGTCTATATCGTCCGCAAAGCCAAGGAGCATGTGCGACCTTGTGATAATAGTGCCATATCTTTGCACGCCAGATCTCCTAATGGCACCCTCAAGTGCAATGTTGAACAGTAAATTCGAAAGTGCGTCTCCCTGCTTCAATCCGTCTAACGTCACGAACGAGGTTGACACCTCGTCTGCGATCCGAACACTTGATTTCGAACCATCCAGCGTAGCACGTATCAGCCTAATCAGCCAACAACAATGGCAATAACAAAAACAACAACAACAGAAGCATCAGTAACATCAACAACAACAGCAATAGCAGAAATAACAGTACCATCAGCAACATCAACGACAACAACCACAATATCGACAAAAGTACTACTACCAACACAGAAATCACTTCAACGCACATGAATTCTGTGCGTGGAAATTCGTCATTACCATTGGACAAAGAACTTTTGGCAGCGGCACGTGTACAATTTTCTCAGCCGCCAAAGAAGGACAATGGACCGAAATTCATAAATTTCCAAAAAGGGGAAACCATCAACCCTTATCGCCCTGAAAAACCTGCCAGGCTTGAAAACCCTCCACTTTTTGACCCCATGCGTCCACCTATAGTCAGACTCACGGAAGAATCTGCAGCCGGAGACCAACGCTTCCTGAAAGCACGTCTACGGGACCCGAAAATCATGGACATAGTGCGGACCTATCTTTCATTCTTGCATGACCAGACCCCTTCAACATGTTTTCGTGGACTTACCAAAACTAGCGCATCTTTGACATTAGCAGCAGAAGGACTACCAGCGGACACTAATCTTTTGCGCGAAATTTTCTTGGACGTTCACGAAGAACTCGGAATTTCGCGAAGCGACGCCTTAGAAGACTTGAAGTCGTACCGGGCATTCTTATCCAGCGAGCGCATACAGCGACTGCAGCTTACCAGGGAGAGTGCTAATAAATTTTACTCAGCCGGCTTACAAAATTTTCGAAAATAAAGACGCATTCCTTGGAAGCAGACATCACTGACGTCTCCACAACATCCACCCTACACACGCTACCTGACGCACATAGTAATGTAAGTATTACAAATAATCCAAAAATTTCTTTGTCTTCTCAACAGAATGCGACTGAAATTCTGGTATATTGCCAAAATTTCAATCGCATGAAAAGCTCAGCCAAAATGAAGGAAATTCATCAAAAACTTTTATCTTCTTCTTTCAATATAATTCTTGGAACCGAAACTAGCTGGGACGAAAGCGTAAGAAGCGAAGAAATTTTTGGAAACAATTTTAATGTATTTCGGCACTACCGAAATTTGCAACACTGTAATAAGAAGTCCGGTGGTGGAGTTCTCATAGCCATTAATGCAGACTTTACTTCTGAAGAAATTGAAACTTTCAAACACAAAGAATTCGAAAATGTTTGGGCTAAAGCTCTAATTAATGGAGAAACGCATATTTTTTCATCCGTGTATTTTCCACCTGAACACGCTAACAAACATTCTTTTGAATTATTTTTCAAAATTGTCGAAACTATTATTTCAAATATGGAACCTGAAGTAAAACTGCATATTTATGGCGACTTCAACCAACGCAATGCCGACTTCATTACAGACAATGAAAACGAATCACTTTTACTCCCAGTCGTAGGCGAAGACAGTACTTTACAATTTTTATTCGACAAAACATCATATTTTGGCCTAAATCAAATTAATCACGTAAAAAACCAGCAAAATTCTTACTTGGACCTCTTATTTACAAATTGCACTGAAGATTTCTGTGTGTATACATCATTATCACCTCTATGGAAAAATGAAGTATTTCACACAGCAATTGAATATTCAATCTTCATACATAAAACTTCTCTCCCCAGCGACTGGGAGTACGAGGAAGTGCCGGAATACAATAAAGCAAATTACAAAGAAGCCAAACGTAGACTATGTACAATTAATTGGCAACATATCATAAGTATTGATGGAAATGTCGACACCGAAGTAGACAAGTTCCATTCAATTATTCAACAAATAATTAATGAAACTGTGCCAACAAGAAGAAAAAGACGAATACAAAATAACAAATTACCGGTGTGGTTTAGCCCACATCTGAAAAACCTAAAGAACAAGAAACAGAAAGCGCATAAATTATACAAAAAAGAAAATACTGCCACCAACTTACAAAATTATCATGACACATGTAACCAACTCAACTCAGCCATTAACTCCGCACATGAAGAATATAATCGTAAGGTCGAATCCGAAGTCAAATCATGTCCTAAAAACTTTTTTAATTATGTAAACACACAATTAAAAAGTAGCAATTTCCCTTCACGAATGCATTTTGACGGAAACGTAGGTGAAAACTCTTCCGATATCTGCAACCTCTTTGCAGATTTCTTTCAAGAAGTGTATACCACCTACTCTGAAGAAGACCGCGACCGCAATTTCTTTTCTTTTTTCCCAGAAATTTCTAATAGTATATCTATTGAAAAACTATCACAACAAGAAATATTATCGGCACTAAAAAACCTGGACGCAACTAAGGGAGCAGGACCGGATGGCATTGCACCCGTGTTCTTCAAAAATCTCTCAGAAGAACTTACCCTTCCCTTAGAACGCCTTTTCAACATGTCTCTAAATAATGGAAAATTCCCAGTAGCTTGGAAATCCTCATATTTGGTGCCTGTTTTCAAATCAGGTACAAAATCTGACATAAGGAACTATCGCGGAATTGCCATTATCTCATGTATTCCCAAACTCTTCGAATCTCTCGTAAACGACAAAATTTTCCAGCAAGTAAAAAACCAAATTACTTGTAGGCAGCATGGCTTTTTTAAAGGCCGCTCAACATCTTCCAATCTGCTAGAATTTGTATCTTTTATTCTCAACGCAATGGACAATGGCAAGCACGTAGAAGCCCTCTACACTGACTTCAGTAAGGCATTTGACCGAATCGACATACCATTATTAATCTTCAAATTGCAGAAAATAGGAATGGAGTTAGGACTCTTGAGTTGGATCCAGTCATATCTATCACATAGGAAACAAATTGTGCGCTTTCAAAATAAATTATCAGCACCCATTTCTGTAACCTCTGGAGTACCTCAAGGTTCTCATTTAGGCCCACTTCTTTTTATTTTGTATGTAAACGACATTTCCTTTTTACCCGAGTCGTACGCCGCCTTGAAATCAATAAACAGATGGTGAGTCTGCAAGTTATACTCCCGGAATTTGTCTAGGATCATTCGCAAGCTAAACATCTGGTCCGTTGTCGAACGGCCCTCACGAAAACCAGCTTGGTATTCGCCGACGAAGGACTCCTCGAGCGGTCTCAGTCTGCTAAACAGGATGCGCGACAGAATTTTGTACGCCGAATTCAGCAGGGTAATTCCTCTGTAATTGGCACACTCCAGTCTGTGCCCTTTCTTGTAGATAGGGCGGATGAGGCCATCCAACCAGCCGGTGGGCAATTCTTCGTCCTCCCATACCTTCAGAAGTACTCGGTGGATCGACTGGTAAAGCTGCTCGCTTCCGTGCTTGAGAAGCTCGACCGGGATCTCGTCCTTCCCAGCAGCCTTACAGTTCTTCAGCTCGCTGATAGCCTTTTTAACCTCTCCTATGGTCGGTGGGTCCACAGCTTGATCGTCATCATCTATGTTCATCCTGTTCCTCGCTACATTTCCATTATCACCGTTCAACAATTGCTGGAAGTGCTCCTTCCACCTGGCAGCCACCGCCGTTTTATCGGTCAGCAAATTCCCTTCTCGGCCATTGCACATGGCGGGCACTGGTACGGTGTTGTGCCGCGCACCATTGACCGTTGCATAAAATCTCCGCATATCATTTCGGTTCATGCTTTCTTGTGCGTCAGCTACCACACTTTCTTCGTGCTGCCTTTTCTTTCTGCGGTGGATTCGCTTTTCTTCGGCTCTCGCTGCCCTGTACCGCTCTCTGTTCTGTCGGGTACCGGCCACAAGCATACGGCTTCTGGCAACATTCTTCATGTCTGTCACCCTCTGGCACTCTTCATCGAACCAGTCGTTCCGTCTTCGTCGTTGACCAGTGCCGATCACTTCCCGCGCCGTTGTTGTCACAGCTTCGTGGATAGGGTCCCACAGGCTGTCGACGTCCCCAGCAACGTTGACTCTTCCCAACTTCTCGTCTAGTTGCTGACGGTACTGCGCAGCTACCCCATCAGTCGACAAGCGTTGTATATTGAAGCGTAGCGTTCTGTGCGTTGCGGAACTCGTGACGCTGGATAACCGCGTCCGAATTTTAGCTACAACGAGATAATGATCCGAGTCGATATTAGGGCCTCGGAAGGTCCTGACATCAATGACATCTGAGAAATGTCGCCCATCAACCAGCACGTGGTCTATTTGGGAGCAGGCATCGCCACTCGGGTGTCGCCAGGTGTGTTTGCGGATATTCTTTCGTGCGAAGTAGGTACTGCTGATTGCCATCCCTCTAGCAGCAGCGAAGGTTACTAGCCGCAGGCCATTATCATTGGTAACGGAATGAAGGCTTTCCGTTCCAATAACGGGTCGGAAGAAATCTTCTTTCCCGATCTGCGCATTTGCGTCGCCAATGACTATCTTGACGTCTTGTTTTGGGCACTCTCCGTAGGCCTTATCCAGGCTCTCATAGAACTCATCCTTCATGTCATCGGGCTTATCGTTCGTTGGCGCATATATGCTGATCAGGCTGTAGTTGAAGAACTTGCCCCTCATTCTCAACACACAGATTCGGTCGCTTACCGGTTTCCACCGAATAATTCGCTTCATCTGCTTCCCAATCACTATGAAGCCAACTCCACGTTCTGCTCTGTCGCCACCGCTGTAGTGGATGTGGTACTTGAATGAAGTGTTGGCGATGGGGTCCACCGCTTCTCCGGTTCTCGGCCAGCGTATTTCCTGGATAGCTGCCACGTTCACGCCGACATTCCGCAGTTCACGAGCAAGGAGCCCAACACGCGCGGGTTCATTCAAAGTTCTCACGTTCCAAGATCCAACTTTCCAATCGTTGTCCTTTATTCGTTGCCGGGTCTGTTGCCGTAAAATCAATCCGTTTGCTCTACTTTTGCCTTTCTTGGTTGGTGAAGAGTCTTCGATAGGCCACCTAACCAGGGTTGCGCTACCTACATCGTGCTAGAGGGGCTGCCTCCTCGATGCTGACACGATACAGCATCGTCCGCTTGTTCTTTACATGATGACCACGGTCATAGCCATCACAACCATCCACCTTTATCAGGGCTTTGGACCTGTAGCTCTGGTTCTCAATAGTTTCAAGTTCTTTCGGACATGCTACTATGGTGAGCCGTCATGCGCTAGCGGTGTTACACTGGTTTCCGTGGTCACATAAATAACACGGCATCGCTAAAACGTCAAAAAAAAAAAATAGTGAACTTGTGCATTGGTCCATGACCGCACACTCCTAGGCATACTCGTATCATTTTGATGAAAATTTTTGCTTGACAGCAGCCTGGCTGCTTGTTGATATCCTGTTCGCACCCCCAGGTCAATCGGTAAAAATATCACTTAGTTAATAACTGTGAAAATGCTCCCAAGAATACTGCTGAGAAGCAGGCACTTTTCCAGTAGGGACATAATGCCAGAAATATGAAGAAGAAGAGAGAAAAGAAACAATACATAGAATTTCTAACCCTGATAATAGCGAAACGGAACGATAACTGGAAACGTTTCGTGTAATTCGATTAAAATTCCGATGTGGTATGAAATTACGTAACGAACTTAGTAAGGTACCGTGGGGTAAGTGGATACAGAAAAATCAATAGTTAACTTCATTGTTATGTACAGCTAACGTGAATAATGTAATTCAAACTTTTTTCTGTGGATAAGGAATGAGGGTCTATTATACTTCAAATCGTCATTTATTTCGATTTTTCTGATTGTTATGTATTGAGTATGAAAGACTTAAAAAATTGCGCCATATGATCCACTTGCCCCACCATGGTGGGGTAAGTGGATCACCGTTAAAAAAAATCTGTTCTCGAAACAAATGTGGTGTGATTATGTATAATAAGAATGATATTACTCTCGTTCTTGTTAATAGTGCTAGTAATGTTACATTTTAATACTTTGAAATTAAAAAAGTATCATTATTTAATAAAAATATAATAAAAAGTATGTATATATTAGTTTCTACTAATTCGAGCAAAAACAACATTGTAAACAGAAAAAAATGGAGAAAATTCATCCATTTATACGCATAAGTAATACAGAAGTATTGTAGAATTATTCCTAACGATATTTTCTAATAACACTCTTAGTTTTAAAATATTGATTACATTCACTTTGAATAACAAACTAAAATCCTTCTATTTTATTTGTGAATATATTTGTATCATCCGTCTAGAACAATTTATATGGTCAAATAAGAAACGATACTATGAAAACATAGTATATATTGCTATGGAAAATTAGTATATATTGCTCTCTTACAACTTAGCTTAGATAAACCACGAAAAGTTTCGTGTGAATTTTGAAATTATTATTTTTTTTATATTTTTTTATATTAGAGAGGTTAAAACAACTTTTAGGTGGATCAATTTAAATTTTCTATGGTCAATTTGGCATATTCAAGCTGGGATTGAAACAAAATAAGGGAAAACAACATTTGCGGATATTGAAGCTTATTAAAATTCTCGTAAACAGTCTGCCAATAAATGATAATAATTCTTGATCCACTTACCCCACCCTATTAAAAATAGGGGTAAGTGTACCATGTACAATATATCTGTATTTATTTATAAAAATCACATATTTTTTATTGTGATTCATTCAATTAGAACTGAAATGCTCACCATGTGTCGAAAAAAATAATAGAATTCAATTTTAGACAGCGATACAATGGATTTTTGATTGATGGAAAACATTTTTCAAATTAATTACTTTTTGCACTTGTTTTAATTATGAATCGTGGTTTACGGCCAACCAGCCGAGTGGAAGTTTAACAACTACCGAAAAGCTAAACATTACATATAATTTGCAATTGGATTAGATGGACAAATTGATGTGAAGATTTGCGAAAAAGTTACACGTCTTCTCAGTGAGAATCGAACTCACGACTCCCCGATCTCTAGTTGGGGCGCGTTAACCACTACGCCATGAGAGGACTCATGAACGCAGAAGTTAACCTGAATTCGATTTCAGCTCAATAATCACGTGGTCCTCTTTCGCAAAGTGCACCTCTTTCGGAAGAATTAGATGCCCATCCAAACACAACGCTTTCTATATATATCCAATGCCTAGCCCGAGAGCGCATTGTTTTTTTTTTAGATATAGGAATAGCACACTACACTAGCCAGCAACTGCGCTGGCTGAGGTTTCTATTGTGTGGGCTTCCAATGGGTCGCGACGTTCTCAAACGACCGGTTACGGAACATGAGTCCGTTGCTCGATAAATACTTGTTTTAATTATGAATCGTGGTTTACGGCCAACCAGCCGAGTGGAAGTTTAACAACTACCGAAAAGCTAAACATTACATATAATTTGCAATTGGATTAGATGGACAAATTGATGTGAAGATTTGCGAAAAAGTTACACGTCTTCTCAGTGAGAATCGAACTCACGACTCCCCGATCTCTAGTTGGGGCGCGTTAACCACTACGCCATGAGAGGACTCATGAACGCAGAAGTTAACCTGAATTCGATTTCAGCTCAATAATCACGTGGTCCTCTTTCGCAAAGTGCACCTCTTTCGGAAGAATTAGATGCCCATCCAAACACAACGCTTTCTATATATATCCAATGCCTAGCCCGAGAGCGCATTGTTTTTTTTTAGATATAGGAATAGCACACTACACTAGCCAGCAACTGCGCTGGCTGAGGTTTCTATTGTGTGGGCTTCCAATGGGTCGCGACGTTCTCAAACGACCGGTTACGGAACATGAGTCCGTTGCTCGATAAATACTTGTTTTAATTATGAATCGTGGTTTACGGCCAACCAGCCGAGTGGAAGTTTAACAACTACCGAAAAGCTAAACATTACATATAATTTGCAATTGGATTAGATGGACAAATTGATGTGAAGATTTGCGAAAAAGTTACACGTCTTCTCAGTGAGAATCGAACTCACGACTCCCCGATCTCTAGTTGGGGCGCGTTAACCACTACGCCATGAGAGGACTCATGAACGCAGAAGTTAACCTGAATTCGATTTCAGCTCAATAATCACGTGGTCCTCTTTCGCAAAGTGCACCTCTTTCGGAAGAATTAGATGCCCATCCAAACACAACGCTTTCTATATATATCCAATGCCTAGCCCGAGAGCGCATTGTTTTTTTTTTTAGATATAGGAATAGCACACTACACTAGCCAGCAACTGCGCTGGCTGAGGTTTCTATTGTGTGGGCTTCCAATGGGTCGCGACTTTTTGCAGCTAACAAATTTGCTTGTGTTAGTGTACGTGTAGTACCAGTTTTGCAATAGTATCAGTGTGAGCGTAAGAATATAACCTAAAACGAAGCAATGGTGCATAAACATTCAACATATTCAAATATTTATGCTTTATATTGACAAATGATCCACTTACCCCACTGATACACTTCCCCCACTGTACCTTATAAGCTATTTTACGAGACGTTTTGCAATAGCTGATCGCCGCGACGGCGTCAATTGTCAGGAGATAGGGAATTGGTTTTGACAAATTCCAACGTGATTTTAAACAACGTTTCATCTTATCAAACTAGGACATGAAGAAAATAATAAGAAGTAGATCCAAAAATGTTGTTTTATTATCATCCACGGCATCCATAAATCGACGGTATATACCTCACGATACAAGATGGACCCTGTTTCGGGACCTGCAACTATGTCCTGTCTTAGAGGCTGCGTATAAATCACTTGGGCTTCCAGAGTTTGGTATGCGTACAACAAAATCAAGCCAAAGAAAAACTCACAGTAAATAGTAGTAAAGTGTTAGTTAGTGTTGTTTTTTCATATAATGCGGTTACGTAGCCAGAAATTATTTCTATGAACAGTAGGGGTCTTTAAAAGAAAAAAAATTGACCAGCATACAAAAAAAAAAACACTTTTTCAAACCCCTCTTTTTCTTAAATACATTCAAAACTGCAAAACCATTCATATTGTATATTTCAATATCAAATTATCTCAGATTTATGCATAAAAATTTAAAAACAAGAACATCAAAAAACAAATTCCGGATAATCGAATCCCGTATAATCGAGTCACCGGATAATCGAGTCCGACCTGTACTGTAAAAATCGAATTCTGCGACGAGTTGCGTACAACATTTTTTGCAATTTCTTAGACGGCTCATCGAGAGTATCAGAAATCATATCGGGATGCATTTACCATTATTTTGCAATTTCAGAAATTTGTTGTGTAACGATTCATTACGCATCTCAAAACAGTTGCGTAATCTCAAAACGTTGTATAATAGTCATTACGTAGCCGATTCCAGTTGTGCAATGGATCTTACGACGCTGCATAATGCAGTGGAAGAAAGTAGACCGTTACGTAACAAATTGGCGTGATGCCTATTTTGATGAGAAATTGCAAAAAAAAAAATACTGTTCCAATTGATTTAAAAATTCACTTAATTTCATGACAAAAAAATACAATTCTCTCTTCAACAAACCTTAACGTAAAAAATCATCATTCTGCCTTGTCATATACACATGCTTTAATTTTTCGTTTGATTCCATGCTTAAGATTTTGCATAATGCCCTTAGTTACAGTTTTGGAATCTTTCCCCAGCAACACACATGTTATAATTGTGTATTATCAACTGATATATGACCAAAACTAGTCATATATAAGTTAATAATACACAATTATAACATGTGTGTTACTCGGGTTTTCAAGCTATTCAGAAAAAAAATATTTGTCTCGCCTTTGTTAGGTTTTGCTTCACTTGTTAGGAGAGTTACAATCCTTTGATACAATTTTAATGTTTTTTTCTGCAAGAGCCATTTTGCAGTCATTCTTTGACTTCACTTACTAAATCATTGTACTTTTGTAGATGATTTCATCGATTTTTTTGGTGAAATTAACATTAAAGCGTAGCATTTATGCTGTAGAAAAACAAAATTTCGCTAATAACTTCATTGGTGAATGTTCTTGGTGAGATTCTAATGATCAGAATTTGAAAAACAAAATACTGTTAGGCGATTTATTTGCTTAATTTGGCCACATAATTCATACTTCATGTGTTAAACCATGGTTATCATCAAAGTTGATAATATTTTCGAAGCTCATGAGCTATTTTTTGATGATTTAGAGAAGTTTTTTTTTGTCATATGGAGGAAAAGAAGAATTGTGTATGGAAACTGCAAGCATGTTGAAAAAGTCGATTCAATTTAAACAACGATCGTACAATTTCAACCAAATTATATATTTAATGAAAGTTGAAATTCTATTTTACACGCATAGTGGATCAGATCACTAAAAGATTGACAAATCATACTTTAAATTTCATACAAACATAAAGAAAACCAGTATTTTATACTAATTTAGCGACCTGTAGCACAACATTGAGACGAGCTGAACAATTTCTGATAACGGCATCAGATTCAGTAACCCAAAAAAGAACAGAATTCAAGCGTGTGCTAGAATAAGGGCGTAGTTCGCATGGTCGATTTCTCTTCATCGATCCTCTCTTCTTTGAAGGAAGGTGACAAGATGCGGGTTTGTTCGGATTTTTTCCACTTCAGGACGCTAAACAGCGGTGCAATCTTGCATCCTGAGGTGAAAAAAAGCTGACAAACCCGCATCTTGCCACTTTTATTCACAGAAGAGAGGAATCGATCATGTGACTTACGCCCTTATTCTAGTACACGTTTGAATTGGATCACATTGGAGGTCTACAAGCAAACTGCCACGTATATCAACGCACGATCAATCTTACACAAGTCGATTTCCTCAGAATGTTTGTTTGACGCTTTGAGCTTTTTTTTAGCTTTCGGTCAACGTCAGTCCAACAAGGAAGTTAATGCTTGGCAGCAATTCTGTTAATGTTTGCTTTCTCACAGCAAACAAAAGCAATGTTGTGACAGTTCTCCCAGCCAACAAAGAAAATTTTGTCAATATTGCATTACCGCGCAGGCAATTGGATTGGCCTATTGAGACACACAAAAATGCTATTTTTGTTACTCAGTGATATCAGCCTTATTTCCAACAAAAGAGAGATCTATATATTCTAGCAAAACATTTTATTACAGCGTTGATATGCTGTATTTTGACCCTTCACTATGTCACAGTGAGCGGTTAGTGGTGAGACGAATCTTAAAACTGATTGCGACAGAAATGAAAATGATATGACGAATTGAGAAAACGGCAAGTAATAATTGCAATATTTTCGTTAAACGATCAAGTTTCATCAAACTCTTATTGCACAATGTGAAAGCCGTTTTGGGTAAGAATACTTTGACATCGGTATGTATCACAATCATTCACTGCAATACTGAGAAAACAGCCGGTTCTCAGTTATCAAAGCTCAATACGATGGATACTAGCACATCACCCTACCGTTTTGATTCGAAGTGTCCGGATGCTTCGAATCTCGGAAGCTGGTCTTAAATCAACTAAAATCTCTTTTTTCGACAACTTTTATGCTTGGAAAATGTAGAAGACGTCATAATTATGGTTTCTAGACGAAAAGAAATCGGAATTCGGTCCAACAACACCGGTGTCCGGCTTTCGAAGCGTCCAGCAATTAGATGCAGGCAGCACGGTAGTACTTTCCATAACGGTGTTGAGAAGTAATACTTTTCAGTTCTATTTTGGAAGTTGACAAATTATTACCTCGTAATTGCGAAATAGATTGTATGCAACTTGTTGCGAAATTCGTTTTATTCAGCATTCGTATTAATGGAAATCAGAATGTCTCGTTGGATATACTGTGTTGGAAATGAAAAAGTAATGCATTGTCGATTTACATACGAAATTGTTAATTTCTTGAAAATTTGAAAACAATACATGTTCAAACTAGCATTTGGTGGATAGTTTGGATATGCTTTTTTATGATTTGTGAATTTCCATTCCCGCGGTATTTAGAGTAAGGTGGGGCAAAAGTTCGACCTTAGTGCAACAATCCAAGTTTCCAGAAAAAAACAATAGTAGTTGAAACAAAATAAATACCATAAAGCGAACCTTCAACATATTGGCAATAATTTTGCTGAACAAACTTATGTCAAAGTATTTACCCATTTTTATTTAGCACAGTTTCAAAATTGATTGTCTTTAGCAAACTTTTGCCCCACCGGCGAGGCAAGAGTTCAAATCTAGTGTGGGGCAAACGTTCACTGGCTAAAACTTAAAATATCGACACTTTTATGACAGGCATACTTCATACCAGCCATAAACTTTTTTTTTGCAGAAAAATACACACAAAATATTCATCAAAAAGTGCCCAAACAGGATTAATTGTAATAGGGGTAGTGTACCAGTTATGGCTATAGTGGTTCCCTATTTTGACATATGTATACCCAAAAATATAAGTTTTTCGCAAAACTAAGTGAAAATGTAAAATTTTAGTGACATTTTTCGCAGACAACTTTCGCTAAATTTGAAGATAATATGTGGATTTAAGGTAATTTGCAATTTTTTCCGTAAGTTTATACATGGGTCGAACTTTTGCCCCACTATGGGCCAAAAATTGTTTTCAAGCATTTATTTAAAAACTAATATAACTCAAAGCCTTGAAATGCCTAAAATATTGAAAAAGATTTTATCTTCATTTGATTCCATGCTACGAAAGTTTGACCAAAAATTCAAATATTCACGTCGAAAAACAACAAATAGCCATAACTTTTCCGAATCTCAATCGATCTTTATGATATTTGAATTGAATTGAGCAAGAAATCTTAAAAAGGAACTCTTTCACCACTCGAACTTTTGCTCCACTTAACTCTAACGGCATCATTCGGAATACAGTGGCCCAATTTCATATTCGTACAGGATACTGTTTTCTCATCAAGTTAGTAAAAAACTGTTAAATGATGTATTGAGTTTAAAATACTTTATCCACATTGAAGGTAATAGGTGTCATCTATTATTTGCCAATCACAAACTGTTTCCATTTACGTTCATCTTTGGATTAATGAAAAAGTATTGAATTGATGTCTAAAATTCACCCAATTCTATATTCGTACACCTACCAGAATCCAAACGTACAACATTAAAAAAAATAAAAGCTCTAGTTGATTGCTGAAGTGCTTTATTATGACGTTCAAATGTAGTGAAGTACATATGGACAATTTATCAGCGATTTTATATAAAATTTTAGTTAAAATTATGAGAAATGCCAGTTGTTCAATGATTTTTGCTATAAAATCCAATAATTCGAACAAAAACGTTCATTTTTGTCATTGAATCCAATCTATTGATTATATTCATGAGCTCCGATAGAAATTTAGTTGATCAAAAACTGATGTTATCCCTTTTGAGTTCAGAAAATTGTTTTGCCATAACTTCAAAACTGTTCTTAAATGATATTTATAATCAACGTAAACCAAATTTTCATACTAAACAACAGTTAGATGTTAATTTTGAACTTGTCTGTAAAAATAATTTGAATTACGAACTTCGTTCGTGCCCTAAACTACGCTGTACATCCCAAGTAACCAGTAAGCACGATAATGCGGCACGGTAACAGCATTATATGCGCATATAGGGTAATCATTTGATGCATGTCAATTTTATATACGCATATAATGCTATTATAATGCCAGAAAAGGCGAAATAGCGTGCCATTATAGTGCCAAGATATAACCGTGCTTCTCTGCACCACTAATGCTGATATAAGACCACGTGAGAAACGTCAGTTGTTTTCGCCAGGTTTTTAGGGCTAATATTTTGTGCTTTCGCGTACGCAGCCAGAGAGCTTTCACGTATGCGGCCAAGCAACTGGTACACGAGGTAAATAAATGAATGAATGAAAACGGAAACCTCTAATAGTATGCAAAAAATGTAATAAAATGATACAGATAGTACTTCTCCGTATCAGACATATTCGTTTAGGTAGTTTTCATCCTTTTGAGGACTTGCAATTGCCACATTTTGATCCTCGTTATGATGATGAAATTCCTCATTTTGCGTCTCGAACCTGCGACACCCGTATTGTTGAGTTGTTGTCCTGCTCCTTTGTTCCTACGGCCACATAAGATGAATAGTATTGGAAAGAAAAGTGACCAATTTAAACCATCACTTTTCCCCGTCATAAAACCTGCAATTGTAGTAGTGAGAAGATTTATGTTTGACTCCCTCTTACCACTATATGCAAACACAAAGCACGTGGTATATCTGTCAAAACACTGGATGGCATTTAAACATGCCCTGTATTCGAATATAAAGCCAATTTAGTGCTTATTTAATGCCTGTATGCATCAGGCTTAGAAGCATTAATGATGCTGTAATAGGGTTTCTATGCAGCGGAAGTGCTGTTATAAGGTGTGTAAGCATTTGTGGTGCTATTATAATGCATGTACGCATCTATGCTGCTGATTAAGGGCTTATTATTAGTGCTTATGGTTACTTGGGATACCTCCACATATTGATGGTATGGCAATATTCAATTATCTTTGAATTTCAAATTATATTCAAAATAGCACCCTATTTTTCAATTTATTGATTTTATAAGAAAAATACAAAATAACTTGAATGAGCAGAGAGCATTTATATACTTTTTACTAGAATACATTCTGTTGTTTTCATCATTTTAAACGTTTGTGTTGCGGTTATGGCAATAATATTTATTCTATATATCTCTGTAATCATGCTTGGTAGTGAAATGCAAATTAAAAATAATAATTACGCAATGTTTTGATAGGAACATTAACTATGGATTACGTATATCCATTCAGGAGCCAAACTGAGAAATTTACTAAATTTTTTGGTTCTGGATTTGTTATAATTGAGATCCAAAAGTATAAGTTGTCGATATACACTCCTAGCTACTCTAAAACTGATTATATTTTTTTTTTTAAATTTGTGTAATATTCGCAGTAATCATTCTCAAGGAAGCGATGTTGAAAAAAATGTAAGTTATTGTTCAACTTACCGAATATTTTACCAAAAAACATGGGAAAAGTGGTATTTTTCTTAAATTTACTTAAGTTTCAAATATGTCCGCTTATAAATTTTCCAAATGTACTCTACTGCATCTGAACAATACAGTGAAGAACTTAAGCAATCATGTAGTCCATTTAAAATTAGTTTTGAATGTTGTATATTTCTTTTTTGTTAGGTGTGCGAATATGGAATTGAGTCAATTATAGACACAAACTCAATACTTTTCCATTATTCCAAAGATCTAAGCAAATGAATACAGTTTGTCATTGCCAAACAATAGATGACACATATAACCTTCATTATTGATAAAGTATATCGAAGTCCATTTAATAGTTTTATACCAACATGATATGAAAACAGTGCCCCGTACGAAAATGAAATTGAGTCACTGTATCACTTACCCTTACGATTGACTGATATTATGCGAGATGGACCCGAACGCACCTCTTTACTTTTCTCTCGTCGTCGCCTTCGGTCACCATTATGCGCGTTCGTTTTGTGTCCGATTTCATAATCACATCTTCGATCTTACATCAACGGGTGCGCCATTATTGCAAGAAGGGGGGAAAAAGAGCCTGAGATCTGTTTGTTTATACGTCTGTTTGAATATCTGTGTCGACGCTGAAACTGCCGTTGCAATGGAATGAAGGGCTGTAGGTCTTGTGGGAAAGTGCGTGTTACATATATGTGGGGTTCGATCTTCACCTGCTGATGGGTCTTCTTCCTGATGGGAAGGTGTGATGGCGCTGAGAAGCCACGAGGTTAATTTTAATGAGGAAGCGATGATATCATGGGTGCATAGCGAGCATAGATAAGCCGTTTGTTGGGTATGGTTACATTTATATGATGCGGCCGCGGCTGACATGGTCCTAATCAATGTGTGAGGTTACGGCATTCCATCATAGGCAGGCAGGCGGGCGCATTATTACGTTATATGGCTGCTGTAATCGGCTGAAGACCACCAGTGGCTTCGGATCAGAGGGTGTCATCCCGGATACAAAAGGGTGCTATGGTAATAACGATATCACCAGCGTGAAAGTTATAACTTAAGGGCGAAATGTTGTAAAAAAATCGAGAGACTAAAACCGGTATTAAATTACTGCCCCTAATGTGAGATTTATGATTGTTTCGACGTGATCTGTCCTTATTCCTAATCCTAAAGGAATTTACTTTTTTAGGTTTGTTAAGTTTTAAAACGGACCACAGGAGAGGTTAAAAACTTTATCAGCGAGCTGAACTGCCCATAACTGCATATCAGTCACATTCGACATTTTTGACAATTTCGAGTTAATACCGTGGAGAGTCATCAAATGATGTATACTTTCGACCAAAATCTGTGATTTTGTTCTAGAGAATTCGAAAAAAATACCAAGTTGTTTTGTCACATTGGTAATTGTAACCGCATAACAGTCACATTGAGATTATGCATGAGCCTTGTGATGTAGTAGCAAAGAAATTTCTATCAGAATTATTTTCTGACTGTTCACCCAATGTACAACATGAGCTGTACCAATTTTCAGCCGCAAATAAGCACTTTTGAGTTCCTGGTATTTTTTTGAAATTTTAGTTTCTTCCCATACTGCCATAAAATGCAGACTTGGTGTTCCATTTACTCAATGCCTACTTTTGTCGAATGTTACAAATATGCAGTTATGGGTAGTGAAGAACTATGAAGCTGCAAAGAAGTATAAGATGTCGGACGTGCTTCTCAAGCACAGAACTTTGCAGCTTTACCAATCAATCTATCGAGAACTTCTGAAGGTATAGGAGGACAAAGAAATGGCTACCGGCTGTTTGGATGGCCTCATATGCCCATTCTACAAGAAAGGGCACAGAATGGAGTGCGCCAATTACAGAGGGGTTGCCCTGCTAAATTCGGCGTACGGAATACCTTGGCGACTTTGAACGCTCGAGCATTCCTTCTTCTGTGAATACCTGGCTGGTTTTTCATGACGACCACTCGACAACAGACCAGATGTTTATCTTGCGAATGATCTTAGATATACTCCGGGAGTACAACTTGCTGACCCATCATTTTGTATTCAATTTTGAGGCAGAGTACGATTGAATGAAAATAAATTAGCTGTGACAGATAATGTCTAAACATGGTTTACCAGCGAAACTAATTGGGCTGATACGTGCTACGATGGATGGTTCGAAATCAAATGTTCTGATTGTAGACAAAGAAGCAACCTTGTTTGTGATGTTGAACGGATTGCAGCAAATAGACACAGTTTCGAATTAATTAATTCTGTTCAATATTGCACTTGTAGGTGCGATTAGGAGATCTGGTGTGCAAAGAGACAGCCCTGTCATAACACGATGGCACGTAGTCTTTATGTTTGCGGACGATATCAACCTTATTGGAATTGATCGCATATTAGTGGAGGAGGCTTCCGTGCCTCTGGAGAGAGAGAGAGAGCGCGAGGGTAAGCATGGCCATTAATAAAAAAATAAAGTATATGTTTGCAGAAA
This sequence comes from Aedes aegypti, assembly GCF_002204515.2. Taxonomy (NCBI): domain Eukaryota; kingdom Metazoa; phylum Arthropoda; class Insecta; order Diptera; family Culicidae; genus Aedes; species Aedes aegypti. The sequence goes on from NC_035107.1 coordinate 72,701,519, forward strand.
GAGATAGAGGTGGGCCTAGTGGTGTTGCTGATGATAATGTGTTTGAAGAATTTATTTATCTTGTAACACTTGTATCCTGTGAAGTGAAAAGACGAACTGTGATTGAGAATAGGATCTTTAACGGATTACTCAATCAGCTTATTCCTCGCAGCTTACAAACAGAAACAAAACTCCTATACAAAGATATACTTCCGTTGACTCTGTAGCTAAAATACTTCAGTGCAGGAAAAGGCATCGTAATAGGCTGTTTTTTATCACGCCAATCTGTCATTAAACGGCCTACTTTCCTGAATTGATGTATGCAGTGCGGGAATAGTCATTACGCAACTGAAATCAGTGCTGTAATGATTCATGACGCAACGTTTTTTTTTTCATTACGCAACTGTTTTTCATAACAATTTTTCAGAATTTGTAAAATAATGGTGAATACATTCCGATATAATTTCTGATACCCTCAAGTGGTCTTCTACGATATTGCAAAAAATTACGTACAACATTTGCAGAACTCGATTTTACAGCACTCGTCGCAATTACCCTACTCGGCAAGCCTTAATTTACGACATCGTTCTGTAAAAATCGTCATTCTGAAACTTGTTCCGTAAACTACTATTTATATCACGTCACTTGAGTTACACATAGGTCCCGTCGCGAATACGGTGTACAACTATATCATGGAAACATACAGAACTAGTCGGCAGTAGCTGAAATTCGGGGTCTAGCAATTGAAAGAATCGGTTCGATAAATTAACAACAAAGATGTAAAAGTTTAAGTGGAATTCGAACTCTGGTTTTGCGATTGATAACTGCATCCAATATCTCTCGGTCTATAAGTTTTGTGTTGCTTCTTCAAATGGGTTTCTAATGGATTACGGAATATTCTGTTTACTTGTATGATAGGTTATGTGCTGTATTTAACTTTCATCAAGGGATCACTGCTTATGACTGTAGAGTGAAAGTCTATGATCCTGAGCTATAATGCTACGGGGTTCGGATAAACAGCCTCGAGAAAATCAAATGAATTATTTTATTTGTTCCAACGTTTTGATCACGTTTCTGGTCTTCTTCAGGTGATAAATTGGTATAATCGTTTACGTTAAGGAAAGAACAATTAATTGGGTCTGTAAGCTGAGAAATACGACAATACTCATTATTTTTAATTTCACAGTAAAGGTGGGTTTGCTGTTGACAATAAAAGTATTTACCTTTCTCGATGCATGGAAAATTTCTTCCCAGAAACGGCCAATTACATTACATTTCTTTGATCGCAGTACGCAGTAGAGAAGAAATGTAATTTCAAATGGGACTCCCTGCAGGAAATTTCTTGATCCACTCAGTCAAAGAATTTCTTCACTTTTTTGAGCGAAACAGCATACTTTGAACCATAAAGTTGTGTTGTATGCAGAAATGGGATAAGTGAAGCTTATATTGCAAGTTTGAAAAAGCTACAAAATCACTACTTTAAGTTGGCAGGTCTTATCTTAGGAACAAATGTGCATGTATATGTGCGTTTCGTGACGATTCGCTCTCCAGATGCGTGAGCCCAGATAGCCGTAGCGGTAAACGCGCAGCTATTCAGCAAGACCAAGCTGAGGGTCGTGGGTTCGAATCCCACCGGTCGAGGATCTTTTCGGGTTGGAAATTTTCTCGACTTCCCAGGGCATAGAGTATCTTCGTACCTGCCACACGATATACACATGCAAAAATGGTCATTGGCATAGTAAGCTCTCAGTTAATAACTGTGGAAGTGCTCATAAGAACACTAAGCTGAGAAGCAGGCTCTGTCCCAGTGGGGACGTAACGCCAGAAAGAAGAAGAATGCGTGAGCCTGGAGCATTTTCACCAGCTGTGTCGTCCCAGCTAACGGGTAGGTTGAAATAGTTGAAACGTAGTCGTAACATGATTACAATTTTTTGCATGCATCTAGAAGTTAGAAAATCTTCTAAAAACTCGCTTGTTACGTGTACTGTTCGGCGGCGGATCTACCCTACTCAGACCGAGAGTTTCACGCGACTCAGACTGTTTCTTCACTAAACCGTCATACATAGCACGTAGGCTCTCGCGTTTAACCGACCGTGAGCCATTTTACTTGGATAGCCCCCGGGGGCGGATCTACCCAACTCCGTCAAAGCTCTCTGCCTTACAACACCCAGCCCGAATTGTACCGTCAATCACTCGTTAGCTGTTCTCTCCATTTCCGCTGGAGAAACGACATTACCTTCACCACCGCTGTATTCACCGCATTCCAGATATTTTCTCCACTACATATTTTGTCCACAATGTTGCTCACTCGGACGTCTTCACCACTGACAGCTTTCATTTCTCTACGCTCCGTATCGAAGCGTGGGCACTCGAAAATTACGTGTTTAGGTGTTTCCACTATATCGTCGTACTCTGAACAGGTAATACCTGTGCATGGGTGGTAGGTCATTTGGCATAAAGTCGTATGGTATAAAGCCGTTTGGCATAAACTCGTTTGGCATAATGGTCGTTTGGCATAATGAGTCCGAAACCAAGAATTACTCAATTTTTCGTTTTAACGTTTCTATTGAATCTTTCTGATGACATCAGGCTTGTTGATGGGTAACGGGCAACTCAGAGGGCGGGCAGGATCCTTTGATTCGTTTGCGCAGGTGGACTAATGGTAATTGCCAATCTGGGCAATAGGGTAACGACCTGGGAGGGAGAAACCAATACAAAATTTCTCTACGTCACAGTGAGCCGAGATTTTGCTGTCACGAACTGTCACTGTGAGCCCGGATCTTAAACAATGGACAAACATGATAAAAGCGCGTAATTAGCCTAAGCATATTTTTGCATTTCATCAAATATAGCAAAAATCGAATCAGAATCAATTCATGCACATTTAAAAGTAACGTCACGAGAGCACCGTTAATTCTTATTGAATGTATCGTATTGGAATGAGGCTTTTTTTACGGTTTTCATTAAAACTGAAAACTAAACGCATAGATAACTGTGGCCCTTCTTCAATGTTTGTCCAGAAAGATCGAAGGCACACAACAATTGAAAACTAGCGATTTTCACTAAGCCTGCCTTGATTGTCGTTGGCAAACTGGAGTTATCTTGCAATTTGGAAAACAATTGTATCCAATTTCGTGTGTAGTATCGGTGCCTCCCTCCCAGGTAACGACTGTTTATTTCGTTCATAACCGCTAACAGATGGTGCCAGCGGCAAAAAGTACAGGCAACAACCTTTCGAACATTTAATTTTTTTTCACTGGCCGCCGAACGACGACACTGTTGTTTGTATTCCACCCACTGATTGCGCTACGCTGGATTCTCAAATTTTTCAAGCTTTCAACACAAGCTTCTGCTTTGCTTCAGGATTTCGTTTTTACTATCACTGAAAAAGAGCCATCTATTGGCTTTTCAGTTTCGAATATCGCCGTATTAGCGAGGTGGCATCAATCACACCGATAACGGGGCATCAATCGTAAAAAACGGGGAGTATGTTAGGAACTCCAGAGAGAACCACTAACACTTTTCGGGGCCAACGAGTTGAGCTATGCTGTGAAAAGATTTTTTTGCGTTAGAGCCTTAAACATTTTAAACGAAAAATAATCTGCTCTCGTATATAGGCTATTTTTGCATTAAGTTGCATTGATAGAACTTTGGATTAGAGCTTTTAAAAAGAGAGACAATTTACACCGTCTTCAGCCAAAGGCTGCACAGACTGAACATTACCAACATTAGACAACGGACACATGGAACGACCAGTGGACCAGCGAAGAATTTTTCGTTTGACGAAAAGTTTTCCCCGACTGGGGCGGAAATCGAACCCACACTCCGTAGCGCAATACGCCTAAACGACTGAATCCACTCTTTTATCAAGTAATTTTCATCAAGTGTTACATCCAAACGGAGACAGAGCTTGATCTGCAGCGAAATATTCTATGAGCGTTCCCTTAATGAATAACTGCGAACTTTCTTTGCCAATTTACTGTTTTCAAATATGTATATAGCAACAAGCTTAAAGATACTCTGTGTTCTGAGATGGACGGGTCTTTACATCTACAAGTTTTATTTAGTAATGCTCTCTAATGTCACAACAATTTTTAAAAATCTTAGCTTGGAAAACCTCTGAACGAACACCACGCTTGTTTAGAACCTACCAAAATGTTTTGCTATGGGCTCGGGTGTTTTGATCTCGGTTAAAACTTAAAAAATACCGATGTTTATTTTAAGTCAATCATTATGCCAAACGGCCATTATGCCAAATGACCATTATGCCAAACGGCCATTATGTTAAACGACCATTATGCCAAACGGCTTTATGCCAAACGACCTTATGACAAACGACCTTATGCCAAACGGGGTACAATCATGGGCATGTAATGTTCAAAATACCTGATGCGTCTTATCGAACCTGACTTCTCCGTGTGTCCAGTTCACCCATTTCGACAGGTTTGGGATGAGACGATAAGTCCACCTTCCATTCCCGGCGGCATCCTACTCCTGTTGCCACTTACTCATTGTGTCGGTTCATGCAGTCTTCCGCACTCCTCTATTGCCTTTTGCCTCGTCGCACTCTCTATCTTCTTCCAAAATGTAGCCGATAGGGAGCATGCCGGCTATGACACATACCGCCTCCGACGATATAGTGCAGTAGGCACTCGATACCCGCATGACCATCAGCCTGAACTTACTGACAAGCCGAACTCGTTTCCTCTTTGTCTTCAGCGCATTTACCCACGCTGGACCAGCGTACCTAAGGATGGATTTTTTTTGTCTTTATTTATGTGAATTTTAACACATCCGGTTAGTTCTTCACTCTGATTACCTAAGGATGGATGAGGACACGCTAGCCAATAACCTTCTCTTGCTACTGCTTATTTCCAAATCGTTCAGCATAATCCTGGACAGTGCCGTAATCATCAATCGACATGGCTATTAAAGTTAAGCCGATCATCGATCATTACGCCGAGAGGTTTCAGTTCACGTTTTGAGGTTATGACGTGATCCCCAACTGCGATTTCAGCCTTCTGAACCATTTCACAGTTGCTGATGAGCACCAATTCAGTTTTCTGATGAGCTATGGTCGACTTTTTCTCCCGCATCCAGTTTTCAACAATGTCTACTATCTCCGTGGCAAGCATCTCTACTCTTTCCAGTGATTCGCCAACCCCCACCAGCGGTATGTCTTCTGCAAATCCTACGATTTCGACGCCTCTTGGTAGCTTCAGGATCAGCACTCCGTCGTGAATTGCGTTCCACAACGTCGGGCACGAAACTCAGCCCTGGGGCACGACCGCATTGATCACAATATTCTCCTGTCCTTCACTAGTATTGTAGCTCAGTGTTCGGTTGTCAAAATAACTTCCAAGAATCCTGCACAGATAGTCAGGAACCTTCATCTTATGCCGCGCTGCAGCAATGGTTTCCCAGTTTGCGCTGTTAAATGTATGTTCTTCACATCGATAGTAACGACTGCACAGAAGCGGTTGCCTCGTCGTTTTGACGTCTTTGCTTTGTCGGCTGTGTCCACCACCCTTTTGATGATGGTTACATGTGGAGATAGCGGTAGGCCTAGTGGTATTGGGGCTGAGGAAGTATTCGGGGAACATCCAAAAACGACTTCCGTCGTTCGCAAACCAACAAAATTGTCTTACGAAATGATTAGGGTCCTTAAGCCCCGTCCCAATTTTAGTGCCAAACGCTTAAGTTTAGGCCAAGAACACATGTTTACTCAATTTTTTAATGTTTTCCGGTAGAGTAAGTCCAAAAAAACATTTTTTATGTTTATTTTAGATTTTGTCACACCCCTTGGCTTAAACTCAAATTTTGGGTGTATTTTGTTTTCCGTGTCCCTTCCGAAATGTCAGATAGGAAAAACCCCGGTGCTAAAACTAAAACCCCTGTGGTGTTTTTGTCGACTGAGCGAACGTCAAACATGACCAAAAATGTCAAGGTTCATTTATGGACCCAATTTTAAAATTAAAGATTAAATGTGATATAGCCGTTATTTGAGCGGGAAAAATTGCTAAAGTAGTTGCAGTAATATGCTCTTTCCTGTTATTAGATAAAATCAAGATTTCATTTAACATTTTAGGACCCTATTGACAGCCCTAGTATTTTAAAATTTGTTGCTTAGCGTTGGGCAAATTTGACCCGAACATCGCTGTTGAAAAGGTTTTTTTTTCAGTGGTAGTTAAAACGAAATCCTGAAGTAAAAAAAGCACCACGGATGATTAACTAAACTCAAAAAGTTATGTTTTCTCATTACGCTTGATTTCTAATCACTACTTCTTCGATCTAGTTTCCTAATCACAAACAGTTTACGTTTTTTCTTTATTTTTCATACGTTTTAATAGTTTGCGACTACCATTCTTCCATGTGCTTGTGTTGGAAGCAGGCTTGATAGAAACTCCTCTGCGATGCAAAGAGGAGGCGATTTCCCCTTTTTTTTTGAGGAGAAAAAATTGATCTCAAAATTTTCAATACGGATCCTCGAGCGATTCGAGTGAGAGGGCAAAAAAAAAACGCGAGAATTTTTTCTGGTACTCTCTCTCTTGTTGCGATGCTCACCTTTACTCACGCTTCAAAAGAACTCATGAGCGTCCCGCCCGAACAAGGCAGTCCTCGGAGAGTTGTGAGAGCATTCTTTTTGATGGAATTTTACTCTTGTGTGTTTTGTTGCCTCTCTGTTCAGCATTTTTTCGCTTCCTCACAAAGAGGCAAAGGCAGCAGTATTATCAAGCCTGGTTGGAAGTTTGAGAATCCATCGTAGCACGTTCAGTGAGTGGAATACAAACATCACTGTCGCCGCTCGGCGGCCAGTGAGAGAAACTGAATGTTCGAAAGGTTGTTGTCTGTAATTTTTGCCGCTGGCGCTAACTGTTAGCGGTTAAGAACGATGTAAGGGGCGGTCCATTTATTAAGTAACGCAAATTTAGGGATAAGTTTTGTTGTATGAAAATAAAAAAAATAATTGTATGGCGCGTAAGAAATTTCAAACCATCCCTCCCCGCATAAACTCTTACGTAATGCATGGACGGCACCTAAGCAGTCGTTACTCTATTGAATCATTTGAATCGACGTTTTAGATTCGGTTTTCAAGCTCGTATGAAAATTTAATAAAACCTCAACCTCAAGCTCATATGAAAATTCAATAAAGCTCTTGGAAATAAAACCACATGCAATTGAATTTGATTATTTTTTAAATTAAATAATGGTTGAAATTAACACAAATATACATTATTCATCAACTCATTGGTAATCAATTTCAACCTTTGGAATCGAAATAAAAAATCCCCTAAAGAAAGGGGTCATGCACAAATTACGTCACGCTCCAAGGGGGGGGGAAGGGGTCAAGTCAAGCGTGACAAGCTTTACAAAATTTTCGAAGGACTCATACAAAAAACGTGACAAAAGCGGGGGGGGGGGGGGAGAGGTGGTCGAAAAAGTCGAAATTTAGCGTGACATAATTTGTGTACCATCCCAAAATAGATTTACTCGATTTTGAGTGACCTTGACATCGATTGAAAAAATCGATTGATCGAAACAAAAAAATCGATATTCGGATCATCGATCCAAAATCGCCTATCGATCGACCTACTTGAGAACCTCGATGTTTGATTTGGAAGGTGGTTTATCACGATCCTGAACAAGTTATGGGAACTGTGTGGTATGAGCCAGCCTAGAGAATGGACCAGTCTAGAATGACACTCAATATGCGAGGTTGCATTGACAGACGACGGCCTTCGCTCACCGAGTCAGTCCATTATGGACCTATTGAGCTCTCGCCGAGCGGTGTCACGAACACGTGCGCAAATTTGCTGGTTGAAAATACTGCCGTTTGATTTTGCTGGGAACAGCTGATCTTTGTTTATATTTTCAACCAGCACTATTTAAGTAGTGTTGGTGACATGTAACGTGTATGTACACGAGCGCAGAAACCACTATGCACGGGTTCACTATTTGACGTTTTAGCGGTGCCGTGTTATTTATGTCACCATGGAAACTAGTGAATTCGGCACCGCTCAAACGTCAAACTAGTGAACTCGTGCATCGGTCCATGGACCAAATGGTTAATATACAAACTGACGCTCAGCAACTTGCTGTGCTGAATCCTAAGACCTATATTTCATTGAGTTAGGAAAGACTAAAAACGTCCCTACAACTTTATACCGTCCTCCGTCTACTGTATAAAGGGTTGAGTTTCCGCATCATACTTGAAAAAAATCGCTCCTTTGTCGTGTGATCGATATTTTTTAAGGTAGGGTAAGAGCACTGATTTTCGAAAGCTCCCTAGTTTTTAGCACATTCATACGTTTTTTTTTCTATCGAATGTTTTGCGAAGACCTGAGCTATCGTGTTTGTTTGCGCGCTATCGAAGTGTTTTTTTTTTCTTTTCGGTTTTCGCTCGATTTGCTGGTCATCTGTATATGTTAGGAGTGTTGGTGAAGAATTGGAAGGTGATTAGCTATTGCCCTGTCGACGATGGATTATCAATTGGTGAGCTCGTTTCATAGTTTTATTTTAAACGAGTTAAATATATGAACACACATCTCTATTGTGACAACGATTTTAATGTAACGTGAATGGATTAATAAAAAAAAACATTGATTGGTTTGTCACTTTAAGTATCGGCATATTTGAATTCCTATTATACATCACAAATATTGTCAGAAACATACCTTTATTCTTGATTTTGTATTCACAAAAAAATATGAATGGTTCGACACTAAATATGTCGACGTTTTCTTCAGCACTATTTATTTGAAATCTCTTTACTAACAAATGCTTTCTCCTGTGATAATCATGAAGATTCAGAGGTACATACTATTATAGTAGTGGATATTACAAATATTTCTTCCTATGTTCAACGAACGTAACACATACCGTAGCATGAAATGCAACACAACGGATGTCCTTTTTTGTATTTATGAAAATCTTTGAATGGTTCGTTATAATAAATGTTGACATATTTTGTATTCATTCTTCATTTATGTTAATATATGCCTTTTTTATGTAGATACATGAATCGCATCACTGGATCACCAAGGTGAATTCAGATAGTGTATCTCTTGAATCCTTCCCACTAACAAAAACTCCTTCCCGTGACAAAAAAAGAGATGCAGAAAAGCACACTTGGTCTTTAGTAGCAATGGATGTCACACTAACATTCCTTCCCTTCTCCGATGACCGCAAGGATGTGGCCGGCGTCGTTATTGACTTTAAAATGTTTGGAATTCGTCATCAAACGTCAACATCCCACCGCAAAATCGCTAGTGTTTGGAGGGGATTTTAACCTCCAAATTGCCAAATAACCTCCAAGTTAGTTATAATACCCTCCGTTATATGAAATATGGTGGCGCGTCGATCGTCACAAGTTTATCGTTAAATAGTCAATTGGGTCCGCGACTGTTCTTGAACGCTAAAAGTTGGCGCCAGCGGCACAAAGTACAGGCAACAACCATTCGAACATTCAGTGTCTTTCACTGGCTGCCGAGCGACGACACTGTTGATTGGATTCCACCCACTGATCGCGCTACGCTGGGTTCTCAAAAATTTTTCACACTTTTAACACAAATGCATGGAAGAATGGTAGTCGGAGAACTGTCAAAACGTATGAAAAATAATGAAAAACGTAAATTACTTGCAATTAGGAAACTTGATCAAAAAAGTAGTGATTAGAAATTAAGTGTTAAGTGAATACATAACTTTTTGTGTTTAGTTCATCTCCCATGTTGCTTTCTTTGCAAACTGTACACTGAACATGGTTAACTACTCCCTGATACTGAAGATAGTAAACTACTCCCAAGATCCATCTGTTGGTAACTTGTGCAATATTGATTATTCTGGTCAATCACGGAGTAGCAACTACGAATTATACGATCATCATACGATGCTCATGCTCATTTATACCAGTCTTCAAAAAATCTCACTCCAAGAGCTGCTGAGATTCAAAACCACCAGAGCAGGATTTATTCCGTGCGCATTTTTTGTTCAAATCCAAGCAAGCAAAGAATCATGCCACGTGTATGCGAGGATTGAATCCCTGGATTCAATCCTTGATTGATTGTTTGTTGGCAAAAATATCTAGTCGGCATTGATATTTCCGTCAGTTTTAATTGGAAATTTCTGCCTGACAAAACACTTGGAATGTGATAGATGTTAACATGAACAGTTGATTCTAGTGTACTATATCTGGAATAAGACCTTCAGACTACCGTCAATATCTGTTTGCCTCCTGATCTGCACGACTGCAACGCAACTCTCATGTAGACGGAACTCCTTGCTTCTAAACAGAGAGTATACATAAGATTTTATTAGACGGTTAGAGTGCTGAAGTATGTCAAGCAGGAGTAAAGATGTGACGGACAAATCCTGGACTTAACAATGTTTACCGATCTTGGTGATGACAATTTTCAGATATGTGATGCTATTTAAATGTTTCTAATGACCGATATAATTTCATTGCATTTATTATTAACCTACACTGCCTCCCGTTTGGTAGACTTTATTTCTTCTTATTCCCTATGAACTGTCTAACTTTCACATTCAAGACGGAGAGGATTTTATAATCATTCGATTGATTGCCCATAAGCTCAATGACAGGGATTCAATCTTGGGATTGAATCCGTGCTCAAATCGCGCATGCTGAGATTTGAAAAATCAGGATTCAAAACGATCCCGCTCATTGAGATGAATTCAAAGCATGCTTGTTTGAATCTTGGAGTAGAAGGATGCTCTTAGAAGACTGATTTATACGAGTTTTGTCTAACTTGTCTGAAAGTCCGAAAATAGTGCTTTTCTTCCAGTCTATGCTGTGCAAGTACGAACGAAGCGCTTTTTTCCTAAATCCTTTTGTGAAAATCCGTCGGCTCAAGGTGAAACCTGTCGGAGTCCAAATATGGCTGTCACAATAGGGTAACGACTGTTTATTTCGTTCTTGAACGCAAAGAGTTAGCGCCAGACTGATGTTTGTATTCCTCTCAATGATCGCGCTACGCTGGATTCTCAAATTTTTCGAACTTCCAACACAAGCGCATGGAAGAATGGTAGTCGAGAGCTGTCAAAGCGTACGGAAAATAATGAAAAACGTAAATTACTAGCAATTTGATTAGCGTAATGTGAATAGATAACTTTAGATTTTTATTTCATCTTCCATGGTGCTTTCTTTGTTTCAAGATTTCGTTTTTACTACCACCCTTATTGCTTTTTTAGTTTTGAATATCGCTCTATTGCCAAACCTCTACTCACAAATTCAAAGGCAAAAATTTGCAGAATTTACAAACGATTTTGTGCAGACGAGATTTGTGCATTCAAAATTTTCAAAAATTTTGAATTTGAATTATATTCTGTGTTCAGCTAAATTCTCCGGAAGTTGTAACGAATTTCCATTTGCAAGGAAAGCAAAAAAGTAATCTCAAAAAGACACTGCAACTAAGCTTATCTGCGCATATTCTTCTCAGCTAAGACAACATTGTTTTCCTTAACGGAACACCAAACCCAGCGAACGATATCTACTAGCTACAGTATGATTACATACCCGAGGAGGGACAAATAACTCCCGAATAACTTATTAATACCATATTAAGGTATCATACCAAAATTAGGTATTGTTCAGTTTAGTATTCTAATGGAATTGAAATTGAAAAAAATCTTTAAAACAATTAAAAATACTTCATTTAGGTATTAAACAGCTATTGAGGTCTGCTGAAGCCTGAAGGTATTGAACTACTATTGAAAAATTTCACTTTTATATGAAAATCCATCAAGTATTATTTAGGTATTACAATACCTAATCTAATTATCAGTTTGGTATTCGTAGAATATGCTTGAGATATTATTTGAGGAATTTTACCTCTTATACAGGGCTCATTCATACCTCGTTCAGGTTGTAAGTATTGGAAATTATCTGGTATGGAATACCTTAGTTTGGTAATCAGAAGTTATTTTCTTCTGCTCGGGAGGATCGCAGTAAGCTATGCTTGCGACAGGTCACATTTTTTCTCCTGTCACGAATTTTCACGAGAGCGTAAAATGAACAATTTGGTGTTTTGGCTGACATTAGGCTGAAGATTTTTCCCGTATTTAGTTCTGAATATTATGATTTGGTGAAACTTGTAATTATTGAAATAGTGTTCATTTGCAATTGAAAAAGTGTTGAAATTGAAATGGGGCCAACAGGTTGATATTGTGCCGGAAACTGGAATTCAGGGAAAGCTACTACTACTCCTGGATTAAGTGAAGTGAATCCGTAACATCAATGCGGTCCAGGCATAACAGAATACTTGGTGAGATCTTTCCATTTACCATCCCGTAGTTACATGTGATAAAATACACCTAAATAGTAACGATAATCAGTAATCTTCAAATCGACCAAATGAAATCCTAACTTTTTCCCCTTGGTACTAGAAGGAAAAATTCTTTCGGGAGTACCGTTTTGATTCATATTACGGACAGCTTCAAATTCCGGACACTCTCGTTTGTATGGGAAACATTTCACACGAAATGTTTCAATTTTCGCCGTCCAAAAGTTCTCATTTTCGAGGCTCGTTTTATTAGGTTGTTTCCATAAATATCATTGCAAATTTATAATACCCAACTACCTTAGACGTCTCTTAAGTGGTTGAATGATTTCAATTGATGATTTGACTGTTCCATTAATGATTATCGTGAGCTGTCCGTAATTCGAATCAAAGCGTCCGGAATATGAGGCAAAAGTGAGGGAGCGTCCGGAATAAGAATCATGAAAAGGCCACACGTTTTGATTTATTTAAAATTATTCAAGTTGCGAACGCGTATTATTTACCCATCATCCGAAAGTTAAGGGCTTCCGATGCTCGATAACGCTAAAAAATCATACAGAATGATTTATTTTGTATGGTCCATGCTGGGTTATACTTCACTGATGCCCTAAGTGTCCGTAATATGAATCAAAACGGTAATTTGCCTATGAAAAATGTACAGGTACCCCGGATAGAACACTTCGTTTCAACACCAAATAAAATGTGGAGATTCTGGGATTTTATAGGATGGGTGACATAACAGGAGAGGGACATTTTATCTTTTCGTTTCAGAGAGCGAGTAACGGCGCTTAAGCCTAGGCTGTAAAGCCAGGACATTAGGAAGAAATACCTTTGTCCCACCCAGGAAAACCACAACAATGGAGTGTGCATTAACTTTCTTAGCAACGCCACTCCCAACGGTTTGACCTATCTTCCCCTGAATGAAACGGTTTGTACGGTTGTCTCCGTTTCTTCCTTCGTAAAATTGAAAAATTCTCGTTATCAAGTTATTCATTCGTGGATAATCTGATCGTCGTGAATTTTGCAATTACCTTCAATCCCAAGTCTGCACAGTGGGCCTGGCTGTTTTAATATTTGTATTATATTTTCGATATGCTGCAAATATTAGTGATGACAAGAAAATATTAGAAGATATTCTAGTATTTCCAGAATGCTTTTCTATATTGGCTGTGCAAGCGCTTAGATTAGATTAGATTAGATTAGAAGTTATTTTCTTCTGCTTGGGTACTGCTGTGCCCTTTGTGGCGGACATTATGACGGAACAGGTGCAACCTTTTCTTCGTGCGCTTTTCTTCAAGAGCCTTATTCATTTATTGAATTAATTGTGGGGTGCAGGTTAGGCAGAGATACCTTCTTAATCAGACTCGCTTGTTAGGGGTGCCTGTGGTAATTTAGGTCGCGTAAACAATTATTCGCGAATAATTCGTCTTTGGAAAAAAGATTGATTTTCTAAAAGTCTTCTATAATTAGGTTAAAAATACACCTAACGTTATTCAGGGTAGACATAAATCAACTGCGTATTGAAACACAACTTACACGTTGGTCGGTATTCATTTAAGCGCATACTCCTTAGCTGATGCATTTTACCCCAGGTCCCTCTACTGTCTGTATTATATGATCAACCAGAGAATCAGTTGGACGAGGAAGTTTGCAATTCTTCCCTGCGGCTCTGCCAAATAGTGCCGGTTTAACCGGCAAGAATTGAAATTGAAATGGTAAAATGTCTGCAGCTAGCCAATTGTAAGGACCATCCAGCGCCAAAACAGTATTGCACGAATGATGTGCGGTCACACAAAGTGAAGTAGTAAATCGTGCGCATATTTTTGTTCGTCGATGCGGCGATATATGGTTGGCTAGCGCCATTGATTGATCACGACGATGCGCGATGTGTAGTGGAGAGAAAGAAAGGAAGTTACACGCGTGGTTCGTTTTGCTGCCGCTGCAGTGTTTTCGTGTGAAAGATGTAGGGGAGATTAGGGTTTGATTTTTCTTCTTTGTGTTTTTCAAACATTCGAACCAGCTGAGCAAAATCTCTAATTAAGAGCTTAGCTTAGCTTAGCTTAGCTTAGACTGACTACACATATCAATGGTTGCTATTCCGTGATTGACCGAAGTCAGTGAAAATGCACAAAGAATCAACTAGAAGTTTGGCTGGGATTGGCCATAATCTTCTTCAATGTGCATAATTCAGTGCCTCTATTTATACAGGGTCAATAACGGCGCCGGCCACGTCCTTGCAGTCAGGTGGGATTTGGGGAAGGAATGTTAGTGTGTAACCTTTGCTATTTGGAGACCGTGTTTGCCTCTGCATCTCCGCAAAGGTTACTGGGAGGGATGTTTGTTAATGGGGAGGATCGTTGGGTCACAGGATTCACTTTGATAAGCGATTAGACCATGATAAACGATTATTCGTGAGATATAAACATACTTAGAAATATAAAATTTTCGATTGACATGAAAAATTTTCAAGTAAGAGAAAATAATGCCGTTACTTGAAGTGACGAACCATTCAAAGTTTGTTGAACAAATAGCTAAAAGCAACATTCCTACAGGATATTTTACTCAAATTGAAAAAAAATATCGATTGGCTAGACCATCACATAATATTCTTATGCCGACACTTACAGTGGCGATCCATTCAAAGTTTTTTGAATAAAATGAACGTTTTGCAAGTCTACACTTCTAGCACAGACCAAACCATTCAAAGCATTTTTTTATGTATAAAAATAAAGGTAAGTGATTTAATACAAAAAAATATAAAACAATAAAGTTATGAATAAGAGTTTATGTCGACACTCACAGTGACGAACCATTCATAGTTTGTTGAAAAATCATATTTATGTAACGATTAAATGTGCGGTCATACATATTTTATAGACTTGAAAAAAAAGGCATGAAACGAGCTCACCGATTGATCCTTCATCCTTGATTGAGCAGCCACAATCCACTTTCAGCTTCACTCGTGTGCTCGGCCATATAAAAGCACTCAGAAAAAAACGCGTCACCTGAGAGGAAAAAAAAACTGACGACTTCTCGGACTTTCTCGACGCACTGCCCGGCAGAAAAGAACGCGTCACCTGAGAGGGAAAAATAATGACGATTTCTCGGGCTTTCTCGACGCACTGCCCGGCAGAAAAGAACGCGTCACCCGAGAGGGAAAAAACTGACGACTTCTCGGGCGTTCTCGATGCACTGTTCGGACTTTCTCGACGCACTGCCCGGCAGAAAAGAACGCGTCACCCGAGAGGGAAAAAACTGACGACTTCTCGGACTTTCTCGACGCACTGCCCGGCAGAAAAGAACGCGTCACCTGAGAGGGAAAAATAATGACGTTTCTCGGGCTTTCTCGACGCACTGCCCGGCAGAAAAGAACGCGTCACCCGAGAGGGAAAAAACTGATGACTTCTCGGGCGTTCTCGATGCACTCTTCGGACTTTCTCGACGCACTGCCCGGCAGAAAAGAACGCGTCACCCGAGAGGGAAAAAACTGACGACTTCTCGGGCGTTCTCGATGCACTGTTCAGACTTTCTCGACGCACTGCCCGGTAGAAAAGAACGCGTCACCCGAGAGGGAAAAAACTGACGACTTCTCGGACTTTCTCGACGCACTGCCCGGCAGAAAAGAACGCGTCACCTGAGAGGGAAAAATAATGACGATTTCTCGGGCTTTCTCGACGCACTGCCCGTCAGAAAAGAACGCGTCACCCGAGAGGGAAAAAACTGACGACTTCTCGGGCGTTCTCGATGCACTCTTCGGACTTTCTCGACGCACTGCCCGGTAGAAAAGAACGCGTCACCCGAGAGGGAAAAAACTGACGACTTCTCGGACTTTCTCGACGCACTGCCCGGCAGAAAAGAACGCGTCACCCGAGAGGGAAAAAACTGACGACTTCTCGGACTTTCTCGACGCACTGCCCGGCAGAAAAGAACGCGTCACCTGAGAGGGAAAAATAATGACGATTTCTCGGGCTTTCTCGACGCACTGCCCGGCAGAAAAGAACGCGTCACCCGAGAGGGAAAAAACTGACGACTTCTCGGGCGTTCTCGATGCACTCTTCCCCAGCTGAGCAAAATCTCTAATTAAGAGCATCGAAAAAGTAAATTGTAGTATTGTACTTTTCAATTCCACCCTAATTGGTCACTGCAAAATGTACGATTTTCACATAAAAAATACATCTTGTGGTAAACTATAGGGGAGGCCTATTCTCTTTATCTTAATGAAGCTACAACTCTGCAGGAAATCATAATTTAACGAGACTTTTGCACTCGCTTAAAAAACAAGTTTTGCAAGATCATACATTACAAAATGATTTTAAGTTTCTAAACAGTACTGTGAAGAATTAAATCAAAGATTCTTTAAATTTTATAAGAGCAAAAAAATTGTTCATCCCTAAATTGTAATTTAAACTAGTTTTGATATGCAATTGCAATTGTCATTTCGTAGACCAATCTCTCCTCTCCCCTAAAAATCATCTTCAAACAATACATAATCACCCACTCTCGTGTCTGCTCGTTGCTTGTTTGCATTTTCTCTATGCTTGCCTATCGTCCACCCGCCCGCTATGAGTAATGATAGGTAAAAATCCGCCAATCAAGTAATTGTAATGGTAAAAATTTCTACCATAACAAGCCACAAGCCGGGTCCAGTTGCCGAAGAGCCGAAGAAAAAATAATGCTCGGCGCATAAAATCACCAGCGATGAAACAAAAAATGTAGGTTATTGTTACAAACGCCACACCCGTCACGTCACGTGAGAGTGGAAAATAACAACCGGAGAATTTAATCCGCGAACAAAATCATCCATGAGGTAACAATCCCATCATTTTGGGGGTGAATTCCCTCGTGAGACAATCCGTTTTGCAACATCGACGAACAAGACTGAGATTAGCTTCGGTAACGAATGGCGGAATGGAAAAAGTTCGTCGCTTGAATTTGAGCAAGTCACTTGCTTCTTCTCTATCAATATTTCCTTTTAAATTTAATTATTAGTATTATTTTTTCACGTTATTAACAGCATCAACTGCAACAAAATTTTCTCAATAATTTTCGTGCATAATTCGGGAAGCATTGTTGGTCGAGGATTATGATTGATCGGCTAATGCTACTCCGTGTGTGTCACACTTTATTACACTCGCCGCGGTGTTCGATTTCGCAATCCTGCTAGGGACGAATGTGGACATCATTGGAATTCCAACGGTTGCATACCGACACCCAAAGCTTTTGAGATCCCGCATCGTTCATGCCCTATACTGGCGGGCATCACCGCCGATCAGAGATTCAGGTGGATCGCGGTGGCTTTTTACGATGATGCTCCTAGGGAGAAATGTTATGGATTTTCTCTTGGGTATACCGTTCGCAGTTGGCAGAGTTAGTTAGATGATGTGCGAAGATGAAAAATGGGCATCGATTATGTAAACGCGAGGGTAGTTTGTTGCCTTGTGAAAGCGATCAGTTTCTATTGAATTCATATGCTAGGTTAAGTAACACGAGCTTCGCGCCTATTCTTGCAAGCTTTGAACGATTTGTTGATCTTAGTGATAGGCGAAAGTGGTGAAACTTGCGCAATTAGTTTAGGAATAAATTTATTCAAACTAGTATTTGTGGGATAGATTCAATTCTAACAAAATAGCCGGAACAAGAATCATAGGAATCGATTTCGAAGGTGATAAAGAATCTTTTAATGGGATTCAAAGGAATCTCGCAAAGAGATTGGAAGGAAACGCTCTAGGAGTTTCGAAGGAATCTAATCAGGGTGTTCAAAGAATCTCTCCTGGAGATTGCAAGGAATCTCTCAAGGAGATGGAAAAAAATCTCTCAAGGAGATTCGAAGGAGAGTCGAATCTCCTAGAGAGATTCGAAGGAGAGTCAAATCTCCTTGAGAGATTCGAAGGAGAGTCGAATCTCCTAGAGAGATTCGAAGGAATTTCCCCAAGAGATTTGAAAAATCTCTTTAGGATATTAGAAGGAATCCATTTAGGAAATTCGAATGAATCTTTCTAGGAGATTCGAAGCAATCTCTCCAAGTGAACTAAGGGAATCAGGAAAGCAATTTTAAGGAGTCTCTCCAAAAGATTCGATGAAATCCCTCCGAATGATTTGAAGGAATCTTTCCAGCAGATTTGAAGGTATCTCTCTAATAGATAAGAAAGAAATCTTTCCAGGATATTTAAAGGAGTCGATTGAACCTCTCTGAAAGATTTGAACAATCTCTTCAAGGAAGGAATCGGTTTCAAAGGAACCTTTCCAAGAGATTCGAAGGAATCTGTCCAACAGATTCGAAGGAATCTGTCGAAGAGATTCGAAGGAATCTCTCTAAGAGATTCGAAGGAATCTCTCTAAGAGATTCGGAGGAATCTCTTCAAGGGATTTGAAGGAATCTATACAAAAGATTCTAAGGAATCTCTCCAAAAGGTTCGAAGGAATCATTCCAAGAGATTCAAAGGAATCTCTCCAAGAGATTCGAAGGAATCTATTCAGGCGATTTGAAGGAATGTCTCCGAGAGATTGGAAGCAATCTCTACGAGAGATTCTAAGGAATTTGTTCGAGAAATTCGAAGGAATCTCTCCGAGAGATTCGAAGGAATGTCTCCGAGAGATTCGAAGCAATCTCTCCGAGACATTCGAAGGAATCTATTCGAGAAATTCGAAGGAATCTCTCTGAGAGATTCGAAGGAATCTTTCGAAGGAGTTTCGAAAAAATCTCTCCAGTAAATTCGAAGGAATCCCTCCAAGAGATTCGAAAAGTCTCTCCAACAGATTCGATAGAATTTCTCCAAGAGATTCGAAGGAATCACTCCGAAAGATTCAAAGTAATCTCTCCGAGAGATTCTAAGGAATTTGTTCGAGAAATTCGAAGGAATCTCTCCGAGAGATTCGAAGGAATGTCTCCGAGAGATTCGAAACAATCTCTCCGAAACATTCGAAGGAATCTGTTCGAGAAATTCGAAGGAATCTCTCCGAGCGATTCGAAGGAATCTTTCGAAGGAGTTTTGAAAAAATCTCTCCAAGAGATTCGAAGGAATCCCTTCAAGAGATTCGAAAAGTCTCTCCAACAGATTCGATAGAATTTCTCCAAGAGATTCGAAGGAATCACTCCGAAAGATTCGAAGGAATCTATCCGAGAGATTCTAAGGAATCTCTCCGGGAAATTCGAAGGAATCTATCTGAGAGATTCGAAGGAATCTCTCCGAGAGATTCGAAGGAATCTCTACGAGAGATTCGAAAGATACTCTCCAAAAGTTTCGAAAGAATCTATCTAAGAGATCTTAAGGAATCTCTCCAAGAGATTCAAAGGAATGTCTCTGAGAGATTCGAAGGAATCTCTCCGAGAGATTCGAAGGAATCTCTCCAAGAGATTCGAAGGAATCTCTCCAAGAGAAAAGAAGGAATCTCTCCAAGAGATTCGAATGAATCGAAGGAATCTCTCCAGGAGATTCGAAGCACACTCTGCAAAAGTTTCAAAAGAATCTATCCAAGAGATCCTAAGGAATCTCTCCAAGAGATTCAAAGGAATCTCTCCAACAAATCCGGATGAATGTCTCCAAGAGAATCGGATAACTTTCTCGAAGAGGTTTAAAGACAGCTTCAGGAAATTCGAAGCAAACTCTGCAGGGGATTTTGAAGGAATCTCTCCAAGGGGTGCGAAGAAATCTCTTCAAACGATTCGAAGTAATCTTTCCAAGATATCTGAAGGAATTTCTCCTACAGATTCAAAGAAATCGCTCCAAGAGATTCAGAGGATTCTCTCTACAAGATACGGAGGAATCTCTCCAAGAGTACCGAAAACAGTTCTTCAGGTATTCGAAGCAGAGATGCGAAGGAATGTTGGAAGGTTCTAAGGAATATCTCCAAGAGATTCGAAGGAATATCTCCAAGAGATTTAAAGGAATCTTTCTAAGAGATTCGAAGGAATCTCTCCAAGAGATTCGAAGGAATCTTTCCAAGAGATTCGAAGGAATCTCTCCAAGAGATTCGAAGGAATCTCTCCAAGAGATTCGAAGGAATCTCTCCGAGAGATTTGAAGGAATCTCTCCAAAAAATTCAAAGGAACCTCTACAAGTGATTCGAAGGAATCTCTCCAAGAGATTCGAAGGAATCTCTCCAAGAGATTTGATGGAATCTCTCCAAGAGATTCGAAGGAATCTCTCCAAGAGATTCGAAGGAATCTCTACAAGAGATTCAAAAAAAATCTCTCCAATAGATTCGAAAGAATTTCTCCAACAGATTCGAAGGAATCTCTTCAAGAGATTTGAAAAAAACTCTCCAACAGATTCGAAGGAATCTCGCCAAGTTATCTGAAGGAATTGCTCCAACAGATTCGAAGGAATCTCTTCAAGAAATTCGGAGCAATCTCTCCAAGATATTCGAAAAAAATTTCCGAGAAATTCGAAGGAATTTCTCCAAGAGATTCAACAAAATCTATCCAATAGATTCGAAAGAATCTCTCCAACGGATACGAAGGAATCTCTCCAAAAGATTTGAAAGATTCTCTCCAACAGATTCGAAGAAATCTCTCCAAGAGATTCGAAGGAATTTCTTCAAGAGATGCGAAGGAATCTCTTCAAAAGATTCAAAGGATCTCTCATCAAGATACGGAGGCATATCTCCAAGAAGTTTAAAGACAGCATTAGGTAATTCGAAGCAAACTTTCCAGGGAATTTTGATCAAATCTCTCCAAGAGATGCGAAGAAATATCTCTGATTCGGAGGAATCTCTCCAACGGATTCGGAGCAATCTCTCCAACAGATTCGGAGGAATCTCTCCAAAAGATTCGGAGGAATTTCTCTATAAGATACGGAGGAATTTCTCTAAAAGTGCCGAAAAGAGCTCTTCAGGAAATTCGAAGCAATCTCTCCGGAGAATTTCGAAGGAATTTCTCCAAGAGGTGCGAAGAAATCCCTCCAAGGATTCGAAGTAATCTCTCCAAGAGATTTAAAGGAATCTCGGCAATAATTTCGAGAGAATCTCTCGAAGAAATTCGAAGGAATTTCTCCAGGAGATTCGAAGAAATTTTTCTAGGAGATACGAAGGAATCTCTTCAAAAGATTCGGAGAAATCTCTCCAACAGAATCAAATCTCCATAAGATTCGGAGGAATATCTCCAAAAGTGCCAAAACAGCTCTTCAGGAAATTCGAAGCAATCTCTCCAGAGAATTTCGAAGGAATTTCTCCAAGAGGTGCGAGGAAATCTCTCCAAGGATTCGATTAATCTCTCCAAGAGAATTGAAGGAATCTGACCAACAAATTCGAGAGAATCTCTCGAAGAAATTCGAAGGAATTTCTCCAGGAGATTCGAAGGAATTTTTCTAGGAGATAGGAAGGAATCTCTTTAAAAGATTCGGAGAAATCTCTCCAACAGATTCAAAGGAATCGTCCCAAGAGATTCGGAGGAATCTCTCCAAGAGTTCCGAAGACAGCTCTTCAGGAGATTCGAAGCAGAGATGTGAAGGAATGTTGGTAGATTCTAAGGAATATTTCCAAGAGATTCGGAGGAATCTATCCAAGAGACTCGAAGGAATCTCTCCAAGAGATTTGAAGGAATCTTTCCAAGAGATTCGATGGAATCTCTCCGAGAAATTCAAAGGAATCTCGCCAAGATATCTGAAGGAATTTCTCCAACAGATTCGGAGGAATTTCTCCAAAAGATTCGGAGGAATTTCTCCATAAGATTCGGAGGAATTTCTCCAAAAGTGTCGAAAACAGCTCTTCAGGAAATTAAAAAGCAATCTCTCCAGAGAATTTCGAAGGAATTTCTCCAAGAGGTGCGAGGACATCTCTCCAAGGATTCGAAGTAATCTCTCCAAGAGAATTGAAGGAATCTCGCCAACAAATTCGAGAGAATCTCTCGAAGAAATTCGAAGGAATCTCTCCAGGAAATTCGAAGGAATCTCTCAAGGAGATTCCTAGAAATCTATTCAGGATTCCCAATCACTTCAATAGATTCATAGGAATCTCTCCAAGAGATTCGGGGGGATCTCTCTTCAAGATACGGAGGAATCTCCCCAAGAGTTCCGAAGACAGCTCTCTAGGAAATTCGAAGTAATCTCCTTAGGGGATTTTGAAGGAATCTCTCTAAAAGAGATTCGAAGTAATTTCTCCAGGAGAATCGATGCAATCTCTCTAGGAGATTCGCAGGAATCGCTCTAGGAGATTCAAAAGAATCTCTTCTGGAAGGAATCTCTTCAGGAGTTTTAAAGGAATCTCTCCAGAAGATTCGAGGAAATCTCTCTAGAAGACTGAATAAAATCTCTGTAGGAGATTCAAAGGAATCTTTTCAGGAGAATCGAAGGAATCTCTCCAGGAAATTCAAAGGAATATGTCCAGGAGATTCGAAGACATCGCTCTAGGCGATTCAAATACATCTCTACAGGATGTTCGAAGAAGTCTCTCCAAAAAATGCAAAGGAATCTCTTCAGGATATTCGAAAGAATTGCTTCAGAAGATTAGAAAGGAATATCTTCTTGAGATTCGAAGACATCTCTCCAGAAGATGTGAACAAATTTCTTCTGGTGATTTGAAGATACCTCTCCATAAATTTCAAAGGAATCTCTCAAGGAGATTCGATGGAATCTTTCTAGAAGATTCGAAGGAATCTCTTCTGGAGATTCAAAACCATCTCCCAAGTAGCACGCGAAACATCTACCAAAGGGATACTTTTCAAAACTGGTTCCAATCGCGTAACTTACCTGGTTCTAGTTCGGTAGCATATCAATATCAAGGTTCATAAAGTTTCATTGTCATTCCAGTAAACATGGATTTCACTCTTTGTTTGACGTTCAACATTTTTGAAACGAACTACGTGTATGAAAGATAGCACTTTGTTTGTTTCAATCCAGTTACAATATGGTTGAGTTGCACCTTACGTAACATCTAACAAAAAAAATAAATAAAATAAAAAAAGGTGTTTCTCATGTGTTGCGCTGAAGTTTTTGCGATTATAGAGCTGGTGGAGTAGTGAGTAGAGGAGAAGATTGGTGATCTTGAGGTTGGAAGTTCGATTCTCGTTCATATTTTTGTTTTCATTTTTTTCTTTTAAGTATTTTGCAACAAATAAACAATTTCGCTATATCTCAAACATGTTGCAAACAGACTCCGCCTCTTGCGCTTTTTGCGTTGTTATTCAGTGCAATTTGTAAGTCGTATTTTTCAACAATTGACAACTCTGATTAGTTTCAAGAGATAATTTTATTCTTGTGGTGAAACAAACTGTGCTGCTTGGGCTCTCTAGAAGATTCGAAGACATCTCTAAATGAGATGTAAAGACATTTTTTTAGGGGATTTGAAGACACCTCTCCAGAAGATTCGAAGCAATCCCTACATTCGATGTAATTTCTCCGAAGATTCGAACCAAAACACAATCCAGATTCAATAGTCCCAGAAAAAAAAAAATGATATCTGGATAAAGAAGGTGAAACGGAAATTATTTGCTGCATTCAAGTTTGAAGAGATGAACTCACTGTTTTCTTTTTGCAATTGGGTCCTAAAATTTGTAATGAAATCTTGTTTTTATTTAATAACACGAAAAAGCATGTTACTGTAATTACTTTAGCAATTTTTCCCGCTCAAATAATAGCTATATCATGTTTAAACTTTAATTTAAAAATTTGGTCCATAAATGAACCTTGACACTTTTGATCATGTTTGACGTTCGCTTAGTCGACAAAAACACCACAGGGGTTTTAGTTCGACCACTGGGGTTGTTCCTATCTGACGTTTCGTAAGGGACACGGAAAACAAAATACACCCAAAATTTGAGTTTAAGCCAAAGGATTCGACAAAATCTAATAAAAATGTTTTTGGGCTTAAACCAACGGAAAACAATAGAAAATTGAGTAAACATGTGTTTTTGGCCTAATTTTAAGCGTTTGGCACTAAAATTGGGACAGGGCTTTAGGACCCAATTTGACACCATAGGCTGTCTCATCTCTATTACGTAACGAAACCTTGGTTATCCAATGTCACCGCTTGATCGTCTTCACAACTGCACTTCGGACCTTCACATCAAAATGTGTATATCCTAAAGATGATTCAACTGATTTGTTTACGGAAACGATCGACCCACAATCAACATCGCATGGTATAGCATCTCTCCGCATCTCGCAGCAATTCAATATCACGAAGACAGCAAGTCGTAACCCAAACAAATATATATAGATATCATTATCATCCGAATTTTGAAAACAGGTTGCACTTTCGATTTTCAACTGTGGTGCAAAATTTCGACATCACTTGTGTGACATCAATCCCTCCGAATTCGAACCTCGAATGAAGCTCATCGGCCCGGTCCTGTAAGGAGAGGGGGGACGGGAGTTCGGCGGTAGCCGGAGAAAAGTGTTACGAAATCCGCTGTAAGGGGGCGTGCGCGGAGGTTCAACATTCACTGACCGACCGCAAACAGTTCCTTTTTCGGGGACATGAGGAATGACATAAATTTCGTCGTTATAATACTACGGTATGGACTGTCACGCAAGCGTTGCGCTGTTGGAGAAATCCAGAGTCAGCACTATCTGGGCATGGATGATACCGCGACGAAGAAGACTTCGAAGACAAGTCACACGCACATGTGAATAAATTATCGGGCACCATTCAGTCAGTTCGTTCAACGGTGCGTTCAATATTTGGTTTGGATGCTGCTGCTTCTGATTACTCGATGACTGTAAGTCAATAAACTTCACTAACTACGAAAAATATTAGGGGATGGTACACAAATTATGTCACGCTAAATTTCAACTTTTTCGATCCCTCCCCCCCTATGTCATTGCATGAGTCCTCCAGAAATTTTGTAAGGCTTGTCACGCTTGGCTTGACCACCTCCCTCCCCCCCTTGGAGCGTGACGTAATTTGTGCATGACCCCTAGCTAATCAAGCCTGCTGTTTGTTTCTCTAACTAGATAAGCGTCTTTGAGAAGCTGGATTTGGATTGAATTTGGATTGGATGTTTCCGAGATTTTGATTTCGAAATAATGATTTTGAATTTACATTTTAAAATTTCGAGCTATTTAAAGCAAAATTAAATTTTAGGGTTTTGGTTAAAATTTCTGAATTTGAATTTGTAATTATATATTTGTATAAATAAATAGACTGGTTAAGATTTCATAAACCATAATCTCGATCAAGCTTTGAACTTCCATTAGTAATAAAATTTTGACGCACACCTCGCCGACTGTTTCGCGCCTAATCAAACAGTATTGTCGTTGACAAACAAATTTAAACATTTCATAATCGAACCGTCGAAGGCTTTCTATTTCGGAAGTTGTTGACCCACCTTCAACAACCGATAATAGTTGCTTTGTTGGATAAACATTTTCGCTCGCCAGCAGGCAAGTATAGTCGGTTGGCTGCCTAATTATCTCATCTGTGGGCGGCTGCGGCGTTTGCTCGGCAAACACAATCGTGCGCAAATATTCAATTTGCTAAGCGGAAATTGATTTCGAAAATAGCTCGCTGATAACTTCATCGCGCGCGCGGAGGAGAGCTTGATTCTGCATTTGCGTGAAATGAATCTATTACCTACTACAGGCAGCTGAATCTCCGCGGTAGTAAAAGTTAGTGCGGAAAGGTGTTTTCTTCGCATACCGAATTTACGACCTCTCCCTCGTCGTCGCAATTCATCTCATTCCCATTGAAAAGAAACCAATCAACCGGCTGCGAAAGGTTCGCTGCCTAAACCTACTTGCGCTTCCCGAGCAGGAAATGCGAACATGTTCATAACAAGTTTAGGTCTAAATTTATTTTTTTGATTACAGAGAAATTTCTAAATAAGTTAAATTTGTGTGATATTCATTGAAATACATTTTTTTATGTATATATGAATCAAGAATTCGCTACCTATATTTTTGCATTTCAAATAATTTATGTCATTAATTTTATTTTAACTCAGTCTCAACTAAGGTAGATGATAGTTGAATTAACAATTTGAAGCTTAATTTTCTATTGTTTGGAAAGTCCCCAAAAAACTCTTCTATGTCCAAACTCAGTCGATTGTGATTATTGGTCACTTATTTCCGGAGAAGATAATATTTTTTTTCGGATTTCAGTCAGAAAAAAGCGTTGATTCTTTTAGATCATGGCCGACATTTCCATCCAATTGTTGAAATCTTCTTCAGAGCTCGAATCTTCATCAAATTGCTGTCGAATCCTATCGAAACCAAATCCTGTCGAAAGTTGTTTTCCAGACTTGAGTTGTAGTGTCCAGAGTTGAGGAAATAGTGACCAATAAGTAATCACTGATGTTATTTATTGAGGTTTAATTGGAGATGCATTGATTTCCAACAGATTTAATGAAGCTTTGAAAAAAGCTAAACGGTCTTTTCAGTAAAAACCACCTTAAAATACTTTGTAGTTACTTATAAGTGCTTCTGTTAAAACTTATTTGTCGACCAAAATCCAACCGATAATAATTTGGATTTTAAAGAAGCTGTATTGTGCTTTACTTATATATAAGTTTTAACCTCATCTTGCTTGTCTTACACAGCTAATGATATAACTCCTGATACTGCACTTAGTCATTTTGAAGTCTTCTTAAATCTCTGACGCATGTTATTTAAATGCAATCTGCTTGTGGTTACCATTATTATTATACAAAGATAGGTCTCGTCATACAACACTAAGAAGTTAAGAAACGGTCTTAAAGTATAGTCTCTTAAAACCAGACAAAAATCCTGCAGAAGCTTCTAGCTATCGTCCAATCAGTTTGCTTTCCTCCATCAGTAAACTTTTTGAAAAGGTTATTTTGAACAGAATGATGGCCCACATCAACGAAAATTCAATTTTTGCCAATGAACAGTTCGGATTCCGCCATGGACATTCGACCACTCATCAACTTTTACGTGTAACAAATTTGATCCGTTCCAACAAATCTGAAGGCTACTCTACTGGTCTTGCTCTTCTAGACATAGAAAAAGCATTCGACAGTGTTTGGCATAAAGGTTTGATTGTAAAATTGAAAAATTTTAATTTTCCAACATACATTGTTAGAATAATTCAAAGTTATCTGTCAAATCGTACACTTCAGGTTAATTATCAGAACTCCAGATCTGAAAGACTTCCTGTAAGAGCTGGTGTTCCCCAAGGCAGCATCTTGGGACCAATATTATACAATATTTTCACATCTGACTTACCTGAGTTACCTCAGGGATGTCAAAAATCTTTGTTTGCGGATGACACAGGCCTCTCCGCCAAAGGACGAAGCCTGCGTGTCATCTGTAGTCGATTGCAAAAAAGTTTGGATATTTTTTCTTCATACTTGCAAAAATGGAAGATTTCTCCTAATGCTTCCAAAACTCAACTAATAATATTCCCACATAAACCAAAAGCTCTTTATTTGAAACCTTCAAGTAGACATGTTGTCACGATGAGAGGGGTTCCAATAAATTGGTCAGATGAAGTTAAGTATCTAGCCCAGACAACCAGAATGTACGCATAACGGAATCACTTTTTGTGTTATGCGATGCTTATATGTGGAAAGTTTCACATATAAGATGGTGCGGAAAGGCCTTATACGTACAGAAGTGGAGGCGATATACGTTCATTTTTATATGATGAAAAATAACATGCTATGTGAGTGTATCGATTTTATTGCGAATCAATTTGTACTCTTATGCGACTTAATTTATGATAACAAAGTTCATTCGACAGCTGCTACGGATTGATCTGACTAACTTTGTACGAGTATACGGAACGAAGAAAAATGTACATATGAACTCAAAAAATAACGTTTTATGCGAGGAAACCCATTAATCAAACGATTTCATCCACCATGCAGTGCGGATGTGATGCAATTTGCATAAATAAACGACTTTGTTCGTAAACTGTTATGCGACTTCTGGTTGTCTGGGAGGGCTCATGCTAGATAAGAATTTAACTTTCAAAAATCACATTGAGGGCATTCAAACCAAATGTAATAAATATGTAAAATGTCTCTATCCCCTTATTAATAGAAAATCAAAAATTTGTCTTAAGAACAAGCTTTTGATATTCAAACAAATTTTCAGGCCAGCCATGTTGTATGCTGTACCAATATGGACTAGCTGTTGTAATACCAGGAAGAAAGCTCTGCAGAGAATTCAAAATAAAATTTTGAAAATGATTCTGAGGCTTCCTCCCTGGTATAGTACCAATGAGTTACATAGGATATCCAATGTTGAAACATTGGAACAAATGTCAAATAAAATAATCAATAATTTCAGGCAAAAATCGTTACAATCTTCTATTGCCACGATTAATACGTTATATGATTAGGTTAAGTTAGGTTAAGTATATTAAAAACTTTTTTTTTTCTCTTATAAGCAGGTGAAATCAACTCACTTGTAAAAAATCTGAACTGCTACGGCAAATGAAATGTAATATGTTGTTAACAAAATGTTAATAAAATCTTAGATTTGTTTTACCAAATTAGGATGATAGTGTTGTCTAATAACACAGAACACCTAGATATAAGAAATAATGAATGTAATGTTTGGAATGATACTAATAAAGAAATTAAAAAAAAAAAAAAAAAAAAAAAAAAGTATAGTCTCAACAACTTCTTGTAGTGTGTCGAACACAGCGCACCGTGTGTCTCAATTATATTTTTCACCTCTGCCTTCTAGTAGCCCTCAATCTGCTGAATAACTTTGCCGAAGTCATCATCCATCAATCTCATCGCGATCTTAAGATATTGTAGAATGGCCAATTTTAGCACCACCAATCTTCTAGCTGTATCTCAAAATCTTTATAAAAATGTTAAAAACGAGTTGGGGGCAGTCCATTAATTACGTACGACATGTTTTGCGGTTTTTTTTAACCCTCCTACCTCCATGATAAGATTTTTCGCATGAAAATCAAAAATAATTTGTATGGCACGTAAGAAATCTCAACCCCCTAACTCCCCCCATAACCTCTTACGTAATTAATGGACGGCCGCTTACTACTGCCACTTTACGAATGAATTCTCTTTTATGTTTTACCACCCTATAGCCCTCGATCTGTTGAACAGCTTTGCCGAAGACACCAACCTTTTATCTGTTCAGGATCTTGAGATACACATTATTGAATAAAATTTGTTGCTGGTGTTACCTAGCGGCTGGATTCTAAATTAAATTTCTCATTGTCAGATTGATCTGCTGGAAAACTATAGCGAAGACATCAACCTTCTAGCTTATCTGGATCTAGAGTTAGGGGTCATGCACAAATTACATCACGCTTTAAGGGGGGGAGGGGGTCAAGATAAGCGTGACAAGCCTTACAAAACTTTTGAAGAGCTCATGCAAAAAGTGTGACAAAGGGGGGGAGGGGAGCTGGTCGAAAAAGTTTGAATTCAGCGTGGCATAATTTGTGTACCATTCCTTATCCGTTGAATTAGGGGACGGGCCTGGTGTAGTGATTAGAACTCACGCCTCTCACGACAAGGACCTGGGATCGAATCCCATCCCCGAGATAGTGATTTATGACCTAAAAAAAAGTTAAAGTGATGACATCTTTCGGAAGGGAAGTAAAGCCGTCGGTCCTGAGTTGAACTAGCTCAGTGCTTAAAACCTCGTCAATAAAGATAAAAAAACCGTTTAATTGATGATAATGAACAATTTTGGCCCCTCGTGTCTGTACGGAGAGGCTGTTTTTTCGTTCAGGGTGAGTAGTCATATTTTCGGCACTAGACGGAGGACATGTTGTTTTAATTGTTGATTTTATGCTGGATTGCTGTGATGGAGTTCGGAGGTTACGAAAAATGTATTTTAAAATTTGTTTTGTTGTCTGTAGTGAATTTAAATGTTGAATAAGATATTACTGTACTTTATGTTCATGAACGACACAGCGTAATGTAAATAACTAACTTGATACACAATCGGAAAATAGTAATGTGAGAATTGGGTGATTATTAATTCCTGTCAGTAAAGTAAATGATCGTAGATAAAATATGTATGTATGAATTTTAATTTCCAGTATATATTCTGTTTTGTACATCTATAAAGTTTGTTTTGACAAAGTAGAGATTTAATCTTTTTTCATTTACCTTAGTTTTTAGTCATATGTGTTGTTTTAAAGGCATAACACCTGGCACGCACGTTTTCCACAGATATGTATTTTTGACTAAACTCCGCTGAAAAATTTGTCTGTTTGAAACAGTATGTTTCCACAATCTTTCAGACTTACTAGTGCTATTCCTAAGACTGATTATTGAAAATTATAGCGAAAAAAATATGTCTTTTTTGGTTAAAATATATACTTCTGAATAACGTGCGTGTTAACTGTAATACTTCTGATTAACGAATGTGGCTGGAAATTAAGGTAAAAAACTAAATATGTTATCTATGTATAGTGAAGATAAATGTTATAGATGTTCAAAACTGGATATGCACTGGTAATTAAAATTCATACAACCATATTTTTTCTATGATTTCTTATTTTACTGACAGGAAATAGTAATCACCCTGTATATTCGACTTTATTGTGTTATGCTTAATGGTATGATATGTGGTGAAATACGTCAAGGCAATGCATGAACTCTCTTGAGAGGGTAAATCGATTCCCCCGTAAGGGTAAATTTGTGAGGAGTGATGAATATGGAATGAGGAGCAAAAAATGGGAAATGAGAAATGAGGAGTGAGGAATGAGAAGTGAGGAATAAGATGTGAGAAGTAAGGAAAAACTAGTTAGGAATGAGGACTGATATATGAGAGATGAGAAATAAGGAGTGAAGAATGAGGAATGAGAAGTGAGGTGTGAAGAGTAAGGAGTGAGGAATAATGAATGAGGAGTGAGTAATGAGAAGTGAGGAGTGAAGAATGAGGAATGAAGAGTAAGGAATTAGGAGTAGGGAATGAGGAATGAGATGTGAGGAATGAGAAATGAGAAATGAGGAGTGAAGAAAGAGGATTAAGGAATATGTAATGAGGAGTGAGGAGTGCGGAATGAGGAGTGAGGGATCAGAAGTAAGAAATGAGTAGTGAGCAGTGAAGAACGAGGAATTAGGAATAAAGAGTGAGAAGTTAGGAATGAGAAATGAGGAGTGCAGAAGGAAAAATGAGGAATTGTAAGATTCTGCCCATCCGTCTCTTTCCGTTGCCAGCAACCTAATCCCATCCCTTTGTTTATATCCCTTCTGTCAGTGCCATGCAAAGCAAGGTTAATTGAACTAAAGGTATGCACCATCAGATGACGATGCGATACATCACAAGGTATATGCCAGAAGAGGTACTTACTCTTAGCACTCCTAGCAGTATACTACAATCTCCCCTTTTCAATAAAAATGCAAACAAACTTACTGGATAATATTTAAATAGACTAACATCATTTTGCACGTGTAGCTCAATATATTTTCCTATTGGTGCTGTTACTATTGCCTCTTTAAGTTACATGCATTAATTGTACACGCGCTTCAGTCTCTTCTGCTGATTGAAGTATGAACTCCTAATCATAAACAAGTTTTGTATTCAGGTGTGTATTATCTAAGAGGCATGACAAAAATCCGTCTATCTCTCTGAAGCAGTTCTCTACAGTACCTCTCTCATTTTTTTAATAGCATGCTATCCAGAAGTCATAAACTCCAAACAATATTTGAAACACAAACACACATACTTAGCTAATGTAAAATAAATGATTCATCGCTTCACAATGAAAACATCGCACGAAACATGCTTGACAAAGGTGAAGTTTAGTTCAAAGCTTGTGTTCGCGCCAACGCGAAATAATGAGTTTGTCTATGAGTCCTTCCCACCCCTGTTCCATATAACCTCGAGCCGCCGCGAGTATTTCGGCCTCTCATCCCGACAACTAACAAACATTCCAATTGACCCACACATACATGCCACAGTCGTTAGTTTTGCTTGTTTCCCTTTACCATCCTTCCGAGCGACATGATCGAGCATGTACGCAATCCAGTCGATCAGCTATGTAAAGCGTGAAGAGCACCCCAGTGAGAAGCATCGCACTTCCACCACCACAACCATCACCAGTGAGCAGACCTAATACATAGCAGGCAGTGGAAGTTTCCATCGCAACCCCACCGCTGCATATGCAATGTTTTTGGCTACCTGTCACCTATATAAGGAGATTGCATGTGCAAGAATTTATTCAGTTTTCTTTCAACCACCATTCTGTAAACATCAAGAGGAATAATATAGAAGTTTAAGTTAAAGTTACCAAACCGCCTTTTTCTCCACCAGTGGAAGCCAATCAGCCTTTTTGAAGGCTAGAGTTGCAAGACCCCCCTCCAGTCGAGCTATCGGTCCTGTGCCCTGTTGCTCCCGGCAACAGGTGGACGGAAGATCAACAGATCTTTCCGTTCCCGCTCACCCGAGCCAAAGTCCCAGTTGCACGCCGCAACAGCTTGCCTGATACGTTTAATACAATACAAACTCACATGCAAGCCATGTACTTTCGAGAGTTCAGTAACTTCACGCTAGTCAATGTAAAAACGATTTTACACCAACGACTTTATCTTTACTTATCGACGACACGAGAACTTCTATATTATGGCTCGATCTGGTTTGGTGGCGGCGCGACAATACAAATCAAATTCATCAAACGCGCGTTCCAAGCCCAGCTATAACACTTACCGACATCCAAACGTCGTACATAGTTTGCTATTAATTTCTTTTGTGAAATATTAATAATTTCAGAACGCATATGTACTATGCTCTGAAGTTCACTATCACATCCAGTGGTGGAAGACGGTGAACAAACTCTGTTAAAGTGTTGCAAAATAATGCTTGTTTGCTCTGGTTCTCCGATACATGAAATATTGAGCACATCGGTCGTTGTTTGGTCGGGAGCGTATGAGCGTTGCTCCAGCTTAACTTTGGTTTATTCACGGTTGATTTTCACCACTGATTACATCCACATAGTTTAAAATACAGCACCTTTTTGTCGCACAAGAGTATAATTACCAACACAAGCTTGATACTCTTCAACTT
This sequence comes from Aedes aegypti, assembly GCF_002204515.2. Lineage (NCBI taxonomy): Eukaryota > Metazoa > Arthropoda > Insecta > Diptera > Culicidae > Aedes > Aedes aegypti. The sequence continues at coordinate 72,734,685 of NC_035107.1, forward strand.
CCATCAATATTATTCAAACGCTATTTCGTAAAACATATATATCCCTTAAGCAAATGAACGTCGGTTAGGGTTCTTGACAACTAGATAATGCACATTCACTTGAAAATCACGCTTCTATTCCTGCATAAAATCTCCAATACTTAACGGCCCGCTAGTTCAACCAAAGTCTATAAGTATAATATATAATATTGATCGTCGAATGCGTAACCCGCTATCATGAACAACCTACTATAGATCACTGTTAATAGGTTATTAATCACTCTATCACAAATTATCACATTCTGATTACTTTGACCGATTCTACTATTTTACCAGGAAGTTTTCTGAACTTTTCATTGTACAACTTATTGAAATTCCAACTGAATGCATAATAGTGGAAGATATTTTGTATTGAATCCAGGAAATAAACTTAAGTATGAATTAATATCGAAAGGCGTGCACATGTTGAAATTCTCATTGATACGGATGCAAGCTACATTTTCACGTTCTGTTATTTTGATCCATTGATCCTTATATCGGTTTTCTTTCCACAAATCATTTGGCATGACTTGTAAATAAGCTCCATAATAACTTCAAACAGAACGCCACCATCGTTAAGTTTAAGTTAAGTTAAGTTACAAAGCCAACTCATGCTAATGCATCTACTGCGTGCCTTAACACCATTTATCTATAAATCTGAAGCAAATTATGAGAAAAACAACCAAAGCAATTATCAAATAGATAACGATCTCTCATAAGGGGCAGGTGATCGCTTGACATCCTGCAAAAATCGATACTGCATCAAATTCTTCAATTCCTTCTATGGCAATCTATGCCTTTTCGGTTTCAAGCTAATGAATATTTCAGCAATCAATAACAAAGCTTGTATTCGGTCTTCCCTCGACCAATATACGACTTTGTCCATCTCACTTACATGATTACCTCACCTTGATTATAATCAACCGAGTTTAGCTGTACATCTTTGCAACATAACTCAGGTGTTCTGTATTTGCTAACAACCTCAACTTTTTATCAGTCACATTCGCCGTACCGAGTACTTGCTTTATAGAGGTCTACAAGCAAACTGCCACGAATACCAACGCACGATCCATCTTTCACAAGTCGATTTCCTGATAATGAAAATGTATCGATGTTTGTACGACGTTCTTTGAGCTCTTGGTCAACGCCAGTCCAACAATGAAATCTCGCGGAACATTACTAAAGGACCTATCTAACATTGAGAGGCTCTCTTGGTTTACTTTCTCTTTCATTAATAACTGAGTCACATTAACCTCTTCTGTTGCGTTTTTTGTATGAAACGCTAATCAAGGAAATTGACTTTCGATCTATAGTGAAAAACTTCCCAAAATCTTTAGTATTCCACTGTTATAATGAAAAGAGAACGAGAGAGGAGAAAATCTCTCATTTGTACATAGGTCCTTTAGTAATGTTCCGCGAGAAATGAATGTTCGGCAGTACCCAACTAACATTCAGTGCAAATGTAAACATTCTCTAGGCCCTCTTTATACGGCTTTATGCTGAGTAAAGGCGCTGTACATACGAACGAAAGCTTCTATGTTTTTGTTTTCCCCTGAGAAACTTGCATACGCTTTCCAGACTAATCGAAATGCAGTATTATCCAATTTGAACAATTTACACCCAGATTCTGGGTGTTTTTTGAGACAGAGTGAATATTGTTATCTTATGACTTTCACATTCACATCTACACTAGGGCACCCATACCATTTAACATGATAACCACTATTACTGCCAACCATGTGGAAATCTATCACCTACCGCAACGTCTACGCAGTCAAAGTACGCATAGCAACCGCTTTCTCAGTTAACCGATCAAAACTCTTCCTTAGGATAAGGAATTAGGATTTAGGATTTAATTAGGAATAAAGAGTGAGAAGTTAGGAATGAGAAATGAGGAGTGCAGAAGGAAAAATGAGGAATTGTAAGATTCTGCCCATCCGTCTCTCTCCGTTGCCAGCAACATAATCCCATCCCTTTGTTTATATCCCTTCTGTCAGTGCCATGCAAAGCAAGATTAATTGAACTAAAGGTATGCACCATCAGATGACGATGCGATACATCACAAGGTATATGCCAGAAGAGGTACTTACTCTTAGCACTCCTAGCAGTATACTACAGGAATGATTAATGAGGAGTGAGGAATGAGGAGTGAGAAATAAGAAATGAAGATAAATGAGGAGTTAGGAATGAGGAAAGAGGAGTGAAGAATGAGGAATGAGGAGTAATAAATGTGGAATGAAGAGTGAGGAATGAGGAGTGCGGAATGAGGTGTGAGTAATGAGAAATGAGGAGTGAAGAATGAGGAATGATGAGTGAAAATTGAATAGCGTGAAGGGATGAATGAGGAATGATGAGTAAGGGATGAGGAATGAGAAATGAGGAGTGATAAGGGGATTTTTTTTATTATCGGACAATTTGGGCCGGAGGTTCTCCGATTTGCATGAAATTTTCACCAGAGGTAGAGCTCGTGGATACATGACCAAAAGTGAAATTCAAAAAAATTATAATGGCCTATCTCCCGGAAAACTCTAGATGAATTTTCACGATTTTTCTATATACCTCAAACTTTGAAAATTCATATCTTCTGAACTATGCATCGTAGAACAAAAGTGAAATCGAAAGGAAATTTTCTCAGCAATCTATTAAAAATATAAAAAGAAAAACACTTCTCGGAAAACTTTTTCACCATGGAGAACATTGTCGGAAAAAATAGCGAAAAAACTATCGTCTGTATCATGAAGTCTGTATCATGAGTAGGAATCCTCTCAGTCAGTTCAATGCATTCTGTGAATGGATGCTAAGTGCATTAACTTGTGCCTCGCAGATACAATTGTATTGGTATTCACTTCTCTTCGCGTTCCTTCCGATTGTCGCTTTTATACAATCGGTTTCGACGCTTTCATGCTACACTCCGCCTAGGACGGTTCAGCTATCACTGAATGTTCGATAGCAGCAGATTTTTTGCTATTTTTCATCGGTGGCGTTCGGGTGAGTGAGTGAATTTTCCCATGCTTGCTGAGGGTCAGTTCCTATTACCTATATTAATAAATGTTAGCATCGTTTTCAATTAAAGACTGTTGGTCTCAATAGTAAAGGTTACGAATGAAGGACATACACAGGGCCGGATTTAAAAATGTGGGGGCCCCGGGGCCACAGCTTTGTGGGGACCTTTCATCAGAAAACTTTTTTGATATGATCTTTGGAATGGACTACGAGATAATTTTATTAATAACTTATGCTAGGCAAGGTTCTAACTACCAGTCGTCAGCTCAACGTTGATTTTTTTTGGAATTCGATGATGTTCACTGATTTATTAATGTATGCAAATTTACCCATTCTCACCTCACCCCATCGAGTGGGTGACATTGAATTAAAAAAACTGGAATTGGTCCATATTAGGAACGGAGCAGAGTCCTCTTTTCAAGTTTCTACTTTTTGGTTGGTAGCTTTTGACCTCTAGAAAGTAGGCTTCAATAAAATTCTACATGAATATTTCAAATATTTGCTTAGATATGGTTGGTTGGTTTGACTTTATTAACGAGATTTTTAGCCCTAGGCTAGTTCATCTCGGGACCAACGGCTTTACTTCCCTTCCGAAGGAAGTCGTCACTATAACTTTTTACGTCATAAGTGACTATGTCGGGGGATGGGATTCGATCCCAGGTCCTCGGCGTGAGAGGCGAGTGTTCTAACCACTACACCAGGTCTGTCCCCAAATGCTTAGATATCTCAAATTATGTTTTGATCTATTATGAACCCTCTGACTACCCTTTGTCACCTCATCGACGGTACTATTGAATAAAATGACATTTTAAACAATAGGAACGATCATACTCTAAAGGTTAAAGAACTATTGATATTTATAATTTGTTTGTAGATTTCCTATGTCTTACACATTGAACTTTTCTGGCATTTTAATCATCGGTAACATTGATTCGATATTTTTGTTTGCTGTTCTTTTTATTTGTTTAAATAAAAAAACATCGTAATGCTTTTCTTATGACCGCTAAAGCGCTATTCAAATAAATTAAATAAATTGTGTTCTAAAATACTTATGCCCTTTAAGCATACTTAAGTAAATCTTAAATAGAGAGAATGTGTGCGGATGCCGAGTGCTGGGATGCAGTTACTACGACTATCACTCACATTATGTTAGAATTGCAGCGCCTATGGCGCGCCGACCAAGAGTTGGCTGCAGAGGATTAGCCCTGCCGAGGCTGGTCCCTTGAAACTATTAACTATTTACTATTCGTTGAATAAATTCTTTACAGGGAAAAGGTTCAACAAATATGGTAGAGACTCAATAAATATGATTAAAAATCTTTTAGATTTCAAACAAAAGGATGACACTCTAATTATTTGACTCACATAGTTGTTGAGTCTTTCTAAATCTTAATCAATCTTGTAAAAGCAACTCAAGTCCATCCACAAAAATTTGAATATTTTGCTTTAGTATTTTGATTTGTGTTAGTCTCACCTAGTGACTTCTTTCAAAACTTTAGATGTGGTTTAAAAAGTGTGATACCATTTCATCGTTATCTGGAAAATACACAGTGAACACAGCTGACGCTGAGATGTTTCTAACTATGATTTGTGGGGGCCCCTAAAATGTGGGGGCCCAGGGGCCATGGCCCCCTTGGACCCCCCGTAAATGCGGCCCTGGACATACAAAACACCCAACTGACCAATGGAGGGTGGCCCGATTGACGAAAAGCTTCTTCTGACTGGAAAGGAAAGGATGGTTTACTGTGTTACACTTACAATGCGTGTAAATTACTGCCGCCGTTAGCGCACGGTTATGAGGCCCACAATAGAACACATTTTCCTATGGGAAGCGTGCGGGTGGTCATTGGTTTTTCAGTTCTGTCGCCTAAATGGTAAAAGATACCACTTTGGCGTCTATGGACGAAAGTTAGAGTATAGATTGATGGAACAAAAAATATTGTTTTGAAAATTTTTCATGATACAGACGATAGTTTTTTCGCTATTTTTCCGACAATTTTCTCCATGGTGAAAAATTTTCCGAGAAATGTTTTTCTTTTTATATTTTAAATAGATTGCCGAGAAAATTTCCTTTCGATTTTTTTCAAAAACTTTTGTTCTACGATGCATAGTTCAGCAGATATGAATTTTCAAAGTTTGAGGTATATAGAGAAATCGTGAAAATTCATCTAGAGTTTTCCGGGAAAATAGGCCACTATATTTTTTTGAATTTCACTTTTGGTCATGTATCCACGAGCTCTACCTCTGGTGAAAATTTCATGCAAATCGGAGAACCTCCGGCCCAAACCTGTCCGATAATAAAAAAAAATGCCCAGGTGCAAATCTTGACTAAATGAGCTTCAAATGCGGCAAGACAAAACAATCAAAGCACACCTAGCAACGATTACTCATATAATCGCCAATAGACTGACCCAGCTCAGAATGGAAGAAAAATGAAGTAGTATCATTCTATGGGGCACCCCCCAGGATTTTTTTTTTAGGGTAAGAGGAAGTCTTCATGGAAATTTCAGCTTACTTGGTCATTACATGAGCTGGCGCATTTGAATTGGAGTTCATAATCACCTAATGTTTGGTTCAGGAAAATTGTTAAACGCGTTCAATTGAACCCAGAATGTCACAAACACTACCTGATACCATAGCAAACAATATTGTAGAAAATGTCTGTACTGCTAATACTGATATCATTTAGTTTTCATTCCCTGCTCGGGTTGGTATTTGAATTAATTAATTAATGCGCAAACTCTGCTCACATGGAAACACATTTTCCGAGCTTTACGCCTGCTGCGATGATGGGGTCGCTAGGTCGCCATATTTTCTCCGTTCCCATGCCACCATGCCTTTCGCTCTTTTCCGGGCTGCCAAGCCGAAAGGGTGAACCCGGCGTCAAAAGGTGAAATATTCGTTTCGCTCTCGTACCGTCAAACGGGGTAACTTGCAACAATTTTCAACTTCAAAGCTATATTGGCGAAAAAATTGAGGATTCAGATGAGACAAAAACCATCTAGTACCCTAATCGCTACGTAAAGAACACCACGCGGTATTAATTTTATCAGTATCTAGTTTTCTGGAATCAGGAGAGACGAAAAATATGCATTTTTAATGCTACCCCTGATGTGAGGTAACATGCAACACACAATGGTACCTGAAGTACATTATTAAAAATTCATCCTATATTGTGTTATTATGGTTATTTAATAATTGTCTACAGTAAAAGCATGACATTTATTAGAAACAGGCTGCTTTTCTCTTAGAAAACTAATTATTATCGATTGTATTATGAGTATTGAATCAATTTGATTGAAAGCTTCATTGGCATTGCATAGGGTGTCCACACTGGAAAATTCTAGCATATTATAAGTCTTGACAGTTATTGGAAAGCCATCAAAACGTTTAAATGCATTTTTTTACTAATACAATGGTATTTTAGGTTTTACTTCACATAACTTATTTTTTATATTTAAATCAAAGCAACGTATAACATATTGATATGTAAAATTTGTTTGACATAACTTTCATCATATTTCATGCAGAGAGTTCCCAATGACTGATCTGTAAGTTAATTTTTTTTGCAGATTTTCTAAATTATTCTTTATTTTCATGAAAAAAATAAGACTAAATTTAATAATAATACGATTTATTTAAATTTTTCAAAAATTAATAGAAACAGTGTATTGAATTGATTGAGGTACAAACATTTTAATGTTACTGTACAAATATATGTTCAATTTTGCCTTTCCATGTGTTTTCGATGACAAACGGCAGGAAATATCAAACAATTGAGATCAAAATTGCTGTTGCAAGTTACCCCACAAGGGTAGTCAAAAAGGTTGTTGAATTTTTATAGTGTTTAAGCAAAAAATTATCAAAACTTTTATGTTGTCAATTTGTACACTACTAAATACTGTAACTGATAGCAAATGCCTCGAATGACATATTTCTACCGTTTGTGTGGTACGAAGAACGTTTTTCAAAATTAGTTTTATACAATCCAAATTTTAATATGATTTTCACCTCTAGCAAACTCACCAAAAAAAAAACGATACCCAAACCCTTGTCAAAGCCTTCTGTTGTATACCTAAGGTCAATAAACGGCGGAATAAATCATAATAATTCAACTCAATGCTGAACGAAACGACTATTCGGTTACATGTCGAAGTGTTGCAAGTTTCACCCCTGTTGCAAGATACCCCGTTTGACGGTAAGAAAATTTTCCGTCGAACCCTCTTCCTAGTGATTGCACGCCTTATCAGATTACGCAATGGTCACGTATTATTGCAAGTCTGACACGTGAACCTAATTGGAAGAGTATGTTTGCATAACAATCGACGGTTAAAGCTGTCGAAACACACGACAATTTAAAGTGGATTTTGGGGCCAGCTATTATCACTTCGAACAGGTTCCATTGATAGTGTGCTATCGTCATATGCTAATTTTTCTAGCAGTTGAAAGATGATCCCTGGGAACCGGTTTTCGTCGGAGTCAGTCAGACTCCAATCAGAGAAACATGGATCAGCTTGCTTTGATTAGGTGTGTCCCAACGTTGATCGAGCATCCTCATTTTGTCAAATTTGGCACACTGAGCTCATTTTAGAGAAAAAAAATAGCATGATTAATCGAGAAAACCGAGGCCTACTAAACAAGTTCACCACTGAAAGTGAAACACGAACGATTATTTTATTTATTTATTTATTTCCATACCAATACATGTAGAGTAAGGTTATTACCTTTTTTAATTCTACATTCTGAAAAAAACAATATGTATGTGACGAATTCATTTCTTAACTTACAACTATTTCAAAAACAAGTTATTAGTTCTAGATACAATTTAAACTACTGGTTACTTGTGTTCAACCATGAGATGCACCCCCTGCGAAACTCGTTGATAGACCGCGAAATTTTTATTTGAGCCGGAATCTGGTTCCAATAAACAATGCCACGCACGAATAAAGTATTTCTGTAGTATGAAGTTCTAACGCGCGATATACGGAAATTCCTCTCACGAATACTACGAAAAGGTTGGAGTTTTTCATGCAAATATAGAGGTTTTGCTGTGTTGATGATTTTGTACAATGTTATGAAACAACGAAATTTTACAAAATTAGAAAAAGAGCATCCAAGCAATTGCGGTTGAAGGTGTGAAACACTAGAGTACGACGACAAATTGAATATCCATCTAATACAGCAATTCACAGCAACGCGGAGTCTGCCGAGAGACCGAGAAGAGGCGTTAAGCAAAAACTCGCTCCCATACACCAAATGAGGCAGTAATAAGGTTTTGAATAATTTAAGTTTAGTTGCTGTTGGTAAAAAATTAGCTGTCAGTTTAAGATGACGTAGTCCGTTATAGACTTTTCTACACTGAGAATTGATATGGCTGTCCCATTCTAAGTTGCTTTGGAAAATTACACCCAAGTTGGATATTTTGTCAACGTACTTCATAGGAACATTGTTCAAGGATATGGAGGGTGGTGAAACCGTATTGTTGCGAGATCGAGTCATGAACAGAATTTGTGATTTTTCTGGATTCAAGGGTAAAAGGTTACGCTCAGACCACCGGTAAATATTCTTCAAATCTAGATTTATCAAGCGAGCAATTTCAGATATTGACAATCTGTTGGAACATAAATAAATTTGCACGTCATCTGCAAAAATATGCATTTTACAGAATTTTATTACATTTGGAAGGTCATTTATAAAAAGGGAAAATAATATTGGACCTAAAACGGACCCCTGCGGAACTCCTGAGACAATATTAACAAATTCAGAATACTTATCGTCAACAGCAACTGCTTGTTTACGATTATGGAGATATGAACGAATGAGTGAAACTGCTGATCGAGAAAAACAAAATTGGTTAGATAATTTCTGTAGCAACTTAGAATGGGATACTCTATCAAACGCCTTCGAGAAGTCTAGTAACAACAAAAACCCAGTTCCATTTTTGTCGATTTCTTGATGTATGTCATCATGAACAGATAGTAGAGTTGTTGTAGTGCTATGGTTACTGCGAAAACCCGATTGCCGCGAGTAAAGTAGGTCATTGTTATCTAGGAAGGTTTGAATCTGAGATTTAATGATTTTTTCGAAAGCTTTGGACAACGAACTCAAAATACTAATCGGTCGTAAATTACTTAAATCAGCACTACCAGTCTTTTTCGGAATAGGAATAACCTTAGCCATTTTCCAAGCATTAGGAAACTTCGATGTACTAATAATCAGATTGAAAATATACGTTAACTGCGTTATTATATGGGGAAGGATCATTTTGACGAATTTCAATGGAACCTCATCGAAACCCACGGCATTAGATGTAATAGAATCAATTGCGTTTATGACTTCAAATGTTGTTACTTCATGAAAGCGTAATCCATGAGAATTTTCAGGAAAAACTGTAACAGTTGACGAGGCTTCTGAAAAATTACTAGCAAAATAATGATTGATTTCATCACAAGTATTTATAGGCTGCACTGCTGACTTAGAACTTGATGTAACATTGAGTTGCTTGAGTCTACGCCAAAGGTCTTTGCTGGAGACAGAACTGTTAACCGTTTGTGAAACATATCTTATTTTAGCTAATTTTATTTTATGGTTGGCTCGATTGCGTAAGCGCTTGTACTGATCGTGATTATATTGACTTCTTTCAGACACCCATAAACGATAGGCTAAATCTCTTTCAATGATGGCGAACTGGATTTCATTGTTAAACCAACCATTTTGGTTTCTGGGTTTATGAATTTTTAGTGGCACAAAAGAGTTATGAAGCTGAGTCAAATGGAAATTGAAAAAGTCTAACGCTGTATCGGAATCCGTAATGGAATATAAATGATCCCAATCAATAGAATACAAAGCATCATTCAACGATGCGTAATCAATTTGAGCATAATTTCTAAATGTCCGGTAGCTTGACACATTTGAACGAGAGATGTTTAAAGAAGCGAAAATCATATCGTGTTTTGAAAAACCAGCTGCAGCTACTTGATTGAATTTGACGACAAAGTCAGGGATATTTGTAATAAACAGATCTATCAATGAGCAGCCACCACAATGGAAGTGGGTTGGTTCTCTGTTGATCAAATGCATGTCAAAGTTGTCCATAACGCTTTGAAATCTACTAGTTCTTGCATTAATAACATTCATGTCAATATTAAAGTCACCCACAAGCACGACGTTTTGATAATGAAGAGAGAGTTCTGCCATTTTCTGTTCAATAATTTCAGAACAGTCATTTCTTGGTGGATTATAAACAACACCTAATAAAAATTTGCTTTGGTTAAAAGAAACTTCTGCAAACACGTATTCTGTGACATCACCTTCATCGGCATCAGATAGATCAGATGCTGCTATAACACGGCATCTCAAATCGTTTTTACAGTAGATAGATATGCCTCCACCACGAGCATACGACCGATCATTTCTAATTACCCTGTAACCTTCAACAGCAACCATTTCATCCGATATATTCGAAGTTAACCACGTTTCTGTCACACATATGATGTCAATATTACTGTTTTCAAAGCATATTTTGAATTCATCAAGCTTGTTAAGTTGCCGTGCACAAAGGCTTTGCACATTGGTATGGCATATATTAAGTTTATCGGAAAGCAGAGCAGTACGCATAACGACTTTGGGAATGCAAGAGAATACTCCATCCGTGCGTACACTGTTTACGTTCCCGTTATCCAACATCAATGAAAAATGTTATGTACGAGCTCGAGAAAGAATGCATCCCAATCA